>NC_137456.1:186439916-187106102 GCF_964235325.1 Thermobia domestica
CCTTCATATGAAAGTGCAGCTTGTTCTTCCGAAGAATCCCCCGGTGTTATGACAAGCGATTTTGAGTTTGACCCAAAATTAGCTTCAACACCTTTAAGAAAGAAGAGACATTCTCACAATTAAAGCAATAAAAGGCAACCAGTGAAACCGGCATAGTGATTGTATGTCGAGATACCCCACACAGACTTTAAGTGAGGAAGAAAATGCGAATCGAGAAGAAAGTCTTTTTATAAACACTATGAAAATTGACGCTAATGATGTAATTAAGGCCCAGGAAGAGGACGTATATTTTGGTAGGATACGTGAGTTAGTAAAGACCGATTCTACTCATAATGAAGCCCGTCCTTACGTATTGGTGGATGATGTGTTATATCGTAAGCCTTGTAAGAAATTAAAACATAGTGTTCCCCGAAGCAAGGTCCCAGAAGTTTTATACGCCGTAAATACATCATGTTTAGAAGGCGGACACTTTGGAGAGCGCGAGGTGTTCTCTCGTGTCAATGAACGATTTTATTGGCCTCGGATGGGAGCCGATATCAGAAATTACATCAGGACCTGTCGGGAATGTCAAGAACGAATGGACCGAACCACTAAACCATTAGGATTGCATGAACCCATCAAGCCCATTGTACCTTTTCATACCCTAAATTTGGATTGTTCGGCCCTTTGCTCTCCTCTTATGGTTATAAATATGTCATTACCGCTGTCGATGTTTTCAAGTTATGTAGTGGCACAACCATTAAAAACTATAACAGCCAAAAATGTTGCGAAGTTTCTATTAGACGATATCTGTTATTTTAGCCCGCCACGTAATATCCTAAGCGACCTTGGTTCAAATTTTATAGCGGAAGTGACGCATGAAGTTACATCTATATTAGGAATAAATCAGAAATTTAGTACAGCTTATCATCCCAGGACAAATTCACAAGTGGAAAGATATAATCACACTGGCAAACTACTTCAGCAAATATGTCTACTTCTCAACGGGATTGGTCTCTATTCATTAGAACCGCGTGTTATGCTTACAATACCGCGAGACTTGAACACCATCCGTACTCCTTTTGATTTGGTGTTTGGTAGAAAGGCTATGTTAGGTATCGAACTCGAGACACCATGTTGAACCCCATATGAGAAACTAGTGAAGAAGAATCTTAGCCGCATAAGAAAACTGGCTCAAAAGGCCTTAATTAGTCAACAGCAAAGACAAAAGGCCAAAATAGATAAACATAGGAAGGCCCATACCTTTAAAGAAAACGATTTAGTCCTCATTAGAAATTTGGCAACTAAACCTGGACTATTTCCTAAGTTAGTGAGAGCACGATATGTAGGACCCTATCGAATTATACGTGTAAATCCGAAAAATGTGTGTGTAGTACAGAAGGTAGATGGAAAGGATCAGCCAAAGAAAGTTAATGTTGAACGAACGAAGCTGTATTATCCAAATTCTATGGTTCCAAATCGGATCAGTTTTGTTCGACCATCTCACGCTGCAAGGTCTACTTAAAATAAGTTATTACAATAAGTTACCTTGATAGGCATAAGAACTTCTAACGCGAAATCCAATTAGAGGGCAGGCTTTCTGAAAAAAATAATAAATAAATAAATAAATAAATAAAAATATATGATGAAGAAATAGAAGAGTTATCATGACAAACACAAGATAGTTTTGAGATCCATATATGATCGGAAACCCTGCTACAACAACAAAAGTAAGGGATATATAGATATACAACTAAGGAAGTTACTTGATTTCCTAAAGAAGGTATTACATTCCTGGTGTAGACAGACAGACCAATAGACGGACAGACTGACAGACAAAAAAAACAAGTGAAAAAAGGTAGATAGAGAATTGTAGAGATTAACCTTTATTTTACGGCTGTCACTACACTGCCAGAATAGTAAATCCGTTCTTTACCGCGTGTCACTGTACTGACACAGGCGAAAGGTTTACTTTGACCCGCGAGCACACATATTTTTTTTTAAATGATGTGCCTTATTGTATGAAGAGATAGTCCATAGTGAAAGGAACCAGAAACGTTGGTTCTCAACCGGGGTGCTCGCGGGTCAAAGTAGACCTTTCGCCTGTGTCAGTACAGTGACACGCGGGAAAGAACGGATTTACTATTCTGGCAGTGTACTGACAAGCCGTAAAATAAAGGTTAAAGGATTAAAATCAATCTTTTGTTAGAAAGATTGTAAGTCATGAGCAACGTTAATGAGAATGTAATTAAAATAGAATACGCCCTTCGTATTTTGTAGATCCAGATAGGGTCAACAAATAACCGATTACTTCAATCCGGAGGTCAAAGGAGCCAGCAGCAATCAGAAGCCCCATTAGGACACGAAGTAAGTGTGATAAACAGTGTTTGGAAAATCATTTTCCTTCTATTTCTGTCGTAAAAAGGAGAGCGCCTAATATAAAAACTGAAGTACACTGAGAAATGACTGGGATAACGGTAAATAATAAATTACCCTCTATCTTTTTTGGGAAATTACATGAGGACATATCTCAATTCCTTGACGCGTACAAAACTTGCGGAACACTATATCAGTGGAGTGATGAGGAGCAACGAAAATATTAGCCAGCGTACTTGCAAGGAAGTGCTGCTGATTGGTATCATATGAAGAAGGAGTCGCTATCGACTCTGGCGAAATTTGAAGACCTAGAAGATCAACTAAGAAAGACCTTCGCAGCCTCCTCTGAGCTTGGTGAACCATTTGCCTTATGCGCAAGACGAAATAAAACACCCCATGTAAGTTTTTCCGAATATATTTATGCAGTATTAAGATTATGCAATAAAGTAGATCCTAACATGAGTGAAACTGAACGAAAACGACACATACTAAAGGGATTGGACCCCACTGTTCTGGAATTTGTCATCACACGTGAGCCAGATAGTGTAGATGAAGTCGATAGACTACTAAACTGTATGAATCTGCAAATGTTCAGGCAGGTTTACGTGCCCTCTCTGATGCTCCCTTGGAACTCCCTAATTTAGAATCCTTAAATCAACCTAAATTAGAATCCAGTCGACACTTTGAGTCAGTAAATCGTGGAGGACAGCGATTCTATAATCATAGAGGACGCGGATCAAGAGGTCTCCGCTCTAATTTAGTCCGAAAACTTCAAAATATGAATATCAATGTTATACAATGTTTTTCTTGTGATAAATACGGACACTATGCCCGTGAGTGTCAAAATCGACAAAATGAAGGTCAATATCGAAATCAATCGAATCAATTCCGTCGTGGAAATCGCTATCATAATAGAGGTCAGCCGAATAATAGAGGATAACGTCCTGGAAGACACCTTAATAGGGAGAGACAGTCAAATAATGAACTCAGAATTCAAAATGTAGAACCTTCCTATAATGCCCACAAATAAGGTGCGTATTAGTACCCCCTCTCTTCTAAGATAGGTAATTACACAAGGCTATATTTAAAAAAACATAATAAAAGATAAATAAAAAATGAAAATGTTATGTTAAGGACCAGTAAACTTTAGTCTATTTGGCATTAGAAAGAACGTTGTTATACCCTTATTATTATTATATCTTTGTATTGTACGCTTACCATGAACTATTATATGATACGTCCTCAATTGGTTAGAGGAAATTTTAAGATTAAGTTTTGGAGGTATTTTTGAGAGATATGTGAAGCTAATAATACCCGCCTGGATTTGCAATAGTTTTAGCCACCCTTATTTTGGTGCCAACACCCGCAATAGGCAACACTATTACATGATATATATCGTATACTCTCTTTTCTGTCGCCACATCCGCCCTATGTCTTTAAATGAAACCTCAAAATAATGCTGATTCAGAAATTATGGGAGACACCTGCTTAATAATGTCATTAGCTACCCCAGTGGCTATCCCTAGAGCCGCTAGACAAGGAACTAATCCATCAGCTAATGTAACCACAACTGTCATATGACTAGTAACTGGAATTGTGTCATCCATAACCCTATTCAATCATTATCAATTCATACATTAGCGCATGGCGGATTATCTATTATTCCCTCTTACTCACCAATTCTCTATGAATCGGCTGTGCTAATACACACAAAATTCACCTATCAACAGGCTATTACTGAACAATACGAATTTGAAATTACGAATACGAATACATTACGGAAACACAAAAACGGAGACTTAATATATTTAACCCAGCTTAATCTCCGTAAGTAGTCGTTTTTATCATGACTACTAAATCTACCATTAAAAACCATGAGACCTAATGAGCCATAGAATTGGTCAAAATTTCTCTAATGATTCTTGTAATAAATTCAAATGTAAGGTTTGTTTTCAGAATGAACTAAACATGGTGGCGTTACCCTGTAACCACTTGGCTTTTTGCGCACACTGAGCTGTATCAATGCAACACTGTGTTATTTGTAGACACCCCTTATCAGGATGTAAAAGAATATATTGGAATTAAATGATACTAATACACGATTCGGCGATAAATATTAACTGTCAGTATATTTACATATGGATTTCCAGATTTCAAATGAACAACAAAATTCCCCTGTTTTTGTCTGCAGGATTTTTCTAAAGCAAAGAATATCATGAATTCTAAAAAAGAAGAAGAAATAAATCCCATCCTTGTCTATGCTTACATGTACTTATTCGCTTTAATATTGTTTATTAATAAGTAAATAGCGTATAAAACATGCACTAGTACAATATAACTACTCTAATACTATGTATGCAATAGTGTCCTACGGATGCATGTATCTATATTTATATGTATAGTAGGATATATTGTAGGATACATTATTAAAGATTCTATAGACATATCTTACCAACATCCTAATTACTATGCAATATTATTCTTATGTTATGTATATACATATGGATTAAACATAGGTTATGCGTATTTGTGTCTTTAGATGGGAATATAGTAGTAGAAAATGGATCGATCTGGAACATACTAGAACATACTAGAACATATGAGGCCAACTCAGGAGCCCCTGGGAAATCGAACACCTTGAACCGTCAACGCACGGTCTTTTACGACCTCCATTTTAGGGGTGTATTTGTTCCCTTTTATGAGCACTTTTTAGGGGATGTACTCGTTCTCTTTCATGACCTTTATTTTAAGGGTGAACTCGTTCCCTTTTATGATCATATTTTCCAACCCCTTAGCAGAGAATACGAACATAGCAGAACATAGTAGAACAGATAATCTTTTAAGGGGTGAACTCGTTTCCTTTTATGAGCATATTTTTCAACCCCTACGAACACATAGCAGAGGTAATACAAGAGTATGGCTTATTTTCCAACCCCTATTTTAACATAGCAGAGAACACATAAGATTCGTTCCACCCCTATTTGAACATAGCACAGCTAATAAAAGAGTATGGCTCAACTACCAAACATACAGGGGTGTATTCGTTTCAACCCCAGACAATGAATACCTATGTAACATAGCAAAGGGGGTGTGAACACACAACTGTGTTCGTTCCAACCCCTATATTAAACATAGAAGAAATTACATAAGACTACGAACACACAACTATTTAACATAGCAGAACTAATAAAAGAGTATGACTTATTTTTCAACCCCTAATTGAACATAGAAGAGATTATTTTTTTTACTGGGGTAGCAACCCCCAACTCTCCTCCTTTCTCATCCAGGTCTTGGGACCGGCAATGGCGGAGTTTAAAAAAATAACATCATCATACTCTCATAAATGAATAAAGCATAATATCATTAGCATCAACAGTGGTAAGTGAGAATTTGTTTAAGAAATCGTGCAGTGAATAACCAGATGCACGACATACTAGATATAAAAAACAGTAATGTCCACAAAATTGAGATAAATCACCTTGAATACGTCTATTATTCCATGTATGATACAGACAGTTTCGTTTTAAAAACCATATATGATGTTGTATATAGGGAGGTATACCATAGCTATCGAAATACTCTCCCACACACATATTAGATATATAAACAGCAACCCAATGTTCACCAGGCGTATCACTAGAATCAGTATTTATAATTATGGCGGCTGGAAATGTATGAATAAACAAAGGTAACTCATCTGCAGCATATACACCAATAAAATGATCTTTAGTAAATTTTGTTATAATGCTTCATAAAGTTCAATTGTATTTAACAGTTTTTTTTTTAATTAATATATATTTTTCTCTGGAAATCAATTTCTAATTCTGAAGAGAATTCACCATAAATAATTGTTGTTATAGGAGATGGCAGTGCTTCTTTAAAATGAACCTCTAAACGTACACTTCCTTGCCGTTGTGGACTAGTATGAAATGCAGCACTTGCGCTTGAATCGGGAGTTAAATCAAACACCAGTAGAGTATAACCATTAGGATATTCGGCAAGTGAAATATCATTACCTTGATTAGAATAATAAATACCTGAACCTGTAAATAATGTAGAATATGCTTGTATATATAGCTTATTATCAAAATCAGGTTGTAGTGGTTTGGATGGGACAGGCCATCCAACATACAGTGTAAAAAACGACATACTAAAATGTTGAAAATTGAATGGATTTGTTTGATAAGTACCATTGAAAGCAGCATTAGTAAACCAATAATAATACGTTTAGGCACTATGCCTGAAAACAGATCTGGAAGTGTACTATCCATAATTCCTTGTGGCAGAGTTTCTGTCTTCACCTGCACTTTTGTTAGAGGATATTTTATTCTAAATTTAGGATTTTGTAATACTTTATTTTGTGCTATTTTAACTGCTGGTGATACATCAACCTTTTTCACAAGCAATGTTGCATCTGTAATTACAACTTTTCCATCACCATCTGCGTCACCCATTACACAAAATGTAGGTTTAGCTGGAATTAGTTTAATACGCAGTTGTACACCATTCAGTAAAAATTTCTCCTGATTGAAAATATCAGCATGAATATAACCCAATAATTCAAATGACTGACTTAAAATAGTGAGAAGAAAACGTTGTTTAAATCCTAAATTACCATCGGCCACACTGTCCATATGCCCTGCAGTATCTTTAAACCACATTGATATTTGAAGATGCGTTGATTTAGCATTAGCATTATAATTTAGTAGTTTTTCAATATATGATCGATATGGATATGTATGTGAAGAGTAGGAAATAAGTTGATTATTCAAATATAATTGCACTTCACTGAACATTGCATTGAGAAAATCATTTACAGGACCAATTTTCTTATCGGTAGAAGTTAAATTAGAACCATCTGATTTAGTAATTTTACCTTTAACATATAACATTGTGTGCGGTAAGTCCATATAGTCATCTCCATGACCGGGGACAACAAATTCTATTGGTGCATTATCAGATATTGAAGCCACCGGATTATATGGAACTATTTTATTACTTATAATACTGGTTTGAGTGGGTAAACCAGCAAATAAATCTAATTCTGATTTCATACACTCACACTGCATTTTTCTGGTTTCTTACTATTAATATTCACACATGGTAAAATTTACAATACCGTATTACGTCTGCGAAAATGTAATTTTACACATACACTGCCATATTGGAAAGGAAGTGGATTAAATGTACTATCTCTCAAATCAATAATAATTTGATCAAATTGTTTACGTTGCACGGTGACATAATGAGGATTATCAAAAATATGTACATTATTAATACCATGCTCTGTAATATTTGTATTTATAATACGTAACAATGGAGCTATGGTGTCACCTACCATTTGTGGTTCTACAATATCACTGTAAATATACATAAGTGTAGGTAGCGCTTCTTGTAAATCAGGTGGATAACGAGCATTATGAACAACTGCAATATCTTCCTGTTGAATATGACAAACCCTAGTATTCTGGCTAGTTCAGGAGATAGGCGTACTTCTATATGCTTCTCTTGATCTTTTATTACTCTATTAACCTCAATTCGTTTTACTGAAGCTTTAACTTTTAATTGTAAATTTAATATATCACTTTTATGATTAATTTGAGATAGAATATCATCAACATGATAATAGTGGCCTGGTAAGATTTGAGTTATGTTCCAGTTTTTTGTATTGATGATACGGTAATAAATATTATTTGTATATTTGGAAACATTCTGAAATGAACTTGTATAATGTACTTCAACAACAGTTTCCCACACTCCCTTCTCCCGTACAATAGGATGATATAATTTAGTAGTATAACAAGCAAGAGTATTTTGAGGAAAATATTCCATAGAACTATTGCTAGAAGAGTGAGATAGAAACTATCACTTTGCTCCATAATCAATCAAAAATATCTTTGGATCTTTTTATCCGCTTCACACCACTAAAATGAACTTTCTTTCTTTTTCTTCCAGATCCTACCAACACCTGATTTAATTTATTTTGAGCTTTAGTTTTTAAATTTGTTTTAGCTTCTTGCCACCGATCTTGTAAAGACTCTTCAATAGGTCTATTATTATCTAGTACATCTCCTGCTACATTAATTCCTGTACGTATCAACTCTTTACCAACAGTTTTTGCACCTTGTTTTAATAAAGGAAATACAGTACGGAATAAACCTCCTAGAAAACTACCAACGCCATAACCTTCAGATTTCATACTGAAGAAGTGAGAACTTGGAAGCTCTAAAAGCATTATTCCTTCTAGGCACCCCCATTGCTGCAATTATCTTCAATTATATTGATCTCCCTTTTTGTAATATTATATTTCCTCTTTTCATTTGAGGGAATAACTCGCTTTATTCATAAGTCTTGATACCCTCCAACCTTTATGTTTTGTTGTAATCATGTTTTGATTCTCTTACAGATAAGCTTTTCTTGCTGCCTTCAGTTGTGAGTAACTACATTTTAGATTACGTTTCTTTTATAATATTCTTTAAATTGTTTGAACCAATTACATACATTATGTTATATAATTACATTATGTTATTAAAGGATATCACAGATGAGAAGTTAATATTCTCGAGTCGATGTAGATCGTGTTGGCCGATGTAGGTCAGTCATCAACTAGTTATGAATGCCGGGATAGTACTCTATCGAAAGGCCATATCTCCTTCCTTCCCTTTTTTTCGTTTCCGGTCTAGTCCTTCAACATAAAGTTGCAATGTCACCTACGTGGTATGTTCTGTACATACATCGAAAGTCTTATAAATATTTTGTAATGTAATTCATACTTGTTATACAATCTCACCATTGAGTTTTATAACCAAATAACAATAACATTCAGTAATATTCGCAAATGTAAGCTATTATACAATTGTATGTTATCTTGAATAGCATTCTGAATTCCGGATGCGTGTTTTCAACTAACTGTTATCAGTCAAATACACAAACAAGAGTACGCAAAGCTTCATTCACGTTTTCCATGCTGTTAAAAATAAAAATAAAAATAAAACTAACACTAAACAACGTATCAAGTCATGCTCATTTAGACTTTTACATTCCAATTAGACAGAACAAGAAGTACCATTCGTCATGCATTTCAATGCAAGAGTTTCAAGAAGTTGTTATGCATTAGTACTTTAGTACTAATAACAATAATAAGAAAATACATATATAAACTTTGTACATCCAAATATGTTAAATAATAATAATAATAATAATAATAATAATAATAATAATAATAATAATAAACGTTCTACCTTATGACGGAATCAATATATTAGGTTCATTTTCAAGTAGCAGTACCACTACCAAAAACAAATAATTGTGGGCTTCACCTTACGGGTTTACAGTTGAATTACTCTTATTCGAATTCGCTACCTTGTACAGTACTATTGGAAAGTCATTGAATAACGTACTCTAATTTGAGAATATTGGAGGAAATCTAAGTATTATAACATTCGCTCTACTCTTAACCCATTATTTTAACGCTAGCGCGTTAATTATTGCGGGAAATTTTGCGAGAATACACTCACTATTACTATTATTATTTTTTCTTTACAAACACTTGGATCGATTTTCTTGCAATTTTGTAAAATTTAATACGAGTAAAATATCGATGAGTAGATTATGTTTACTATAAATTCATTTTTGTTTTTACTATAAATTGTTCTATTAGCAATTATTTTTGGTTTTCTTAAATTTGAGTTGGGAATCTTATTAATATTTTCTTAAAATTCAAATTAAAATATTTTCTTAAAATTAAAATTAATATTTTCTTAAAACTGTTTTATTAAGTGTTTTCCTTAATTGATAGCCATATACATAAAACATATACATTTCTTATTGTGTTGAGAACTCGATGATACCTCGAAAGCTAATAGTACTTTTTTCTGTTTTCATGGTTCTGATTGACTACTGCTTGTGAGCTCTGTTCCCTGAAAGAAAGGCGTCGATGGAAGAACGTTCATTGAACGAAGGAATAGGAAATGACTAAACTTGGGGCACCGTTGCTGCAATCTAAGAAATCGACTCTAACTCTAGAAAGAAATTATTCCCTAAAAGGGCGTAAGGGAACGCAGATGAAATGTGGTATTTTATTTAAATATTATGTATTAATAGGAAGACGGATAGTCTTAATACGTCTTAATAAGAGGACCCAGTTAATACGCTTAGTCTTAATCATAGAAAATTCATAAGAACAAGATAAAAGAAAGAAAGAAGTTCTACTTACCACAACACCTATTAGTTGAACTGCCACCACTTGGTTATTTTCCATAATACTTCCAATGTGTGATAACCAAGAACGTTGAATAATTCGAACTACAGACCGACCCGATCAATGACAACAACAACAGTTAATTACATTAATCATTAACACGTTATTACGTTTAAATATATAATATTTCTCACTTTCACGCACCATAATTATGTAGTGCTTATCTCCACCCGACACACGCATTTACACACAAAACAGAAAACAGAAAAGCCAAGAATACATTTCGCGCCACACGGGAATAGCATGCTGTCCCGCGAACTAGTTAGGATGAAATACGTGGTCAAAAGCCTTCCACTGTCTTCAAAATTCAAGCAAGTTTCCTGCCCAACCCTTTCGCCGAATTCTAAATTCCAATAAAATTTCGAGACACCATTCGCCCTCCTTATATAGAGAGTGGTATCATAGACGGGCAATGTTCTGAGGAACGAGTATCCAACTCAATACATTTTCTGTAAATTTTCACGATTAAGCCGTGCCTCTTGTGTGAATTCAAAAGCAGAACAGGGATTATACTTGAAAAGAAAGAAATTTAGTAAGAGAAAAGGAAGAAACTTCCTACTCTAGATGGAAATCTTGTAAGCACTTTCTTAGCTGATTTGGCACACGTTTCCTGTTCAGCCGTTATAACTGGTAAACAGGAAACACATATCACAACTGTGGTTTTAAGCTAAAACCAAGATTACGATTGGATGTCCACGACAAAATTCTGTATTGAAAGCAAGAAATTAATGAAACTAAATATAGATGATTAAAATATTCTCCATTGGCTAAGTTGGTTTATCACCACTAGATATCGAGGTTGCAGGCCTTAATAGATATCAGTTCGATTCTTCGGATGGGAATTAATGTTACAATTTCTCTTTCTTTCTTCACTCTTTTCTGAGTACGCTCGCAACTCTCATAAAAAGAAAGAGAGAGAAAGAACGTTATTTATCCCGGTTTCCAGACGAAACCAATCATAACGAAAAAGGGTTCCAAACTTATAGTTTCACTGGCATGCTGATTTAAAGCCCAGACTGATAGTCATTTCATTTAACAAATTCTGATATTGATGTTTAAAAAAAAACTAAAAAAGAGAATATATATATATATATATATATATATATATATATATATATATATATATATATATATATATATATATATATAAATTCTAATTATTAAATTCATTAAAAGATATATAATCTACGAGAAGAAGTGACAACAGTCCTACCTTTGATTCTGCATGGTAGTTTGGTATTATCATTAGTATGATTAATGGAAACAAATCAACCCCTATCCAACATAAAAACTGGTGTTGATCTCTATTGATCCCTCACAAACTGTTGTGTATATCTCACAAGGATGTTAAATGTAACTCTTTGAATCCTCTTGCAATTAGAAATTATGGAACAGTAGCAATATATATATATATATATATATATATATATATATATATATATATATATATATATGCATTACCCAGTTAATACGCTTACTCTTAATCATAGAAAATTCATAAGAAAGAATCAGATAAAAGAAAGAAAGAAGTTCTACTTACCACAACACCTATTATTTGAACCGCCACCACTTCGTTATTTTCCATAGTACTCCCAATGTATGATAACCAAGAACGTTGAATAATTCGAACTACAGACCGACCCGACAACAACAGTTAATTACATTAATCATTAACACGTTATTACGTTTAAATATATACTATTTATATATACATTAAATGTCATTCATTTGTGTAATACAAATTAAATTGACAGCAATTATGAATACTGAAACTTGATTTCATGTTTCAAGCCATGTTTCATGTAAATGCTAAGTATATATAATTTTGAATTTATCTCACAAACAGAGTTCATTATGTTACCAGGTATCGGAACCCTATTTCGTTCGTCTTTTTTCTATTCTTTTACCATTTCAAATTTTACTCTTTTACCATTAATCAGAATTAGCAATTGTAATTAATTCTTTAGCCCATTTTCTGTTTTAGCAAATCTTCATTTCTTACTTGTTTCACCTCAGTTTTGTTTGTTTTTATTGCATGTACCATGCTAACACTCATTGACAAACTCATTGAATATTCGACCTTCTAAATGTTCAAACATTCTATATAGTCGTGAAACATACGACCTTGCCCTTAAACCATTGAAAATAGTTACTGTGATTTGCGTTGAGTCAAATCATTTGTGTAGTATAATTATAATAACATTTCAATGTGTGAGGTAAATATTTCATGTGTCAAATTAATTCAGTGCTCCAGTCTTGTAAAATCTCTATTTTAGATTGTAAACATCCAAGATAAAATTCATAAACAAAACAACAAAACAATTGATATATGGGGCAAACAATTATTGTATTAAGTCATTATTGTATTGAGTCATATTTAGACGAATTTTAGTTCTGCATGTGAATGAGAAAAGGTATGTTATTTCTGGTTTTCTGTATAATTTCTACTGTGATGATGATTACTTCTGATTGATGATGACCGATGACTACAATTGAGCATTGTTATGATTTAAATTACTCCATTCTGAAGTCTTGTGTATCGCGATTATTTTGCTTTTGGCACGTTCATATCCTAACAAACAAGTGTAGTCTTGTAACTCTTACTTTCATTCACTATACCGTATTTTTTAATGTGTTTCAATTGTGTCTCTATGTGTTTCACCTATATCTCATTCCATGTGTTATCACTTGTACTTAACCCTTATGGAGACACTATCATTATTTCATTCATATGTTGTCAAATATGATTTACAAACATATTAATCATACTATTTGACAAAGACGAAATGCAACCATACGACTGTTATGTTCGACTGTAAAGTTTTTTTCCTTACTATATGATCATATTCGCTTACCAACTGAATCCCACTTTCTTTCAATACATAGTGTTAGCGACACAGTTGTAAGATTCTCAAGTATGAGGGTCATTCAAAAAGTAAGTTCCCCATGTTCAGACTATTCCTCGCTCACTTCTTGGTAATTTTCAGAGTCGTAAATTATGAAGCAGTGAGAATGTGGCGACTAACTTAAAATATGGTTATCTTTTGCCGTTAATCGAAAAAAGTTGCATTAATGGTTTTATTCAGATACTTTTGTTCTCTTGGTTTGCTTAGAGTTAGCAACGAGAGAAGGGAAATATGCAAACGATGAAGACAATTGATATTATCACAACGACGCAATATTATAGGAAGCTTACTCAGTGAAGATAATTGATAATACAAAAACAGGATACCAGATATTGAACTATGACCGCAACAATGCAGTAACATAGGAAATTTTGTCAGTGCTTACGGATGCTTGGACGCGTGACATTGCATCATGCGTCGGATATTGTACACGTGTACATGTGTCATCTGTATCGTATCCTGGGTGCGGCAGTTGGTAAGAACCGATGGGAAGGCTAAAAGGGCAATAGGTTTCCATATTTAGGAATCTGACTCAATTTATTGTTTGATCACCACGAGATTTGGGTTTTACACGATATCTTTTAAACGTCTGAGGATCCCCAGCCCTCAGTGATTCAAGAGTCAGTCCTGAGGTGTTCCACAGTGAGTGTGACGACCATAGGAGTAACGACTTATTCAGCCTTACAAGAATTCAGCAAGGTATGTAACAAAGATTCTTATAGTACCATTTTCTTGTATTGGGGATGTCATACCAGACTCAATTATGTTTTGTCTCCCTACGATAAAGCTCTCACGATTAAGAATGACAGTCGCATAATTGCATTTTGCCGTCTGTCCTCAGAGAAACATTGGTAGTAAAAATTGTAGTGAATACTTAATAACAATCAAGTAATGAGCTGTATGTGCTTAATCAATCAAGTAAATAAATCAGAGAATTATTGATAATAAATATAATAGTAAATACTCAATAACAATCAAGTAATGAGCTGTATGTTGCATAATTAATCATGTAAATAAATTTCAATTAATATTAACAAGAGTCTTTATTCAACCCCTAAATTTAAGTTCCCATTAATCCCAACTAACTCCTGGTGTCTACCAATATTTTTCTCTTGTGACAACCGCTAAGTGTTAGCGTGAACAGTTCTCCAAAAATATGGGAAAAACGAGCAAGATAAAACTAGAGAGCTGCCTCATCGTTAAACTTTCAGGCACACTTGGTAAATAAAATCTTCAATTTTACGGCATCACTAATCCATGAGTTGATTTTGAGTCTAACGTGCCTTTCAGCAGCGAGGCTATATGAGACGAGACGTACTGATTAACGTGGAATCAGAACCATATGAGCTCCCTCTGGCAATCGAAACCGGGTCTTTCACGCCAAATAGGATATCTTCACTGCCAAAAGAGATCTCGGTGCTACCCTTGACGGCATTAAACGAGATAAGAAAAAAAGAAGAAAGAAGACTGTCGTGGCTAAAATTTCGACCAAACTTTTTGCGGTGTTTTTGCAAACACCCTGTACTCCACGACAGAGTTCTCCCCTGTATAACCTACGAGAATTTCTTTAAATCAATTGTTATGTGAGTATCGCCCAGACTTATTCTCAAACTTCTTCATTTACGAATCCAGAGGAACAACTTTATTTCTTAAAACTCTTGTAAAGACAATAGGTATTCAGAGATGTCTGTCGCGTTTCAGCTCCAGACACCAAACCCAATTCTAGCGACCAACTACGAAACGATAAGATTATTATTATTTTTTTTGTTCTCTCTCTCTTTTCCCCTTTTGAAATAACTTCTCTGTTTTACGGTGAATCATCAGTCTGTTATTAACGTTACCAAACCCTCTTAGAATCTTAGTTCTGATATTATTCCAGATTCTATATTTAACGCTGACTTCATACTTATGCAGCTGCTAGACTGACCTTTGAACCGAGCACTTATAAGAGGTTTGTGTCACCCTTTTTCTTGTATAATGTTGTGTAATCTTAACTGGTTTTAGTTGGAACCCATGTCTGAATTTTTTTCTTTTGTGAAGGTGTGTGCGTTTTGGAAACTCAATAGATATCAGAAATGTCGCGTAAGTAGCATGAGATCACCTTTAGCCAATCAGAATTCACCAAATGTTCCGAACCATTACCTCATTTACATCCAATCAGCTTCTAAATAATTTTTTCTAATGATTGCACAATCCGGTGTAAGATTGACACACCCAAGCTCGAGACACAAAACCTCGAGAAGGATCTCTCTAGAGGTTCATTACCACCGAACGACGTGAAGAGCACATAGTCCGTGTTTCTCTTCCCCCGGGGGGCGTTCTCTGCACTCCTGGCCGAGTGACTTTAAACTATTTTAGTGGTAATTAAGTATTTCTGGACTTAGTGTTGTAAGTGGAATATGAAAGACTCAAAAGTGCTGTGTCACGTATCCGGCGTGGTGACCGTTACCACGTCCACCTTTTGGAATTCATATAGTGTCTCGGTTGAGTAAGTACTTTTTTCTTTACTCGATCTCCCAGAGAGCCATCGTACACTTACTCAACATTTGAATTCTTCTGTAGACTAAAATAATTACTTCGCCCTACTTTCATGGAACTGTTTCCTGATATCTCCTGTCCAACACGCCACACTGAAAACTGAAACCAAGTATTTGTAAACCTGTGATGTGACAGTGATCCTCTTTAATGTTCATATTATGGTCTGTAGAGAAACTGAGCTCTCTGATAATAAATCAATCGCAACACACTCGTAGTACTTTCGTATTATTATTACTATAACACACCAACAGAAACTCCCAACCTCTCTTAGCTATCGAGAGACGCCTCCGCTAAGATCACACACTGCGATGAAGTGGTAAGTCACCTTACGGTGGATCATCGTGAGAGTGAATCTACAAGTAGTCTAGATTATAGTCCTGTCAGCTTCTGGGGACTCCCGTTCCCCCTTCAAGGGACTGCCATTGGGCCTGGTAAGTCAAGATCCTGTCTCGAATGGGACGCCTGTTGCCGACCTCTTCTCTGCATTCACCTACAGGTAAGAACTAACATCTTTCAGCCAATCCGCTCGGGCTATCAAATACCGCTACTAGTTTGCCAACTTCAAGAGATTACTGTAGTGAGTGAGTTAATTACGTCATCTGAGATTAAATTGTGTAATTTGATTTGCAGTAGTGTTGTGTGTCGCCAGTGCATAGTGTAAGAGGGCTTTGGTAGGAAAGTGCCTCTTAGTGTAAATCATGTGTTCCTTATTCTTTTGTTCATCTCGACAAACCGTCCTCCTACCCTTGCGGCTTTTCAATATGGTATTTGTAATGTAGTAATTCACTTAACCAAGGGGAGTCGCTTCCTCAATTGGCTTAATACTTAATACGTAAATGAATATTCTTTAAGCCCTAGTAAATTAATTAATTGAGTTAAAATGATCATTGGTTCTAATCGTTTGGTCGTTCAACTATTCTACATGCTGTAATTGCCCATTTGCTTGAACCCTGTCAATGCTAACGAGGCGCACTTTCACTTTATTGTTTAGTCCGCCCCTCGTGATGTAATCATTGATATCGGGATGTGTTCGAACTCCCCTCTTTTGATGTACCAAAACCTGGAAGTGTTTCTATTCGCCACTAGTGTGGCCCCACCTTAATTAAAGACATTATTAGGTATTTAATTAACTATTAAAGTGTATAAGTTGACATCACGGCGGACAGTTAAATGCTAAATATCCTTCTGTAATATTGTAATATAACCTCTGTCGGGTTAATGATTTATTGCGCCACTCTTAGATTGAACGACCCCTTCTCTTGCTGAGGCCTTAGTCTCAGGCTTAATATCATAAACCACACCGCTCCTTGTTCAGACCACTGCTATCGGTGTGATCCAGAGAACTATTATTTATTCGTATTCATTGTGTTTATCGCTTTGGCACTATCCCAGGAACCTCGTAATAATTTGTGAGATTGAGGAAGCGACTATTAGACGAGCTTTTGTCTTTTACGCAAGGATAGGAGTAGTCTTATTAAGATCAGAATGTTATCCGAAAATCCTACCGGTGGTTTCGCTTGAACTCGCCCCCTTCCGAGTTTTCGCCGCCACATAAATTTGGTGTTCAGCAGTGAGATTCGATTATTAGCTCGTCATCTAATAATGTGTTAATTGGTATTGCTTTTTAGAATCCTATGTTGCTTTTGTAAATGACAAAGCAGGAGTTATTTATATTATTACTTTCATTTGCGTTACGTAGTTTGCTTAGGGTCATATTTATATTCTAAATGAGTTTCGTATAATTTAATGCTCAATTGTGTGAATTGAAATGACAGGTTTCCTATTAATTTGCTTGAAATTTAAATCTAAAAGTAAACATTTTGTGTTGATGTGTTGCGTTGGGCAAATGCCCCCTTCTACCCTGAAAGCTTAGCTATCATTTTACTTGTTCTCGAGAAGTCAATGAGGGAAGGAAAAAGAAACAGTCCATATATCAAAAGAATAGTTCGTTCCTTTTTCTTCGACACAGAGAGATCATCTGTTCCCTGTTAGTTTCCCCAGCTGGGCAAAACAATACAAAAAATACTAGAAAAGAAAAAGCGAGAAAAAGGAGGTGTGTTGGTTAGCGTTCCTCGGTTGTTGTAATGCCTTAGTATTCTAAAAACTGTAGGGAGAAATATCAACACGATACCTTGAGAAGATTTATGGCGCCAAATATGAAACAGATACTTCCTTCTCCACCTATCGAGATGAAAGCTATTCCGTTCTGTATTCAAACCTTCTCAACGTATTCTGAGTTCGATTCTTGAAATGAACTTTCGCGAGGTTCATTTCTGGAATCACTGGCCGTAAGACTGGTGTAGGAACTCGATGTATTCAAATTCTGCTTGTGCAATTAATGAACAAGTCAGTCAAAACCAACATCATTGAAATTTTGAAATTTATTTTGAAATTTTCATCCTGTGAGTCCTTATACTCACACGTTGTTAGTTCTTTGATTGTGGGTAAATTCTTGATCTTTCCCCGCCTGGCTTCTCATCGTTAGTGGTAAATTAAATATTATGTTAGGTGCTAAAGAGATTCTTTACACGAACTATACGAACTAAAGCCTTAATATGTTTCGTTTCTCAGTAAAAGTTCATAATGAGATTCATTATTGTGATTTTGAAATTTTCAAATTATTTTAAAATCTTCTTGGAGGCCAATTTAATTTTATTGTTTATGAGTGGACGTGCTTTTGTTAATTATGAGAGAATTAAGTATACCAAGATTGAAAGTTTAAAAGGGCAATAAATTCAGTCTAGTAATTTGTTTTAAGTAGAGACCATTCTTAAAAAGTTGTTCTAATATTAAGCCTAACTCGTTATTTTATTATTTTAAGTCGTGTCTGAATAAAGACAACACTAATGTGGGATACCCCTGAATTATAGTACCCTGTATTCTAAAACCGCAAAATCCCTTGTATTTTGATTGAATGATAAGAGCGCAAAGTATTGATATACGCGTTATTGCTTTTTGAAGTCCATCAAAGGTTTGTAATTTGAATAAAGCTCTTGTAAATTTTAATTGAAAGTGTAAGGCCGTTTTTATAAGGAAGAAATACGTGAACTTAATGTAGTAGACAGATTAATCCTAACAATTCCGTTTGTGCTTAGCTATTGTTATTAATTAAGGAGACGTTTAAATAATTTTTTAGCAGTCATTATTAATTAATGAATTTTTCTTATTCATTACGTTAGGAGTTGTATTATCTATAAATTTATTATTTTCCGGTCACGATAAATTCGACCGTAGTCATTGTGTTAATAATTTCACTTGTTCAGGACGTAAAAACGTGCTCTGTAGTATTGTTATTAATTTTGCTATTCCTTGCCGAGCGCTAATGCCTCGAGTTTTGTAATTATCTTGTAAATTTTAGCGAGCTATCTATTTCGGAACGTGTTGTTGGGAGTCACACTGTCGGAAAATGTTGAGACAGTGAACATACCTCTCCCTTGTTCCAGTAGTAATTCATGGAGTCTAGATTAGGTTAGGATGCCTGAATTCCCTTTCCTAAAAAGAGTACCAATTCCATCAAACGTGATAATTAATTATGATAATTATCAGCCCCAAAGCGTAGATTGGTCATTCCAGAGAATTGCCGCCTGTTTCTATCGCTTGTATTAGCTGAGAATCGCGCAATCTCTGATGTTGATCCTCTGTTGTATCGACCTTATTGTATAATGGTGCGTCCGCGTAATTGTAAGGATGTTAAGCCGGATCTTTGAGAAGGTTTACCCCTTAAAGGTACGGGACCCTCCTATTATATTCCAGGTCGCTGTGGACCCCCCTAGGTCCCGAAGCTGTTTATTATCGTTCTGTTTACTAAAGAACGACCGGAGAATGTTTGGTTCTTTCGGAAGGAAGCCAAGTGTTTCGTTCGAAAGACACCCTATGGTGTTAAAGTGTTAATTATGTTCTTTTCGAGATGGTAATGATATGTATGGAAGCTAATGTTGTATTTTAATGGTCATAAATGTTCTTGCTCTCGAGTGCCTAATCTAATCAAAGGTGCGTTTGTGTAGACCTAATCCTCTTGAGCACTCTTGCTCCCTAATGAGTCCTTAAAAATCTAAGGTTGTCCGAAGAGATAATTAAATTCGCTTGTTCAATGTATCAAGTATTGTTATGTTTTCTAGCTTTCGAGTAAATTAGTGATGTTATATTATCATGAGTAAAAGAAATGTTTTCGCAAGTCCAGGAATCGAGTTATTTTCTAGAATAAAATCCTTATCGGGCCTAAATGTCAGATACAGCCGCCCTGTTTCGTAAATAAGTGCATTATTGATCATTTTGTAATTGCATATAAACTCTTTCTTGTCTCCTGTTTGAAATGATAAATCGTTCTTTTGTGCATCTAGATATCCCAAAAAGGTCTCTAAAATGTGAATACGCGGTTAAATTCCTCAAAGTTAAAAGTCATGAATAAATGCGAAGTAAATGTAAGTCCCAGGGTCGTATGAGTTAATGTTAGAAGATAGGCTAAAAGTAATCCTTATTATACCTCTCTTGCCTCCTGCCGACCAAGTGCAAACTTAATTTATATCTAAAGTCGACATCATGTCTCCTGTAAGGAATTCTCGTTGAATTGTATTAACTGTTCTTAAATGTATTTAAGTAATTATTGTCTATTCCAGCTCAATTGTATTTCTATAAGGTTGTGGCAGATTCTATTTTATCATTGGAACATACTGATTATTGTATTTACTAGGAATACGCATGTTAAGCTGTAATTCTAATAATATTCTAACGTGAATATACATTATAATAAATATGATAATGGCATTTGATATATATATTATACGTTATAATGCATATGATAATTGTATTTTGATATCTACTATATGTTATAATGAATATGATTTTGGTGAATATCCAGGTTGAAATTAAGATCTACCAATTGAATGATATCAATATTTTACTGTAAAAGGTAGTTGTTATCATAGTAAGGCAGCAAGATAATTGCCTGAAGCTATATTTAAATTCATTATTAATCTCTAAACGTCAGTACTTCAGTTATATTGGTTCTTTTGTTAATAGAATGACATAAAAGCGAAGTACATCTGTGCGAATTTGTACAATTATACATATGTTGATTTAAAATTCTATATTGTAACTCTACCTCTCTTATCGGTTAATTATTTGTGGTAATTCATTCTATAAATTGAGATGATTTATTTGATTGAGTTTATTGTTAAGCGTCTGTTCAACTGCGTGACAATAGTCACTAAACAATAATATTGAACCACGCATTCATTGGCGTAATGTTAAATGAAAATGTTGAAAGTTTAGACAATAATTGATCTTGTATATTGATCGTTTGCATCATATTGTAATTCAGGTATTTTAGACGTAACTATAAAATTGCCATCTAGTTTATGAACACCCTGTATTGAGTCGTGTTCTATATAAATGCTATCTAAAAAGGGTTCATTTTTAAGTATATCATACGCTGTTCCGTACTGAATTCTAATCGTTTAAAGAATGAATGTTATAAAGTGTCTTAAGAATATATATATGTGCTAGTTTATCCCTTTCGCGCTAAAAGAATTCAGCCCTCATTACATTCAAAAGCTTGTATGAAAACAGAAATTCTTCTTTTGGCCGTTCTCTATTTAAAGAAGAAAACAGACCCTTACCAGACAGGGCTGTCGTATAATTTCTTTTACTTCACACCACCCTGACCGCAGCGTGGAGTGTAGTAGCAAAAAAAAAAAAAAGAGAGAGAGAGAGAAAACATCTGAGCGTCAGTTTCCAACTATCCTTAGGTAGTGGATAACCTTCGACCTCAGGGAGTCTCAGTAACCCAATTTTGGTAAAGACTAGAAGAACAAAAACAAACTGGCTCCCTTTCTTATCGCATATTTAATGGTTTGTTTTGACAATTTTGAAGTCTGTGATAATGTGCAAATTTTTAATTAATGTATCTAAAAAACAAAACGTAGTTTGTAAAAAAAGAGAAAAAGAAAATTTACATATAGTAATAATAATAATAATGGATAAATAAATATAAAAAGAGGAATTAAATACTTCATTAACTAATGTAGTTATATTCTGTATACGGTAGTCTTGCGATTCAATGTAGTGTTTATAATCTCTAGAATTTTTAAGTAGTTGATTCTTGTACTTTTTAATAATATAGAATTCACTCAAATCTTGTGTTAATTCAGTAATTCTGTATGTATACCTAGTGGAACTTCGTTCAGGAAATGTGCAGTTCCTTGAGTGTCTAGTTCGGTTAAGAACACAAATACCGTGAATGATTGTAGATTAGTAAAAAAATGCGTGTAAATACTTATTATCTATATATACTTCATTTTGGTTATAATTGGTTCGTATTGCATAATTGCATGTTCCTTGGGTTTAGTATCTAATTATATTAATTTAGTATGGGTCATCCATTTTCTTTACACATATATGTATATCCTTTGTATATATATGAACTCTTACAATAATAATAATAATAACTATAAAAACTGAGTAAGAAAACTATTTTACATGCGTACTGTACATATTTGAGGTTATTTATGTTATCCCTCGCTATAGTGTTTTAATAGGTATAATGTAGTTATATGAAATCATGTTGTATTGGCCTTGTTATTCTTTGTATATCTTTATAGACAAAGCTTAGTTTTGTAAATACGTAGAAACAAATCGTACCAACTAGGGAATTCTTTGTATTATACGTATATAACCATTTGTAGAGCCACGTAGTAATTTCTTAAATTTGTGATTCACTCGCAATCGAGATTTTATATCTAAACAATTGTAGTAGGTAGTAAGTGTATACTATAATCATACTCGATATTAATCTTGTAACATTGCTATATTTGGTATTATATTACTGTAGCCATTTTAATATATATAGTTGTCATTTGAGGTAGTCAGTAATAATTAAATTTTACTGTGTATGTGTTTTGTAATTGATGGGTCTAATTACATATATATATACATATAGTTTAATTTTTAGTTGATATTGATAATATGCGTATCGTTAGTGTGATATTATGAGTTCACTCTGACCTTTATAAATCTTTTACCTAGTATAAATTTGTGTATATATATTTTAGCTTAGATAAGTGTTTTAAAAGTTATTCCTATCATCATATCTATATATGTATTAGTTACGTAAGTGTTGTACTCTAAATTGTAATCATGATCCTAATCTTATATAATTTTATATTCCGCAGTGTTGCAAACCAACCTCAACAATTTCTTACAATTTTTACATCACTGTTTATTTCAAGGTAGTGTTGCCAACCCTGCATACAGTTTGAGATTAGTTAACAGTTTCCAACTCACAGTACAACCATTTTTCTTCTATTCCAATCCAAATATTACTCTGTAACGAAATTTTGTTAACTACGTTCTAACATTAAGTACAAAATTTCTTTCCCAAGGGGCGTCGAATGTCGTGGCTAAAATTTCGACCGAACTTTTTGCGGTGTTTTTGCAAACACCCTGTACTCCACGACAAAGTTCTCTTCTGTATAACCTACGAGAATTTCTTTAAATCAATTGTTATGTGAGTATCGCCCAGACTTATTCTCAAACTTCTTCATTTACGAATCCAGAGGAACAACTTTATTTCTTAAAACTCTTGTAAAGACAATAGGTATTCAGAGATGTCTACCGCATTTCAGCTCCAGACACCCTAAACAATTCTAGCGACCAACTACGAGACGATAAGATTATTATTATTTTTTTGTTCTCTCTCACTTTTCCCCTTTTGAAATAACTTCTCTGTTTTACGGTGAATCATCAGTCTGTTATTAATGTTACCAAACCCTCTTAGAATCTTAGTTCTGATATTATTCCAGATTCTATATTTAACGCTGACTTCATACTTTCGCAGCTGCTAGACTGACCTTTGAACCGAGCACTTATAAGAGGTTTGTGTCACCCTTTTTCTTGTATAATGTTGTGTAATCTTAACTGGTTTTAGTTGGAACCCATGTCTGTATTTTTTTTTCTTTTGTGAAGGTGTGTGCGTTTTGGAAACTCAATAGATATCAGAAATGTCGCGCGCATATCATAAGTAGCATGAGATCACCTTTACCCAATCAGAATTCACCAAGTGTTCCGAACCATTACCTCATTTACATCCAATCAGCTTCTAAATATTTTTTCTAATGATTGCACAATCCGGTGTAAGATTGACACACCCAAGCTCCAGACATAAAACCTCGAGAAGGATCTCTCTAGAGGTTCATTACCACCGAACGACGTGAAGAGCACATAGTCCGTGTTTCTCTTCCCCCGGGGGGCGTTCTCTGCACTCCTGGCCGAGTGACTTTAAACTATTTTAGTGGTAATTAAGTATTTCTGGACTTAGTGTTGTAAGTGGAATATGAAAGACTCAAAAGTGCTGTGTCACGTATCCGGCGTGGTGATCGTTACCACGTCCACCTTTTGGATTTCATATAGTGTCTCGGCTGAGTAAGTACTTTTTTCTTTACTCGATCTCCCAGAGAGCCATCGTACACTTACTCAACATTTGAATTCTTCTGTAGACTAAAATAATTACTTCGCCCTACTTTCATGGAACTGTTTCCTGATATCTCCTGTCCAACACGCCACACTGAAAACTGAAACCAAGTATTTGTAAACCTGTGATGTGACAGTGATCCTCTTTAATGTTCATATTATGGTCTGTAGAGAAACTGAGCTCTCTGATAATAAATCAATCGCAACACACTCGTAGTACTTTCGTATTATTATTACTATAACACACCAACAGAAACTCCCAACCTTTCTTAGCTATCGAGAGACGCCTCCGCTAAGATCACACATTGCGATGAAGTGGTAAGTCACCTTATGGTGGATCATCGTGAGAGTGAATCTACAAGTAGTCTAGATTATAGTCCTGTCAGCTTCTGGGGACTCCCGTCCCCCCTTCAAGGGACTGCCATTGGGCCTGGTAAGTCAAGATCCTGTCTCGAATGGGACGCCTGTTGCCGACCTCTTCTCTGCATTCACCTACAGGTAAGAACTAACATCTTTCAGCCAATCCGCTCGGGCTATCAAATACCGCTACTAGTTTGCCAACTTCAAGAGATTACTGTAGTGAGTGAGTTAATTACGTCATCTGAGATTAAATTGTGTAATTTGATTTGCAGTAGTGTTGTGTGTCGCCAGTGCATAGTGTAAGAGGGCTTTGGTAGGAAAGTGCCTCTTAGTGTAAATCATGTGTTCCTTATTCTTTTGTTCATCTCGACAAACCGTCCTCCTACCCTTGCGGCTTTTCAATATGGTATTTGTAATGTAGTAATTCACTTAACCAAGGGAGTCGCTTCTCAATTGGCTTAATACTTAATACGTAAATGAATATTCTTTAAGCCCTAGTAAATTAATTAATTGAGTTAAAATGATCATTGGTTCTAATCGTTTGGTCGTTCAACTATTCTACATGCTGTAATTGCCCATTTGCTTGAACCCTGTCAATGCTAACGAGGCGCACTTTCACTTTAGTGTTTAGTCCACCCCTCGTGATGTAATCATTGATATCGGGATGTGTTCGAACTCCCCTCTTTTGATGTACCAAAACCTGGAAGTGTTTCTATTCGCCACTAGTGTGGCCCCACCTTAATTAAAGACATTATTAGGTATTTAATTAATTATTAAAGTGTATAAGTTGACATCACGGCGGACAGTTAAATGCTAAATATCCTTCTGTAATATTGTAATATAACCTCTGTCGGGTTAATGATTTATTGCGCCACTCTTAGATTGAACGACCCCTTCTCTTGCTGAGGCCTTAGTCTCAGGCTTAATATCATAAACCACACCGCTCCTTGTTCAGACCACTGCTATCGGTGTGATCCAGAGAACTATTATTTATTCGTATTCATTGTGTTTATCGCTTTGGCACTATCCCAGGAACCTCGTAATAATTTGTGAGATTGAGGAAGCGACTATTAGACGAGCTTTTGTCTTTTACGCAAGGATAGGAGTAGCCTTATTAAGATCAGAATGTTATCCGAAAAGTCCTACCGGTGGTTTCGCTTGAACTCGCCCCCTTCCGAGTTCTCGCCGCCACAAGACAAGTAGAACCGAGTTCGAATGACCTCGGAAGACTAAATCTTTTTCAATACTTTTTTGATATTCTTTTACTCGACATTTTTTCATAGCTTGTTATAGTGCGCTACAGATGACAGGTTTGACGGAAAATATGCGAACTATAAACAGTGTTGTAAATTTATGAACTCTAGTAGTTACTGTTGTTATAAGAACTGTATTGTGCTATTAATGCAGAAAGAAAACATGTTCAATTTTGTTGTTCATGTTATTCCCTTCCGCTTCATTGTTGAGTCGTACTAGAGTAATATATCCTTTTACTTTTCGGTTGAACGATCTGCAGACCCATATGTCATATAAGGAGTATAAATAGAGCGAGTTATGAATAAAGTTAATTTCTTGTCTATTAAAATCTCTTGATTTATTAATGACTTTTTTTAAATTTCGCTTAGTATGTTTGAACAAGAGTTGATTCGTAACTCAGTTGCTAGAGAGGGAACTGAGCGAGCGTTGGCGGAAGTAAGCAGGCCCCCTTGCTCAAAATCTTGGCCCCCCTAGCGCCCCCTCCACACACACAGAATGATACTACTATAGGTCGACAAACGGTGAGTTAATAGTGGCCGCAAGTGAAACTACTACCGAAACATATCGCGACAACGAAGTTACCAACTGCAGAATATCGTATGTTGCAATAGTCTGCGTTCCGAGCAAAAATCTCCAGGCTCCTTTTTGTTTGTAGTACAGCAAGATCTAATTTATCTAAATCTGCAAGGTGCATGCATTGACCTCAGCATCTGAACGTTCCTTTTAACCTCTGTCCCATATCTGGTTGTCTTCTTTGTTTTCGACAAAAAAAAAAAAAAAAAAAAAGCAAAATCGGTCTGCATTCTGATTTGCTTCAATGTTGAAAGTCATACTAAAATAAGAGATGCTTACTTACAAATAGCATGCACTGCAGTGAAACATTACACTTGTGTTGGACGAAAGAAGTCGTCGTACACTAAGTAATTAATTTCCATCGATTATGGCGACATAGAACAAATGCATAGCAT
This sequence comes from Thermobia domestica, assembly GCF_964235325.1. NCBI lineage: Eukaryota > Metazoa > Arthropoda > Insecta > Zygentoma > Lepismatidae > Thermobia > Thermobia domestica. The sequence continues at coordinate 186,467,024 of NC_137456.1, forward strand.
CCATTAAATAATTTGGTATTATTATTATTATTATTAAATAATATCGAGAGGTCTTGTTTAGTATACAGTGAAAGAATAGAGCAGAAGTTTTATTGGTGTGGATGTAGATGAAAGGGGTACTAATCGCAAAATTTGCCCTGGGCACCAAATGTCTAGTTTCGTCACTGATTAGGCTACCATTTTTTAGAGCGTGAAATTTTGACAATTTTCTGAAATATTAAGAATACATGATAATTATTGGCAGTTTACTTTAGAGTGAAACTTAAGCTTCAAGAGCAAGGCTTATAATTTAAAGTGGGGTGGAACGGCAAATCACTGTCCTGTTAGAGTTCAGTTCCTGTTTCTGTGCGACGTTTGTCTGGTGAGCACTTTTGTCCTCGTACATCTCATTTTACTTTATTATTATTATTATTAATGCAGTTTATCTACCAAACAACTGTTTATATTATTATGCGGTATTAAACCAAATCTGGAACTTGTGATATTTATTTACTTCCATCATTCCATACGGGAAATAAATATCATCGATACGAGATGGAATGTTTTCGGGTAAAATTTAATATTACTGCTGCCATGCTGTAACTTTGAGCTTCGCCTTATTTTAAGTAGATACAGACATGTCGGAAGGTTTGATTCTTGTAGATTCACTAGTTCAAACGCTGTCGAAAATATGGTCTGGAGAATATGACTCTCAACGAACAACATTCGAACAAATTTATCAAGAATATTTGTGGATATGCATAGAAAATGGTCCTGAAATCCAAAGCCGGAAACAGATAGGCTGTAGGGGTTACTCGTGGAAACGAATTAGACATTCCCCATCGAAATATCACAAATTCATTTTGGATTAATCTCTTCCTTCACTGGAGGCAGAAAACGAATTTTCTAAAGAAAATATACTAAGAGACATTTTTCTGCCTACTATTGATAAAGGAATGACTGAGACAGAAAAACGCTTCGGATCATGTAGCAAAATCATTAAATCAATCACCACTCTACATCTGAAAGGTGAAATCTTTCTAAATTACAACATTGTGTAGCATATGGCCCACCAAACACAATTAAGTTCTATGAAGACGAGAGAAAACTAAAGTTGATTCCTTGGTGAATTTCGTTGATCTTTGCGTCTACAAAAACACATTCCTAGAAACCAACAAGTTAGATATAATCTCTTCGACTATATCAGTTTCTAGTGCTACATGTGAAAGGCCATTCTCATGTTTGAAAAGATTAAAGGTATATAGGCAATTCAATGACTGATGATAGGTTGAGAAACTAGGATTACTTTATATTGAAGAAAACTGCTAAATCGTTACATCTTGAAGAAGTAGTTGATAAGTTTGCTGTTGCCCACAAGAATAGAAAGATCCTCCTTTAAGTAGAGGCATGAACCTCTAAGTTATTTTCTTGACCTGTAAAAGTGTATTTTTCTGCTTCCACTTAAATCTACCAGCCCCACATATTTTAAATGCAGCGATGAAATTACTACTTACTTATATTGGAAATAGTGTTGTAAATAGAAAAAAAACGGTTCGTATTTTTTTCAGAAATGTACGTTTTTTTTAGAAAAAAAACATTGCCTCTCGTTTTTTTTCTAAATTTCGTTTTTTTTCAAATAGTCATTTGTAATGCATCTTACGTCTATTTAAGTATGAAATATTTTTATGTAGATGTAATCAACGTAAAATGCAACATAAATTAAACGCTAGATACTGACACGCTATAAATATTTTACAATTTACATGAATACCATACCTATTAACAATTCGGGTTTCAGCAGTTTTCATCAATATCAACTAAGAAATAAAAGTAGAAATGGAATTTTGTTTTTTCGTGAATGCAGGCCTTTAATAAGCACGAAAATAATGTCACGAACAGTATAAAATTCCAATAACTTGTCTAAAGGTAAAAACTAATACTAATTTGCCTAATAGTATTTTTCTAAATGTCATATATAAATAATTTGTCGACTAGATATATATGATATGCAGAGCCGGCTCTACCATATATGCAGTGGCGTATTTACGATTTTGTTTCGGGAGAGGCTTTGCTAACTTTCGGGGGCATTTGCCTGAAAATGTGAAAATTCTGCAAGATATTTCATATACTTTACTATAGTAAGTAAGATTTCGGGGGGGGGGGGCTTAAGCCCGGAAGGCCCCCTAAATACGCCACTGTATATATGCAATACGTGCATTTGCGTGGAACGGCAAGCTTGGATGGTCCGGCAAAATCTGTCATAAGTATATTATTTAAATTAAATATTTCTTGTTGGAAACAGACTTCATGATGATGGTAGTTACATTTACTAAGCTGACCTTCTATTTGAATGCAACATTCATAAATTATGTTTAGGTTGCATTAGTTTAAGGCCACATGGACAATGCTAAAGCAAATGGTCGAATAAATCCGAGCACAAATTGCTTGATTGTTGTCAAATGCAAGAATTCAATTCTCGAATATTAGTGAATATATGTTCCATTTAGTAAGTTATCACAGTTTTGATATGAAAGTAGTCTTGTTTTTGTCAGAAGCAAGTTCCTTATCATTGAAGATAGAAACAAGTTTTTTTTAAAGAATGTTAGAAGATGTAGAAGAAAAATCAAGAAATAAACATAAAAGAGCTAGTTGCACTGGAATTGCAAACTGATACATTGAGATTGAAGCTCGATAGTGAATTCTATAAAAAGGATTACCATCTTTCCTCTGCAGGTGTGTTTGCTTTATCTTTCACTATCATAATAGATTAACATTTAAAGAAAAAAAAACAGACACAACGGAATTGCATTTTTAGTAAGTATTTAAACCTTTCTGAGTGCGACTGCACTTACCCTCACCTTTGTTGTTCATGCCGGAGTAGCATACTTAAAATCAGGGTTGGCAAAAACCATGGTTTTTATTAAAAAAAACAAAAAAACCGGTTTTTTTGGTTTAAACCAGGTTTTTTTGGTTTAAACCAGGTTTTTATGGTTTAAATGATTTGCTTTATATATTCATATCATATATGGACAGAAATAAGTTTGTTTCGCCTTGATGTTATTATGCAACAACCGGGTTATGCTGGAAGGGGTCACATAAGCTTAAAGCGGAATAAAAACCGCTTCTCGAGTTACATCCGAGAGAAATTGTCCTTCATTTGAACTCGGAACCAGGACTAATTGGCCACAAATGCGATACGTCTGCCGACTCACTCACGAAGGAATCCTGATAAAAAAAATACGTTGTACTGATCTTTACATGCTTCTTAATATAACTGTCAAGAGTCATTTCAGAAGGACAAAAAGATAAACAGTTGCACAAGTGAAACCATTACACAGAATTAATTACATATGAACAATTTCAAAGTACGACGGAGTACAGAAGAACTAATCTAGTTCAAGTTAGTTAACAACGACTTTTATTGGTCCAAATTAAAGAAATACACCGACTTAATCTGCATATCAATAAGAAAAGTGAATAAAGATACGAATTATTTGAGTCCACTTTGGCTCAGTCTCATTTATACATAAATAGATACCAAAGATACTTATTTCACTAAATGCCTCTCGTGGGGTCTGTATGACCCCCCCACACACACACATACACACACAAAAAGTACGGCATTTTCGATGTATTTTATCAATAGTAAACATTGAAATGAAACAATATTTAGAATTTTTCTTCGATTGCAATTACATAACAATAATAACAAACTATAAAAAAATAGCAAAACAAACATTCATAAACTTATTAAAAAAAATAAAGTTGCTTTTGTAGTATAATCTTTTTGAGTAATGAATGGGGAATTTAGGTCTGAATATAATACGAATAATATACGGGAGTGAAACGTGATAACCCACAAATGTGTGTTCATCAAGATTTTACAAACACTTACACTTTTAAGAACATTTTTTTTGTTTTTTGGTTTAAACCAGTTGGTTTTTTTGAAAAAGCCAGCTGGTTTAAACCTTGGTTTAAACCATGGTTTAAACCACCTTGGTTTAAACCAGCCAACCCTGCTTAAAATCATGACTTCTAAGATTTGTTCTTTCTGGAGAAAGGGGGAGGCGGCAAATTATGCCATTGCACCAGGCGACAAATTGACTAGGACGGCTCAATTTGAGGTAATGCAGGGTGTTTCAAAATTAATATTAGAGTTTTGAAACTTTGTAGTATCTATTACAATTAACTTACAATTATAAATATTGTATCAAATGAAAGAGCAACTCAAACAGTTTTGTACGCACGCATGTACATGCATTGTTTCTTCTGTCTGCCGTTAGAAAGAGCAAGTAGCAAAGATGGAGACTAGAGAGCAGAAAGCTTTTTGTGTTTTAATAAAGACAGAACCTGTACAGTGTAACGTCTGTGTGAAGAATATTAAGGAGACGCTTACAACTACGTCTTTATTGTTTGCAGTTGCTACAGGTCTAAAGCCTACAGACTACGGTTTACGTGCCAATTTTGCAAGTGAAATATTCCTGCATAACAATGAAGATTTTCTGGATCGTGTCGTCTTCAGTGATAAATCGACTTTTCACCTAAGAGCTAATGTGAATACTCATAATGTTTGCATCTGACCGTCAGCAATTCCTCAGGAGATGGTACAGTTGAAACGAAACTCCCCTAAATTGAATGTGTTTTGTGTCATATGACGGAAAGTTTATGGGCCTTTCTCGCCTATCGACTAGATGTGTGCCGTGTGACGAATGAATCTCACATTGAACACTTGTAGCAAAGACTGTTTGAGGTGCTCTTTTACTTGATGCATTGCTTACAATTGTACGTAAAATGTAATAAGTACTACGAAGACTTAAAATCCCAAAATTTATTTTGAAACACCCTACATTTCTCACCAACAGTTGGAACTAAGATGTAAAAAGGAGAGAAAATTTTCCTTATAAAGTTATTGTTTACAACGATATTATTATTAGTCGAGACTATAACTACAACAACAACACGAGTTAGTAGTAAAAAAAATGTAATCAAATGTATACTCGGTGGCCCAGGTGGCCAAAGTGGCACACACAGGTGTGTCACTAGTTTAATCCGCTGCAGTGTGGACACTAATTAAGATATCGGGATATTATTCTTGCAAAATGTGGTTGGACTATAGTTTATCATATTAATTTCTTTTTCTTCTGGTGTCGAATTTCCTTCTCAGATTTCACCACAGTCAAAAATTCGAGAATTTTTTAATTTCGAATTTCCTTTACTTTTTTTCCCTGTAGCTTCCTTCGTTGTAGAAAGACATCCTTAAGACTTGCCAGGAAGATACCTCGGATGGATACCTAACTGTTGACATCAATTGGACGTTCCTGCGCGCAGTGTTGCCATTTAAGGAAATTAAAATTCTCCTATATTTGGGCAAAAAATTAGAAATTTTTGTTTATAAATCCGTACCTATACGTCCGAGTGCAAGTCAACTTACGCCAATCGAACATTTGTCCTTACTTAACAAACGAAAGTACAGATCGTTACAGTGGGGTAATTAGGGGGCGCACGTAAAATTCGCATTTAGGTTCTAGCCCTTGATTTTTCTAGTTTCCCCTTACTTTTCTGTTTACCGTAATATATTTTTGGTAATAAGAAGCTTTGTTCTTTAAATATCGCCATAATATTTGTAGAATATATTAGTGGTGTACCAATGTTTGATTTAAAATAGTTTGCGTCTGTTTGGCGATACAGAATATTTTTCGTCTGTTTGGTAGCAGTGTTGTCAGCTACAGAATATTTTAATTCCAGATTTTAGGGGGAAATTTTGGAAAAATTATATGTTTTGTCTCTAATATTTCCCTCTTGTTGGCTATATCGGAACAAACGTACTAGTATCTGGAAATCTCGTCTTTGCTCTACACAATGCACTATAGAATGTTTCAATAGAATAATTAGGGGAAGTACAGTTGAGGTTTACAGTGGACCTTGTTCTCTAATTGGAAAGATAACTGTGATTTTTTTAAAGGTAGAATGAGATATTTTTAATTGACATGCTTACTTTATTAGATATCGTCACAATACTTGTAGGATATATTAGAGGGATACCAAAGGTTATTTTAAGATAGTTTCTGTGTGTCTGATAGTAGTGTTGCTAGCTACAAAAAATTTTAATTCCAGGTTTTTGGGGGGCAAATTTTTGGAAAAAATCCCATTTTATTTCTATTATTTCCTTCTTGTTGGCTACATTCGAACAAATGTACCAGTGTGTAACAGCCTCATCCTTAGCCTACACAGCGCACCATAAAAAGTTTTACTAGAATAATTAGGGGAAGTACAGTTGAGGTTTATAATAAACCATGTTCTGGAAATGGTAAGAAAATGGTGAATTTCTGAGGTAGATTGAGATTTTTTTTTTTTTTTAATTTCATGCTTACTTTGTTATATATCGCCACGATACTTGTAGGATATATTCTTGGAGCACTACGGTTTATTTTCAGATAGTTTTCTTCTGTCAGATGGCAGCGTTTCCAGCCAAAACAATTAATTCCCGCTATTAGGTGAAAAATTCGGAAAATTTCCCTTTTCCCCTCCATTATTACCCTCTTACTGGCTACATTGAAACAAACGTACCACTACCTGAAAGCTTCCTCTTTGCCCTATAGAACGCACCATAAAAAGTTTCAATAAGATAATTAGAGAAGCTGTACCCCGGCATATTTGATTTTTGCTTCTGAGGCGTAAAAAGTGTCAAAATTTCATGTGTATGACCGTATTTTTTCTTTCCCTCTTTGAATGGAAGCCAGCGACTTCAGGATTTCACTGTACCTTGTCAACACACCAAAGATTTGTTTAGGTGACTTGAACCCATATAGCAGCAGTGGTGCTAGATACAAAAAAATTTTGAAATTCGGTTAGAGTTTTTTGTAAATATTCCCCCTACATTTCCCTCAATAATTTCCCACCCGTTGGCAACACTGTAATACAACTTACATCAAAAAATAGCCACATCCATTTTCTTAAAAACAAGGCCTTAACCATATCAATCGAATGAATAGTTTTTGAGCAATAAGTCACTAACTGGAAATGTAGGAATACGCCAAAAATGACCTGGGGCCGAAAGGAATAATCACACAATTTTGCTCGTATAGGTTCAAAGAAACAAACGATTTGTAAGTTACGAGGGCTTCGACTCAAGTTCTGTCGATTATTTCAATAATCTGCAACATAAATCAATAAATAATAGTTGCCAGAAAAAAAACAGACTTTTGAAAAAAAAACATGAAAAAGAACGATGTTTTTTATTGAAAAAAAACTTCACAGAAAAAAAACCGTTTTTTTACAACACTAATTGGAAATCTATTGTATTAATGTATCCTAGTTGTTTGAAGTAGTAAATTCATACTTTTTCACTGTAAAAGAGTAAAATCATGAACAACAAAGATGAAAACACACACACACATTATATATATATATATATATATGAAAAAATTATTCATTGGAGATGGCCCCCTCAAAATTTTCTTGGGCCCTACGTTGGCCCCCTTGAGAAAAATTCTAGTTACGCTACTGGACGTAAGGCAGTTTAAATTAGAAGTAGAAAACATATAAGATCCCACTGGAAATCGAACCCAGGCCTCATAAAAATGTAAGAAGACAGAACCATATAACCATGATGCAGTATGTTACCTCTCTGAAAGAATTATTTCAGTTACCGCATCTCTCGTATGTGGAGTTCCTAGTTCGATTCTAACTCGCACCAAGTCTATTTTGTGTAGGACACACACAAAACACCATATGCGGGGTTTTCTCATGGTTCTTCTGCTTCCTCCCACTTTCTTTATTTGATCATTTTCTTAATTTTTATCAATATCTTCCTTAGTCTCGGACCATAATCATGGGACTTTAAACTAAGAAATGAAAAAAAAACTCATGCAGCCGAAACCTGTGTATTATAATGACTTTTTCTGAGTAGAGTAATATATTATTTTCAGCCTTATGTCAGGAGGGGCACGGTAGATCAGTGGTAGAGTTTTTGCCTCTTAATCATGGAGTCCCTTTTCCGATTCCCGGCCAAGTAAGTTTGTGGTGGACAACATCGTGCTCTTGGGTTTTCTCGGGGTACTCCCGTTTCCTCCTACTCTCATTCAACCAATTCTATCATTATTCATTTCCTTTAATCATAGTCTCCCTTAGCCTAACTGGCATAATCGCGGGACGTTAAACTCAAAGATTTTATTTCATTTTATTTTGAGTGCATAAAAAAGCTCACCCAATGTTGTTTGCCCTTACTACCCGAAACACATTATAAGTACAAAAGTTGTTTGAAATTAAAATAGGCCTATATTGAAAATAATAGTCCTTTTTCGATTTCATAAAGATTATATGTGTAAATAAGAAGTTTTGTTTAATGCTTAAATGTACTATGAAATTCATCGTAAACTTGCTTCATAATCATGCAGCAGCAGCTATGCCAGCCAGCATCACTCTATATCAGACTAGTGAAATGTTCTCAGTTATTGCAACACTCTTCTTCAAGACGACAAGAAGTTTCAACCAATAGGGGTTGCAAACACATTACACACCCCCAGAGCGACTGTCAACAGAGCTGAGTTGCCATACTTAAACATCTGCCGCAGAGAAGGAACCCCATGTACTTCATTTCTTAAGATTCGCGCGGGCTAAGGCAAGTTTACCTCGAAGACGCGAGATCTCAACAGATGAAAAGAAAAGAAAAAAAGGGGGGAGAGAGGCGGAGAAAAGTACTCCGTAACTTTAAATACGCTTTCGCGAAGAATATTAATTTAAACATTTTACTATCATCATTTGAACATAATGCCTTATAATGATATACAAAGGACATGCAATTTTAACAAACGACATTTTTTTATTATTGAGAAATGAAAAATAAAATGCCATGGCGACAAACTCACTTGATGTACAGTACATATTAATCATCTTCGTGTTTTCCATCATGGAGAGCTAATATTGATATCATCATCATCATCATCATTGCTGCTGTCACTGTTTCCTAACAGTGTGACACGTTTGTTGACAAGTTTTAAAAATTCCTCACGTTGTCCAAGCCTTTTGTTTTAACTCCCATACATGTTTTATTACATTATTCCAGAATATATTGGCAAGTTTGTCTATTGCATCGTAACAAAGTTTTTCGACATTCTTTAGTGCAAAATTAGTGTTCTTTCGTGTTACATAACTCTTTAAATGTACCCTTATCATACCAATTGCATCGATATGGCAGTTTTAAGTAGGATTGTAAGTAGTGTTGAGCCAGGCCCACAACTAGAGGGGGCTAAAGAACCTGCACTCCCAAACTTTTCGTGCCCCCCCTAGGCCTTAACACCAAATGCTATTATTAATACAAAAAACACAATTTAACTATGCGTAAGAGAATTTTTAATGACTTGGCCCCCCTAATGTTCTTGCTCAGTCGGGTACAGTAGCTTAAGGTGATTCTACAATTTTAACCCCCACCTCAACAAGATCATATGAAAAAATATATACCATATCAAGATATGTACTTAGGCATACAAAAACGAACATATTTTGGAAGTTGGAACTTTTTACCTTTGGATGTCGTTAATGAAATTCTGTGTACGTCAGTGGTCCCACATGATAAGGACCGAATTATGTCTAAAACCAATGATAAAATCATTGAAACATTTTTCCTAGCGCAAGATAAGGTATTTCATGTATGTATGTATTATTTCTTCCGTATTATTAATTCCAGTGTTCAAAATTTAGTCCAGAACTTTGCTTCCACAGAGAAAATTCCTCAGGAGTTCCCCCCTCGAATTTTGATCTAGACAGGCCAGTGTGTAAATTGAGGTTAGAAAAGTTAGATAGAAGTGTTTTCGTAATATTTGTTGTTTTCGTGGGGGAGTAATATTATAACATTTGTTTCAAGTATGTAACTACTACTACTACTTTTTTGAAAACAAAACTTCTTTTTTTTTTAGAAAAACATTGGTCGACTGCATTTTTCTTGTAACACGTTAATATTAATAAAAATCAAGGCGTGCAATGATATTGTATTATATGTAGCAAATCGACATCCATATTGTGTTGCCCTAAAGTAACCATTTCTCCATTCTTTCCTCAGATCGATTCTTTATCACCACTACAGAAACTAAACAAATAAGGCTATGCCTTTTGAAAGTTATTTTGCAAACATAATTCATTTTTCTTTATATAATAAATTAACCCTTCCCGCTGGTCTAGTGGGTAGCGTGTATGGCTTCGGTGCACGTTGCCCCTGGTTCCATTTCCGGTGGGACAGCAAAAAAATAATTTGGTAAATATTTATTTCAATCAATCATCTGTTTCTTTTAGCCTAAAGGGCATAGCTGTGGGACGTTAAACTAAAAAAATCATCCTTTTTTCGCAATAAATTGTCCACTTTGGCCTTTAGGGGGTTTCTCAACTTGGGGTCGCGAAGGGAAATGAAAACGATACTTGTAATTAGGACCTAGTAGCAGAAAAATATGTTTTAAAAATATATATATATATATATATATATATATATATATATATATATATATATATATATATATATATATACAGGGTGGGCCATTTTAATTAATCCACGGAAATATCTGAAAAATGATAAAACATAGAAGAAATGTTTCAAGTACACGTTATATATTGCTAAGGGGGAAAACCAATTCCGCCAAAAGTACCCCTCCCCGCCCCCCCCTAAATGGGGGTAACGGGGGGTAACTTTGAAATGTCAAATGGGAACATGGGTCGAGTAATACCTCGTTGGAAAGGCCTTGGAAAACTAAGTAACGCTGTATCAAAAGATGTTCCATATTGTGCACCGGTTTCAAAATGGCCGCCATAATATGGTTCGGAAACTCCAGTACCCGTAGTGTGAAAACCATGGAAGGTAAATGAATGGAACAAAATTAAAATACGTAAATATCATAGGGCATATTGAACGGTGTGGTCCCTGTGATCCCAGTGGCCTCCCTAAAGGGGTACTGGGGGCTAACTTCAAAATTTGAAATAGTAACATGAGTCGAGTGGTACCTCGTTCGATAAATCTTGCAAAATCTAACATATTGCAGGAGAAAACGATTGATGTGAAATGGCAGTGTTCTCAAAAGGCCGCCGAAACATAGTATCCGTGTCAGAAAAAAAGTTTAGTACCCGTAGTATGAAAGCGATTGGAGATAAATCAACAAAAGAAAAACTGGAGTAGCTAACTGACGTGAGGCACATCGAGAGGTGTTGTCGGGGTGACTCCAAGGGCCAACTGAAAGGTATCTGGGGCCAACTTGAAAATTTCAAATAGCAGCTTGAAGCGAGTAACATCACGTTACATAGACAAATTAATATCAAACAGCTTCTGTAAGAAAATTTTCGACATGAGACACCGTTTTCAAAATGATCGCAAAGACATGGTGACTGTGTCTAAGAAAACGTCTAGTGACCATAGTATGAATACGGTTAGACGTAAATGAAAATAACGAAAATTAAATAGGAAAACCACGGAGGCGTTCCAAGGCTCGAGAATAATACAACAGAGATAAAAATATTTGAGTAAAATTGCCATAATGTATAGAGAGAAATCCAAGTCCTGCAAAATAATCTCTTCCTGCGCTCTGTATGTGAGTGGGGTGGAAAGTAAAGTGAAAGTTCAAACGAGAACTCTACTTTAATTCTTAAATTAAGGCTAACCTTACAAATAGGTATGGTGTGGTTGAAACATTTGTTTGTAAGGATGACGCTGTAGTGACTAAAAAAAGAGAAACTTTTATGCAATGCGTGCTGGTTATTCAGAAAACATTTCAGAGATATAAGTACACACCGTTTCGTCCCTCAAGCTCACAATATGACATGAATGCTAATAGTTAATCAAAATGTAACTGTGGCCATCCGCGTTAACTTAGTGCAGCAATTCTCTATGCATGAAGTCTGCCTTCCAAACAGCATTGGGTAGGTCAAGCGTACGCCCGGACCGTTGTCCGGTCGCACATTGAAATTTTGAAGTTAGCCCACAAGACCCCTTTAGGGAGGCCACTGGGATCACAGGGATTACATCATTCGATATGCCCTATGATATTTACGTATTTCAATTTTGTTCCATTCATTTACCTTCCATGGTTTTCATACTACGAGTACTGGAGTTTCCGAACCATATCATGGCGGCCATTTTGAAACTGGTGCACAATATGAAACATCTTTTGGTACAGCGTTACTTAGTTTTCCAAGACCTTTCGAACGAGGTATTACTCGACCCATGTTCCCATTTGACATTTCAAAGTTACCCCCCGTTACCCCCATTTAGGGGGGGCGGGGAGGGGTACTTTTGGCGGAATTGGTTTTCCCCCTTAGCAATATATAACGTGTACTTGAAACATTTCTTCTATGTTTTATCATTTTTCAGATATTTCCGTGGATTAATTAAAATGGCCCACCCTGTATATATTTTAAATTTCTTATTTTGATAGACAAATTTTTATTTCTATACTTTGTTACCAAATACAGCAAAGAATATTAAACAAATAGAGATTAGTTTAAAAAAAGCATTTGGAATGAAAGAAGGAGAAACTGGTGAGAAACTGCAAATTGAAACACCAGAAGCAAAAAAAAAAAAAAAAAAAACTTACAACTGTAAGCTATTGGTAGCAATAATGAAAAACTTACTGGAAACTGGAAATTAATTATGGGGATTACAGGCAAGAGGATGTGATAAAAGGGGTCGTGATATAAAATGAGATGAGAAAGCCCAGTTTATTGTATCGTTAGTAGGTCTTTCGTAGTATTTTATCTTCAGTAATTATTGTGTTAAGGATTCAAAGTGCACGAGAATTTAAATTCATTATTATAATAAAAGAATAGCAGAATATATACCTAAACGTGCCGGTATATATACTTAACGTGCAAAATCTCATACAGATCCTAAATACTAACAGATACATGTAATTGCAAACAGTAGTACAAAACAAACTGAAATTAAATTTTGTATCAAATGATATTGAGTGAACAGATTCTTTCGCCCTTCTAATTTTTGACGTTTGGGTAAAAGGAAGAGCGAAGGTTGGAGAGGGAGGGTAGGGTGAGAACATGGCAACACCGGCTTCTCAGAGAGAAAGTGGGGAGTATCCAGAGTGCCTAACTGACCCTAGCGCCACGTAGAAATTGGTGTTCAGACATAACGTCATTTGTGTCGTACTAGTGCACCACAGATGACAAGATAGACGGAAAATATGCGAACTAAAAACAGTATTGCAAACAGGGTTGGCAACGTAATTTACTTGTTACGTATTTTACATAAATTACGCGTAATTTACTAGTAGTATACGTCATGTAGAAAACCAGTTTTTTTTACGCAGACGTAGAAAACTATATTTCTTTCATTAAAACTAAGATCATTTTAAATAGTTGGTTATATTGTAAGCTTAGCTTTCTTATTTAAGCATTAAAACATTATTATCGTCTAAACATTATATATAAAAGTAATGATTTCATGCCAAATCATAGTAATAAAAGATAATTTTGGATAGCCCTTCGCCGGCCCACTACTACTTTCCACCTATTAGCGCACACACAAGCATAACCACCCAACATATAAGCACACACATTAAAAATATGTTGGTTCGAATATGTTTGAAAGTATCAAGTAATCTTTTGATTATAACAATTTATTGTTATACCTTTGCAGCTTTTAATATAAAACTCGAAACATTTCAGTATACTTTGAAACTTCTATTAGAAAAGAAAAAGAGATTGACTGTTATGCTCATTTCACCTTCATATTACACACTAACACACACACATAACTGATACGAAAAATACTGAACAGAATATTGAAATTTTGAAATTTTAGAATAAACTGATTTGTTTTTCTTCCACGTCCCAACGATACTATATATACTACTTCACTTAGCACTGGGAGATATGAAATTTTCGATGTAAAAGTTCTTAGATTCTCATTTTAAACACACACAACTGAAAAAATATAAAAGCATCCAACAGAACATTATACTACATTTTTCGGAATGACTTCATTTATTTTGCTCTTTTCTTCCAAGTCTAACAACAACTCTAAATATATATACTCCCCTTAGCACTTGACTATCATTTGAGCTTTTAATGTAGACATTTTTCATGCTCATAATAAATATACAAAACTGAAGAAAATACTCAACAGAATATTGAACTACTTATTTCTTCGTTGTTTTTGGAAAGAAACAATTTGTCTTTCTTCCTAGTTCGAATACTGAATATATTTCACTTGGTTCTAATAACATTGAGTATATCATTTCATTTAAAACTTAGCCATTATTTTAATTCTAATAAAAATGGTACATGCCATTTCCATTATAGTTTAGTACAATTCGAACACAATACTCTTAATCACACTAATATTCATAACTTGAGTGGTCTTGTAATTTGAGGGTGTAGTATATTTGATGTAGTTTCTTCGACCGTTCGAAGCTGAGCCGGTTCCTTGTGACGTTATGGACAAAGGACCAATTTGAGAAAAGTCTTTCAATTTGCGCTGAAGATGCTAGGATGCCAGAACTTCATAGCAAATTCCGACAATTCCTTATGTTGCCGAGTAGCGAACTACCAGAATGTGCGTGGTGTTGTAATTCCCTTCTTCATAAGTTCTTCAAATTTTCCACATTTTCCCCGATATTGCTGGTAGCTAGTTATTCCTGAAGGGCCGAGGTTTTCCAACAGAAACTCCTCTACTTGTTCGTGATGTTTTTCTCAGACATTGCAGAAAGTCGTCACAAATGGAGACCACGAAGGCTTACCATTGTTGTTGCACTGGACAATAGTTTCTCCCACGGCTTCTCTGGCATAAAACTTTTCTCGATTACAGAGGGTTTAAAACATGAAACATGATGAAATGGGCTTTGAACAGTCACGCGTGCAAACCGCATTATACAATGCTACTTTACAAAGCCAATACAAAATTCCCAGTTTATGCTTACGGATTAAATTTTGCAAAATCCAGCTAGATTCCAAACAATTTTAGGAAGATTTTTTTAAAGCTCAGCGCGTAGAACGTTTTCTTTTAATTTGTAGACCCGTTTCTAAATTTTTACGTACTTTACGTATTTTACGTAAATTACGCGTTTTTACGCGTATTTTACGCGTCACGTAGAAAACCTTTTTTTACGCGTAATTACCCAACCCTGGTTGCAAATTTATGAACTCTAGTAGTTACAGTTGTTATAAGAATTATATTGTGCTATTAATGCAGAAAGAAAAAATGTTTAATTTTCTTGTGTTCATGTTATTCCTTTCCCTTTCATTGTCGAGTCGCACTCGAGATATATATCCTTTTATTTGTCAGCTGAACAATGAGGAGATTTATATATAATGAATATAAATGCAATTGGTTATGATATGATTTTTTTAAATTTAAGTTTAGCGTCCGTTTCAGCAGCAAGAGTGTGTGGGACGTAGACCCAGGCCCGTGCTGGCTCACCGGGACAGGTCCCGGTGCCCCCATCAAAACATCACACTATAAATAAAGGTTTGAGTTTTTTGTATAGTAAATTCTTACAGTTGTTATTGGTAAAGAAACTGTGATAAGCACACTGCGCCCTTTATATAAGGCGCCTTTGCGAAACCACATCAAATATAAACGGTTTTATTTATTCTTCTGTATGGCACAGTTCTGTACAATGAATACGTACTTTTACTGTTGATTAAGACTCATTTGAAGGGTACAGTGCGCCCTGCGCACAGAGCGCAAGGCGAAATATCACTTTATACATTAGTTGCTTTAGTTGTTCTGTAGCATGCCATTTCAGTATACTAATTAATACAGTGACTGTTGGTAAAGAACCTGCGAAGGGTATAGTTCACCGTTGTAAAAGACGGCCTACGAAATATCATATTACAAATATTTTTTTTAAAATTCTTCTGTGTAATAGTTTTGTATTATGCATTCATACAGTTGCTATTGAGAGAGAACAGGTATAGAGCAAAATCACCTTTCAAATTATATATAAAGCCAGTAAAGCAATTAACATGCAGGTTTATTTGATAAGATAATGTAGAAAGCAATTAACATGCAGGTTTATTTGATAAGATAATGTAGGAGTTTTTCGTGCTGCTACTAATTTATTGACAAAAAAGAAGTTAAGCGTAATCGATATAGTGCAGTTTAAAGAATTCAAGTTTATTTTAAGCTCTTTATTTACAAATTTGATTGTTCCTGTGTGTTTTAGAGCAGTGTTCTAACAATCAATGGCTACTGTATTTCTAAAATATAACTATATTCATTTATTAGTATATATTTAGCTTCATTTTGTTGGACAAAAATTTATTAGAAGACATAATAATGTTTCTCTAATAAAGACGTTTCCACGGTTCAGCTATTTATGTTACTAAATAAATTGGGTGAATTTAATACATAAAATGGAGCCCTATATACACATGGTGTAACTTAATGGTTATAACAAACCTCGGGCGGTCATTCCAGACACCGAGATAAAACGAAACATATGGACCAAGTTGAGTGTAGAAATGCCTCCTTTCGGCACCTTGATCACCCAAAATTTGTCGAAAAATGTAAAAGCAGCCACAACACAAGAACAAAACATCGGATCAAAATCAGATAAAAGAGAATGTCCATTAATTTTAGATTCAGTTAGTGTACAATGAGATATAGTGCAATGGAGGCGCAAGGGTGGTTCCCAAAGAAAGTGGAGTATTCCTTTGAGAATTTTCTCAAACGTTGAGCGAGGGAAATGAACAAAAAATCAAATTCAAGATTTCATCAATCAGAAATAATAGGAAGCAATTGGGTTGCGCACACTATAGATCCCAAATTGCGCACAAATCTTTGTTGGCCTTTTTGAACACAGATTTTCGTCCAACATTGCCACAATGATAGCTTTAAAATCTATGCGCAAACAGGGTTTTCCTTCAGACTAGGATAGAAACAAAAATTAGAAATAAAATGCAAATTATATTGAGGCTTAATTAAATATAATTTGATAAGTAAATAGAAGTCAAGATATCTCCAAAACTAAGTTTTCATATTTATAATCTAATGCTAAAATTTCCCTGGTTGCAATTTTAAGCCTACAATTTTTCAGAAATTTAATTGTCCTTGTGTGATGCTCTGAATGTGTATCACCTTTATGTATCTGATACAGTTTCAATATTAAGTTATGTCTCCTCAAATCTTCCTTTCTTTGTGTATTGGTATATCCTTTCGTAAATGATCTTAATTTCAGTTTGGTTTCTGATTGTATCTTCAGCAAAGATGTATTGGACCCGGTGAATAGACTTCTTCATTGTAATGCTTATGAAATGTTTCGGCCTCATTCGTCGTTCGAAGAGCTACTGAGTTCTGAAGCCCATATTCTAGGTGGAAACCTAAATAAAATGAAGCAAGCCATATTACGATGACATTCTCAAAGTTATTAATAATAATAATAATAATAATATAGACGGCATACTTCCCACTACTAGCCAAGGACGATAATCTTAGCTTCTTCATTTTCAAATAGCAACTTTTCTCCATCATGACTTAACTCATCTTCTCTTTCAACCGTTTGCTCAACAGCCTCTGTAATATTTCTCAGACGAACTGGTGTTTTTTTTTTCTTTTTCGAATACAATACATCACTTCTCAGCACTTCTTCAAATGCTTATGTGTTAATTACTCTGTAAATAAAGTCAGTCACATATACAAACATGACAAAAGAGAAAATATTGTCCATCTGACAACGTTGCTTAATATTTTTGTGCGCAATCTTGTACATTATGACAGCTTGTCAACAGCTTATCAGATAAAACTGATAAAACCGGAAAAATATAAGCAATTTCATTTCAGCGGAAATAATAGTATATCGTTCAAGTTAGATGAATACTTATAATTTGAAAGGGAGAGAGATAGACATGTGTAATTGATATATTTTGTCTCAGCACAAAACAAACTCTCGGAAGAAAAATTTAAATGAAACGAAATCTTTAACGTATCACAATTATGTCTTCTAGGCTAATGGTGACAGATGATAAATGAACATCTTCCTGTCCAAGTTACGAGTGTGTGAAAATGAAAAAAAAATAACATTGATTAAGATTAGGTTTAAAACGACTGTGCATAGGACAGTCAGGTGGCATGTAAAGAAACATAACATGTAGTATCCAAAAATGCAAAGATCATAAGCGATGAACGAATGTATCCACGTCGCCAAAAGTGCGTTTACATCGCCCTGAAGGATATGTGACCGCGCAGTACTCTAAGGAAGGGATGGTTGCATAAGAATTTGTGATTAATTTTGAAGAGCTTTTATTTTGACTAGGGAAATAGCGTAGGTATAGAGAGTAAAGGCCCTTATTTCATGCATCAGTGCACTGTCATCTCCGTTTTTCAATTTATTGCCTTATATGTTAAGTTAAACACCACAACATCTGTCACTGATAGCGTAGATCATCTTACTTTTTAAAATTGCCACTTTAGCTTATATGTCCAAACATTAATCTCCAGACATGATGTAGAGAGAAGAGAAGAGAAAGAGATACAACATCTGTAAGATTTGTGTAATTCACTAAGGAACTAGTAGGTAGTTACCATCTTTTCGTCACTCATAAATATTCATGAGTGACGATATATTTGACATTGTAAGAATTCGTAATACACGGGCGGTTGACAGTTTGAAGAATGGATACACCTTTTTTCCGCATATTAATGACCAATAATGTATGCAAGTGCGGCCGGAGGTTGTATAGAGAACATGACACATAATAAATGTTTTCCGGTGAAAAGAAATGTTAATTGGACAAGCAGAATACAGAAAGACCTTTCGGAAATAAAATATGCAGATCCCACACGTAGAACAATTTAATATATTGTTGGATTCATTAATATGCATCACATGTAACACGGCAGCTGTTGGAGAATATTCTGGAATTTTGATCGTTGGAATGGGATATCACGTGATGGACGAAGCATATTAAATAGCCAGTGTTTTTAGTGAAAAAGAGTTATAGATTGGTTTTAAAGCATGGATTTACCGAACCCTGTCAATTTTAGTACAAGAGGTGAAAGTGATCTCGCAGAATCATCATCTTTGCCGGGGACAGAGGTTTTATCCCAACCGGTGGTGAGCCCGCAACCTCCGCCACTGGAAACAGAAGTTACCCCGTCTAACTTGGATGTATTACCGGGAACAGAATTTTTATCCCAACCAGTTGTGAGCCCGCAACCTCCGCCACTGGAAACAGAAGTTTTCCCGTTACTTGATGTTGAAAACGAAATAGAAGAATATCCCCCTACACCTTCACCAACACTGAGTAATTCCCCTGTGGAGAATTGGGAGTTGGAAGAATTTTTGAATTTGCCATGTGAGTGTACTGTGGAACGTACATCATTGGATTGTATAAAAGACTATATAATATACTGGAAACCAGATGATATATGTATTTGTTTTGCTTGCGGGTTCGGAGACGGCAGTCAATGGACACATGATTGTTTGGTGTTGGATACGGAATCTCTTGAACGGAAAGCTATAGATGCTGTAACGAAAGTTGAAGTTCGTGAAGAATTATCATCAATTTACAGAAAAAAGCATGGACAGCCTTTTGCGATGATATGGAATTTCATTAAACGTTTCCGAGTTCTTGTGTGGGACTTTGAATATAGACCCATTCTATTAAAAATTTTACTAGAAAAAGATTATGGGAAATACGTGGACATATGGTAAATTGTGTATTGTTTGATTTCCTTTTATTAGTAATCATGTATTGTGATAGTGAGAATTGTGGACAAAACATTAGTGAAAGTTGTGTGTTAGAAACGATAACTGTATACTTACGCTCAAATGGAATAAGTGATATGCAACATAATCCTGGAACTTTTCTTGGAAAGCACTTGTTGAATGATAAGACTTTAGTAGAACTCTTTGAAATTTTTCATGAACGGCATCGTGAAATTTCAATCACAAACTTTGTTAAAAACTGCTGAATGTTTAAAAAATACTGAATTTATTGGACAACTTATTCCAGTTGTCATGGAACGTTCGTGTGAAATTTCAGTTTGCCATAAAATGTATATTGTAGACATACAGGGATTTAAGATTTTCCCGAATGAATTTGTGGTACGTGAATTTTGTCTTACTGCGTGTGATGATATTTTAAATTTCCATTGTTTAGTAAAAGTACCATGTATAACGATTTACCAATAAGTTGCCAAAAACAAATTGATTGGCTTACAAACCACTTGCATGGCTTGTCATGGTCTAGTAAGACTGGCTATCTCGTATCACATATTCGGAATATTATGTATTATTTTTGTGCATCAGATGCAACTTTCCTTTGTAAAGGTGGGGAAAAATCCATTTGGATAAAGAAAATCATTGCGTTAGCAAACGTTGTGGATCTGGAAAGAAAAGGTTGTCCACCATTAGCAGAATTACAAGGTACCGTTTGCAATGAAATTTGTTCATTTCATAAGCAAGTAGAATCAAAATCGGCATGTGCATATCGAAATGCACAACAATTGAATTATTGGTGGAAAAATGAGCGATCCACAACCCTTACTAAGGGCATAGCAAGTTTAATGTTTTCATTGTAATCTTAAAACTATTGTAAGAAAGAGATATTTTATGAAGAAATAAAAATATAAAAGTTTAAAAAATTGATATTTATTTATTTCTAAAAATCTACAAACATCTACTTTTTTTTCATTATGTTTTCTACATGTTTTTTGACAAACTTATCATTATTTTTTATTTTTTTATGATTAAACATTGTAATACATTTGTCAAATGAAACACCACGTATCATATAATACAGAAAATATAATACAAAATAACCACACATGATAGAATGATTATCTTGAACTTGTACAGTATTTATAAAATAGAGTTTACAATTCCTTTGTAGGAACTGTTGAATTAGTTTAGGCACACCCTGTGACAGAGAATCAAAATACTACACGTATTTATTGTTATTGATATAGATCGCTACCCAATGGCTACCGGTAAATCAGACTTGTCCAAATTAATAATCAGTTCTACAGGGTGTTGAACAAGTATAGGTAAACGATCAATGGGATAAATTCCAGTCACATTTGCACCGGTAATACAGTCCTTTAGTAACACTTGTAATAATTGATCACTATACATGTTTATTAGTCTATTTCATCCTTACTTTCCTCCTCTTGTTTTATTTTTGATGGAACATACGTTGCGCTATTTGGATTTACGTATAAAACATAACCATAGACTTTTAAGTATTCGGCATATAATAAAGCTTCACGCACACAACACTTAAATTGTCCAAATCTATGTTTTAAATAAGCACAAGAGTAAACATGAAATCCCAAGGAAGACGCATTTGGGCACTGTAAATCTTCTAAATTCACAACAGTCCGTTCCAATAGTTGCTGCAGATAGTCCTGACGTGTTTTACCATAAGTATACAAGGTACAGGTATTAGCACAATATTGTTTCAATATAGTAGGTAACAATGAGTAATCTACATCGTCATTGTACCAGTCAATACCATAATCATGTTGTACTAGATGTTTATTCGAAAGTATGAGCGGCACACGTAATTCATGTAATGGATATGGTGGTTTAAAAATCCAGCTTTGTACAAAGGGGATATCAGGATTTACAATTGCAAGTTCCTTAATAATAATATGATCATCATTATTGTTGAACGCGGAGAAGTGAACAATAACCCTCATGGCACTCAAATGACGAAATTTTACATTGTATGATCAGTATATACATTCCTGTCTTTATCGATTTGAATGAGAGAGTCAAATTGAGCGTACACAATACATGTAATGGAATTTTCTAGAGGTCGAGAAAATGATAATTTTAAATTCACAGGGGAATCACGTATGACATCCCACGTAGAATCATCTAATGTTCCTGTTGGAGATAGAATGAACGGGTACAAAGTGTATCCATGTCGAAATTCTTCACGAGAAATTCTATGTGAATGATCTTGATAATATATACCGGTACCGGAAAACAGAGTGGAATATGTTTGAACATATAATCCATTTGCAAAATTAGGAGTGAGGGGTGTCGGTGGAAATGATTTTGAACCAACTTGTAATTGCAGCTTGTTAACGTTAAAATGTTGAAATTCAAAAGGATTTACATGTGGTTGACCATTAAATGCAGCGTTTGGTACAAAACCTATAACAACACCTTTTGGTACTTTACCCAAAAATAAATTATCGAGATTATATGAACTTACTTCTGCGGGAATGGTATAGGTACGAGTTTCAACACGAGTAAGAGGTATGCTGGCCGGAATGTGTTCCATGCCAGCATTGATTTGCATAGCTAAGTCGGCAGCAAAATCTAGACGCCGCACGTGAAGTGTTACGTCTTCAAGTTTGATTTTATATGCTGTATTTTCAGCAGACATTAAACAAAACGTATCTTTTGTACGATGTAATTTTACACGTAAGCTTACTTTATTAGGAAGCATACATCCCACACCGGCAATATCAGCATGGATACGGCCATACATATCGAATGATGCACTATTTCTAACATACTGGGCACGATTTGTAAATCCAGTATTTGCATTACCTAATACATTAAATTGGTTTGCAGTATCTTTATACCATAATCCCCCAGTTAAATGGGTTCGAGCGGCATCACTACCATAATTTAATAATGTTTGGATATAAGCACGGTAAGGATATGAACCAGATGATGAACTAATTAATTTATCGTTTAATAAAACATCAACTTGACTAAATAACGAATGAAGAAAATTATTTACAGGTGCAACAATATCCGCCGCAACTAAATTTGTATTATCGTTTTTTGTAATTTTACATTTTACATAGAGATACAAGTATGCAGTATGAATAAAATCACAAGTTCCACAAGGTACAACAAATTCAATTGGTCCTTCTGACGATAAAGTAGACACTGGACGATTTTCAACAGTGGAAGATGACTCAATAGCAGTTTGAGTCACTGGAATAGTAAACAAATCAAGTTCACTTGTACAACATTCAGGACTACTTCCACTGAGTAAAGCCATGATTAACTAAATATATCACCGGAATATTTTCGATTACATTTGACCGGAGGACCGAATTGTACAATAGCAGGAGCCTTACGTTTTCGTGGACGTCTCTTACCACTACCGGTTAACAACTGACTAAGTTTATTTGCAGCTTTAGTTTTTAATGTTTCACCAGCTTCTTCTACGCGAGCACGAACGGATTCTATAAATGGACGGTCTTCTAGTACATCACCAGCAACTTGTATTCCTGTTTGTAACGCTTGCCCGTCTACAGCTTTGGCACCTTGGTTTAATAAAGGCAATGCAAAACGAAATAAACCTTTAAAGAAACTACCAATCCCATGACCCCGTTGATAAACTGGACCTGAAAAGAAGGGAAGGCCACGTCCCCGCTGATAATACGTATGTTGCTTTTTCTTTTCCATGAGAACGTTTAAAATGAAGTGTCACTGTCAATGTATCGGAACGAAATGGTAAATTTCGTCCTGCGTGGTCCTTTAGCAGTATTTCAACACGGTTAAAGCAAAATTTAGAGAGTGGTATATAGTTAATATCTTGATATCGTAACGTTTGAACTTTTCCATAAGTCATATTGCCAACAGTTGCAATACGTAGTAAGGGAGCTTGCGCATCTCCCACCAATTGATATTCAATAAGATCAGTATACACAAAAATTTGAAAAGGATTTCCAATATCTAAGTATGGTCGTTTAAATCCCTGTTTTTGAATAATGAGATCATTTTTTTTATGAAAACCTAGTTGTATAGCCAAACTAGGTGAAAATGTTATAAATTCAACGTTTGGTTCAGAAGTAACATGAATAATATTGGAAGCGTTAAATCGTATAAATTCTGAAACTTTACTTAATTCTTCCAGTATGTGTTCCATGTTTGCATAATATCCAGGAGTAATTTTACTTTTCATAATTTCATGACCTTCTAATTTGTACCAAACGATATTTTCATCTTCGGTGACATTATGACACGTTAAAGGAATATGTGTTTCACTTAATCCGACACACCAATCCGTATCTGTTAAACGTACAGTATTTTTCAAATTATTAATGAAATGGGTTGGACTATTTTTAGGATAAACGTCTGTACTTGTATTTGAAAACAGTGTAATGTTGTAATATGCCATTACAGTCTAATGTGATGATGTTTTAATAGGAGGGTGCCCGAAATTTTTTGCACCGACTGTACTTGACGTTTAACAAAAAATTTCTGGCTGTTCATATAATTCGTAATTTTGTTTGTTATTCTATTTCAAGTTAACATGGAAAACTGTAAAAAAAATTATTAGGAATTATAGTTTTGGGAGTCAATACCTTTATTTATATTTTAAATTAGTTATAAGTCTTGTATATGGATGTGTAAATGGATTATTACAATTCTTACGGTGTCAGTGCTATCCGAAAATATAGGTCCACTATTGGACGGAACTTTTAAGATCAAATAACCAATCTAAAATTCGACAGAATTTTCAGGACCACCCTTCACCTCTCTTTTAGATACCTAGGTCCTTCTAAAATCTAGTTTAATCCAGATTTTACCAAATTTTATTCGTTTCAAAGCCCCACCGCCAAAATGCTTTGTTTTGATTGGAGGATAAACCCACGCTATGATATTAGGGCGCGATTATTCCCATTCCATGCCGGGAATTTCACTGAAGACGCCGGACTAAGATCTTCCCAGCTCAGAAAGTAAAAAATGAGCTAGAAAAGCTGCAAATAAAGGTAACATTTGGATTTTATTAACATGTAAAATCGTTGGAAGTCTCGAGGAGCCATGAACTATTAAATTTCATAGTAAAAACTGGACTAAAAAGCTGAAATAGTAAGTGCAATATCGTGACGCCATGATTTCATCTACCGATCGCTATGGACAGGATTCACAAGTAGTGTGATTTCCGTTTTTCTTTTCCTAAAACCGGTTCTGAAGATCAGTGTTTCCCCTGATATTTTCACCTTCCAATTTTTCTGCTAATTGAGGGTTATAAGACCTGTCCATATATAGATTTGTTTATGTAGGTAGCGAGTGATTTTTTTAAACATATATGGCGGTATTTAATTTCTTTATAGTTAGGATAGTAATCATAATGCACGTGTAAATTTACAGCAAGGGCTCCTATCTGACTCCCAAATTGGGAGTACGGTTTCCAGCGGGATGAGTTGAACATGTAGTTTGTTCCGGGTTCCTGCCCCTTCAGGGCAGAGGTCCTATTGTTAGTCAACACTTCGATATGTCCCCTCGGGGCATTGATTAAACAGGTTGATTTTAAGAATGTGATTTAGTAAATACAAGGGCCAGTTGGCCCTGTTCCTTTCTTTCCCTTTCCTTTCGAGCCGATTTAAAATGGTAAAATCTGAATGTTGTCTGTGTATATTTATTAGTATAACATGTATTAATGATAGTGATGATTGGTGTGCATTGGCATGATGTGTCTTGTAGTTTTAGTAGTATGTGTATATTTGTAATGTAGTATCAGTGGTAGTGGTAGTTAAGTGATGAAAGAGTGTGTGAGATAATTAAATATGGACAGTGTAGTATTTGCTATGCGATATTTTTTTTATTATTCCGTCATTAAGTGAACTCATACACAATATTTAAAAGTGAACGTAATATAGTACAATAATTCCGTGTACAAGGTCACATTCAGTTGTTCAAGGGTTGATTATATCGTCGCTAGCCCCTAGTGTCAAAAGTCAGTACTAACCGCCATTCGTATGTCGATGTTCTTAGTGATTTAGTTTCCATGAAATTGACCTTTCTTTTCGAAATAAAACCTAGAAGGTATAATTCACAGCCCATATGGATGTACAGTTAGGTCAAGTGACCCAAAATTAATATATCCTGAAAATTACAATATTCTGCTTAGTCTAGAAATTGAAATATTTAAGTAAATAAACAATACGTAATTTCTTAACAGAAGTCGGGCGATATGATGCTAGTTCTTCGCTTTGAAATTATATTAAATGTTCATTTTTTCTTCATGGCTGCAGAATTTCATTGTTGCTGCAGAATTTCATAAACATTAAATATTATCGCGGATAATTCTATTTTCAGTGAACATACGGAGGATTTTTTTTCTTTCGTTCTTAATAAAGCTACCAGGTATTACATAGTATTGTGTGTGTGGTGAAAGAGTCTTGAGTTCGAGTGAGGTTGTCGTGCGGTGATCGGAATGGGAAATGTTTGTAGTGACTATAGATTTTAACACGTTATGATGAAATGTGTATATAGGCTGGGCGTAGATAGAGGAGACAGGGTGTTTGTAAAATATAGCGACGTAGTAAATGAAAAAGATGATGATATGAATATTATATGAATATTAATACGAATATGAATATGAAGTATATGAATATTGTAGTAAATGAATATAGAAGATAGGACACGCATATAGTTAAATATTTATAGTAGCCCAGTGAATACTTCGCCACGTGTGGATATATATATATATTGAATAGATACGTGTAGCTACAAACATCTCGGGTTCTGACCCCTGCAATATAATATCACGCGGACCGGAGGGCGATATATAGTTGGACTATGGTAATACTTTGTAGTTTAATGTGTTATAGTAATAATCAACCATAGTAATACCATCTGATAGAATGGGTAGCATCATATAATCGCTGACTAGACATATTGAATAATAAATTATGAAAAGACAGTAGTAGTTATACAACAGGGCTGTAGTGAATTATATTTTCTGGTCGGTTTTAAAAATAGAATATCCTGCTCCGTGAGATTTTTTTTTCTTCACGTTACCTACTCGGGCTAGCTTACAATGTTCATGGAGGCGACAGCTCTGATAGGGTTACAGAATCAAAACAATTAGTTATTAAAAGTTATTATCCCGTACCCGGGCATCGACCTCTCCCCCCTTGAATATTTTCGTTTTCTTTTCTTAGTTTCCAAACTAGATAGTGATGGAAATTAATCGATGCCTCAGAATTTAGCGCATTCTGCGAAGGGGAGCTATCGGTGAGGTTTGGCCATAGAAATCACCGATCCAAAATTCAGTTTATTTAATTTTTTTTCTATTTTGGCAAATCACTAATTAGGGATATCTTAGCTATTACTCTAGTTTCATTACTGTCCTAGAACCTTCTTAGTTCTTCTGAGGGGTCGAATATTTTTTTCCTTACTTAGAGATTTCAAAATTGGGGACGCAGTTACCTGGTCCCTTCCCCCTCTCCTTTTATCCTGCTGGTCTGGGCCGGATACGGGGCTCGGATTTCAATCTTACAAACAAACTCTTGTGGGATTGGGATCTGATGGACACAGAACTTGCATCCTTGGCAGCAGGGCCTCCCTCCTAGTTTACGTATTTAAGTAAACTACCCTCTTTCGGCATATGTGAATATTTTTGGCTATGAGTTGTTATATATTTAAATTCGATCACTCTTCTGTGTAGTGAGTAGTACTTTAATCTTTCTCCTTTCGTTGGCGCCGCTTTTTCTCTCTTGTCTCTTCCTTCTTACTTCGAGATTTTTTTTTAATTTTTCAACCTTCCCCCTCCCCTCCCCCCGATTTCGAACTTGTCGCTTACGATTTATTTAACGTATAACTCTGAACTGAAATTACCAGCTGAGACGTTGCAAGACACGATTCATGGATAAAGTAGATAGTGATTGGGTCCTCCATCACATTTTGACCTATTGCCAAAATGAATAACGACTTCATATTTGACGACACTTCAATTACGTTCTTTCACCGTCGTCCCCTTAAGTTTTTTTTATCCATTGGTCACTTTCCTTTCCGTTTTGGTTTTCGTTTACCTTGTAGTTGACCTGGGCCCAGAAATTGTATTTTAGGTTATCTAGTTATATCTTTAGGAATGCTCTGTGTTACGTGCCTGCATCACAAAGTTTTTTTTTTATTATTTAAGCACGAATTGATTGTATAAAAGTTGAAATTTATAGACGCGCGGTATCAGATAAAAAATTCAATTCTTTTTCATATGTAATGTCGGAAGTCATTTGTTTTCTTGGACAATGTTTGCAACCTTTTCAAAAATTATTGTTGGGGTGATTAACTTAAATGTGTGCGCATTTATTATAAATATATATATATAGAGAAATGAATACGTCGAAATGTATATGTACTTAGTATGTGAATATGATTTTAAGTAAAAGTATGATATTAAATGTATTATATGAATATATGTAAGAGCGCTCGTGTCTGTCCCCCCCCAAACGTGTATTGGTTGCTATAGTTTACCAGTAAGTTTTCCGACAAATATAAGAATGTAGATTTTGTCAAGAATACCGCCGTGCACTCAAGTAATTTTCCTTTTCTTCTGAATAGATGTAAATGATAACCTATGTAATTATTTAATGGCATGTATTAAAAAGTAACGGCAGGTCTAAACGTAACCCACATCATGATGAATATTATCCCTGAACTACCAACCTAAAACCATTGTGGAAAGTGCACCTTGAATCCTTCTCACCTGCATATGTATCCTGTGACTTGACCAGTTTTTTTTCTATCCTCAATTTAAACCATCATACTCCTTACTCCTGTGGAAGATCGTTTTAAATCCGAACCATGTATACATATATACGAAAGTGATCCTAAGGAAAGGTCTCATGACGTGTCCCAGTGTTGAACAAATAACTTGAAATTATCCAATTAATAAGTTTGGAAATGGACTGTCTAAGAGGAGAAACATCCTCTGGCGAAAGTGAGTTTTTCGAAATCCCTAGATGGGTATAAACGTCGCAGTGTGCGAGTGCAGATATAAACTGCTAAGAGCTACAAACTAAATATAGTCGATGAATGGTTTTTGTAAACCAATAGTTATATATATATATATATATATATATATATATATATATATATATATATATATATATATATATATATATATAAACACAAACTAAGTTAAATGGAGCGAAATGTTTTTGGACACTACGAGTAGTGCGTGATTTGTGATTTGAACGCTCAGAATTATTAATATTTTATTGCTCAATGTGAGGTAGAGACTCATATAAGTCCTAATACATCTAAAAGTTTTTTTTCTTTTCTTTCCTCTTTGTCTATATTTTTTTAAGTGAAATAAGTGTCTCTTTGCGTATGTCGCAAATCATAATTTTGTTTTAGCATGCCTAAGATATAATACATGTAATTATTTTTTTCTTTTTCCATTTGTCAAGATGATTGAATATATAAAAATTTACTAAAATATAACTCTATGTATTTTATTAATATATAACCAAGAACTTGTGCTTTTAAGATTTTCTTTGTAATTATTTTTCTTTTTTTTCACTATGAATGTAATAAACTATTTGTATCTTTGTAGTTAGTTGGTTTCTTTAAACATATATACACTGTCCTGAGTGAGTGAGCGTGTGAATGCATGATAGATTTAATTTAAGTAATTTTAGTGATATCATTTGTCATATTAACATCTGTAATATATGTATCATGTTTTAATATATGTGTTAAGGTAAATAACCTAGGTCATGAAGGACCGCTACTAATGGTTTAAATCGGCTCTAGGAGTGAAACAAAAATAGCAGGATGAGCCTAAATACGACATCTTTCTTCCAGGAAGTTGAAATTCTTATTGATACGGTACATAAATTTATATTGAGTTTATAAGTTTGATTTTTTTCTTTCTTTCTTGGCTAATTCATATGTGTGGTCGATCCTAGAGAACAGAGTTCAGATGCTGGATGGTTATCAATCACCGGTTGGAATAACAGTACAAAGAATGATTTCACTTTTCTCGTTTCCTGGTCTAGGTCTGGGCAACCCCACGAACGTGGTGCCTGGAGCTAGGTCTGGGTGGTATGAGGGAACATGTGTCTATTCCGAAGCATTCCAAAATTGATTAGTCGTTAATAACATTTAGAATGATTCATCTTTCAACGACTTTCCCGACTTCTTACTATATTTCCGGAATTATCCAGTAATCTGTTTCTTATTAAAATACCCTATTTCTTTTTCTTTCTTCTTTTTCTACCTCCTTCTTTTACCCTTCTACTTTCTTCTCTTTCTTTTCTATTTCTGAATGAAAGAAAACGGAGTCATGACTGAGAGTAGTCGCTATTGGCACGGTCAATAAGTTGTTTCGATGAGTTTTCTTCGGGAGTCCGATATGGGATAATTAACAATGAGATGAGTATGCATTGAGGGACGAACAATAACAAGAAAGTTTATTGGAATTTACTTTATTGGAGAATAATCAGGATTTCAATTAGTAGGTGATGTTTCGTAATCGCCCTCGTTCAAAGAGAATTAATTTTAGCGACTCCTCTACATTGCTTTTTTCTTCGTTCACTACTACTACTTTTTTTTCGTTTACGTTTTCTTTCAATTGGCTAACCGTGACAGGACCTGTTGCCCTGGAAACGGCGGTTTCTATGGCAACGGACGTTTTTCTTTCAATTGGCGAAAGTTGACATCGGATAGTTACCATGGAAACAATTGTTTTCCCTGGTAACGGATCTGAAATTATTTATTAAACACTGTTTAGGATCGAGCACATATTGAGTTGGCCACAAAAGGTGAATAATTAAAAAAGTTACAGTGAGATTAAATAATTATAGTCATTGGCTGTTCTGCTATCTTTGTCTCTCTCTCTGTAGAAAGGGGGAAATGAAGGAATTTGTCAAAGTGAATTCTAAAATTTGAAAATGCTGGAAGTTGACCCAAGGAGGGAATTAGATAGGAGTCCTTTAATTTATGAACAGTACCTGAATAGCAAGTTTTGTTAGTCTATAAGTATATAATTGCATGTGTTTATATTGTGTCTTTTATATGGAAGCTATGGCAACCAATAGAGAAGTTGTATCACACGAGAACGAGGAAGTCTCATGTACACAATGTACATTAGAAAGTAATGAGAAAAGAGCTCGCGTCTCCCGTAGGCTAGTGAGGTGTCACGAGTGTGGGCTGAAATGGATTCATTTCAGTTGTACCAATTTAGAGGATACTGCTGAAAATGCAGAAAAGGTCAGGGCTGGTGAGATAGTTAAATACTGTAAAGAATGTGAGGGGAAGCTCCACCAGTCGCGTGAACCCATGAGTTTATCCTCTGAGAAAGAAAATGAACATCCCGATTCAGACGGTGAGCGAGGGTATAGTACCCCGAAGAACCGAGGCCAAATATCTCCAGTGGAGATATCTGACCTCGATGATGATGAAAGAGATGGGGATTCAATTGGTGATAAAACCAAAGAAGAGCAAAGGAAGACTGTGTCATCTAATAATGACGCTCTCCTCCTTTCATTGCAACAAATGCTACAAAAAATAGATGAGAATAGCCGGGAAATGAGACGCGAAATAAATGAGAAATTTGACACCTCGAAACGAGAAACCGAATCTCGATTCGAGGTACTAACCAAGAAAATCGACAACATATGTTTGGACTTTGCTTCCTCAATAACCACATTGAGGGAGCAAACGTCTACTGAAATTGATTTGGTCAGATGCGAGGCTCAGCAATCCCTAAAGCAACTTCAGCAGGAGACTGAGGGTAAATTAGATCATGTAAATTCTGAATTTGAACAAATAGATACCAAATTGCATAAGATCAATAATAAACTAGAAACACAGCAGGCCGAAATTGATAATTTAAAGTCAACCTTGTCAGATTTATCACTGGAAACCAAACTGGAAGTAACTGACCAAAAAATTTCGAAAATTCAGAACGAAATAGTAAATATTCAAAAAGAAATAACGAAACCTAGTCGCGAAAAATGAGAGGTAACCTATCCTTTCCCCGGTAGCGATTCCTCAGAAATATTACCTGCTATAACAACTACCTGTAGCGCAGGAAAAGAAAATTTAATGTCAGTTGATGCACGGGATATTGCGACGCACTACCCCATGCATCGGTCAGAACTAAAGTCGTGGTTCAATTCCAATAGTGTCTAATGGACTGGGAGGTGTGGAAAAAATTAAAGCAACGGTTTCCATCCGCTCAATTGAGACCATACACGGGCCTTACACTTGGCGCTTTCGCTGGGAAAGAGAGTTTTTCGGTTCAGGGCGTTCAAAATTTTAACCTAAATATACAGAATCATATATTCGAAATAGCCATTTTCGTCATAAAGTATTTGCGAACAGACTTAATACTGGGATGCCCGTTTCTAGACAAATTTCATTGTATCATTGACCGGGAAAAGAAAGAGATTAGAATGAAAGATAGTTTAGGAAAGGCTGTTATCGTTCCTACAGATCGACCGAACATAATGCTAGTGAAATTACCAGTAGAAGAGATTGCAATCGGTGAATCAGGATGGCCGGTGGTGGATCAACCTATGCTTGACCCCAGTTTAAATTGTCAAGCTGCCTGTGCAGTGACACCTCTCCACAAGGGAGGGGTTAACAGGGGAGATCAACTGGATCCACTCCTGGGCACCGAATGCAATGTCTCGGAACAAGATATTGATTCATATATTGCTACTCGGGATGACTTACCATCACCGATTAAATCAGGTCTTCGGAAATTATTAATAAAGTACCGTTCGCTTTTCTCTGAGTACCCACGCCGCGTTAACGCGCCTCCCTATAAAATACAATTGAAGGATGAAGAACCAGTTGTTGGACCATGTTATTCCGTTCCTCAGGCATTACAACCTGAGTTTGAAGCAGAGTTGAATAAATGGTTACGGTTGGAAATAGCAATAGAACAAATGTCTCCATATCGAAATCCTATTCATGTCGTCCGGAAGGCCTCTGGCGGTGTACGTCCAGTTTTAGATCTGAGGGCTACTAACTCAAAAATTATATCTCCACAGGTGCAGGTAGAACCTATCAATGAGTTACTACACCGTGTTTCGCAGGCAATGTGGTTTTCGTCCTTTGACGCGTCAAGTGCATATTACGGGATCAGTTTACACCAAGACTCTTACCAATGCACCAGTTTTGTGTACAAGGGAAGACAATATTGCCTTACTGTCCTGCCACAGGGGCTGAAAAGTAGTCCTGCTGTATTCCAATCAGTAATGACAAAATTTTTTAATGACTCAACCCGTTCTTTTGTTGTTTTGTACTTAGACGATGTTCTAGTAAAATCAACTACTGAAGAAGAGCATTTGGTTCATTTAGAGAGAACTTTCGAAATCTTTAAACAAGCAAATTTTTCATTAAATTTCAAGAAATATAAGTTCTTTGCACGGGAAATCAAATTTTTAGGACATATAATTAGTGGCAGAACAATAAGGGTTGACCCTCGACTCAATGAGCCAATTCGTTGTTTTCCAGTACCGAAATCCAAGAAAGCATTACAGAAGTTTTTAGGGCTCATAGGATGGAGGCGAAAATTCATCCCAAACTTTTCCGGTCTTACTGCTAATCTATATCAACTCCTGAAAAAGGATCAGAAATTCGTACTGGATAACGAAGCCTTGGAGACTTTCAATAACTGAGAACTCTTCTTAGTAATCCACCTGCATTAAGTCAGCCAGATTTCTCCTTGCCTTTTCACATCCATAGTGATGCGTGCATGGAAAATTTGGCTGGCCTACTTGCACAATATCCTTCAGATAAAGATAATCCTAACGTCATTGGATATGCCAGTCGACGGGTGAAACCCTATGAGTTGTCTCTTTCAATATCTCAGCTGGAACTAATGTCCGTCCTGTTCCTTTGTGAACGTTTTTAGCAGTTAAATTATTGAAAAATTGCGCTGTATTACACAATCTAAAAGGTGAAAGTATCGGAACTCACAATTTCCAGAATCTTAAGCTTTTCAACTGTACCGAGGACAAAAAACGGGAACTTCTATCTCAATACCCAAAGTGAATGTTACACTGTCTCATTTGAGTGCATGAGAGTATGAGTGAGTAGTTAGTTTATTAGTATTAATACATGTTAATTCTATTCAACAAAATTTTGTTATTCAAACAAATTTTTTTAACGACGCCTGGGAACTGTAATATGCCATTACAGTCTAATGTGATGATGTTTTAATAGGAGGGTGCCCGAAATTTTTTGCACCGACTGTACTTGACGTTTAACAAAAAATTTCTGGCTGTTCATATAATTCGTAATTTTGTTTGTTATTCTATTTCAAGTTAACATGGAAAACTGTAAAAAAAATTATTAGGAATTATAGTTTTGGGAGTCAATACCTTTATTTATATTTTAAATTAGTTATAAGTCTTGTATATGGATGTGTAAATGGATTATTACAATTCTTACGGTGTCAGTGCTATCCGAAAATATAGGTCCACTATTGGACGGAACTTTTAAGATCAAATAACCAATCTAAAATTCGACAGAATTTTCAGGACCACCCTTCACCTCTCTTTTAGATACCTAGGTCCTTCTAAAATCTAGTTTAATCCAGATTTTACCAAATTTTATTCGTTTCAAAGCCCCACCGCCAAAATGCTTTGTTTTGATTGGAGGATAAACCCACGCTATGATATTAGGGCGCGATTATTCCCATTCCATGCCGGGAATTTCACTGAAGACGCCGGACTAAGATCTTCCCAGCTCAGAAAGTAAAAAATGAGCTAGAAAAGCTGCAAATAAAGGTAACATTTGGATTTTATTAACATGTAAAATCGTTGGAAGTCTCGAGGAGCCATGAACTATTAAATTTCATAGTAAAAACTGGACTAAAAAGCTGAAATAGTAAGTGCAATATCGTGACGCCATGATTTCATCTACCGATCGCTATGGACAGGATTCAGAAATAGTGTGATTTCCGTTTTTCTTTTCCTAAAACCGGTTCTGAAGATCAGTGTTTCCCCTGATATTTTCACCTTCCAATTTTCCTGCTAATTGAGGGTTATAAGACCTGTCCATATATAGATTTGTTTATGTAGGTAGCGAGTGATTTTTTTAAACATATATGGCGGTATTTAATTTCTTTATAGTTAGGATAGTAATCATAATGCACGTGTAAATTTACAGTAAGGGCTTCTATCTGACTCCCAAATTGGGAGTACGGATTCCAGCGGGATGAGTTGAACATGTAGTTTGTTCCGGGTTCCTGCC
The DNA here is from genome assembly GCF_964235325.1 of Thermobia domestica. Classification (NCBI taxonomy): domain Eukaryota; kingdom Metazoa; phylum Arthropoda; class Insecta; order Zygentoma; family Lepismatidae; genus Thermobia; species Thermobia domestica. Next base: position 186,501,913 of record NC_137456.1, read on the forward strand.
CCTTCAGGGCAGGGGTCCTATTGTTAATCAACACTTCGATATGTCCCCTCGGGGCATTGATTAAACAGGTTGATTTTAAGAATGTGATTTAGTAAATACAAGGGCCAGTTGGCCCTGTTCCTTTCTTTCCCTTTCCTTTCGAGCCGATTTAAAATGGTAAAATCTGAATGTTGTCTGTGTATATTTATTAGTATAACATGTATTAATGATAGTGATGATTGGTGTGTATTGGCATGATGTGTCTTGTAGTTTAAGTAGTATGAGTATATTTGTAATGTAGTATCAGTGGTAGTGGTAGTTAAAAAATGAAATGAAATCTTTAAGTTTTACGTCCCACGGTTATGCCGGTTAGGCTAAAGGAGACGGTGATGATGACAAATGAGTGAAATGGTGGAATGAAGAAAGTGGGAGGAAACGGGAGAACCCCGAGAAAACCCACGAGCACGGTGTTTGTCCACCACAAAGTTCACTTGGCGGGGGCTGGGATCGAACCCGGGACCCCTAGCACCAGAGGTGAACGCTCTACCACTGAGCCACCGTGCCCCCCCGTAGTGGTAGTTAAGTGATGAAAGAGTGTGTGAGATAATTAAATATGGACAGTGTAGTATTTGCTATGCGATAATTTTTTTTATTATTCCGTCATTAAGTGAACTCGTAAACAATATTTAAAAGTGAACGTAATATAGTACAATAATTCCGTGTACAAGGTCACATTCAGTTGTTCAAGGGTTGATTATATCGTCGCTAGCCCCTAGTGTCAAAAGTCAGTACTAACCGCCATTCGTATGTCGATGTTCTTAGTGATTTAGTTTCCATGAAATTGACCTTTCTTTTCGAAATAAAACCTAGAAGGTATAATTCACAGCCCATATGGATGTACAGTTAGGTCAAGTGACCCAAAATTAATATATCCTGAAAATTACAATATTCTGCTTAGTCTAGAAACTGAAATATTTAAGTAAATAAACAATACGGAATTTCTTAACAGAAGTCGGGCGATATGATGCTAGTTCTTCGCTTTGAAATTATATTAAATGTTCATTTTTTCTTCGTGGCTGCAGAATTTCATTGTTGCTGCAGAATTTCATAAACATTAAATATTATCACGGATAATTCTATTTTCAGTGAACATACGTAGGATTATTTTTCTTTCGTTCTTAATAAAGCTACCAGGTATTACATAGTATTGTGTGTGTGGTGAAAGAGTCTTGAGTTCGAGTGAGGTTGTCGTGCGGTGATCGGAATGGGAAATGTTTGTAGTGACTATAGATTTTAAAATGTTATGATGAAATGTGTATATAGGCTGGGCGTAGATAGAGGAGACAGGGTGTTTGTAAAATATAGCGACGTAGTAAATGAAAAAGATGATGATATGAATATTACATGAATATTAATACGAATATGAATATGAAGTATATGAATATTGTAGTAAATGAATATAGAAGATAGGACACCCATATAGTTAAATATATATAGTAGCCCAGTGAATACTTCGCCACGTGTGGATATATATATATATATTGAATAGATACGTGTAGCTACAAACATCTCGGGTTCTGACCCCTGCACCATAATATCACGCGGACCGGAGGGCGTATATAGTTAGACTATGGTAATACTTTGTAGTTTAATGTGTTATAGTAATAATCAACCATAGTAATACCATCTGATAGAATGGGTAGCATCATATAATCGCTGACTAGACATATTGAATAATAAATTATGAAAAGACAGTAGTAGTTATACAACAGGGCTGTAGTGAATTATATTTTCTGGTCGGTTTTAAAAATAGAATATCCTGCTCCGTGAGATTTTTTTTTCTTCACGTTACCTACTCGGGCTAGCTTACAATGTTCATGGAGGCGACAGTTCTGATAGGGTTACAGAATCAAAACAATTAGTTATTAAAAGTTATTATCCCGTACCCGGGCATCGACCTCTCCCCCCTTGAATATTTTCGTTTTCTTTTCTTAGTTTCCAAACTAGATAGTGATGGAAATTAATCGATGCCTCAGAATTTAGCGCATTCTGCGAAGGGGAGCTATCGGTGAGGTTTGGCCATAGAAATCACCGATCCAAAATTCAGTTTATTTAATTTTTTTTCTATTTTGGCAAATCACTAATTAGGGATATCTTAGCTATTACTCTAGTTTCATTACTGTCCTAGAACCTTCTTAGTTCTTCTGAGGGGTCGAATATTTTTTTTCCTTACTTAGAGATTTCAAAATTGGGGACGCAGTTACCTGGTCCCTTCCCCCTCTCCTTTTATCCTGGTGGTCTGGGCCGGATACGGGGCTCGGATTTCAATCTTACAAACAAACTCTTGTGGGATTGGGATCTGATGGACACAGAACTTGCATCCTTGGCAGCAGGGCCTCCCTCCTAGTTTACGTATTTAAGTAAACTACCCTCTTTCGGCATATGTGAATATTTTTGGCTATGAGTTGTTATATATTTAAATTCGATCACTCTTCTGTGTAGTGAGTAGTACTTTAATCTTTCTCCTTTCGTTGGCGCCGCTTTTTCTCTCTTGTCTCTTCCTTCTTACTTCGAGATTTTTTTTTAATTTTTCAACCTTCCCCCTCCCCTCCCCCCGATTTCGAACTTGTCGCTTACGATTTATTTAACGTATAACTCTGAACTGAAATTACCAGCTGAGACGTTGCAAGACACGATTCATGGATAAAGTAGATAGTGATTGGGTCCTCCATCACATTTTGACCTATTGCCAAAATGAATAACGACTTCATATTTGACGACACTTCAATTACGTTCTTTCACCGTCGTCCCCTTAAGTTTTTTTTATCCATTGGTCACTTTCCTTTCCGTTTTGGTTTTCGTTTACCTTGTAGTTGACCTGGGCCCAGAAATTGTATTTTAGGTTATCTAGTTATATCTTTAGGAATGCTCTGTGTTACGTGCCTGCATCACAAAGTTTTTTTTATTATTTAAGCACGAATTGATTGTACAAAAGTTGAAATTTATAGACGCGCGGTATCAGATAAAAAATTCAATTCTTTTTCATATGTAATGTCGGAAGTCATTTGTTTTCTTGGACAATGTTTGCAACCTTTTCAAAAATTATTGTTGGGGTGATTAACTTAAATGTGTGCGCATTTATTATAAATATATATATATAGAGAAATGAATACGTCGAAATGTATATGTACTTAGTATGTGAATATGATTTTAAGTAAAAGTATGATATTAAATGTATTATATGAATATATGTAAGAGCGCTCGTGTCTGTCCCCCCCCAAACGTGTATTGGTTGCTATAGTTTACCAGTAAGTTTTCCGACAAATATAAGAATGTAGATTTTGTCAAGAATACCGCCGTGCACTCAAGTAATTTTCCTTTTCTTCTGAATAGATGTAAATGATAACCTATGTAATTATTTAATGGCATGTATTAAAAAGTAACGGCAGGTCTAAACGTAACCCACATCATGATGAATATTATCCCTGAACTACCAACCTAAAACCATTGTGGAAAGTGCACCTTGAATCCTTCTCACCTGCATATGTATCCTGTGACTTGACCAGTTTTTTTTCTATCCTCAATTTAAACCATCATACTCCTTACTCCTGTGGAAGATCGTTTTAAATCCGAACCATGTATACATATATACGAAAGTGATCCTAAGGAAAGGTCTCATGACGTGTCCCAGTGTTGAACAAATAACTTGAAATTATCCAATTAATAAGTTTGGAAATGGACTGTCTAAGAGGAGAAACATCCTCTGGCGAAAGTGAGTTTTTCGAAATCCCTAGATGGGTATAAACGTCGCAGTGTGCGAGTGCAGATATAAACTGCTAAGAGCTACAAACTAAATATAGTCGATGAATGGTTTTTGTAAACCAATAGTTATATATATATATATATATATATATATATATATATATATATATATATATATATATATATATATATATATATAAACACAAACTAAGTTAAATGGAGCGAAATGTTTTTGGACACTACGAGTAGTGCGTGATTTGTGATTTGAACGCTCAGAATTATTAATATTTTATTGCTCAATGTGAGGTAGAGACTCATATAAGTCCTAATACATCTAAAAGTTTTTTTCTTTTCTTTCCTCTTTGTCTATATTTTTTTAAGTGAAATAAGTGTCTCTTTGCGTATGTCGCAAATCATAATTTTGTTTTAGCATGCCTAAGATATAATACATGTAATTATTTTTTTCTTTTTCCATTTGTCAAGATGATTGAATATATAAAAATTTACTAAAATATAACTCTATGTATTTTATTAATATATAACCAAGAACTTGTGCTTTTAAGATTTTCTTTGTAATTATTTTTCTTTTTTTTCACTATGAATGTAATAAACTATTCGTATCTTTGTAGTTAGTTGGTTTCTTTAAACATATATACACTGTCCTGAGTGAGTGAGCGTGTGAATGCATGATAGATTTAATTTAAGTAATTTTTGTGATATCATTTGTCATATTAACATCTGTAATATATGTATCATGTTTTAATATATGTGTTAAGGTAAATAACCTAGGTCATGAAGGACCGCTACTAATGGTTTAAATCGGCTCTAGGAGTGAAACAAAAATAGCAGGATGAGCCTAAATACGACATCTTTCTTCCAGGAAGTTGAAATTCTTATTGATACGGTACATAAATTTATATTGAGTTTATAAGTTTGATTTTTTTCTTTCTTTCTTGGCTAATTCATATGTGTGGTCGATCCTAGAGAACAGAGTTCAGATGCTGGATGGTTATCAATCACCGGTTGGAATAACAGTACAAAGAATGATTTCACTTTTCTCGTTTCCAGGTCTAGGTCTGGGCAACCCCACGATCGTGGTGCCTGGAGCTAGGTCTGGGTGGTATGAGGGAACATGTGTCTATTCCGAAGCATTCCAAAATTGATTAGTCGTTAATAACATTTAGAATGATTCATCTTTCAACGACTTTCCCGACCTTTTACTATATTTCCGGAATTATCCAGTAATCTGTTTCTTATTAAAATACCCTATTTCTTTTTCTTTCTTCTTTTTCTACCTCCTTCTTTTACCCTTCTACTTTCTTCTCTTTCTTTTCTATTTCTGAATGAAAGAAAACGGAGTCATGACTGAGAGTAGTCGCTATTGGCACGGTCAATAAGTTGTTTCGATGAGTTTTCTTCGGGAGTCCGATATGGGATAATTAACAATGAGATGAGTATGCATTGAGGGACGAACAATAACAAGAAAGTTTATTGGAATTTACTTTATTGGAGAATAATCTGGATTTCAATTAGTAGGTGATGTTTCGTAATCGCCCTCGTTCAAAGAGAATTAATTTTAGCGACTCCTCTACATTGCTTATTTCTTCGTTTACTACTACTTTTTTTTACGTTTTATTTCAATGTAGAAGCTGTCTTCTGTGCTTTCAGAAATCATTTTCGTTTAAAGTGAATTGTCAAGTTCGAAGTTCCAAAACGAAATGGTAAGTTTATACCGAGTTCATCTTTTAAGTTTACTTCTATCGTATCAAAATATTTCTTTTCAACTTTCACGTACTGCGGGTTATGAAATAAAATATTTTTGATTCGTCCATACCGCTCGTAAAATATACTAATTTTACGAAGTAAAGGTCCAATTTCTTCTTGTTGTTTTACAATATCCACACATACGTTAACTTCTGTTGGAATATTATAATCAAGGTTACAGGGATATTTTCCCTGAGGAGCCAGAAATTATTCCCTATGTTGATCTTTTATATACACCACTGAATTATAAAAAATTGAATTTTCATTCATAAAACCGAGCATATGTTGTAAATCTTTTGTTATGTCTAGAATACACCGATCACGTGACCGGAAGGAATGTTGAATATACACTTGATTTTTAAAATATTTATATTTTATTATACGTACTTTTTCGGGAATTAGATTTAAGATGGCTTTAATGGATGCATAATATCCCTCCGTTACTTTAACAGGATATCGAATATATTCACCATCAATAAATGTACCGATTGTAATTTGTTCACCCGGACCAACATTATAAAAACTCCACGGTATATTAATTTGTGTTAAGCCCACAACCCACTCACCGTCCGTTAAATCTATGGCCCTTGCAAGTTTTACCCGAAATGAGGATGTATTATCAAAAAGTGTACTACTTGCGTTGGAAGGTAACGTCACGTAAAAACCGTGTTTCAATGACGAATTCATTATGCAGACTGAATACTAGATACTCGAATCCACGAATTCATACTTTCTGGGTATCCTAACCATTTTACGAAAACCCACTCCTTCTTACGTTAAAGAACTTTTTCAATTAAATAGGTTTTGTTTGAGCTTAGAAATATTTTTTGTAATTCTTCAGCATAAAATATTCCTTTAATTTCATCACCATTCCAGTCTTTTAATTTATAAGTTACAGGATTTGATTTCATACACTTATCAACGAGAAATATTTCTCGAGACCAATTCGGCAAATAACCTTTTTCAAGTTTATGTTTATATTTAGTAATGCGAACATAATCTCCTGCTTGAAATTTACAAGTTAATTTCTTCTTATTTACAGTCTTTCCGTACAACGTATTCCACACTTGATTGATATTTGAATCATTTACTTCTGCGGGTGCCATTTTAATAGTTGAATGATAACTATGATTATAATTGTGTACAATTTGATACAACACATCAATGTACCGATACGTATTTTCTGCAGTAAAATAACGATATATTTTACTTTTAATGGTACGAATTACTCTTTCTACTAACGCACATTTCATTTTCGAATGTACACTATAATGATTAATTCTAAAATCTTTAAACACTTTCTTTACATGGCGATTATAAAATTCTGACCCTAAATCAGTTTGAACGTGAACCAGTAATGGCACTTGGTTTAAAATTGAAGTTATTGCATTAGCCATTTCAGGCCCTTTCTTTGTTTTCACAGGAATGCAATACAAGTACCGTGAAAAAATGTCAATTGCACATAAAATATAGCGATATCCGTCATTATAATTTGCAATATTTTGCATGTCTGCCAAATCGCATTGTAATGTTTCATTAGGACCACTAACATAATATTGTTTCCGTGGAAATGCTTTTTGTATTGGAGCGTGCATTGTATATGCATCTTGTGATGCTAACCATTTTTTTAATTTTCTCACGGGATAATTTTGTTTTACGTTCTAATGTACTAACACTGGATAAAGATGCAGGATCTGAATACTTGTAATAGATTTTTGATAATTTTGTCATTTCTTATTTACATTTTATATTCTTTCCAATACTGAAATACGTTAGCTGCAATTGCGGGAGATACTGCAGTCGAAGAAGAATGCCGTTTTCGAATTTTACTGCCAGTCACTTTCGGGGTTGTAAAAGCAGGTGAACGCGGTCCTGGTGTACGTGAACTAATAAATTCCCGAGGAATATTAATATCATCCAATAACGTTTTAAACGACTGTAATCTTGCTGGTTGTGTTGAATATTTTCGTGTACGAACGACATCATTTACTAAATCGATAATATTGGAACCGGGAATGATATTTCCATCGATAGCCACTGTACCTGTTTGGTCCCACGAGATTTTCTGTGAATTAATGAGTTGTTTATGTAATAAATCCGTTTTCCTTCGAAGTGTTTTTGGTACAGATTGTAATATATTGGGTACAAGAGTTAAAATACCACTATCTGTACAACTACTTGCATTTTCTGAGTCAACAACGGATAAGACAATAGGATTTTCCGGTGTGGGACCCGATTTATAATGTAAATATTGATGTAATACTTGCTGATACAATTTCAATTTTTGTTCTCTACTCAAATCTGTACGATGTAAGATTTCGCTCATATCTTTATCTAGTCTTGATTGATGTGCTTCATGCGGCTTTAAATTAGATTGTATTCTACGAAGTGCATTTTCTGGAACTAATAGCATTTTACGTAATTCCGACATGTCATCTTCCAAAAATTGTTGAGGCTAAGGCACCAATGAGTGGTCCGAGAATTAATGGAAGTAATGCACCACCTTTCTGTAGTAATAATTTCTTTTTCTTTTTAAGAGAAAGTTTTGAGGAGAGAGCACGTAAGATCTTTTTATGTCTACGGAGCCTTTGCTTCTGAATTAATGATATGGGGATATTTCCTTTTATAATATTTTTTGCTACTTGTGATATGGTACGAATCAAATCACCCGGTGCGTTTTGAAGAATAACTTTCCGATCGGATGGCTTGCATTTCGCAAGTGTGCAGAGCGTATTATAATGATGTTTTACCTTCAACATCTTGATGCCAACTAAACATAAAACGGTGTGGCCGTGTTTTTAACACTACTGTACACATGCATTATTTCTCCGGAAAATATATTTGTTCTCAGTCGTAGGGCATCATGTGTTTGTTGGTTAAGATCAAACAATAAATACGTGTGTAGTTTTTGTGTAATTTCCTCAAAGACATTTACGAGTTGTTTGCTTTCACGAGGCATAATTTGTCTCGCTAAATATTCAATTTGTAACTTATCACGTGGATTCTTAAATACCACTATATAATGTGCATTTAAACTATCTCGAGCATGCCGGTTTTTTGGAAATAAATTTTGAACAATAAATATTACGGTTAATTTCTTGTGGTGAGCGTACTTGGTAAATAATTTGGCCATATCGTCATTTGTTTCTGACATTAAATCATCTAATATGAGTAATGAATTTTCACTTATATCAAAAGTATTTATATCGGGGATTCCTTCCAGAAAACGTATTTTTCCATCAACGTCCAAGTTTGGTATAACTGCGCCATAACACCATACAATTTCTTTAAAGGAAACATTAAACATATCATTTCTTTCTTTGATTAATCGATGCACAAAGTGAGTTTTACCAGCACGGGAAGGACCAGCTATGAGAATAATGCACGGATGTTCAAAGCGTAACATCTTCGTTGCAAATGACACAATGTGATAGAAACTCTGCTTTTTATTCCCAGAAAAACGAGTCTCTGGCCAATCATTTATGAGATCTATAGCCATACGGAACAGTAACACTTTTTGGTACGTCAGTCACAATGTCAGCGTCTATTCGTCTGCGTTTACTGGTCACCATTCGATGTGTCTTTAGTTCTCTTCGAGAAAAGATGCGCAAATCTGGTTTCCGAACAATTTTGGATGGCATTTCGATTACAGTTGCCTCCCGATTCCCCGTCACTAAATCATAAAAACTATCAAAATTAATTTTATCACTTGTTCTGTGATTTAATGTTATTCCACGTACTTTATATACATATTTCATTTCCCCACTAGCATTGCGTAAAGCGTAGGCATAATTCTTTGCACCTAATGCTATTACTTTACGTATTTCCCAACCTTCGGGAACTTCATTTGTTAACCCACCCAAATACGAACTTAATTTTAATGGGAGTTGCTCATCTTTTCTTTGTATAAACATGATACTGTCCGTATCGCAATAGATTACATTCTGTTCTCCAACACTTGTTAGTAGATCATACAACCACAGTCGTGCCCATGATGTTATAAACGCCGCAAGCACAACATTTGAAAATGCTAATGGGATATTTTCACTCTCACAGTCTTTATATTGAACAATTAAATGAGTTTCACCAACTGGTGTTACAGCTTGAATTTCATATTTAGGATCTGTTAAAATTTTCAAAAAATCCTCTGCTGTATCAACCATTGTGCACTGTGAAAGGTCTGTTCTCTGCCCCCATTTCCCGTACAGCGAATTCAAAAATAGTTTCGCTGTACTGCGCAGGCCTGGATCATATTCTATGTTCTCATAATTTAACTGTATTCCCTCATGCCTGAAATATTCTTCAATGTACTTTTCCTGCTCTTCTTTTGTAGTGCATTCTGCAGGAAAGCCTGAAGCTTCTTGTTTCATTTGTAAAAAGGATTTCACATATGACCCAAATAATCCTTCACAAACATCTTTTTCCGGGACTAATAAATCAAATTCCCATATTTCATGAATTTCAATTAGCTCATACCCATTGTCTAATGCTTTGTGCAGTTCGGGGGTACAGAACGTACCGGTAATGATACGTTCAAGATCCATGTGCGTACATTCATCATCATTTTGTTCATCCATGCACGATTTCCATAATCCAAAGATTAATCTTCCTCCCGTAACATAAGGGAGGATTGGACAATATAAATCGGAGGGTGGAAGAACACTGCATTTTACAAGTCAATGAATGTTTCGCACATTGGGGAAATTGGGGCCATTGTGTACTTTTGGTACACTCACAGGCATGCCTCGTTTACACATTGTTGCGGGGTAAAGCGAAGTGACATCTACGTAAACCACGTATTCGTCCTCTGCACAGTCTACATATAACTTAAAATTTTCTGTTCTACCTCCTTGATAGGCAGATTTCGGAATGAGAGGATCACGAATATGTTTGCACCGTTGTTCGAGGATATTCTGTATATGTTTATCACGTTTTACCATTGCATCCCATTCACATTCCCAAATTTCTATTAAATTATAACCTAATTTTTTCAAATAGTTGCGGCAGTGCACTGTTTGTTCGTATCTCTTTTCAAAAGTGTTGTACGCACCATTTTCTTTGCAGAAAATGCTATTTCTATTATCTTTGTAACAGCTTCTACAGGAATGCCAGTAACATCCCATGAACTGGTATATAGTGTTTGTTTTAGTGTCAAAACCATCGACTTTATGCCTGCCAAAGCGTTCCTCAAACGCATTATTCGAAGTAACAATAGATCTCTTTGTTACGTGTTCCATATACTTCAACCATTTTAATGCTTTAATACTCTGTTGTTGAGTAAGTTGGAACCGGTTTGGAGGAATAACTGGAATTGTGTTTTCAATCAGGTGATGACACCGGAACGTCAAGATTGCTAGACTAGCAATCGTCGTGCTGGAAATAAAACATTGAATACCATTTGTTTTCTCTTCAATCATGGAGGTAAATTTAATTACTGCCTCCGCCAATATACGCACATCGGTCCGGCAGTACTCCAACAATTCTTTCTGAAAATCAAAAGTATCACCATTCCGTACTCGCTCTTCATGCCACAGCATAAGTTCTGCCCGGTCTGCCGTACTACGTGAGTCCGGATCATAATAATGCAATGCCGGCCATTCCCCAACATAATTTTGATGTTCCTCTGTATTAAAGAGATATGGAAAATCTCCCTTTTTCAATTCAACATTCAATCCTAAGGTTTTCGGTAATTTGGATAATTTTACACCATGATAAAGAAAAGTGTCCCGAAAATAAAAACGATTACTAATACTAATTTGAAATATCTTTTGATCGTGCATAAGAACATGTGGAGTTATTTTTTGTTTCTCAATAAGTGTGCGAACACAAAATAGGCCATCATATCGCGAATTATTGTGAGCAAGTGCCACAATGATCTGATACTCTGGCCTTTCCATAAGCACATGTTCAATAAATGCCTCCATGGTTGTGAAAGAAAACATACAGTTCCCGGTTATTTTATCTCCGCACTTGAAACACAAACTATCTACTCCTGTATTTATGCAGTGGAAACATACATTCAAACAACAACAGAAATTTACGGCATGCTCCCGTTCACCTTTCTCATTTGGTGCTAATAGCATGGTTTCCACATCAAATATAATGTACAAAAACCGTTCACTGCGTTTTAGTTTACACTTTTGAACGAAACATCGATGGCCAAAAGCTACGTGCATTTTACAAAGACTACAATAATAGTCGCCGCATACATGAGGAGATTTTCTCATATCGTAAATTACACCACATGCCTTACACAATTTCACGTAATCACATATGGATTTCTTTACTTTCTTTAGTGTTAAATGGTTATTAAAGCAAGTGCCTTCAGCAAAGTTTCTATTACATTGTGTATAATGTACTAGTTTCGCGTTAGTTTCTTTACTATGAAAATGTTCACACTACGAACATCTCATCTGACATTGGTGAGCCGCACGTGTTTTATAAAATCCTTCCAAGCACGAAAAGCAAAACCTCTTCTTACCCATAAACGAATTAATATTCTTAATGGGTTGAAAGTGGCCCACAGTATCCCCTCCCAGATACAAGATAAATATCTTTTTCTCCGCATTTATTCCTGGGTAGCGTACCACAGGTGTTTTGGAATTTTCCGGTAATTCATATACTACAACTTGATAATTCTTTTTCACTAAATAATTTGAAAAGCAACTAATCTTCCAAATCAAATCCCTGTTTCCGTTCAACGTACATTTTTGCGCTTTATTTTGCCACGTTTTGCGTGTAGGCAGGGTCATAGTGTATAGTGCATCCTTACTCTCTTCATGTTTTGTAATCCAATATACTATGGATTTTGGTAAACAAAGAAAATCAATAGCCTTTGTGGCCACCACATGATCCTTGAGAAAAATACTCATTTCTGCATATTTTCTTACCGCTGCTCGTTTAGGTATACCCTGTCCGTGTAATCCATCAACGATGTCAAACCGGAATTCTAATTGATTCCCTAAAAGAAATGATTCGTTGCTATTTAGTACGTTTTCCACCGTTCTAATAACCCCATCGGTATTCAAATTTTGACGTTTTCGCCATGGAACAAACACTTCTTTATTCAGGAGATCTCGGTCGGAATTTATTCTTAAACCAACAAAATCGTTGGGTCGTGTATCCCTCAGAACGGTAGAAAGCGCATAATCCATCATGGACGTAATATAATCCATGGGATTTGTAATTACATGTTGTACAGTTGGTTTTACAATAATTTCCACCCCTTTCATATTAAAACGCGGGTACTCTCTCACATTTCTCCCCACAATTTCAAACATATTACACTCTCTTTCATTCCCTCCATACCCTCGCAATGGAGGGTGCTGAGAAGTTGTGGGTCGCATATCTTCTGAATAATGTGCATTATTCAGACGATCAACACGCGCATTTTCTTCCTCAATTTCTTGCAATTTTTGCCACAACATCTCTGTAAAGTCAGTTTCGGAATTTTGAATTTCTAATGGTTCATCCAAATTAATTTCATTTAATAGTGTCCAATCAATATGTAATGAGTCATCATCATCATCATTATGTTCTGATTGCACATTTTCACGATTTCCCGTAAATGAATAGAACGCGGATACACTTTTGTCACTCACTCGCTCTAACTGCCCCTTCTCAGAGGCCATATAATTTAAATATGACATAAATGCCGCATCATACAGTCGATCTTCACGGAAAAATCCGTGGTCAAAGAGCTCTATAATGTCCGCTGCTGAGCGAACATTATTCAGTATGATGTATTGATTATTTTTAAAATATAGGTACGAAAGCGATAGTAGATCACTTACAATTTCAGACGATCCAATATTCCCTGCTGCTTGCAGGTCCACTACCTGCTGCCACGTATGTAAAACACGATCAGCACTATCCAAGCCTCTCAATCTTCCCTGGAAAATGGTTTTATCAATAACGTTAAATTCTTCGAAGTAAAACTCCATTTTTTCTGTAAAATACAAGACAAAAAAGTGCAATCAATATATGTATACAATGACTAAAAACCGGAAAACAAACGAAATTTTGAAAATAATAATAATAATAATAATAATAATAATAATAATAATAATACTTACCGAATATTAGTTTAACTCTGTTTAAGTGATGATCCAATTAAAATCCACGTCTTTCGTGCTCTCTGCTTTTTCTAGCTTCTATAACTTATTTGCTTCAGCACCTAAAACAGAAAAGAAAAAACTGTAATTAGTTACCGTATTACGACTTTTCAAATTACAAAATATGATATTCAACGTAGCACTAACATTCCCAACCATATTGGCTTTGCATGTAAGAGAGCCATGGTTCGATTCACGGTGCAGATTCTCTTAACTACCTATCCAATATAAGTTTGTTCATACACAGTAAAAATATGCCATTTATAACTGAGAAAAGTCTACAGTGTAAGCAAGCGTACGGTTTTCCACGTGGGACAACCCTGGTTCGAGTTCCGGCAGTGTCATGGTTCCCTACTCAATAAAAAAACTTCCTTCTTACCATATACTTTCTAGATACCAGTTATACGTCTTACACAATTCATAGCTACATATTAGTAACAATACCTGCTAAGCAAAAGGTTTGTCGTACGGTTTTTCACTTGGAAGAGCCTTCGTTCAATTCCCGATGCGGATTCTGTTAACTTCCTGTTATGTCATACACAATTCGTAGCTATATATAAGTAACAAGTTCACACTTCAAGTATACAATTTAGCGTACGGTTCTCCACCTGCGAAAATACTCATTCGATTCCCGGTTCAATCAATACTGTTGATTCCCTCTACCCTCCATATTACATTATACTATATATTAGTCAAGTTATAATTCCATAAAAGTACACCGAGTCATATGATTTTCAATGCCGGAAAATCCGCAATCAATTTCCGATAAAACCAAACAGTCCCGTCCCCTTATACTCCAGACAATTACAATATGTCCCTTTCCCATATAAAAAATGAACTAGTATAATACAAGAAAACTACAACGTTAGTACTTACCAATCTTCCTGTCTCTCCTAGTAGTAAAATATCTTCTTCGCAAACTTAACACTTGATGTTCCTGCTGTCTTCTTTCTAAATGTACACATCATGCAAATGCATCAGTATTTATATGCCCCTCAATCTTTCCAGAAGTTTCGAGTGTGTTCTTTCCCCTATTCCAACAATAATAAATTTAAAAAAAGATCTCGAAGTTTCCAGTACTTTCTTTCACTCATTCCAACGATCACAATTCCAGAATATTCTCCAACATCTGCCGTGTTACATGTGATGCATATTAATGAATCCAACAATCTATTACCTTATTCTACGTGTGTGATCTGCATATTTTATTTCCGAAAGGTTTTTTCTGTATTCTGCTTGTCCAATTAACATTTCTTTTCGCCGGAAAACATTTATTATGTGTCATGTTCTCTATACAACCTCCGGCCGCATTTACATACATTATGTGTCATTAATATGCGGAAAAAAGGTGTATCCATTCTTCAAACTGTCAACCGGCCGTGTATTACGAAGTGCTAAAATGTCAAAATTATAGACACTCATGAATATTTATGAGTGACGAAAAGATGGTAACTACCTACTGGAACTATAGGGACAGACTGAGCTAATTACTGCTACTCACTCTTCAGAAATTTACTACGACATGTTTCCTGTCCTAAATCTGTGAATGAATTATATCATTCGTCTCACTGTAATTATTTGGGAATGGACACTGATTACGCTGAACGTGAATATGTTTCGCTTTCGTAAAGCAAGGACCGTAATAAATATAAATAAGGTTCTGATTATTATATAAAAGACAGAAGTATTTATTCCGTGTATAGAACAATATAATACAGTAACTAGGCAACATCATAATCACTAACGCCCACAGGATTTTATCCAACGGGGGGCAAAAGACCGATATGGAAAAAACTTTGAGTTTTACGTCCCACGTTATGTCGGTTAGGCTAAGGGAGACGGTGATGATGAGTAATGAATGAAATGGTGGAATGAAGAAAGTGGGAGAAAACGGGAGAACCCCCAGAAAACCCACGCACACGGTGTTTGTCTAACACGAAGTTCAATTGGCGTGGGCTGGAATCGGACCCGGGAGCTCAAGCAGCAGAGGTGAACACTCTACCACTGAGCCACCGCGGCCCCTGAGTCAAACGGCCTCGTGTCAAACGGCCCGGGACAAATAGTTTCCGCAACAAAAGGGCGCGAGTCAAGTCCCGAATCAAAACGCCCGTCCACAAATGGGCCCTGGTCAAAAGGGGCCGAATCAAAATGCCTCATAAAAAGAGCCGGGGTTGAAGGGTCTCTCGACAAAATGACCCAAGTCAAAAGGCCCTGCGTCAAACGAGCCCTTGTCAAAAATGGGCCCGCTATAAAAGGGCCAAAGTCAAACGGCCCCGCGTCAAGAGGGCCCGGGTCAAAATGTCTCCAGAACAAAAGGGCCCGAGTCAAAAGGCCCGAATCAAAATGCCCCTTATCAAAAGGGCTCGGGTCAAAAGATATCCGCAACAAAAGGGCCCGAGAATAGTTTTTTAACGCAAAAATTTGGGATTTAGGTAGCAATAATAAAGATAACAATTATAATGACTGTCTGCATTTTTGCATTACGTTACTATACTCAGAATTTTTGTGAAGCCTGTTAAGGAATGACAACCAACGTCAGTAACGGAGGCGGCTTTTGATGGAAGTTACAATTTTAAAAATTAACATTTTACGAATGTAATCCACGAGGACTGCGCAAATGTACGGTGGAATTTCATTTACGGTGGAAAACATTAATGGTCTCAAAACAAAAGTTCAAAAAAGAAAAAACGCAGCCACTTTTTGTTCATTGTTATGCAAATATAATTATTATTATTATTATTACTTTTTCTATTATTATCATTAATAATAATAATATACAAGGTCAGTGGTAGCCCATGCTTTCAAACAAGTATACTCGAAACTATTAACTCTATATTAACATCGGTCGTCTTTCGATCATTTTATGTTACTCCGTCCCACTCTCCCAAGGTGTGCAACGGTGCCTTCTTAATCCTTGCCCCAAGGCAAGAAAAGCAAACAATATTTTGGCAAACACAGCCAGGCTTAGAAAGGGAGTGACTCAGAACGCACACAGCTCGCTATATAGCTGCTAGAGACCCATTGGTAATTAGTTTCCCTCTTGTTATAAGGCGTTTAGTCAGTACCTATCAAGGTCAGTTCCGTTAGTTGAACATTGAGTTTACTGTTAGAATACAACAGCAGCATACAACTAGTCCCTTTTATTTACTTTTCACGAATATTTTTCACCTTCATGCGTACAGGTCACGTATTGCGTAGAATTAAATGGAAACATGGGGCGAGTGAGACTTCATTAGATAGATCTTTAAAAACTAAAAAGCGATGTGGCAAAAGATTTTTCATATTGGTCACCGTGTTCAAAATGGCCGCCAAAATATGTTACCTGTATCACATAAACGTCCAGTAGCATTAATATGGAAACGATTGAACATAAATGAACCAAACAAAAAACTCAAATAGGAAAGTCATAAGGCGAATCGAATAATGTTGTCGCGGTGCCTCCAGGGCCGCCTTTCATCTTAGCCAAGGTCCAACTTATAATTTTTAAACGAAAAAATGGGTCACGTGATACCTCGTTCGATATATCTTCATACACTAAACAGCGTTGTGACAAAAGATTGTACATATGGGCCACCGTTTTCAAAATGGGCGCCAAGACATCTTGCCTGTATCAGATAAAACGTCCAGTACCACTAATATGAAAACGGTTGAAGATAATAACGGATGAACGGAATAAAACTCCTATAGGAAATCACAGAGGGTATTTATCATTCCACGGCTCGAAAATGTTGCAACGGAGGAGAAGATGATTAGAGTAAAGATGCCATAATGCAAAGGAGGAAATCTAATTCCTAGAAAACGGTCCAACGATAAGTGGGTGAAGGGGACGGGAAGGAACGGTGAAATTCCAAACGAGAACCTTAGTTTTTGGAAATTCTATCTACACAACAAAATTATCTGATACATGTTTTTTCTGAGATATATGTTTGTAATGGAAAAAGTAGGTAAAATTCTTGTTAAGCGGTACCTTCCATTTTGATTGCAGGAAATAATTTGTACAAAATGAATCAACTGAAATGCGAAACCAATTTGTCGAACAATGCAATTTTAGAACATTGTGTAGAAACGTTGGTTTTCTCAAAAGTCGTCTGCAGAATATTGGTGCATTACAGTGCTAGTCACTTGTACACCCCAAGTGTTTTAGGAGCTCCTTCGTGGCAAAGCGGTTACAATACGCGCCTTTGGCGTGGGAGGCCCGGGTTCGCTTCCCGGCGGGAGCACGTGTAGTTCGGATTGCACGTAAATCAGTAGGTCCACGTCTCATATAGCCTCGCTGTTGAACGAGACGTTAAACCCAAAATCAACTCAACTTAGCCAAGTGTTTCAGACAAACCATACCGATTGCAAGTAAATGTGGGGATTCTCATTTGAAATTTTACCATTCATTCCCGCTTCACTCCTTACGGAAGGAGATCGGAAAGATAATTTTCTAAGAATTAGATTTCCTCTTTAGCATTATCACTTATACTTTAATAATCTTTTTCTCTATTGGATTATTCTCGAGGCGTGGAATGAATAATACCCTCTGTGATTTCCTATAGGAGTTCTACTCTGTTCATCCGCTATTATTTTGAACCGTTTTCATATTAGTGGTACTGGACGTTTTATCTGATACAGGGAAGATGTCTTGGCGCCCATTTTGAAAACGGTGAACCATATGAACAATCTTTTGCCACAACGCTATTTAGTGTATGAAGATCTATCGAACGATGTATCACGTGACCCATATTTTCGTTTAAAAATTATAAGTTGGGCCTGGGCCCCCATGGAAGGCGGCCCTGGGAGCACCGCAACAACATTATTCGATTTGCCTCATGACTTTCATTTTTGAGTTTTGGTTTGGTTCATTTATGTTCAACCGTTTCATATTAGTGCTATTGGACGTTTATCTGATATAGGTATTATACTGGCAACACACACTCCTCTTTCATGCTTTCATCAATCAGTAAGTTATCCTTTTCAATAAGGTTCTTTTGTTACTGGATTTGTGGCTAGGTCCATCTTTCACTACGGTCTTTTACTATCAGAAACTGTGATTTTGTTTTACCTGGGGCCTTGGACCCTTCTTTCAATATATTGGACAGTTGGGACTTTCTTTCATTGTATTGAGCAGTTGTGGCCCTGAGTCCTTTATTCATTATATTGGGCAGTTTGAGACTTTCTTTCATTTCATTGAGCAGATGGGCTCCTAGGCACTTTCTTTATCATGTTGAGCTGTTGGGACCTGGAACTTTTTTCATTATGTCGGGCAGTTAGGGCCCTTTCATCGTTGAAGACTGGGGTCAGGTTTGTAGCTGGGTCCATATTTAACCACAGGCTGATTGATCCTTTATGGATGTTAATACATCTTGTAAGTCTTTTTTTTTTTTTGATAACTCAAAAATGAAAAAACAGCGTATTTAAAAAAATATTTTCTATCAAAAACGTTTACAACATTGCAGGAGAAAACAGTTGAAGACGGCAAGAAAGTGGGCATTTCCAGCATAATGGTTGATTCTATTTAAGATGTTTCAGTGCTTAATCAGCTTACTATAGTAATTCTCTGCGTTATAAGCGGTCAAGTATTTGGGCGGCTGTTAGCAGTTGTCGTAAAGAGTGACACTATAAGACAAGTAACTTAAAATGAAAACAAAAGGGTACTTCGTGCCAACAATGTTTGATGTCTTATATTGTAAGTTGCTCTTTTGATGGAGCTGCTAACTTGAGTAGATACTATAAAGGAGTTAAAGCATTATTGGAGAAGGATAATCCTGAAATAATTTACACCCAATGCATGGCTCATGCTCTTAATTTGGTTATGACAAATTTGACTGAGTAGATCCCTGAAGCTGCAAACTTATTTGGTGTGGTTGAAACCAGTGCCGTGTTCTGTCTGAATACTACAAAAGAAAGAATGTTTGGAAGAAAATGATTGATGCAAACCACGAAGGACATGACAAACTACGAAAAGTTCAACAAGTTGGTGCAACACGATTGTGGAGCAAAAACAAGGCACTGAATACGGTAGTCGACATTGACGAGTTTCGCTACGAAACATGAAGCCAAGACGAGACGACTGTCCATCATCATCACGATTTCTTTCATTTTTATTGTTCCTCAATGATGATGTACAGGACAGAAGTTTTAATGCAAAATCAACATTTCAAGCTAAACTTTGCTGAATAAGTTGACAGAATTTAACACTGTAATGATGTGCTCTGTGTTTCAGGACTTGTTTACAGAAACGAAGCATGTTTCAAAATATCTGCAGTCTCACGGATTGGACTATCGTACAACCTGGAGACTTGTAGACAATTTGCAGCAGCAGATTCAGAAGAAAATAGAGGCAAAAAATATCTGTTTAAGCTTTACGAAAATACAAAAATAGTTTGTGTGAGAAAACAACAGCTTGTGCAATCTGGTGTAGAGATAGCAATGGAAAAAGACTTTCCGCCACGAAGAATCTTAAAGAAGAAGAAAATGTCAGGAGAGCTTGCGGCAGTTGAACTGGGAAAGAACTTAAATATAAGTGAAAATGATTTATTCAGAACAAAAACCAACGAAAATTCTGAATACAGCTGTTACATGTGTCAGTGATAGATTTCAACAGCCAAATGAACTCCAAATGCTGGATCCCAAGCACTTTTTGGAAATCGGGAACAATGGTCTGTCTGCAGGAGCTTTCAGAGTACTTGCGAAAAATCTAAATATAAAATAGGAGGAAATATACAAAGAGCTCCAGCAGTTCTTTGTCGTGTATTCTGTCACAAAACGTTCTGGTTTTTGATGATCCTGAAGAGAATAATGCCCCTGAATCCGTAGAAGAAGAAGATTATGATTATGCATCTGAGCATGCTATGGGAGATGGAACATTTTGGACGGAATTCACGGCAAGAGTGATAATGATGCTGCAAACACCTTGTGTAAAAATTGTTTGTCATGTGCAGGGAAAATTTTGTACCAATTTCTGTCAGTCTAGTTGTTTTAACAATTTATACATTGCATACAAACATGCGTTGTCTCTACCATGCACAAAAGTGACATGTAAAACGTGCTTCTCAAAGTTAAACTTAGAGAGTAAACAAATCTCAGAGTTAATTTGTGTGAAGACATTCTCGACACATTTCTACTAATGAAAATGGAAAGAGATGTGTTAAATTTAGTGTCTGTGAACGAAGTTATTCAAAAACTCTGCCATTTATAATCTGAACTGAAAAGAATCTTAACGTTTTAAAATTATTAGTTGTTTAGTGGTTCAGCAGTGTTTTTCATATTCAGTAAAACGTCGTGTTCATTCCAGAGTCAAAAGTTATTATTAGTTGTTTGTTACAATTTTCAGTAAGCTGTTCTGTTCTTTCCATAGAAAAAAGCGATTGGCTATTATTTGTTTAGTGTTTCAGCTACTATACAGAGTGTCTCAAAAGTCCCATGACATACGATAACTCTCTTATTATTAGAGTTACAAAAAATGTAGGAGGGTAAACCGTCTCCAAATATAATGTTTTCAATCTAAAGTGTAAGAATTTTTTAAATTGGACAAGCCGTTTGGGCTGTACGCTCTATATGCGCATAATGTTACATGAAAATGCAACGTTACCATTTACCTGGACCCAGAACATAAATGAATGAAGTTACTGTCTATTAAAAACTTTATTTGAAGACGGTTTCTCCTCTTATATTTTGTTGTAACTCTGATAATAACAGTTATCCAAAGTCAGGGGACTTTTTAGACACCCCGTCTGGCAATACAGTAATAATTATAGAATACTCTCTTGAAAGTTTGTTTCTGGAAATCCTATGCTTGCTATGACATCAAATTTTCAATGACCAATAAAAAATCAGCTTGCAAAAACTATCATGTTACAACGAATTTACAACTACTTAACGCGATGGCTCATCGCATATGTTCATTGTACGCACTGGCGCAACCAGGAATTTATTTCGGGAGGGGACAAGAATATCCAACACAGTAGTCCGCAAACGACGTGCTGCACCATTTGATATGGACAAAATTGAAAGTTTGAATTCTCCTCATTACAGGCAATTTAGTTATCCTTATTAACTTGCTAAAAAAAAAAACCTTAAAATGAAAATTCGAATTTACAAATTCCCTATTATTAACGGTTACAAGATTTAAAATTTGCATTATAATTATTATTTTGTACATCTTTATTTTTGCATAAAATGTCGCACTCTTTACTAACATTTATTACTCTAAGAAATTAATGTAGTGGTTTTCTCTGTGTATTTCTCTTTCTACAGTGATTTGACTTAATTTAATATTCATTTATGCATTGATCTATTTTGAAATTTCAACGAAATTTGTCTGCAGCGCGGCTGTATAAGAAAGACCAGGTTTGTTTCGTGGAGGCATGAGCCCCCGAGCTCATAGCTGGTTGCGCCACTGATTGTACGATATTTTAGAAATTGGTGTTATAGTCTGAGGGCCCTCCATGGTAACCGCGGCCTAGGCCCTGATACACTCTGTCCGCCTATGACGGGAGTGCAAGCAAATTTTCATGGAAAACGACTTACGCGAAAGCGATTGTTGCAAACCAATCAACAAGCAAACAAAACTAATATCACCATTCAAATTTCCTATTTGTTACTAATAACCACAGATATTTCCTTCTTTTGCACAAACACTTCAATTTATTAAGAGGACACAAACCCCTTGTGCATGCTTGATCTCCAATCTTGCTTTGGTCTAAAGCTTTTTACCCGTGAAACCGTATTTACCGGGCCCTTTTAACGCGGGACCTTTCTGACTTGTGCCATTTTGACGCGAGGCCCTTTTGACTCAGGCCCAGCTGACTCCTGGCCGTTTTAACCCTTACCCTTTTGTAGCGGTGCCCCTTTGACCACGGTCCGTTTGACGTACTTCCCTGTTGACTCCGGCCGTTTTGTTGCAGAACTCTTATGACCCAGGATCTTTCGGCGCAGCGCCGTTATGACACGGACCGTTTTTTCTCTGAGACCTTTTAACTGGGCCCTTTCTACGTGGGGTTATTTTGACTCGGACATTTGTAGCGGGACCACTTTTCACCCGGGTCCGTTTGACACAGGGCCCTTTTGACTCGGATCCTTTTGTCGTGGGACTCTTTTGACCGAGGCCCTTTTGATGAGGGGCGTTTTGATTCGGCCCTTTTGACTCGGGCTCCTTTGTTACGTAGACTTTTGGCCGAGGCCCTTTTGACACGGGGCCGTTTGACTTGGGCTTTTTGTAGTGGAGCCCCATTTCACCCGGGCCCGTTTACGCAGAGCCGTTGCGATTCGAGACCTTTTGTCGTGGGACTCTTTTGTCCCGGGCTCTTTTGATGAGGGTCGTTTTGATTTGGGCCTTTTTGACTCCTGCCCTTTTGTTGCTGAGATATTTGACCCGAGCCGTTTTGACTCCTGCCCCCATAAGCAATTGTCCGCCTCACATCGTCGGGCCGATCAGTATTATGGCGGTATACAAGCGGATTTCGAACGGGAACGAGGCGGGACATCGAGTCGGTTGAGTAACTGCAACCACTGGCGGACCAATGACGGTTTTGTCAGGGTACCGGATTTAACCTTCGTACCATACGCTGTTTGTGGCAGTTGTCCCTGTTTACGGTCGTGTGGCGGGCCCGGATTGGCTTTGCATTACTCACAATTCTTCACTCTTCGCGTAGAGAATGTCATTTGTTCTGGTTCTCATATGAACAGAAAAGAACTTTGTAACGTCTACTGACCTAGGATATAAGACCAACAGGTGGAAGCACTGTACTCATGTAACTATTGTCAGACAGTTCGTTGGCTAAACTAAACTATTTTCGTGACCGTTACAGCAGAACATGTTACATTATTTGTTACTTGGCAAAATGTCAAATATACTGCCTAAAGCTTTGCTCATTGCAAACAATCAACTCCAAAATTACAATTCTCACTGACAATTACGAGATAGTAGTTCAGATATGCTTGGAAGGTATTCACTTCTACACGATTCTGAATCAAGGAGCCTAGCCTCTCTTGTGTCAGTTAATGTGCTAGCTAAGACCAAGTGTTGCAATACGCATTTGTGAGCAAAGCACGTATACAGCACTTAGAGGATTGACGGAAGTTTTCACTTTCGGAGGGCAAACTTGCTTTTTGAACTTCATTTCATCATCTTTTCTTTCACATTCATCTTCATTTGGGCTTCGGCCCTAGGTTACCTTCTTACGATGGCGGACTCTGGCATCACTGACGGGCAATCGATTCTCGGTAGACATATAGGATTACCAGCCTCAGTTCCTACGAACGCAAGCTCTTCGTTTGCTCAAGCTGCATCCGTTGGACCTTCGAGGCGCACTAGACATTTCTCATGGGGAAGTCAACCGGTAGCGAGTTCATCTAGGGATAGACATCCATCCACTGAATCTACCCAGTCTGCCAAAAGATTCCGCGGTGGACCCCATACTACTAACACTCAACCAATTCACGTCGACAACGCCATGGACACGGGACCACCATGTTCAGAATCATCATCAGCTTTTCTCGGCAGAACTCCAGACCCGGTTTATAATTTTTTACTTACCGATTTTGACGCTAAATATACACATCCAAAGATGATCTTTCTGCAGATCATTAAATACGTCCCACGTGCTAATGTTGAGCAAATAGTTCACACTAGAAATGGCTATATCATAAAATCAAAAGACCCGAACTTTGGAACCTACTTGAGAAACAAGGCATCCTATGAAATCTTTGGGAAAAATGCCAAACTTGCTAAGAAAACGGATTCTAGGATCAAACAACCTCCACCTCCGAAGAAGATACCAATGCTGTCTGTGGTCATTCGTGGCGTCCTACCTGACTTTACCGATGAAGAAGTTCGAGAAGAACTTATTCAAGAGGGCATCAATGTTGACAAATGCATTCGTATCAAGAATAATTCAGGACCTACTTATATGGTTCGGGTATTATCCCAAAACCAACAAGCTATTGATCATTTATTAGCCTACGGTGCACCCATTTACAAAAAGATCCATAAGGTAGAACCGTCAAAGACTCCTGGACCAGTGCCTATTAGATGTGAGAAATGTCAAGTTTATAATTCTCATTTTACGAACTCGTGCCCTAATCAACCTAAATGTGGCTATTGCGGTGAACAACATAACACTAGATTGTGTAAAAACCAACAGCAACCTCCAAAATGTTCCACGTGCGGAGACTCACACCCCACTTACAGCTATCGCTGCAAGGCAAAACCTCAGGCAGAACCTACTCGTCCAGAGTTTACAGCACCCCTCCGAAGTTCTGACAAGCCAACGCCACCAGCGCAATCAATTTTACACCCTGTCAGTGTTGAGGATCTTCTTCGCTGTTTAACTATTGTGCTTCAAAACATACTGCCTTTTCAACGTGATCATATCCTTCGCACTATTAGTGACACAGCTAAATCACTCTTCAATATCAATCTCCATGCTACCTACTCCAGACAATATGCCCATTTTCAAATCGCACCACTTGAAACAACCGTATAAAACTATGGCACCCGTATTTCTCATTATGGCAATTATGAATATTCTATTTCTTAATATTCGATCGTTTCTACAACATAAACTTCTACTGGAACAGCTACTGCTAGAGGAACACATTGATCTGTTTGCATTAAATGAAACTGCACTCAAACCTACCACCACAGTACGTCTACCAGGTTATCAAATATATCGCCATGACTATTCAGGGCATGGTGCAAGAGCACAGGGTGGGGTCGCAGTTGGGTTTTCCCCTAAGGTATCGTTTCGCCAATATCATCCACAGATTTTCATCAATCATCCGGAGCATCTTCTTTTGTCAATTTATTACCCATCGCTTGTTATCAATATCGCTACAATCTATATACGGCCGCGACACCCCATCCCATTTGATTTTCTTCATTACATAGCACATAACTTCCGAAATGTCATCATCATGGCCGATATGAACATTCATAGTCGAGGCGACAGAGAGAAACAACACTTCTTTGACTATGTAACTCAGAATTTGAATTTACATGTACATCGTTTACCTAGTCATTCACGACCAATTAGTCAAACAACACCCGATGTAGTGATAACATCTCTTAATCTAGTCAATGACTGCACTATACAAATTCTTGACACTATAGGCAGCGATCATGCACCAATTAAGCTATCGTTGACTAGGGGCCGTTGCCCACAGTCTAAAACCGAATACCGTACTGTCAAGCGATATGATCGCGCAAACTGGAGCACATATAGGCAGAATATTGACAGAGATATTACGGATATTGCTGCACCAAGTAGCGAACACGAATTATATAATACTCTCACTCATCTTACTGACACCTTAACAACAAACGCACGTGTAAGTATTCCTGAAGACAAAATAAGCGCGTACAAACAAAATTGCCACCTCAATATCTTGCACTTGTAAAACGCTCACGTCAACACATTAGAGAATATCACCGAACTGGTAATGTGGAAGAGCTTCTTTATCACAGGCAATGGCAAAGAGCAGTTAGGAACTACCTTATTGCATACAAACGGAAGCACTGGATTAGTGCTTGCAACAAACTGCGAGACGAAGTACATCCAACCCGATACTGGAAGAAATTTCACCAACTAACGGGTAAAAGTACAATAAATACGTATCCGCTTCAACTTAATGGTGTACCACTTCACACTGATATCGATAAGGCAAATGCTTTCGCTGACCAATTACAGACAGTCTTTACTCCATCAGAATCGCCTTGTCGTGATGAGCGGATTGATCTCTCCACCATCTGTTCTCTACAGCCTTCTACATCACATCACATTGATCACAATCATCCTCTTACAAGGCCTATTACACCGAATGAATTTCATGCAGCTCTTAGTAGAAAACGAAACACAGCACCAGGCATGGACGGAATTTCTTATAGGATGATAAAAGAATCACCGGTCTCGTTTATCACTTTGTTAATTTCAGTTTATAATTTCATCCTCTCAACTGGTTGTTACCCGTTACAGTGGAAGGTTTCCTATAGTATGTATGTTCCATAAACCAAATAAGCCTATTCATGATGTCAGTTCATATCGGCCGATTCAGTTGACTTCCGTATTTAGTAAACTATTCGAAAAGATTCTAGTAAATAGACTTCATGCACATCTTAAGACATATGATCTATTACCAATACATCAAGCAGGTTTTCGACCTAACTTCTCTATCAGTGATCAACTGCTTCGTTTAACTACAGTCATCACAAATCAGTACAATAAAGGACTTCCATCCTGTCTAGTCCTCATGGACTTAGAAAAGGCATTCGATAAAGTGTGGCATTATGGCTTACTACGTAAACTACAGTCACTCCGCTTGCCCACTTGTTACCTTCGACTCATATACTCCTTTATAAGTAACCGTATCGCATATGTTTCAATAGGCAATGTACTATCAAGGCCCATTTTCCCACATACAGGTGTACCACAAGGTTCCGCCCTTAGTCCATTATTGTATATATTATACGCTTCCGACATGCCGAGCCCACCGCCTAATGTGTACATCTTTCAATACGCAGACGATACTGCCTTTTTATCGCTTGGGAAAACAATCCTTCAGGTCAGCAGAAACCTGCAAATAACCTTAAACAACTTTCTTAATTGGTGCAATAAATGGAAATTAACTGTTAACACTGCGAAAACACAAGCTCTTGTTTTCCTCCCTTCAAAACGACGCAGTAAAGTATACAGAAATCCTGGAAATCTTCGTGTGTCAGTAGATGGTCATTTCCTTAGACCAGCAGTTTCTGCAACATACTTAGGAGTGGTCTTTGATTCGAAACTCTCTTGGAAACCTCACTTCCAAAAACTTGCGTTGCAAGCAAAGCGCAGATTAAATCTCCTCCGTCGTCTCACTGGCACAACTTGGGGGCTAAATGCAAAGTTACTACTCAATACCTATAAAGCATTTTTACGGCCTATATTAACATTTGGTAACATTGCCTGGTGCCATGCCTCACCTACGCTATACGAAAAGCTTGCAATTCTCGAACGCCATGTTATTCGCCTTGCATATCGTATTAAATTACCGTATCCAAATTACCTCACGTATGAACACATTGATTTTCCCAACATCATTGACCATCTCTCTACTCTTAGGGCACGATATATACAGTCTCGAATTACTACTTCTCATCCCTTATATCTCGATACATTACGAGTTGATGCCCTTACCGACGCACCGTACAGATTTCTACACTCGCCACTCAACATTCTAACAACGATATATATTCAAACATCGAATCTGGACGCAGCTGAAAGAGATATCTTTGCCATTTACATGATTCACGAACATTTACCTCACATTCTACCATCTTAGCACTTGTTTTTCATTCATAATTAACTTTGGGCTTTCATCCTGTCTACATCAGTCTCGAGTCGCCCCGAGACAGAAGATATAACCCTCATGTGTTTAAACTAACTTACCCATTGTGATTGTGGCGTGAATGCACTTCATTTCATCTATTCATATCCACATTATATTTATTTACACTTTTAAATGTATTATTTTTCATATCCAGCACCTTAGTACCTTGAATGTATTTCCTGCACTTATGTTTTCTCAGTATTCTTATTCTTATTATTCTTATTATTATTCTTGTTATTATTATTATTATTGTTATTATAAACATTTTTTTTCTCATCAAGATTAATGTATTTATATTTTGTGTTAAATATTAATATACTCATAATCGCACTTAGACCAACTACAATAGTTTAACTGCAATTAACTTGTCTTAACATCTGTGCCAAAGAGAGGGCGTAGCCCTCTAATGGCTGGGAGTGCAACATCTCTTCCTCAAAATGGATGCTCAAAAATGATGAATAAAGATACATATTTTATACCTCTACTCCCTCACCTTAAAAAAAAAAAAAAAACACTTCTACATCACTCTCAGAATTCAGGATCAATCATTGATCTATAGACCTGAGACCGATTACTAACGCTCTGCGAGCATCTAATTGTCTTTTTGTTCATATAGGGAGGATTGTTCTGTTCCAGACAATCGACATCCCCTTGTAGTCCGTATTGCTGACTCAAGTGGGAGCCCGTGGCCATCATCATCATCATCCTCTAATCGTTTCTTCATCTATTGTTGTGGAGGGCCAGTGCTTGCACTGACCGACATCTCCGCAAGGACGTATTGCTTCCTCAAGTGAGAGCCACAGTGGGCTTCCTCAAACTCTTCATTCATACTCTTGCCTCGAAACACCTTCATCTGAATTGCATCATCTGCTAGGTTAAATCATCATCATGCCCCCCTCCCCGACGGGAGCGAAGGGTACAGCCACGAAACCAGGTCACTCTGCTGGTTCGAAGACCACTAAAGCAGATACCTCTAAGCAGACTGGATCTCGCTCACAATCTCCAATTAGGCCCTCCAAGGAATCAGACGCTAAGAAACCAAGGCACTATAGCTCTGATGGAGAATGTTCCAATGCCTCAGTGACTGCGAGAAACACCGAGATGGACTGGGCTAATGCGCCATCCTCTCCTACTCTGCCAGCTAACAGAGAAACCATGTATAATTTCATCCTAAAGAACTTCGACACCAAGTACCGGACTGCACGTGCCATCTTCATGCTAATCAATAAATATGTTCCGCGCGCAGATGTCCACCAAATCATTCCTACTAGGGATGGAATCATATTGAAATCTCCAAACCCTAACTTTCATATTCATGTTAGGAACAAAGCTACCTATGAAATTTTTGGGCCGCAGGCTGTGTTGACGCCTCTCAATCCGAGCCAACGGAAAACACCTCCGCCACCTCGTCGTCCACCATTTCTATCAGTAGTTATCCGAGGCATTGAACCCGAACTTACTGATGACGAGATCTTTGATGAGCTGCGATACGAGGGCCTGGAAATCAAAAAATGTATTAGAATTCGTAACAACAGTGGCCCTACCTACCTTGTGCGTGTTTTGACCGACCAGCAGCAAATAATTGATCATCTTTTAGCTAACGGTGCTTATATCTATCGCCGCCGCTACAAGGTAGAGCCTTCTCGCACGCCCCCACCTCTTCCAATACGATGCGAGAAATGCCAAACATATAACGATCATTACACCCATAATTGTACAAACACCGTTAAATGCGGGTACTGTAGTGGCAATCATCTGACCCGAAATTGTCCCAATTCAAGCGCACCTCCTCAATGCACCACTTGCCCTGAAAAACACCCTACATACAGTTACCGTTGTCGTGCCAAGCCCACACCTGCACCTGATAAACCAGAATTAGTAGCACCCATCAAAACTTCTGATGACAGCACCCCACCTGCAAACTCGCTGACACATCCTGTCACAGTAGAAGACCTCTTAAGATTCATAACTCTTACTTTACAGAACATCCTGCCATTCCAGCGCCAGCACGTCCTCAACCAAATCATTCACTCCGCTAAACTTCTTTACAATCTCACATTACACGCCACATACAGTGGATCCAACGTTCATTTCCAAATTCAACCTATTGAAACGGCTGTTTAAACATGTTCCGTAGTATCAGTGCTATCTCCATACTTCTGGTCCACACCATTATCGCTTACAATTTCTTATTTTTGAACATAAGATCTCTTCTTACGCATCAAGTACTGTTTCAACAACTTCTTCTGGAGGAAAACACCACCGCTTTTGCTCTCAACGAAACGTTCCTGGCTCCCTATATACCCTGCTATATTCCTAAATACGTTCTCCACAGACATGATGGACGGAACGGCGCTCGGCTCCATGGAGGTACAGCTCTTGGCTTGCAATCACGCATTCCCCATCGATCTATTATTCTACCTCCTGCTCTTCAGTTGCCCGAATACAATGTTGTTCTCTTATATCTCAAGAATCATACTATAGCTTTTGCAACTATCTATGTCAGGCCGAGACAGGATATACCATATCAGTTTTTTCAATACCTCTCTGACACCTATCGTAAATTCATTATCATGGGAGACATCAATTTTCACAGCCGGCCTCAACACGAAAAACAACGATTTTTGAATTTCCTCACGCTTAATACGACCGGCCACTTCCATGTACTTCCTCAGCCAACTCGACCATCTAGCAATACCACACCTGATGTCGTTATATCCTCTACAACACTCAACTCTCATATCAATATTGACGTTTTAGATTCTTTGGGGAGCGATCACATACCTATCAAGCTGTCTCTTGCTACCAACACTTCTTCACACAATTCCATACCGAAGAGAAAAGTATATGTGTATCATCAGGCCAACTGGCCAGCGTACCAAGCGACCATCACTTTCTGATACTCTAGAGCTAACATCACAACATGACCTAGACACTGCCGTTCAGCATCTCACTCAGACCTTACATACAGCTGCTGATCAACATTCCAACCGCATATATTTCTCCGCACAAACCGAAACTTCCTCCACGATACCTTTCTCTCATCACTGCAGCTCGACGTGCCTACAGAGAATACACCCGCAGCCGTAATTTAGAAGCACTTCGCCTCCATAGACAATATCTTCGCATCACTCATAACTACATAATCGCATACAAACGCCTTCACTGGACCAGAACTTGTAATAAACTCAACGAAACATCGCATCCTACTAAATATTGGGGACAATTCAATCAACTCGTTGGCAAATTTCAAAGGACACCATACCCACTAGTTATAAACCAGCAAGCACTCTCTTCTGATCAGAGCGCCAGTTTACACCTAATGCGACTCCTGTCGTTCCTCACATTCGGCAGGACGTTCGGGCCACTATGCGCATGCTCCATTTTCAACCAATACTTCCCCTGCCTGAGGTCGTAACACCAAGGGAAGTTGAGCGTCAAATTTGTCACTTGCCCAACAAAAAAGCGCCTGGAGTTGATCAGATCCGCCCAGAACTACTGAAACATGGGACACGGAAGCTACTCCTCTATCTTGCTGCTTTATTTACAGGCATCCTTCAGGTTTGCTACTTTCCCCGTGCATGGAAAGAAGCGAAAGTCATTCTTCTCCCAAAACCAGGTAAAAATCCGACTCTCCCAGAAAACTATAGACCAATTAGCCTATTATCTCATGTGAGCAAACTCTTCGAACGAGTGCTTCTCGCCCGACTTCACGAGCACGTCATCACTCTAGATAT
The DNA here is from genome assembly GCF_964235325.1 of Thermobia domestica. NCBI lineage: Eukaryota > Metazoa > Arthropoda > Insecta > Zygentoma > Lepismatidae > Thermobia > Thermobia domestica. The sequence continues at coordinate 186,533,621 of NC_137456.1, forward strand.
ACTCCCCCACCATCTATTTGGTTTTCGTGCTAACCACAGCACAACAAGCCAATTAGTGAGGGTAGTCGACCATCTGACTACGTCTTTTAATCGACGACAATATGTTGTAGGTATATACCTTGATATCTCGAAGGCGTTTGATAAAGTGTGGTTACCAGGCCTCATTTATAAACTTCGCTTACAGGGTTTCTGTTTACCTTATCTCAAATTCCTCACTTCATACCTCTTTCATCGCTTTTTCCATGTCTCTGTGGGACAGACTAAGTCTGCTCCCAAACCAATTCAAGCTGGTGTGCCTCAAGGCGCGGTTCTTTCGCCTCTGCTTTACACCTTATACACCGCAGACTTACCCATTGTGCCACACTGTTTTCCTGCAATATACGCCTTTGACACTGCTTTCTTTACGAACAGCAGCAATCTTCGTCTTTGCTACCACTACATGCAGCGCCAACTCAATGTCTTTCAACGTTGGGCTACCATCTGGCGCCTAAAAATCAACGCGGATAGGGGCGTTGCAGTCTGCTATAGCAAAAGACGCAGCAGAGCCATCCATCGTTTGTACTATGACAACATTGAAGTTCCGCACCGTCTGCATGCTAAATACTTGGGAGTTATATTAGATCGAGGCCTTACTTTTGGTCTTCATATCAGGGACAATAAACACCGAGCCCTTCGAAAATTGTCTGCCCTCTATACTATTCTGCGTTGCAGTGCCTTAAGTCATGAAACAAGACTCCATGTCTTTAAAATGGTAATTTTGTCCACAATCACCTACGCATGTCCAGCATGGCAACATGCGGCACTCTGTCACCTGCGCACGATCGAGAGTGTGCAAACCAGGGCAGCTCGTATCATAACAGGCCATGACCGATATACGCGTAATCGTCAACTTTTAGAGGACTTAAACATATATCCTATACGGGACGTGTTACATCAACACCATACTCGTTTTTGGGCCAACCTCCCCGGCCACGTCAACCCCGCTATAGCAGCCATTGGCACAGCGCATACACACCGACGAACTTACAGGACGCCACGGTTGTAGCATAACAATTTACCCACACTCTCCCCCTCACTGCGACAGTTGCAGCTGAAGGTCACATGACGTCGTCGTATCTCATATTCTAACTCACCCCCCACAGGTCTATTCATTTTCTTTTCTATAGCTGTCATCGAGTCAGGGACTTTTGTCCGATACTCGACACAAAACTAAGCTAAGCTAAGCTACTTCTACACACGTAACTTTAGCTGTTTCCAGCTTTCTCATTGGAGGCATTGTTTACAATGTCAAGTCAAGACTGAGGATATTACGAGCTTGTGGACCGAATCGCAAGATACTATTGATGATCTCTTGGAACACGGGGCATACATCTACCAGAAACGACACCGAGTGGAACCTTCGAAAAATCCAGCCCCTTTACCAATTCGTTGCGACCGCTGCCAGGAGTATACACACCCAACATCAAAATGCACTAATTCTTTCAAATGCGGTTACTGTGGTGGTCCCTACCACACCCGGACCTGTCCAAACATGCAACAACCACCTGACTGTCCTACCTGTCACGAACGTCATCCTGCTTATAGCTACAAATGCAAATCGAAACCTGTTCCTCAAGAAGCACAGCCTGAATTAGTTGTTCCTCTCCGCATGCACGATGCACAAAATCAAACCACTGAAAACTGTACTACATCCGATCAACCTATAACTATTAAGCAGCTCTTAGCTTTCATCATTCTGACGCTTCAAAACATACATCCTTTTGCACGTCCTCTAGTTTTGCAACACGTTCAATTCGCTGCACAATCTGTCTTTCACCTCCAGTACCACGCAACTTACAATAGACCAACAGCTTACTTCCATACATTTCCATCACAACCAAGTCTGTAAATTCCATCACGTCATGAGCATCATGGGTTTAGTTTTTCTCTTTCTTAATATTCGTTCAATCATCGCTCACAAAATACTTTTTGAACAACTTCTTCTGGAAGAAAAAGCAAATGCTTTCCTACTGAACGAAACTCATCTTATTCCGAAACTGCAATGCAAAATTCCAGGCTACACTTTAATCCGTAAAGATAGTATTGTACCAGCACGACGTGCCAACGGTGGCATTGCAATTGGTTTCTCACCTCATATTCCATACCGCATACACACAAGTCCAGTTCAGAATCTACCGGAACATCTTATAATCACACTCTATTACAAATCAGATTACATCACCATCAGGGTTGGCAAGGTAATTTACTTGTTACGTATTTTACATAAATTACGCGTAATTTACTAGTAATATACGTCATGTAGAAAACCAGTTTTTTACGCAGACGTAGAAAACTATATTTCTTTTATTAAAACTAAGATCATTTTAAATAGTTGGTTATATTGTAAGCTTAGATTTCTTATTTAAGCATTAAAACATTATTATCTTCTAAGCATTATATATAAAAGTAATGATTTCATGCCAAATCATAGTAATAAAAGATAATTTTGGATAGCTCTTCGCCGGCCCACTACTACTTTCCACCTATTAGCGCACACACAAGCATAACCACCCAACATATAAGCACACACATTAAAAATATGTTGGTTCGAATATGTTTGAAAGTATCAAGTAATCTTTTGATTATAACAATTTATTGTTATACCTTTGCAGTTTTTCATATAAAACTCGAAACATTTCAGTATACTTTGAAACTTCTATTAGAAAAGAAAAAGAGATTGACTGTTATGCTCATTTCACCTTCATATTACACACTAACACACACACATAACTGATACGAAAAATACTGAACAGAATACTGAAATAATGAAATTTTAGAATAAACTGATTTGTTTTTCTTCCACGTCCCAACGATACTATATATACCACTTCACTTAGCACTGGGATATATTGAATTTTCGATGTAAAAGTTCTTAGATTCTCATTTTAAACACACACAACTGAAAAAATATAAAAGCATCCAACAGAACATTATACTACATTTTTCGGAATGACTTCATTTATTTTGCTCTTTTCCTCCAAGTCCAACAACAACTCTAAATATATTACTTCCCTTAGCACTTGACTATCATTTGAACTTTTAATGTAGACATTTGTCATGCTCATAATAAATATACAAAACTGAAGAAAATACTCAACAGAATATTGAACTACTTATTTCTTCGTTGTTTTTGGAAAGAAACAATTTGTCTCTCTTCCTAGTTCGAATACTGAATATATTTCACTTGGTTCTAATAAGTATATCATTTCATTGAGTATATCATTTCATTTAAAACTTAGCCATTATTTTAATTCTAATAAAAATGGTACATGCCATTTCCATTATAGTTTAGTACAATTCGAACACAATACTCTTAATCACACTAATATTCATAACTTGAGTGGTCTTGTAATTTGAGGGTGTAGTATATTTGATGTAGTTTCTTCGACCGTTCGAAGCTGAGCCGGTTCCTTGTGACGTTATGGACAAAGGACCAATTTGAGAAAAGTCTTTCAATTTGCGCTGAAGATGCTAGGATGTTTAGTAACTTCATAGCAAATTCCGACAATTTCTTATGTTGCCGAGTAGCGAACTACCAGAATGTGCGTGGTGTTGTAATTCCCTTCTTCATAAGTTCTTCAAATTTTCCACATTTTCCCCGATATTGCTGGTAGCTAGTTATTCCTGAAGGGCCGAGGTTTTCCAACAGAAACTCCTCTACTTGTTCGTGATGTTTTTCTCAGACATTGCAGAAAGTCGTCACAAATGGAGACCACGAAGGCTTACTATTTTTGTTGTACTGGACAATAGTTTCTCCCACGGCTTCTCTGGCATAAAACTTTTCTCGATTACAGAGGGTTTAAAACATGAAACACGATGAAATGGGCTTTGAACAGTCACGCGTGCAAACCGCATTATACAATGCTACTTTACAAAGCCAATACAAAATTCCCAGTTTATACTTACGGATTAAGTTTTGCAAAATCCAGCGAGATTCCAAACAATTTTAGGAAGATTTTTTTAAAGCTCAGCGCGTAGAACGTTTTCTTTTAATTTGTAGACCCGTTTCTAAATTTTTACGTACTTTACGTATTTTACGTAAATTACGCGTTTTTACGCGTATTTTACGCGTCACGTAGAAAACCTTTTTTACGCGTAATTACCCAACCCTAATCACCATAGCAACAATCAACGTTCGACCAGGCCACCCGATTCCTCAGGCCTTCTTTCAGTACATTTCAAATTCCTTTAACCGCTATATCATCTTAGCTGAGATCAATATCTACAGTCGTTCCAACAGAGACAGAACAGATTTCTTGAACTTCATCACCACTGCTACAACGGGCACATATCATCAACTGCCAAAACCGACACGCCCAGATTCTAACACGACTCCAGACATAGCTATCACATCAGCTACCTTAACAAAGCGCACAAGAATTGAAGTCTTAGACCCTTTAAAAGTGATTATGTCCCGATTAAGCTATGCATTCAAAGTCGCACTCCACGACCAATTGACGTAACTCCACTTCGCATGATCCCAAGGTATGATAAAGCAGAGTGTGGAAAAGTATCGCTCATATCTTTCAAAACACCTCGAAGGCCTTGATTCACCTACTACAGAAGATGAACTATATCGTATATTGGATACTATTACACGCCATATGAATCACGCCTCTGCACAATATATCCCTCAATCGCAATTAACACCACACAAACCTAAACTTCCGCCGCAATATCTTGGCATGGTGCAGCGATCCCGACAATTTTTTCGTGACTACATTCATACAGGAAGTCGCGAGGCACTTCGTCATCACAGAGCCCTTGAACGTATAGTAAAAAAATTATGTCAATACGTACAAATTACGCCAATGGGTAAAGACTGCAACTCTCTCTCGCAGACATCCCATCCTTCACGTTACTGGAAACGCCTCAATGCACTTTCTGGCAAATTTAACAAAACTTCGTATCCACTCATTCTTAACGACACACCACTACACTCTGATCTCGATAAAGCAAATGCCTTCGCCACATATCTTCAAGATATCATCACACCACTTACTCCTGATCGACCTGTTCATAATCATCCGGTAGATCGCTTTGATTTTTCATCCGCTCATCTTCAGCCAGACGCTAACCACCCGCTGAATATTCACAGACCACTAACAGTGACTATCACACCTGATGATATCACTTCAGCCATACGACAGAAACGTAACACAGCTCCAGGCATAGACTCCATCTCTTATCGCCACATCAAAGAGAGTCCATACATAGTTCTGTACCTTCTTTCACTCATCTATACTTTCATCCTCCGTTCTGGATTTATACCATCCCACTGGAAGACGTCTAAGATCTTGATATTCCTTAAGCCTAATATGCCAGCCGACAGTATCTCTTCATATCACCCTATCCAACTGACACCAGTATTCAGTAAAAGTCTCGAAGAAATCTTAGTTCAACGTCTACACGTCCATGTTACACATTATAATCTTTTACCACGTTCACAAGCAGGATTTCGTCCAAACTACAGCATCAACGATCAGTTATTACGTCTCCTCAATCACATCACCAACCATTGTAATACTTCACGACCATTTTGTATTACCTTATTTGATTTGGAGAAAGCATTTGATAAAGTATGGCACGCCGGACTTATGTACAAACTTTTGAACTTTCGTCTTCCTATCACCTATATCCGATTTATCTATAACTTATTGCACTGTCGTCTTGCATACGTTTGTATTAATAGCACATTCTCTCATCCTATATTCCTTTACTCTGGCGTACCCCAAGGATCTTCACTCTCCCCTCTGCTTTATCTTCTATATGTAGCTGACTTACCAGCATGACTCCTAACGTTCATGTTTTCCAATATGCAGATGACACCGCCTTCCTAGCACTCGGCAAAACTGTTCATCAACTTAACATTTCAATGCAGTCCGCCATAGATTCCTTCGTTAAATGGTGTGAAAAGTGGCGCCTCAAAATAAACGCTCTGAAGACCCAGACTATAGTTTCCTTGCCGCCCAAAAAGCGCACGAAGGTTCACCGAAACCCCAACCACTTCATCTCACAGTCGACGATACCAATCTCCAACTCAGTAATCTGTCAAATACCTCGGCCTCACCTTAGACGCACATCTCATTTGGAAACCACATTTACAGGACGTCATTGCCAAAGCTTCAAATCGCCTCAATTTATTAAAACGTCTCACAGGTACTGCTTGGGGTCTCAGTTACACAACTGTCCTCAATACTTATAAGGTCTTTTTGCGTCCAGTTCTGACATATGCCAATCTGGCTTGGATCGCTGCACTTCCTTCTTCTACATCAAACTGAAGATTTTGGAACGCCATGCACTTCGCATTGCATACCGGATAAAACTGTCCAGTCCGACATACGAATTGTACGAAAGAACGCCTTTTCCACATATTCTTTTTCATCTCGAATCTCTACGTCTCAAATATATCGATAAACATCTGCATGAAAGACATCCACGCTAAAGTGCCAATACGTTTCCAAAATTGAGAGTAGATGATTAAAGGCGGCTTGAAGAGAAATTTTTGGGGGCAATCTGCCGTGGTTTGCGGTAGATCCGATTACGTCATGCACATGGGGAAATACGTGGGGGATTTCAACGGCTGGGTATCGGCTAAAGGCGGGGGAGCAGCGGGATTATGGCGGATACCCCGCTGGCGGGACGGAGTAATTAGTGTAATCGAGCAGGTGGCCCGGCGGAGGCGTTCGCCAGCGGTCCACCATTCGCACGTCGATGGGCCTACGGCGGCCCGCTAGCGGAATTTTAATGGGGCCCTTTTGTTGCTGAGATGTTTGATCCGAGCCCTTATGTCGCGGTTCCGTTTTGACTCGTGCCCTTTTTAGCGGGGCCACTTTTGACTTGTGCCCATTTGTTGCGGAGACCTTTTGACCCGGACCCTTTTGATGTAGGGCTGTTTCTACCCGAGTCTTGTGTAGGGGGCATTTTTCACCAGGGCCTGTTTGACGCAGGGCCCATTTGTCGCGTGATTATTATGACCCACGCTCTTTTGATGAGGAGCGTTTTGATTCGGCCCCTTTTTGTCTTGGGCCCTTTTTTGCGGAGACATTTTGACCCGGACCCTTTTGACACGGGAGCGTTTGACTCGGCCCCTTTTGTAGCGGGGCCACTTTTGACCCGGGCCCGGTTGACGCAGCTCCCTTGCGACTCCAGCCCTTTTCTCGTGGGACCCTTTTAACCCAGGTCCTTTTGATGAAAGGTGATATCACTCTGGCCCTTTTTGCGGAGAAATTTTGAACCGGGTACTTTTGATGCGGGGTCGTTTGACTGGGCCCTTTTATAGCGACGCCCATTTTTGACCCGGCCCCTTTGACACAGAACCTTTTGACTCGGGTCTTTTGTTGTGGGACCGTTTTGGCCAGAGCCCTTTTTATGAGGGGCGTTTTGATTCGGGCCCGTTTGACGCAGGTCCTTTTGTTGCGGAGACCTTTTTACCCGGTCACTTTTGACGCGGGGCCGTTTTGAGTCGGACCCTCTTTACTCGGGCCCATTTGTTGCGGAGACCTTTTAACTCGGTTCTTTTGGTGCAGGGCAGACTCGGGCCCTTTTATAGTGGGGCTCCTTTTGACGCAGAACCTTTTGACTCTGTTCTTTTTAAGAAATCCTTTTGGCTAGGGCCCTTCTTATGAGGGGCATTTTGATTCGGGTTCTTTTGATTCAGGTCCTTTTGTTGCGGAGACCTTTTCACCCGGGCACTTTTGACGCGGAGCCTTTTTGGTCAGGCCCTTTTGTAGCTGTTCCCTTTTGTCGGGGGCCGTTTTGAATCGGGCCTTTCTGTGTTTGCCCTTCTGATATGGAACCATATATATAATGCAGCATCTGAAATACCTGGGACGGGGGGCCTGGTGGAGTATGAGTAAATCAATGATCGATCGATCCAGGGCGCAGTAAAATTAATTACGCCACTGTTCATATCTCTTTCTTTCTATTTTCTCGACATCATGTCTGGAGATGAATGTTCTGACTAATGGGCTACAGCGGCGAAAGACGATATACGCTATCAATATTAATGTTATGGATTTTAACTTAACATATAAAGGGCAAACTCTATATCGATATTTTGCTCCCCCCGTTGGAAAAAATAATGCGGGCGTTAGTGATTATGATGTTTCTTAGTTACTGTATTATATTGTTCTATATAGGGAATAAATTCTTCTGTTTTTTGTATAATAAGAAGAACCTTATCTACATTTATTACGGTCCTTGCTTAACGACAGCGAAACATATTCAGGTTCAGCGTAATCAGTTTCCATTCTCAAATAATTACAGTGAGAGGAATGAAATAATTCAATCACATATTTAGGACTTAGAAAAGTGCCCTGCGAACATGTCGTAGTAAAGTCCTGAAGAGTGCAAACCGCTAGTAGCAGTTGTTAGCATTTATTAACCTAACGTATAAGACAGTAAATTGAAAAACTGAGAATACTAATCTTTTCAGAGATGACCGTGCGCTGATGCTTCTAATCTATGTATTTACTCCCTAAACCTACGTTATTTCCCTAGTCAAAATAAAAACTCTTCAAAATTAATCACAATTTCTTATGCAACAATCGCTTCCTTAGAGTACTGCGCGGTCATATACCCGTTACGGCGATGTAAAGGCAATTTTGGCGACGAGGATACAATGGATTTTCCACATAACACAAGGGTTCCCAAATATTTCCTGAATATATATTTGTCAAAAGTAAGCCGGATTAAAGGGTTTCCTCCTTGTAATATGTAATTTCGTGGTATATATTATTTTTGTGCACAGAAGCAACAAAAATAGACGAAACACGAGATGTACATATCGATACGAAGAAATGCACTGGGACAGTATACTTGATTTATCTGTTAGGTGAATATGGTTCCAGGGATACTTTCGAGGGGCTTTTCCCCTCCCTTGGAGTTGACAAACCGCCCCTTTCCCATGAGCTACGAAAAACTGTAATACATTGTTATTCTGAATATATCAAAATTGCGTCCTAGTGTACCTCACTTACATTCTGATTTTGTCACTGCTGTAGAAAATTTCTAGAAGAAAGCTCGTTGGAATTACATCCAAAAATGAAGGAAATCTTTTTTCGCCCTTCTAATGTACACCTTATCTCAAAAAGGTTGAGCGCATTCTTTATTGCTGTTTCGAGGCAAAAATTTTCAAAGTCCAACTTCGGGTATATTCGGAAAAAAGTAAACCAGGTTCGAACCTCGAAGTCAACTTTTGCAATCGGGAAAAATCTTGCTAATGTGTTTTTCTTCTTTTAAATATAATAAGACTTGTTACCAATTAGATAAAAAAAGCAAGATTGATTAAAATACTTACTGATACAATATTTCGAAACTTTGTCTTAATATCAGCACATGCTAGTTTGTCATTTTGCTCTCCATAATTAATGGAACATTTAGGTACGTAAACGAATCTTTCCGTATGTAAAAGAATGCTGACAGTGAAGACATAGAACATAATCCTCGCCTGAGTACTAAAATAAAAGTCAAAGTAGAACAAAACAGCGTTTGCAGTGGATATGAATGTCATTATTATCTTAAATGTCCCTATATATCGCTAGAAGTGTTTTCTGAAGAGCGCTTGTGCTAGCTCAGTGGTAAGCCGTTGGATTTCAAATCATACAGTTGTGAGTTCGATTCCCATCTGGGTCAATGCTTTTTTTATGAAATTCTATTTTCCGCAATGCATGAAAAATTATATGAAATAATTACACTAAAATACGCCAGTTGTATATATATAACATATAATCATTGCAGAACATAGTGATTATTATGTTTAAAATATAACAAGTGTTCACAGTACGTTGGTATTCTATAGATGAATGTTAAATACAAAGTAAGAAAATTATATCATCGCAATAAATAAATTATGTAGTGTATTTATTTGCAGCTATTTGTCATATAGAGGTTACTTCTCAATATTCGTATTACAACATGTCATTGATGTTCTAGAAAAATTATCCGAGGCATAAAAAGAGGGTATAAACAGATAATCCAAAGTCGGAACGCTCGCAAGAAATTCATGAACCCCAAAGGTCACGTGAGCAGACTGGAATTGTCCTTATGAAGCATGCCACAGCAAAAGGTCTTTACATAGAAGTTATCATACGCGTATCACTTTCATTATAACACATATCCTTAGGGGGGAGTAGGGGTCCGAATTTTTGCAAAAATTTGAGTATTTGACAGGCCGTTCAATTTAGAGAGCTGAAATTTAGTATATAACTCTTTATTAGAAACAAACAGAACGTGTCCTGGCATTTTTAAAAATGTCTTTTATAAGCAAGGGGGAAAGGAATTTCTGTATATTGGAAATTGGTAGTGGGTTGATTTGTAAAAATAATCGAAAACGATTGATATTAGTAGAGAAACAAATTGAGGAATGAAAACTACAGTCCTTCGCATTTTATACCCACCACTTTCTATTATAATAATTGCTGAAGCTGGTGTTTAATATACATAAGGCTATCAAGCTATAAAGCTGTGAGAAAAATGGACGTAAAATTTGTATTCCAAGATTAATTAAATGGGCATTTTAAATTAGTACGGCATGCTAAATTATATGGAAAACTAGTTTTTTTACGTTGGTCTACCTTATTTTGATTTGATACTTTTAAATTCCATCCTGTTTTCTACTGAAATGTATCTGTAAGTCAAGAAACAAATAATTATATGTGATAAATTTAAATTCATCTTAATTTGGAAGATGATAAACACTTTACCATTGTATATCATAAAGGTCAGATCCACCGTAACAAAGCGGTGCTTAAGCGATTGACGGTAGAAATTCAAACTCCGATATGTGATAATTTCACAGTATTGTTTTATTTCAAGTGTAACCTCTTTAGTCAATGGAGAGAAGGACGTGGATCATAGGTCAGAGTTGATGACGATGAGTTTTAGTGGGTCGGAGTTGGTCACAATAGTTCAGAGTGGTTCATAGTTGGTGGTGGGTCCATTCTGTATTCTACCATTAATTTCATAATTCACAATCACTCTGTCTTTTAGCTTAAAGACACAATCGTGGAACGTAGAATTTAATATTAGTGATGTAATAAACCCATAATGGGGCACTTGTTGTTTTGCCTTGGTGCATTATACTTTTGCAATGGTAAGACAAGTGTTTACCTCTTCTGGGTAGTTTTACAGTTTCACATTTCTAGAGGTGGTCACGGAATTTTCAATGAAGAATTTATTACCATCTTGAACGCTCGCTATTTTGTACAAGTTAGCATAAAGACTCGAGACTCTTACAATTTTTTTAAAAAAAATTAGCAATACTTTTAAAAGACATACTACTTGATTCCCCTTGTCTTTTCAAATTTTGAGTTGTACCCCTCCTGAGGCCCTGCGCAGAACCTTGGGGCAAATCTTTTCCCTCGACACGGGGTACCTTTGAAATTATAAAATCAGATTTGTAGCAAAAGGGGGCTATCGGGACCAGGCCCCCCAAATGGTCCCCTGCCCCCCCGAAATGACCAACTTTTAAAACATCATAGTATAATTATCTTGCTTCATTCATTTAAAAGTAACAAAGTTTATTGACAATTAATAATTTACGATAAAATAGTACGGAGAAATATTGTTTTTCCATACCGATCGAAAAATAGTATAGTATCTCTTTCTTATACCGGTCGAAAAATAGGATACTTTTTTGTGACAGCAGATTACACAATCTACTGCAACTTGTATTTGACAGTTTGAAGACAAACGTTTTAACAAGCTACTATAAATACAGGCATAAAACAAAGGTACTAAACTGATTTGTAAGTACAGTATATTTTTATATGCTTTAACAAGTGTTTTAAAAGACATAGAGGATGGAAAATTTGGTGAGAAACAATGTTTTTATTCAATTTGGATTTCATTCGCTCTCTCTTTTATTTCTACTCAGTGTAATAAAATCATTTTTGTTTAGTCACAAATAATAAATATATTTGTCAAAAAACCGTAAAGAAATTAAATGAAACTTCAAAGAAAATTAATGTTGTGTAGATAGGTTCTGTATACAAGATCTTAAATTGAAATATAAAGGTAACCAAGAGAAGTTTTGTTGCTTTTCACCCACCACCTTCGAACATCGATATGTGACCTAACCTGGAAGATCAAAAATAGTCCCCATCAGCATCGACGACCTTCTGAAAACGTTCTGGAAGGCCATGGTATCCATAGCGGTAGAACTGGGTGGGCTGTGAAACGAAAAAGATACTAGGTGCATTTTGGACTCTTACTAGGGATTTGAACTGGCGTCCTCTAAGGTGATTGTCCAAAGAATGGAACAGGTGATAAACGGACGGTGCAACACCCGGAGAATATAGTGGTTGCAATATTGTTTCCCATCCAAGGCGAAGAATGGTGTCCTGAGTCATCCTAGCCACGTGGGACTTAGCGTTGTCCCGTAAACGAGGACCCATTTGCAATTCAGAAGTGATGGCTCCATAATTTTGAGATATTTTCTTGAGCTCAGCTCAACTGCTGACACTACACAGTTGCATTGATACTCTGAGCAGCTGGTAGCAATCCTCGATGCACGATGCACCTAACACACAGAAGGATCTTCGCTGGTTTCGGCTGTTTCGAAATCGGTTCATGAGATGCTAACCAATGATGACGGCGCCGTGGAGCTTCGTATAGGACCCACTTTTTATCACATGTCAACGCCCTGTCCAGAAATGGCTCCGAAACAGTAAATAAACACAGGCGACTGAAGCGTTGCCTTCTGGCAGGGAGTCAAAACATGTGGGACCCATCGACCCAAATTGTAGTGCTTCCCAAGTTGATGGATGTGCTGCCACACTGAATTGTAGTCCCAGTTCCTCTCTGTACATGTGTTGGTTTTCTGGTACGTGGTGTTTTCGGGTGTTTCGTCATCGTCCTTAAACTTGTTAAACCATCGCTGCACTGTCTGCGTCGTCCCGATACCCTCACCAAAGACCTGGCATATCTTCTGTCCCGCTACAGCGGCGTTTGCCTCCGTTCAGCATACATGCTCTTATGACGCTCTATGGATGTCCCATGTTCCCTCTGTCTTTACGCAAGTTCACGGTGTATCTGAATTGCCACAACCGGTTGGATATACCAACACCAACAACTTATCTCCACTCTCATTCAACTGACGGTGTGAAGTCCAATTGAACACAGACCTCCACGAAAAAAGGACAGAACTTTCTTGGTTACCTTTATAGTTATGCACAAAAGTATAGCGTTTAGTCCCGGGCAGTAGTTCTTGATTAAGGATAATAAAAACTATCTTGAATGTAATTTATCGATAATAATAATAATAATAATAATAATAATAATAATAATAATAATAATAATAATAAGCTAAAATATTGTTTTAGTTTTCCAGAAGGAAACCAAAATTTTCCTTTCTTTCAGGCCTCAAAAACACTAGCAGCAACATTTTTTTGGTTTCGTACATTGCAGCTGCCAAAAACGACAGGCCCCTCCTACACAAACCTGCTGCCTACACCCCTGTATAAAATACATGTTTTCCGGTTTTGACATCTGTTTCATCGTTTCAGGCTTTGATTAGTGCCAACGGGCTTCATGGATACCATGCTTCTTTATTTTCTTAGTTTTCAGATACAAGCCCCCATGCCGTAAGCGTCAGTGGACCACCGATGCGCAACTGGTGACCTTTCGCCAAAAGTTGGTAATCCCGCAGCTACGATCCCTGGTGGCTCCACTTCCGTTCTGAAAATTATACCACCAGCGGCAGAGACTCGACGAAACGCCAACGAACCACAGAATTCCTCCCCCAAAATATGTTAAATCGCCTATATGCCTGATTTTTTTTAATATTCAGGTGAGTGTAAAAAACATTAGGAAAAAAGCAAGTATCCCGAGGTGGGCGCGAACCTTCAATCTTAAGTTTACTTGCCGCGTATTCTTCTGACTTCGCCACGGAAACGATGAAGAAAATCTCGCTTGTAGAAGTATAAATTATTGAGGTCTTAATTTAGGCAATCAAACAAATCCCTCTATCTCGAGTTCTGTGAGATGGTACTGTGAACCGTTTCGAGATTTATTGCTTTCTGATGGGGTACTATCTATGTGGAAAATTTGAGAAAATCGCCGACGCGCACCTTCACATTTAGTATATTATTTAAAAGACGAGACATACATCTACACATTTTTTCTCGATTGCGAAGGCTAGCTTGATATATATACAAGTTAAGATGGTAATTTCTTCTTAAGGTGAGAAATTAATACGATTAAAAAGTCCATCCTGAAGTAGGTAAAAACTACATTCCAAAGTTATTAGAAACGCTTTCGCGACCCTAGAAAACTATTACTTTGGCAAATATTTAAGTAAGTTTTTACATTTAATTAATCATATCTCCAAGCCCCTCATCCTCTAAAGATGGGGATGAATTTGAATACAACGCCATTGAGTGCCTCACTATTCATCTCAAAGATCCAGAAAACAATGGATAACACTCTACATTCAGTCGTTTTACACGATTTTTACATGTCACTCCTCTCAACTTCCATCCCTTGAGGTATCTGACTTCCACAATATTTTTTCTTATATTGAAAGTAACATGTCTCTCATGTTAGGTAAAAGTTGCTCCAGACATTCCGGAGTTTCGCTAGAATATACACGTATAAATACATCAAAACATTTAGAGCTGTGTGTGCTACGTTTTCGATGTTGCTCCTGTAAATTCAAAATCCAGGTGGTATAGTCGCTCATGCTAAAACCTGGCATTAAATGACATTGTGTTTGTAATAGCGTCACGAACTCAAACTATGGATTTGACACTAATCACAGTCTCTTGAGACATTTTATTTTTCATCCTTTATCGCCCGCCATGATGATGGCTTTTGAATCGATTGAGTCGATTTTGAGTTTGACGTCCCGTTCAGTAGTAAGGCTATATGAGACGTACACCTAATAATTAACTTAGAATCCGAACTACATTAGCTCTCGCTGGGTGCCGAATTTGTGTCTCCCACGCCGAAAGCGTGTACGCTATACACTTAACCACAAAGGAGCTTTACGATGAGAGTTAAATTTGGACTTTAACGTTTCCGGAGTTGTAATTATTAATATCTGCAACAAGGAGAACTATGAATTCGACACTAATATCGATCGCTTTTATTTTATATATATCCACCTCCAACTCCCAATAGCTTACCCTGACAGTTCTCTTTTTTTAGACTGTAAGCACAATATGTAGGAAGTTTGTTTACATGACGAAACATACACACACACACTATATATATATATATAAGAGGCGGAAAGAAAGGGACCACATCCATATACAAAACCATTGCAGATTATTGTACTGAAATCCTTTGGAAAGAAATCCTATTCTGCCTTCTTTCTAAAGTATAAATAAGTCTCTCACACATGACTTCGTATTCATAGAGTTCCTGTTTACATGGTTTTGGGGATCGTGAGTTTTGTGTCTGTAACCAAGATTGGAGTTTGTATAATAATTTCAGTTTATACCCGCATAGTCTCTTTACCTTTCAGAAAGCGTAAATCACTTGCTGTAATGAGAAAATTGAGAAATAGCTTCTGTATGACAAATAGCTGCAAATAAATACACTACATAATTTATATATTTCGATGATATTATTTTCTTAATTTGTATTTAACATTTACATATAGAATACCAACGTACTATGAACGCCTGTTATGTTTTAAACATAATAATCACTATGTTCTGCAATGATTATTTTATATATATATATATATATATATATATATATATATATATATATATATATATATAAGTAGGGGTGGGTGTAGGTTCTAGCGCAAGTTTGACCCTTTTTTGTGACCAGATTATTTAGACATAAAATTTAATGAAGTTGTACTATGCGCAGAAGGACCCCGCTAACCATACAAAGTTACATAGCGCAAAGTATTCCCATAACAACAATGCTAAAGTGAGATCGCATAGGCTTTTATAACATTTAAAATCATAAAAACTTACATCTAAAAGAAAGAATTTGTTCAGATCACTGTTAATTTAATGTAAAGACAAAATTTTATATATTTTTAGTGAATGTCGCCCCAACCATCGCGACATCCTGTGAGCACCATCCATATATTTGTGCCCTCCGATTTCAAAAAATATTATGAGATGTATTATCTTAGATTAATGTTTAGTTCAGTCATATCTTCACCTTCTTCAAATTCAGCTGTTTTCATGCTTTTTGGATTTGAAGTTTGTATATCGATATTATCACAATCATGTTCATACATACGAAGGTTTTTAGATAGTTCTTTCATACGTTCTTGTACATTTCTAGAATTATCCTTAATTCGTTTCTTTTTTAATTTTAATTGTGTGATTTTTAGCCCAATTGTTTCATTGTCAGACTTAGCTATGATGCTTTCTAAGAATCTACATACTCTTTGATCAGATGTATTGCTCATTCTGCGCTGTATGAGGAAAATGCAAGCTGTTATATGTATTTACCTATTACATCATCTCTGAAACAAGTTTAAAAGAAAAAAATAAGCTACTAACACACATATACAGATATAGCAAAAAAGAAGAGGAAGTAAAACGTGACTCGCAATCCGATTCACTTTCTCTTTTCCCTTCTCTCAGCTCTGAACGACAAAGAGGTTTATGCAATAGAAACAGAGAGAGAATGATTAACAGCGAAGTAACGGCGGCATATTCTTCGCCTCCCATATACTTAACATTGGATTTAACGGCTTAGCATAGCTCGGGCGCAGCATTCATCGCTCAACTTTCTTCTCGTAACGATCAGTATTCAAGCGAATGCATCTTCGCCGTTAGCATCCTTGTCGACAAAGTTAGCAACTAGTTCTAAAACGTGCCACATGCATGCGCTAGTGTCTCTCCTTCCTTCCCATCAACACTCAGTGATACCAGAATATTAGAACTAAATCCTAAGTTGTAAGACAAAAAAGAAAGAAGTAAGTGTTGCCAACCCACTTACCAATTATTTTAGTGTTTACCCAAAATATTTTTAAGATGATAGTTTTACCCCTCCATAGTTACAATGTGGTAACTCATCAAATAAAAAGTTCGCAAATTTCAGAAAAAAATTGAGTTTGCACACTGGAAAAAAATTCAGGTATTTGAAAAATAAAAAATACTAGCATAATCTACATAAAATTCTAAGACTTTTTTAAAGATTAACATTTTCCAGAAAACTAAAAAATAAACCCGTAAAAAATTCCCGAAATATTGAATTATTTATATCTCCGTTGTTTATTAACCGATTTTCAAAATTCAAACGCTAATCAATAGACAAAAAATTTACTATCTAACGAATGTCTTGTAGGTTGCATAACTCTAAGAATATAATTACAAAAAACTCACATAACTTTCTTATTTATACAAGTATCTTTAAAATTCAAACGGAGTTGTGTTCTGTGTGTTCAAAAGTCTTAGTTTTTATAGTCTTGAAAGCGTAAAAACACTTATACACTTAGAACATACTTAAAATTACAAGTTCGGATACTGATAATGGAATCTTCTGCTAACCTCGTTCTCTATAGGAAACAATGACTTCTTAAACTGTCCACTGATCGTAATTCAAGCTGAATAGACAGCCTTTATTATCAAAAATTACTTGAACTTTGGTTTGCCCATTTTTCACAATTACATTGAAATTATTAGTAAGTATAAACTTTTTTTGAGGATCCATAATAACCACTCAATTTTTTACTTCTGAAGACATATTTTAATCATTTTTGTTATTTTTTGGATTCATTTCTAAAGTAAAATTGATGTATTTTATAACCATTATCTAAATCTTTCAAACCCTCATACTTAACAAACAGCTTATATTTTTCATATCTTTCAACACTTGGTTAGTATGATCATTATATCTTTGTGTGTTTGAATCAATTTCCATAATGTTATCTCGTACGGTTTACCTTTTTCTAACTCAT
Source organism: Thermobia domestica (assembly GCF_964235325.1). NCBI lineage: Eukaryota > Metazoa > Arthropoda > Insecta > Zygentoma > Lepismatidae > Thermobia > Thermobia domestica. Next base: position 186,551,538 of record NC_137456.1, read on the forward strand.
CTATGCGAAGAAATCTCAATGCTTTAACGTCATTTTTCTTATTCAAATAATTAGCCATAGCTTATTTGTTATAAGGAAAATGTTTGTTTTATGAAAAATTTTATAAAACCGCTGCCCATTTGAAATTTACATACAGAACTCAACAGTTGGGTAACTATCTTTTAGACCAGTGTATATGATTTTTATTCCATCTTTAACGATCTCATCAATCATTTTATCTGTTAAGCGTTTTGTAAATCTAGGTGGAAGAAAGACCTTAAACTTCTCGCACTCAACTAAAATGCTCTTTCCAAACTTAGTTTTAATCCTTTCCATTTTCACAATCTTATATTCTGTATCTAATTCTAATTTTCTTAATCCAATAACTTGTTTTTGCTCAAGACTTCCAAGTTTATTTAAGACATCAATATGACTCGCCATCGTATTTATTATATAGAAAATCAACGATCACTCTTCAATTTTTTATCTTCACCAAAAATATTTTAATCATTTTTGTCAATTTCGTTTATGGAAAACTCCCATAAACATTACAAAAAAGTACATTTAACTATCTAAAACTCTTCTACTACTTTCTCATTCTGAGGATCATATGTAAAGTTCTTTTGTCCAATTAAAATCGCATAGCATATAGTATTATCAGCCACAGCTTCTGCAAAGTTTACTACAATCTTTATGTTTGTTCTCTCATTTACCGATACATTCTTCCTCTTACTACAATTAATCACATACATTGGTCTGTTATATATAAACTCTTTAGGACCATAGTACATTTCGGTATTAAAACATGTTATTCTCTTAAATGCAGTATAATCTTCGTACATCTTAAAATAATCCCTGTTAACAATATCTAAGTTTCTTGATTCTTTTGGAAATACCTCATTCCTTCCATTCTTAAGATATATATTCTTTACCTTACAATGATCGAACTTACTTGCATCTGCTGTTTGTTTACCACTTCTATCAGTTTGGAACATTACAACTACGAAATCAGGCATATCAAATTGTCTAGAATTAAATTGAGTAGTAACATCGAACTCCAAGAAAAAACCTACAACAGCCTTTTGAACACATTGATAAGTATGGAATGAAAACATGATTTTAGGTTCTTTAAGAATATTCAACTTTAACTGGCTTTCATAATTAGATTCGTATTCAACAATAGGCATTCTTATCTCCATACTTTTTATTGTTATTTTTCCATCATGAGGAGCTGTTGCACTTGCTCCTGTTCCAGTCCATTTGTGCAAGACATCGCTATTGTTGTTAGCTTTTGTAAATGTTATTCTCAATCCACCTTTCCACATAACCTCTTTATAATCACTTAAAAAGCCTCGAATTAATCTTAATGGATACAAAACGCTAAAATCCTTTCGTAGACCAAGTTTATCATCTGTTTCAAATCCTGCTTGTTTTAGATATTCAACCTCTGGTTTGGAAATCTTTAATGTTCCAATAGCTGTAGATGTTATTCCAGGTAGTTGAATCTTATCTATAACAACTCCATGCTTTCTAATTTCAATTTGAGAAAAGAAGAATGGTAAGAAGTTATCTACAAGTTTTATAGTATAATTTGCACCAAATGTTCCTCCTACTGATGCACCAACAACTTCGAAAGTCATGACAATCAGCTTTGTGTGGATGTATGAACCCATCCCCCACATCGAAATCGAACTCAATATCTTTGTTAGCTTCATTCAAATTATTAAATGTTCTTGTGTTAGCTTTAAAACTCTGTAACTCGTAACTCAATACTATCCATTTATTATAAAGAAAATCTTGAAACAACTCTTTTATGGAATGTATCCATAAAAGAATCATACATAATAACATTTAAAAACGTACAATCCCCATCCTAACTTAACCTTAGCATTCATAGCAGTACCAACTCCAAAAGCAGCTAATCGTTCGCCAATTGATGCATCACTACTAAATGCTCTTTTCCATGCTTTAGTTTCCAGTTCCTTATCTGCAATATGTCTTGACTCTGTATCTTTATTGTCTCTGTAGTATATATCGTGTTCTTTACAAGCCTCATCTAATGGGTTAACACCATTATCACCTCTTTCTAATCTTTCTTGTAGCTTCGTAAAAGGCCCGCAAAATCTGAAGCCTGGTATATGTAACTCTGGTATCCCCTTCATGTTTAAAATCTTATTCATTAGTCTTTTTCCAAGCTTCTTATCATTCCAGAATCGTGGTGGTAACGTATTTAAGATCTTAATCAAATAACCTATACCTTTTGGATCATTAGGAATAAACTGTGAAAGCTTATTATTAATCATACTCACTATACCTACCTTCTCATTATAAAAGTTATTATTACCAGCCTTTTCTTCTCCATCTATAACTATTAACCGATCAATTACCTTCTCACATCATCCATCCATATATATTCTTTAGGTATCTCTGTATATTGTTTAATTCCTTCTCATTTTAGGCGTCGCGTTCTTTTTAGGACTTGGAGGTAAAGATGGTTTAATATATTCATCCCAAATAGGCTTGATAATATTAATGTACTTCGAACCTCTATTAGATGCTACTTTTTTATCTCGATTATATTTTTGGAAGGCAGCATCTGATTCTATTATTATCTCCTTGTATTGTTCAAAATCGTCATCATCATAATCTTCAGTGGTTTTATTAGTATTCATCGTTAACAATTCCTGTAGAAGTTCTGTTCCTTTATAAGTTTTACCATTAATTATCAAATCATCACCACTCACTTTAACTTCAGAATTTCCTATCTTATTTATTATTCTTCCATCTTCTACAGCTCTTATTCCAAATACACTATCATTTCTTCTACTATAATATTTTGTTGCAATACTACCAAATGACTGTGCTGTTGTTAAAGGCTCTACTCCTTCCACTTTGTCTTTAATTTGTTTTCTCATCTGCTTTATTTCTCCTGTTATAGGTGTATCACTACTACTTGGAGGACTATCATAAGTTATCTTTTTAGGTGTTTCTAGTAGACTAGGATGTATTGAAGCCGTCTTATGTACAGCTGGAACAAGCTGAGTTATTAGATTTTAATTTTGGTCTGCTACTTCTTTTATCTCACTCCCTAAATTTTGAATAGCATCAATTACAGGTTGTTCTTGGGTCTTAAATTTATCGTATATACCTGTTCTTTCTTTCTTCCAAGATTTGAAGCCCTTTATCAAGAACTCCTTTAACTTAATATTCTTATCAATTTCTTTCTCATCCATTTATTATATAGAAAACGAACAAACGTGAAAAACGTCAATAAACGTGAAAAACGTCAAAAAACGTAAACCGTTAAAACGTAAAAACGTGAAAAAACGTCAAACGTTTAAGAAGTGTTTTATCTTGTTCCTATACTTACCATTTTTTACCTTCCTTGTCATATCAATTACTATAAAATCATAATCTTCTCGCCAACATTTTGAACATATCTCTTTAAATTTATCATAAGGCATATCTCCTCCTACAAACTCGTTATACACATGTTTAAGATTAGTATCATCTTGTCTAAATATGCATAGGAAGTTAGCGTTATCCCTTATAAGCTGTTTAGGTACTTTTGAATATGTCTGTGCAAGATAGAAACTGCCTAAATGTCTGTCTACCTCTTGTAAAGTAATTTCTAACAGTATCTTGATTCTCCAAAATGTAATCATCAAACACAACTATAGAGTATTTTTCACATTCATCAATAGGTACAATACAGTCATTACTGCTTAAGAACGTTGCTATTTGCTTATTGAACTTTAGTTCTGCTTTTTCAAATCGGTCTTTTAATTGCTCATACTTTGCTTGATTCATGCTTTTAGAATATATGTAAAAGTAATTATTGTTTAACCAACCTGGTTGTAATAAGAAGTTAAATAATAGAAAAGTCTTACCACAACCAGATGGACCCACTATAAGACATCGAATATCATCAGGTATAAGCTCTTCATTTCTTTTCTTAGCTGTTGTTTCTTTTATCATCTCTTTTACATCCCAATTAATAGTTTTCGTACTCATTTATTATAGAGAAAATCGTCAAGTCCCTAGGAGCCAGCACCTTTTATGATCTTATATCTTTAAGGTGTTCTGTGATCTTATGGAACGCATCTTTTATATATTCGTTATCCATTTTGCCATTTAATGTTATTATCATCTCTAACTGTTCTTTAAATGAATTAATACAAGTGACAATGGTTTTATATTCATCTTTTCTTTTGCTTATGTTTAACTTAGAAAACAAACCTGTAATAATAGCACTTCCAGTTGCAAGAGATGTTAATATTGAGTAAATTGTTACAGGTATAAAAATATTAATAAACCCAGTTGTTGCAGAAAGTATAACCGATAACGTTATCAAAGTGTAGTATGCATATCTAATAATTCGTAGTTTTCTCTTTTTCTTCTTTAAGCTGTATTCTAACTTTTGAATGATATCTTCTATTAACTTGATTACTTTCTCTCGGAATATCTCTAGGTAAATCAAACTCGTTCATTTATTATATAATAAATGGCTAAGGTATTTAAGTTAACGAGTGATACTTCCGTTTTAAAGAAGAAACTCCATTACGAATTAGACAACAGTAGCAACTATTTAAGTATAGGACTAGTTGGGTTTTACAGTACATACTTAACACCAAACATTACAGAGAAAAATAATAAGTTGACAATTTGTAGCGATGAACAACTATCGAAGCAACTCATAGTTCAACCTGGTCAATATAGTTTAAAAGAGTTAGAAGAACATATTAAATCAATTCTTCCATACTCCGATAGTTTTAATCACACTTTAGGAAATGATATTAAATTCACCAAAGATAGAAAGAAAAACAGAGTTAAAATATCTAGTAGGTTTTGTGATATAACCTTAGACACCATTAACACTGTATTAGGTTTTAGTGAGAAGAAGTTAGTTAGAAACATAGAACATGTTGGAGATAAGATACCAAAGTTTCATCCGTTCGATACAATTAATGCTCACTGTAATATAGCAGATGGTATGTTTGTTAAAGATATAGAGTACACACATAGAGAAACAGGAATTATAGCATCATTTAAAACAGATGCCGAGTTTAAACATAGTATTATTTACGAGCCTACTTATCCATATCTAAAGACACGGTTGATAATTTTGAGATAAGGATAACAGATGAGAATGATTCCTTAATTGATTTTGGTGGAGCTACAACAACTGTACTTTTACAAACCAAGATTTTCTCTTAAATAAATAGGAAGATGTGTTCTATTAAAGGTTGTATGTTTAGTGTTCCTTACGGTGAACTAAAGGATTTAAATATTGATCATGTATTAACAAAGAAACAACTTAGCGATAAATCTAAGAAAATTAAAGAAGGTAAAGGAATGGATTTAACTCTAACTACTGTACAAATGAAAAAGATTAAGAAAGAGCATATGGGTGGTTTTATCTTTACAATTCCAGCCATTCTAGCAGTTCTAGGAGCAGTTGGCTCATTAGCAGGTGGTGCAGCAGCGATTACTAAAACTGTACTTGATGCTAAGAAGAATAAACAAGAACTTGAAGAACAAAAAAGACACAATATGGCTATGGAAGAGAAACAGGGAGCAGGTAAACCAAAGAAGTCAAAAAACTAAAACCGTTGACCAACTTCGATATAGAGAGGTTGGTTAAAGAATTAAAGATAAGACGATTTAAAGGTGTATTTATGAGTGACGAATTTCCGCAAAAACCCTATGTAAATGAGTGTGGTATAGTTAACTTCGATAAATTAGAAAACATTGGTACTCATTGGATATGCTATTGGAAAGATAACAACGAAAAGTATGTGTTCGATTCTTATGGTGGTGTTCCTCCTAAACAACTAGTACAATATCTTGGTACCAAAAACTTATTTTACCATGACGAACGCATACAAGACTTTAACTCGATTATATGTGGTCATCTTTGTGTTAAGGTTTTAAATCTTCTAAATCAAGGGTATTCTTTTAGTAACGTTATATATATGATTAAAAATGATTAAGTGCTTTTATGGTTTATATCCATAAAAGTTTTCTTTAAGGTAAATATGGAAGCTATACACAATAGATTTTTAGATTATTTTGAGAAGCATATGGATGAACTAGATGCACTAGATAGATATAATTTTTATCAGTATTTTCAGGATGTTAGCAAGATAGACTTAAAAGATAGAAACAACGTATATAATGTTATTGATTTATGGAAAATGTTAATACCTAAATTTTTGTACACGGAAGAAGAGTTGGAAAAGTTACGTCCAATAATTACCTTAAAGGAGTTATTGTCAAATTATAGCTCTGGACGATTAGAATGCAGTAATTGTGGTAGTAAATCATTAACAAAAGGTATGAGTAGATACATTTGTGATGATTGTTCTGTAGAGAGTGGTTGGGTTTACAGTACTAATGAAGAAATGAAAGCTGGTTGTGCAAGAAAACCATGGTATGATACTACAAAAAGATTTAAGTTACAGTTATCTCGTTTGCAAGCTTTACAGGATAGAATTATTTCCGAAGATGTGTTCAAGGTGTTAAATGATGAATTTAGAGATATACCAAAAGATTTAAAATCAACAAAAGATGTTCTAGAGGTATTAAAGAAAAAAAAATACACAAAATATTATGATGATGTTTATTTAATACACTATCATGTTACCAATCAAAAACCATTAAAATTACGACATGGAAGAAACACTTATAAACGAGTTCGAAAACTTACACAAGGCCTTTACAGAACTGTATCCGAAAAGAGTCTTGTTTATTAACTTAAACTGTGTATTGTACTATCTGTTAAAAAAGCATGATGTTCATCTTGATATTGATATTAAACATTCACCTAGACAAAGAGAGATGTTAAAGAAATGTATTGAAAAATTAGAATGGCCATTTTCTTTATAGTAAATGAGCATGGATATATTTGGTAAAGTTGCAGATAGAAAAGGTGATGTTAATATTAGCGAAGAAAAATTAAAATTGTTGGAGAATTTAAATGATGCTGCTAGCGTAAGTCAACTTAGATCAATAGAAGCTCAATTATAGAACGATAGAAAACGATTTGAAGATGCATTAGAAACGTTACAAGACACATACATAAAGAAAGAAGATTTTCAAAAGATTAGGATGGATACTACTAAATTGATTATGCAGAAGGAAATTATACCTCTATTATATCGATTGAGAACTAAGAATGTTAAAGACCCAATCTTTAGAATATTCAATCTTTCTAATGGTTATAGGTTTCTCTATAATGGAATAATAATGCATATGGAATTAAGTTTGGATAAATACTTTCTAGAGGTATATTTGGGTGATACTTTGATTGAAAATTTACCTTTTAGCTTTAACAAGAATGATATAATTACAATTAAACCAACTAAAAATTCAGCTATGGAAGAAGGACAATTATTGTTTGTTGCAATGTACATAGAAAGAGAACTTTCCTAAAGACGTTTGCTATATAATAAATATGGATATTTTTGGTTACATTAAAAGTAAAAAAGAAGAATCTAGAGAAGTTTTTACATCAAATTACACATCCTGGGTTGATTTTAAGAATAAAATATTGGTTAATGTATCTAATGCTATCGACAAACAAGATGTTGTAACATTAGAACAGCTTGAATCAGTGAAAGAAGAGTTTAATTTACTTACACGAAAAGTAATTGTTGAATTTCCATGTCGATTGGCAGATGATCTTGGGAAACCAGCCTTTTTTTGTATATAATTTAGCTGCTGCTTACAAATTTCTTTATAGAGGTAGGTTAATGCATATAGAATCAAGTCTTAATAAACATCTTATAGACCTATTTTTAAATGACGCTTTAGTTGAAAGTTTTCCATTACACTTTAATATGTATGATCAGTTAACAATTAGACCATCCAAAGATTCTGATTTGAAAGAAAGTAAATTATTATTGCTTATTATGTATATAGAAACAGAAGATGAAGGTGAAAACGAATCAAGTGATGATGACGATAATGTTAAAAGTATAGTATTAGGTAATGATAAATTTTAAATTTTTCGTTGATTTTCTATACAATAAATAATGATAATGTATTATGTTAAATGTAAGAAATTAACAGATACGAAGAAAGATACCATTAGAATTGAACAAACAAAGAATGGAAGATATCTAAAGAAAGGTATTTGTTCTATATGCGGTGTTACTAAATCTCAATTCGTTAAAAAGAATGATTGACTATATGATGGTAAAGGTGTTAGAGAAGACATTATAGAAGAAATTCACAAACCATCTAGAAAAAACTTTGACAGACTAAGTGTGGTTATAAAAGGCATCGATGATCTTTGGCAAGCTGATCTTGTAGAAATGGATAGCGGAGTATTAAAAGGCGTTTCCAAATTAAATAAAGGCTATAAGTATCTGCTAACGATTATAGATGTGTTTTCGAAATATGCGTTTGCTGTTCCTGTTAAAGGTAAGTGCGGTAAGAATGTTACAGAAGCGTTTGAATCTATATTAAGAGCGAGAAAACCTAGTAACTTACAAACTGATCAAGGCAGAGAGTTTTACAATAAAGAATTTAAGAAGTTGATGGAGAAAAATAAGATTAATCATTACTCAACCTATAGTGGTAAGAAAGCTTCTGTTGTTGAGAGATTTAATAGAACACTTAAACAGAACATGTGGAAAAGGTTCACGACACAAGGGAATTACAAATGGATAGAGATATTACCAACACTAGTTAGCGAGTATAATAATAGGGTACATAGAACAATTGATTTAAAGCCTATAGAATTTAATAAGAATGACCGAACAATATTGGAGAAGGTGTATAAGAAAGAATATAAGCGTGTTATACCCAAATACAAGTTAGGTGATTATGTCCGTATAAGCTAGTCGAAAGGATTATTTAAGAAAGGATATACACCTAATTGGTCAACAGAAGTATTTGTTATTAGCGAAGTTATTCCATATAATCCACCTACGTATAGAATTAAAGATTTAGAAGATGTGCAAGATAGATTTTACGAACCAGAACTATTAAAGACGAAACTTAAAGATGAATACTTGGTGGAAAAGGTGTTGAGAAAGAAAGGTGATAAAGTATACGTTAAGTGGTTAGGATTTGATGATTCACATAATAGCTGGATATATAAAAGTAATGTTGTAATGTAAATATATATGCTGTCTTTTATGGAATAATAACCATAAAAGTAATGAAACTAATCCTATGTAGAAACTTAATTCATAATGATTAAAGATTTTCTATATAATAAATATGGAGAAACATTTTGATTTATTACATGATAGACCTAAACTAATTCATCATGATCTTAAACTCTTAGCAACACTACTAGAGAAGCAAGCTCTGTTAATAGAGAAGCAAATACTGTTAAAGGAAAAAGAATTATTAATAATACAACAAAAACATCTGATTTGGATAGTGATGATGAATATGAATATGGTAGTGATGATTATGACGATGAGTAAGTTTACAAAAATGATTTAATTTTAATATGTGTTATTAATTTTAACTTTGATGGGTTATTCCCATGATAGCCATGTTCCAATACAACGCGTAATATGTAGACAATGGCAGGAGTGTACAATGTTAAGTGTTGTATTAGGACAAATGAAAATAGTACAAAAATGATTAGAAAAATTTTGGTGAAGATGAAAATTGAAGAGTAATAGTAAGATTTTCTATATATTAAATAGGATGAGTAATTATAATAGATTTACCGTAATAGAGTTAAGACGACAATGTAAGGAGAAGGGAATCAGAAGATATTCCCGATTAAGAAAAGCAGAACTAATAAACCTTCTTAAACAATATGATGATGAACAAAGCAGAAGACAGATTAGAAATATATTCCCATTTAAACAAGAAGTAATTGAAGAACCGAAACCAGCACGTATACCTATAAAAGTAGAATTAGAAGAAACAGCACTCAAGAAGCGTTTACAAACTATTAAAGTTGAAAACATAGGTGCATATAAAGACCCAATAAAATTTTTAGATACAAGTGGAAGAGTTGCTATTAAAAAATCAAAGAAGAATTAAAATTTCACCCTGTTAAAGTTAACCTTGTTTTCATTTGTGATTATATAAAAGATAAAGAAATACAAGAACGCAATTTCAAAACATCAAACGAGAGAATATTAGAATCAACCGACTTAAATGAATATATATCATATGCAAAACAAAAACTTCGTAGAGAAATGGAAGAATTTGAAGGTAGAGGATCAGGATGGACATTACACCAAATTAAATACTTGCAAATCAGATTAAACAAGTATGTACCATTAAGAGTTTCTTCCTATATTGAACTTCCCAAACCAATTAAAGATAAGAAAGCAGTGATTAATGTTAAAAATAAAGACAATAAATGTTTCTTGTATTCTATTGCAAGCTATTTAAAACCCGCACAAAAAGATCCTCAAAGAAATTCTAAATATAAATAAACATTTACAGATTTACAAAAATATTGTGATGGTATTGACTTTCCTGTACAATTAAAAGATATACGAAGATTTGAAAAAAGAAGTAATATTTCCATTAACGTTTACAGCTATGATAAAAAATATAATGTATATCCACTTCAAATCACAAAAAACAAGCAAGAAAAACATGTGAATTTATTATATATAAAAGATGATCAAAATAGTAATCATTTTTGTTGGATAAAAGACCTATCACGATTAATAAGAGGTCAAGTAATAAAACACGAGGAAAAACTATACTTCTGTGATAGATGTTTAACAAGACACTTTCGAAATGAGAAGCAATTACAGAACCATGAGCTATATTGTAAAGAGCATGAGGCTGTTAGAATAGATCTTCCAAAACCATACGACAATCAAATAGAGTTTAAAAACTATAATCGGTCATTAAGAGTTCCATTTGTCATATTTGCTGACTTTGAATGTATCTTATGTAAGTTAAAAATGGAGCATAATTGTAGTAAAACAGTAAAATATCAAAAGCATGAGCCAGTGAGTTTTTGTTACTATGTCAAATATTCAAATGGAGATTATAAAGCCCCTGTTAGTTATATAGGTCCAGATGCTGCAAAAGTATTTATTGAAATGTTACAAAAGGAAGCAATAAAAATTATGGAAATATATAAAAGGATAGTTAATACGAAGCCGCTTACCGAGGAAGAAATAGAAGCTTATAACAGTTCGGATACTTGTCATATATGTGAGAAAAACTTGAATGACTTACCACCAGCCGTTGAGAAAAAATAAATATATTAAAGAAGAAAATACGGTTCTACAAGGATAAAGATGATATGAGTGAAAAAATAAAAGAACGGAAATACGAATTAAGAAAATGTTTGTATAAGATAAATAAAAATAAAGCAAAAGTAAGAGATCATGATCATTTAACTGGAAAGTTTAGAGGTGCAGCTCACAGTTATTGGAATTTAAACTATAAAAATCCTAATTTTGTCCCAGTATTTCTTCACAACTTAACTGGTTACGATACACATTTGTTCATTAGAGAGTTAACTTATGATACACAGAAAATTAAACTGGTCGCAAATAATGAAGAAAGGTACATAACACATGAAATATATATAAAAGCAGGACCAAAAAATGGAATAAATTTAAGATTTGTTGATTCATTTAGATTTATGTCAAAGAGTTTAGCAAAGTTATCTAGTAATTTAAAATCAGAACAATTTCGAGAAACACTAAAGTTTTTCCCAATTGATAAACTTCATCTAGTTAATACTAAAGGTGACTATCCATTTGAGTTTGTTGATTCATTTGAAAAATTAGAAGAACCTGTTCCATTATCTCCAGACAAATTTACAAACAGATTAACAGGAGAAAAAATGAGTCCTGAGCGCCATAAGCTTCAAGTACGAGTTTGTAAAGAATTCAATCTGAAGTTAGTGAGAGACTTAACTGAACATTATAACAAAACAGATGTCCTTCAATTAACAGATATATTTGAAAACTTTAGAGATGTATGTTTAAAGGCATATGGATTAGATCCTGCATGGTATTATACAGCACCTGGCTTATCGTGGGATGCAATGTTAAAGATGACTAAAATTAACTTCCAAATGTTAACTGATTATGATAAAATACTAATACTAGAAAAGGGTATACGAGGAGGAATCTCACAATGTAGTAAAAGATATGTAAAAGTTAACAACAAATAAATGGCAAATTATAATAAAGATGAGTGTTCAACATACCTAGCATATCTAGACGCAAATAACTTATATGGATGGGCGATGAGTCAATACATGCCTTATAAAGACTTTAAGTGGGTTAAACCTTACATAGATATAATGAACATTCCAGATGACTCAGAAACTGGTTACATATTAGAAGTAGATTTAGAATATCCAAGGTATTTACACAACAAACATTCTGATTTACCATTAGCTCCAGAAAAAATGTGTCCACCAGAATCTATCAAAACTACTAACAACACTATAATAAGGAAAGATATGTAATTCACTATAGGAACTTAAAACTATATATGTCACTTGGAATGAAATTAAAGAAAGTGCATAGAGTATTAGAATTCAAACAATCAGACTGGTTAAAGAAATACATTGATCTAAATACAAATATGAGAACGAAAGCAAAAAATGATTTTGAACAAGACTTCTATAAGCTCATGAATAATTCAGTATTTGGAAAGACTATGGAAAATATTAGAAAAAGACAGCCCATACAATTAGAATGTGATCCTGAAAGAGTAGAAAAATTAATTGCAAAACCAAATTTTGATTACAGAACAATATTTACAGAGAATTTGTGTGCTATACGTATGAAAAAGAGCGATTGACATTTAATAAGCCAATATATGTTGGTATGAGTGTATTAGAACTATCAAAACTATTAATGTATGATTTTCACTATAACACTATGAAGCCAAAATATGGAAACAATATAGATTTATGTTATATGGATACTGATAGCTTCATATATGAGATTGAGACTGAAGAATTTTACAAAGACATAGCAGAAATAGTTGATCAATTTGATACGAGTGAATACGAGGAAAATAACATATATGGACTGCCACTAATAAACAAAAAAGTAATAGGTAAGATGAAAGATGAGAATAAGGGTAAGATAATGACAGAGTTTATTGGATTGAGATCAAAGATGTATGCTTATAGAGTAGATAATAAAGAAGAGAAAAAGGCTAAAGGAGTAACTAAAGCTGTGATATCAAAGGAGTTAGAGTTTAATGATTATAAAGAAAGTTTATTTAAAAATCCGAAAACATATAAAGACATAAACCTCATTAGAAGTTATAAGCATGATATATATATAGTATAACAGTTAATAAGCTAGCATTAGATTCTTCGGACGATAAAAGATATATAGCGCGAGATGGTGTAAATACATTAGCTTGGGGTCATTATGTGATAGAGTAAAAGTGTAATTATGTGTAGTGTAGTGCAGTGTAATGTAATTTTAGATGTAAGTTTGTTTAGATATAAGCTCTTTATAGTTAAATGCTATAAAGTTCTATACACAAACAACTCTTTAACCAATTTTCATATACCAAAAGTCTAGTCTCCAAAAAAATATGGTCAAAATTGAGCCAGTCAACTAATGTCAAAGCAAAAATTATTCAAAGAAAATGCTTAGTAATTACGTTAGTCATCTAGTGGTGATTTGTAGTTAGTGATATTATATCCCTTTTCTTTAAATTCTGACAATCTTTTTTGTATCCAATTATGAAGCTTTATATGGGATATGGAACAAAAGTTCTCATTATAATATGCAGGAATTCCACATACAACACATTTATTATTAATATTTCTTTCATTAGTTAAGTCATAACAAGATGTAGTTTCGTTCCTTCTAGTAAAATATGGTGGGAAACCAACACGTATTATATCTTTAAATAAAATAACTTGTGGTGCTGGTAATGTAAAACCTACGGGGCTATATGTTGAATCTACAAACTTACATTCTGATAATGTAGCCGGTCTTAAAAACATAAATCGTGTGTCTATATCCTTAAAGAAAAAATACATTATTTTTATAAAGTCATGCTCTAGCATTTTATTATGTATTTCAACCACTCGTTCTTTTGATGAGAGTGAATAATCTATCAACGGTCCAGAATATTTTAAACCATGTTCAATTTCTTTATTCATATTCTCTGCTCTATAACATCTTTTACAATTATCAGACCTCTTGTTTCCATTTCTAGTGAACTCTTGGAATTGTTTTAATTCGTTACAAGTAATGCACTTCTTCATTTATTAAATATAAAATAGATACTTGTTCTTAACTTTTGCGCATAGTACAACTTCATTAATTTTTATGTCTAAATAATCTGGTCACAAAAAAGGGTCAAAATTGCGCTAGAACCTACACCCACCCCTACTTATATATATATATATATATATATATATATATATATATATATATATATATATATATATATATATATATATATATATTATATATAACTGGTGAATTTTAATGTAATTATTTTATATAATTTTTCATGCATTGCGGAAAATAGAATTTCATAAAAAAGAGCATTGACCCAAATAGGAATCGAACTCACAACCTTACGATTTGAAATCCAACGGCCTACAACTGAGCTAACACAAGCGCTCTTCAAAAGATACTTCTAGCGATGTATAGGGGCATTTAACATAATAATGACATTCATATCCACTGCAAACGCTGTTTTTCTTCTACTTTGACTTTTATTTTAGTACTCAGGCGAGAATTATGTTCTATGTCTTCACTTTCAGCATTCTTTTACATCCGGAAAGATTCCTTTACGTATCTAACTGTTCCATTAAGTATGGAGAGCAAAATGACAAACAAGCATGTGCTGATATTAATACAGTTTCGAAATATTGTATCTCTAAGTATTTCAATCAATCTTGCTTTTTTATATAATTGGTAACAAGTCTTATTATTTTTAAAAGAAGAAAAACACATTAGCAAGATTTTTCCCGATTGCAAAGGTTGGCTTCAAGGATCAAACCTGGTTTACTTTCCGCTCAACCTTTTTGAGACAAGGTGTACCTTGTAGCTCGATGGAACACCTACATGGAAGAAAGAGAATGTGGCACTTTTCCGTACATGTAGCAGTACATACGAAGTTTTGTTGTGGAATAGCGTCAGTTAGCGTGGCGGTGTTATAGTAGGTTTTTACGCAGCTTGAGTGATATATAGTCCGATGGAATTGCTTTATAACAGAATAGGAAGTGATGCGTTCAACGTTAGACGGTTGTGTCTAGGTATTCACGGTCGAATAAAAGTGTAGACATTGGTGTTTAAGTAAAATTGATTGTGTTAATCTGTATGTGCCTGTGCAATGGCAGATTGCCCTATCCATGAGCTGGCAGATATGCACCTCATTTATGGGGAGGCAAAACAAATAGCCCAGAGGCGATTCCTTTATATCGTGACCGTCGCCTTCAAAGGATACTAATTTTCTTTGTATTTTTTTCACGCGTCCATATTCGCATTCGAGAGATAAGGTCTCTTCAATTTCCCCTACGATAAATCGGATCGCATCATGCGGGCGGTTAAATTTGAAGACAGCGAACTTGGAATCATCAGAGACTGTCCTGAAACTAGCAGTAGGTGATCTTTGATCTTTGATCTTGAGCAATTCCAGATCTTTGGACTCGGGAGAAGGACCTGTGTCATGACGATCTTGTTCACCCTACCTCACGGCTCTCTGATTCATTTTTAAGCTGGTGATTGAAACGCGTTTTGTATGCAACACCAGCTATATCGCACTCTCTCTCTCTCTCTCTCTCTCACACACACACACACACACACACACATATATATATATATATATATATATATATATATATATATATATATATATATATTTACGTTTGTATAGGCGCCCTTTTGGTAGACTTGTTCACCGTCCTCGTTGGTATCCCAGCACGGTCCTGCGTAGTCCTGCAGCTTAGCCCATTATCAGCCATTGTCCCTTTTATGGGACGGGGTTTTTGATTATTTCTGAAAGTGTTTGCAAAGATATTCTTTCAATATTTCACTTCCTTTCATTTGTTTAGAGCCTCTTCTGCATGATACAGAAGTTACTTGCAAACTTTTAATAATACGATGGCCAGGAGACGGCACAACGTAATGTCGAATTTACATTTTCCAGCTGTGCAAACTTTTTTCCGTTTTAGCGTAATATTTGTAATGCATATTCAATAGAATAAAGTTTGTTCTGTGACAACATGAATCTCAAAGTAATATGATCGTCTGGTATGCAACATAAGTGCATGTAGTTAAATTTCTCATATATTTATTTCAAGCGTCCCAAAATTGGGACATTGGCTGGTTACGTTAGTATTATTTCCTATGTGAGTTATAATTCAGTTTTGTGTCGAATAGTGGTAGTTCTGAAGATATAATTAGGTGTTGTGGTAAGTTACAAAGGTTGCATTTCGTAGAACACTTTGACATTGTATAAGCCTGCCCTCACATTGGTTAAATAGTGAATTTATTAGAAAAGTACGACAGTGATGTGATCAACCCCGAAGATGTGTAAGTTGCAATTATACCTCCAGATGAACTTACCGACGAGGAAGAGATACCAGAGAACTCTTTACTAGAAAGTGCTGTTAGTGATGTAGCTGGTACCTTGGAATTGATCGACAACTCCGGCAGAATTGAGGACGGAACGAGCACATCAATTCCAAAGAGAACGAAAACATTAGAGATAAGTGTTGATGTTGCGCCGTCTACGTCAAATGTATCTGAAGCTGAAAATAAAACAGGCGGGAGGAGTTTTCGTACCTCGAAGTGGTATAAGTGTGATCCAAAATATAGTGAATCAATGCAAACTCAAGAAATAAATTTAGATAATGTAGTGTCGTCAGTTCGGCGTTATTCTCAGAAGCAAAAAAAGAAATATATATCCCAATGCCACATCTTGTCAAAGAGGGCATATGGGAGGAATAGACCTTCTAGATAAACAGGTAGCATTATACAGGGTAAGAATCAGATCAAAGAAGTGGTGGTGACCTTTGTTTACACAAATGTTAGATGTCGCAGTTGTCAATACTTAGAGGATCTATCAGATTGTCAATGCAAACGAGAACATGTCCCAGCTCGATGTTCGGAGGCGGATTGTTCTATTCTATCTTTCTAAGCGAAACCGTTTTGCGACAAGAAGAGGGCCTCAGGCAAGCAGTGTTAGGTGGCAAAGTGAGTATTGACGTGCGTAGAGGTCCAGGAAATCATCTCATAATAGTAACCAAAACGCAGAAAAGATGTGTATTTTGCAAGAAGAAGACAATAGAGATTTTTAAAAGGTGTAACGTAGGATTGCATGACAAATGCTTTGACTCATTTTATATATAAATTGTAGTGAAACATTGTTGCTTATATGAATTAGTGAAGTGAGTAGGTTTTATAATTTATGAAATTGGTTTTCGTGCAATCCCATATAATTTGCAAAATTAACAAATGCATAAAGATAAGTGCAACATAAGTGTACAAACTGCTGTAAGATAACAATAAAGTAATTTAGAATTAAATGTACGTAAAAAAAAATCAAGTGTGTAAAGTGTGTATTCATTTGGAACAATTTGATAAATTTCCCAATTTCAAAGACGTTTGTGAAATGCAAATACAAAATGCTTACGTATTCTGCCATTGTCCCAAAAATGGGACGGGTTGTATTTCCTGAAGTATATCGGCTAACTCTATTTTAACACTAATTTTGCGCCTTTATATCTCAAACAGTTATGAATAAACACATTTTAAACAATTAACAACGATACAAGAGTTTTGGCGGGTAATGGGTTAACTTGTGATTCGAACCACATGAGATCCTGCCGGGATTCGAACCAGGGTCTCCCGCGCCTACACTATCCACATAGACACATAGCCACATAGATAGAGACACATCTACAGTGAGTTATGAATAAAACTTATTCCTAAACTTTTTTGACCCTCTTAATCTATAGGTAACTTTTTATATTCACTTAGTATGCCTCAACAAGATCTGTTTTCTAGCTAGAGAAGGAACTGAGCGAGTGTTATAGCAAATGAAGGCAAGCGGGTATTATGAGGCAGCTTAATTTAGGATTGAAAACATAAGCCCCCACAGTGAGTCAACCCATTACCTATTTAAACAATGCGAGAAGACAATCGTTTAGTCATGATGGAATATATTGCTTCTCTGGAATAGTTATTTGAGTAAGTGCATGATATTACACAACAATTGAATGATTTTGCGAACAATGGGATTTTGCTATGTCAAAATAAAGACGCTGTGTTTACAGTAATTCAAGATTTAAGTTGATTTGAATTTCGTGTTTCTGAGTAGCTACGTATCTTCCACTCTGTTTTATTTTTTTGTAAGATAAAATGAAAGAATGTCCTACATGATTGCACCCACAATCTGCACTGACAACGAAAATATGATTTTTCATTAAAATATATATATATATATATATATATATATATATATATATATATATATATATATATATATATATGAGCATATGAATCCTTATTTCAAAATAGAACTGTAATAATTATACGAGATTTTGTTCGTTCCTTCGAATTCACTATAGAAAACCTGCTTGGAAGCATGCTGCTCGCAGGAATGCAAGGAATACCGAGATTTTGAAAGGGAAATACTTATCGAATAAATGTAGGATAGCAGCTATCTCGTGCCTAAGAGGTTATCGGCAGTCATTCTTTCAGAAAAAATGTTCCGGAGAGGCACACTTAGTATTCCGGGGGGCACTGCTGGTACTTTTCTATTTATTATTATATTGTAGACGTATTATTTTGGTCTCCTCCAGGGGCCACTCTCAGAGCTCCGGGTGAGCAGTGCCCCCAAAAGCAGGTTTGGAAGAAACACTGGTTATCTGTGAGAGAACATGTAGTTCGGATACCTCATTAACATGTAGGTCCACGCCCCATATTGTCTCGCTGCCGAAAGAGACGCTAAACACCAAATAAAAAAAATAAATAAAAAATATAGGCTAGTGTTAGCGATCTTCTTTCTTAATGTGATGATCCCAGGTAAAAATCCGACTATTTATCCTGTCTGAGGTTTCTCCAGATGCTTTCCTCAAGTTCCATTAAGCAAAGAAATTATATTTTTCAGTGTAGCCATTGGCCAGTTTCCTTCAACTTCGTCTTATATTGATATACATTGTTTCTGTTTTAAGTATAAATTGGCGTTTCAGGCTGTATCAGGAAGTTGGTTAGCGTTCAATACATGCTCAATATACACTATTTTATAACATATGAAGCATTCGGGGTAATAATGGTGAACTCAACAAAGAGTTACTTTGGGAAAGATGCATTTTAAACTTTCTTCACAATGAAGAACTCTACAAAATGTTCTTTCAATTAGTTGTTATTATTATTGTTGAAATTTCTGTTGTGATTATTATACTTTGGGTAAATAAAAAAGTTGGCCAGATGTTGAGTTTGTCCTTACTATTTGAAATGCCCCATACTGTATGTAGTAAATTTGTGTGAAATTAAAATAGTTGTTGAAACTTGAAAGAAAAAAAAAGTAGTAGTAAACGAAGAAGTGGAACTGCATGTAGAGTAGAGGAGTCGCTAAATTTAATTATTTTTTTAACGAGGGCGATTACTAAACAACACCTACTAATTGAAATCATGATTATTTTCCAATAAAGTAAAATTCAATAAACTTTCTTGTTATTGTTCGTCCCTCAATGCATACTCATCTCATGGTTAATTATCCCATATCGGACTCCCGAAGAAAACTCATCGAAACTACTTATTGACCGTGCCAATAGCGACTACTCTCAGTCATTACTACGTTTTCTTTCATTCAGAAATAGAAGAGAAAGAGAAGAAAGTAGAAGGGTAAAAGAAGGAGGTAGAAAAAGGAAGGAAAAAGAAGAAAGAAAACAAATAGGCTATTTTAATAAGAAACAGATTACTGGATAATTTCGGAAATATAGTAAGAAGTCGGGAAAATCGTTGAAAGATGAATCATTCTAAGTGTTATTAACGACTACTCAATTTTGGAATGCTTCGGAATAGACACATGTTCCCTCATACCACCCAGACCTAGCTCCAGGCACCACGTTCGTGGGGTTGTCCAGACCTAGACCAGGAAATGAGAAAATCGAAATCATTCTCTGTAATGTTATTCCAACCGGTGATTGATAACCATCCAGCATCTGAACTCTGTTCTCTAGGATCGACCACACATATGAATTAGCCAAGAGGAAAAAAAAAACAAACTTATTAACTCAATATAAATTTATGTATCGTATCAATAAAAGGTTCGACTTCCTAGAAGAAAGATGTCGTATTTAGGCTTATCCTGCTACTTTTGTTTCACTCCTAGAGCCGATTTAAACCATTAGTAGCGGTCCTTCATGACCTAGGTTATTTACCTTAACACATATATTAAAACATCACACATATATTATAGATGTTAATATGACAAATGATATCACTAAAATTACTTAAATTAAATCTATCATGCATTCACTCGCTCACTCACTCAGGACAGTGTATATATGTTTAAAGGAAACCAACTAACTACAAAGATACAAATAGTTTATTACATTCATAGTGAAAAAAAATAATTATAAAGAAAATATTAAAAGCACAAGTTCTTGGTTATATATCAATAGAATACATAGGGTTATACTTTAGTAAGTCTTTATACATTTGATCATATTGACAAATGGAAAGGAAAAAAAAATAATTACATGTATTATACGAGGCATGCTAAAGCAAAATTATGATTTGCGACATACGCAAAGAAGACACTTATTTTACTTTAAAAAAATGGACAAAAAGAAGGAAAAGAATAAACTTTTAGGTGTAATAGAACTCACGAGTCTCTACTTCACATTGAGCAATAAAATATTAGTAATTCCGAGCGTTCAAATCACAGATCGCGCACTACTCGTAGCGTCCAAAATATTTCGCTCCATTTAACTTAGTTTGTGTTTATATATATATATATATATATATATATATATATATATATATATATATATATATATATATAACTATTGGTTTATAAAACCATTCATCAACTATATTTAGTTTGTGACTATTAGCAGTTTATAGCTGCACTCGCATACTGTAACATTTATACCCATCTAGGGATTTTGAAATCACTTTCCGCCAGAGGATGTTTCTCCTCTTAGTCAGTCCATTTCCAAATTTATTAATTGGATAATTTCAAGTTATTTGTTTAAAACTGGGATACGTCATGAAACCTTTCCTTAGGATCACTTTTGTATATATGTATATATGGTTCGAATTTAAGACGATCTTCCACAGGTGTAAGGAGTATGATGATTTACATTGAGGATAAAAAAAGACACTGGTCAAGTCACAGAATACATGTGCAGGTGAGAGGGATTAAAGGTACACTTTCCACAATAGTTTTAGGTTGGTAGCTCAGGGATAATATTCATTATGATGTGGGTTACATTTAGACCTGCCGTTACTTCTTAATACATGCCATTAAATAATAATTACATAGGTTATGATTTACATCTATTCAGAAGAAAGGAAAATTATTTGAGTGCACGGCGGTATTCTTGACAAAAATCTACATTATTATATTCGTCGGAAACTTACTTGTAAACTATAGCAACCAATACACGTTTGGGGGGACAGACACGAGCGCTCTTACATATATCCATATAATACATTTAATATCATACTTTTACTTTAACATCATATTCACATGCTAAGCACATGTACATTTCGACGTATTCATTTATCTCTATATATATATATATATTTATATTTAATAAATGCGCACACATTTAAAGTAATAACCCCAACAATAATTTCAGAAAAGGTTGCAAACATTGCACAAGAAAAACAAATGACTTCCGACATTACATATGAAAAAAGAATTGATTTTTTTACCTAATACCGCGCGTCTATAAATTTCAACTTTCATATAGTCAATTTGTGCATAAATAGTAAAAAAAACTTTGTGAGGCAGGCACGTAACACAGAACATTCCTAAAGATATAAATAGATAAACCAAAATACAATTTCTGGGCCCAGGTTAACTACAAGATAAACGAAAACCAAAACGGAAGGAAAGTCACCAATGGATTAAAAAAAAAGCTTAGAGGGACGACGGTGAAAGAACGTAATTGAAGTGTCGTCAAATATGAAGTCGTTATTCATTTTGGCAATAGGTCAAAATGTGATGGAGGACCCAATTATTATCTACTCTATCCATGAATTGTGTCTTGCAACGTCTCAGCTGGTAATTTTAGATCAGAGTTGTACGTTAAATAAATCGTAAGCGACAAGTTCAAAATCGGGAGGGGGGAGGTTGAAATAAAAAAAACTTGAAGAAATGAAGACAGAGAGAGAGATAGAGAAGAAGGAAGACGAAGAATAGGGGCGCCAAAGACTTAAGTGAGAAATAACTAACGCTACAAAGATAGAAGTCGAATTTCGCTCTCAACAAATCCATAGCCAAAATATTCTTAATATGCCAAAAGGGTGGTCTACTCAAATACGTAGACTCAACGGGAAACACCTGGTGCCAAGAAGCAAGTCTGTGTCTTGTAAATAATAACTTCACAAGTTATTGCTTGTAAAATTATTATTTAGTAACCGTATCCGGCCCAAACCAACAGGCGACAGAGAGAAAGGGGGGAGGGCAAGATGTCATTGCCCTAAATTTTGAAATTTCTAAAACAATAAAAAAATTATCCGACCTTTCCGAAAATTGAGACAGGATCTAGAGGAAAGTACGAAAATTAGACCGAAGGCAATGAAATAAGAGAGACCCTAATTATGGATTTGCCAAAATAATAAAAAAATTAAATAAACTGGATTTTGGATCGGTGATTTCTATTGCCAAACTTCACCGATAGCTCCCCTTCGCAGAATGCGCTAAATTCTGAGGCATCGATTAATTTCCATCACTATCTAGTTTAAAAACTGAGAAAAGAAAACGAAAATATTCAAGGGGGAGGGGTCAATGCCCGGGTACGGTAATAAATTTCAATAACTAATTGTTTTGTTTCCGTAACCCTGTCAGAGCTGTCGCCTTCATGAATACTGTAAGCTAGCCCGAGTAGGTAACGTGAAGGAAAAAAAAATCTCACGGAACAGGATATTCTATTTTAAAACCGACCCAAAAAAAATAAAAAATATAATTCACTACAGCCCCGTTGTGTAACAACTATTATCTTTCCATAATTGATTATTAAATATGTCCAGTCAGCGAATATATGATGCTACAAATATTATTAAACGAGATTATTATGAACGAATACGACTGCAATAACAAATTAAGCTATTAAGCACTAACATAGTCCGGCAATATCTCACCCACATGTTCGCAGGATGCTCCGGTGTAGGGGCCAGAACCCGAGATGTGGATAGCTACACATAATATATATATATCTATTCTTTGTACCGAAACGCGACTAATCATAAACAGGGCTTATATATATATATATATATATATATATATATATATATATATATATATATGGGTGTCCTCTCATTCATTTCGTTTCACAATATATTCATACTATCATTTTATTCTTTTATTACGATGTCGTATTTCATAAACACCCTATTTTTTAATTACACCCAGACTATATGCACACTTCGTCATATACTTCTAAATCTATAAATCATTGCCAACATTTCATGTTCCGGCCACCACACAAAACATCCCTCGAACTCAAGACTCCCTTACCACGCAAACAATACTATGTTATACTTCGTAGCTTCATGTAAAAAAAAAAGAAATATGTATGTATGTTCACAGAAAGTAGAGTTCTCCGCGATATTATTCAATTTTATAAAATTCTGACAACAATGAAATTATTCTGCAGCCACAGAAGGAAAAAAATGAACATTTAATATAATTTCAAAGCGAAAACCTAGCATCATATCGCCCGACTTCTGTTAAGAATTTACGTATTGTTTATTTACTTAAATATTTCGATTTCTAGACTAAGTAGAATGTTGTAATTTTCAGAAAATATTAATTTTGGATCACTTAACCTAACTGTATATGCATTTGGGCTGGGAATTATATTTACTAGGTTTTATTTCGAAAAGAAAGGTCAATTCCATGGAAACTAAATCACTAAGAGCATCGACATAAGAATGACGGTTAGTACTGACTTTTGACACTAGGGGGCTAGCGACGATATGATCAACCCTTGAACCAGTGAATGTGACCTTGTACACGGAAATTTTGATACTATGACACTCTCATTTTCTGATATTACTATAGATCGATATGTTGCGTTTAGCTATTGATCGGATACGAATGATACACTGTCCATACTTCATTATTTCACACACTCTTTCATCACTTAACTACAATTGCTACTACTGATACTACATTACAAACACATACATGCCACATCCATAACTACAAACTACATTAATACATGTTATAATACATATTAATCATTACTACTTACTCACATAAACAACATTCAGATTTCACCATTTTCTTTAAAATCGGCTCTATCGGTTTATGAAAGGGAAGGGAAAGAAAGGAACAGGGCCAATTGGCCCTTGTATTCACTAAATCACATTCTTAATTCAACCTGTTTAATTAATACCCAAACTATTTATTGGAAAATATATAGGCCCCTTTCCTGAAGGGAAAAAACCTTATAACAACTATACGTTCAACCCATCCCTGCTGGAAGCCGTACCCCCAAGTTGGGAGTAGACAGGAGCCCTCCTGAAACTTTACACGTGCATTATGATCACTATCCTAACTACAAAGAAATTAAATACCGCCATGTTACTACTAAATAAGTACAAAAAGAAATCACATCCACTACATACACGAACACAAACGGCAGTGGGGCAGGCCTTACGTAACTCTTAAAGGAATAATTTTTTTCAGGATGAGAATATTTTAAGGGAGAAACACTGCTCTTCCGAAACTGTTTATAGATCTTTATGAACAACTAACGAACTGATGCACTTCACTTGGTAGAAACTGTCCACCACTAATTATATCTGCAAAAACATGGCGTCACTGAATTACGCTTCCTATTTCAGCTCTACAGTCCGGTTTTTTACTATGAAATTTAATGAATTATGGCTTCGTGGCTTCCTGGATGATATTTATTCAATCATTACACTAGTTTTACCTCGTTAATGCAGCTTTTCTAGCTAATTTCTACTTTTCAGAACTGGGAAAATCTGGGTCCTCTGTCTTCGGCAAAATTCTAGGCATGAGTCGTAGTAATCGCGCTCTAACATCATAGCGTGGGTGAATCCTCCAATCAAAACAAAGCATTTTTGGCGGTGGGGCTTTGAAACGAATAAAATTTGGTAAAATCTGGATTAAACTAGATTTCAGAAGGACCTAGATATCTAAAAGAGAGGTGAAGGGTGGTCCTGAAAATTCTGTCGAATTTTAGATTGGTTATTTATTGGAAAAGTTCCGTCCAATGGTGGACCTATATTTTCAGATCGCACTGACACCGTAAGAATTGTAATAATCCATTTACATATCCATATACAAGACTTATAACTAATTTAATATATAAATAAAGATATTGATTCCCAAAACTATGATTCCTAATGAATATTTTACAGCTTTCCATGTTAATTTGAAATAGAATAACAAACAAAATTACGAATTATATGACCAGCCAGAAATTTTTTGTTAAACGTCAAGTACAGTCGGTGCAAAAAATTTCGGGCACCCTCCTATTAAAAACATCATCACATTAGACTGTAATGGCATACTACAGTTCCCCGGCGTCTTTAAAAAAATTTTGTTTGAATAACAAAATTTTGTTGAATAGAATTAACATGTATTAATACTAATAAAGTAACTACTCACTCATACACTCATACACTCAAACACTCAAATGAGACAGTGTAACATTCACTTTGGGTATTGAGATAGAAGTTCCCGTTTTTTGTCCTCGGTACAGTTGAAAAGCTTAAGATTCTGGAAATTGTGAGTTCCGATGCTTTCACCTTTTAGGTCGCAGGAAAATACGAGTTAGTCCATTGGTGATATTCCCATCAAACGTGGGAAAGCATTCGATGTCCCTCAGCGAAACCTTGGAACCCATACTAACATAAGCAGGTGAATAGTTAGTGGGAATTAACATATTATCCTGCACAATCCTAGTAGTCACCGGATTTACCACCGACGACGTCGTAGCGGTGTTATAATTACCCATGTAATTAAAAGGGATTCTGTTGGTCGTATTGACTATGTTGGGCTCCATCCCCGGACCAACCGCACCCGTGAACAAGACTCAGGATGGTACCCATCTCCTCTTCCCGGCAACACGCTATGTGATTGTATTCCTCCATGTAAGGAGGGAGCACTCACGCTAGTGACCGTAGTCGTCACAACACTCTTCTGATTCGGCACACTATTGCAATTAAACCACGACTTTAGTTCTGACCGATGCATGGGGTAGTGCGTCGCAATATCCCGTGCATCAACTGACATTGAATTTTCTTTTCCTGCGCTACAGGTAGTTGTTATAGCAGGTAATATTTCCGGGGAATCGCTACCGGGGAAAGGATAGGCTATCTCTGATTTTTCGCGACTTGGTTTCGTTATTTCTTTTTGAATATTCACTATTTCATCCTGAATTTTCAAAAATTTTTGGTCAGTTACTTTCCGTTTGGTTTCCAGTGATAAATTTGACAAAGTTGACTTTATCAATTTCGGCCTGCTGTGTTTCTAGTTTTTAGTTGACCTTATGTAATTTGGTATCTATTTGTTCAAATTCTGAATTTACATGATCAAATTTACTCTCAGTCTCCTGTTGAAGTTGCTTTATAGATTGCTGAGCCTCGCATCTGACCATGTCAATTTTAGTAGACATTTGCTCCCTCAATGTGGTTATTGAGGAAGCAAAGTCCGAACATAGGTTGTCGATTTTCTGGGTTAGTACCTCGAATCGAGATTCGGTTTCTCGGTTCGAGGTGTCAAATTTCTCATTTATTTCGCGTCTCATTTTCAGGCTATTTTCATTTATTTTATACCTCATCTGCTGATTATCCCGATCTATTTTTTGTAACATCTGTTGTAATGAAAGGAGGAGAGTGTCATTATTAGATGACACAGTCTTCCTTTGCTCTTCTTTGGTTTTATCACCATTCAGGTTTTCCGATAAATCACCAATTGAATCCCCATTTCTTTCAGCATCCTCGAGGTCAGCTATCTCCACTGGAGATATTTGGCCTCGGTTCTTCGGGATACTATACCCTCGCTCCCCGTCTGAATCGGGATGTTCAACTTCTTTCTCAGAGGATAGACTCATGGGTTCACGCGACTGGTAGAGCTTCCCTCACATTCTTTACAGTATTTGATTATCTCACCAGCCCGGACCTTTTCTGCATTTTCAGCAGTATCCTCTAAATTTGTACAACTGAAATGAATCCATTTTAGCCCGCAATCGTGACACCTCACTAGCCTACGGGAGACGCGAGCTCTTTTTGCATTACTGTCTAACGTACATTGTGTACATGAGACTTTCGCGTTCTCGTGTGATACGACAACTTCTTGATTGGTTACCATAGCTTCCGTACAAAAAAGACACAATATAAACACACATGCAACTATATACTTACAGACTAACAAAACTTACTATCCAGATACTGTTCATAGATTAAAGGACTCCTATCTGATTCCCTCCTTGGGTCAACTTCCAGCATTTTCAAATTTTAGAATTCACTTTGACAGATTCCTTCATTTCCCCCTTTCTACAGAGAGAGACAAAGATAGCAGAACAGCCAATGACTATAATTATTTAATCTCACTGTGACCTTTTTAATTATTCACCTTTTTGTGGCCAAGTCAATATGTGCTCGATCCTAAACAGTGTTTAATAAATAATTTCAGATCCGTTACCAGGGAAAACAATTGTTTCCATGGTAACTGTCCTAAGTCAACAGTCACCAATTGAAAGAAAACGTTAAAAAAAAAAGTAGTAGTAAACGAAGAAGTGGAACTGCATGTAGAGTAGAGGAGTCGCTAAATTTAATTTTTTTTAACGAGGGCGATTACTAAACAACACCTACTAATTGAAATCATGATTATTTTCCAAAAAAGTAAAATTCAATAAACTTTCTTGTTATTGTTCGTCCCTCAATGCATACTCATCTCATGGTTAATTATCCCATATCGGACTCCCGAAGAAAACTCATCGAAACTACTTATTGACCGTGCCAATAGCGACTACTCTCAGTCATTATTCCGTTTTCTTTCATTCAGAAATAGAAAAGAAAGAGAAGAAGGTAGAAGGGTAAAAGAAGGAGGTAGAAAAAGGAAGGAAAAAGAAGAAAGAAAACAAATAGGGTATTTTAATAAGAAACAGATTACTGGATAATTTCGGAAATATAGTAAGAAGTCGGGAAAATCGTTGAAAGATGAATCATTCTAAGTGTTATTAACGACTACTCAATTTTGGAATGCTTCGGAATAGACACATGTTCCCTCATACCACCCAGACCTAGCTCCAGGCACCACGTTCGTGGGGTTGCCCAGACCTAGACCAGGAAATGAGAAAATCGAAATCATTCTCTGTAATGTTATTCCAACCGGTGATTGATAACCATCCAGCATCTGAACTCTGTTCTCTAGGATCGACCACACATATGAATTAGCTAAGGAAGAAAAAAGATCAAAGTTATAACTCAATATGAATTTATGTATCGTATCAATAAGAGTTTCAACTTCCTGGAAGAAAGATGTCGTATTTAGGCTCATCCTGTTATTTTCGTCTCACTCCTAGAGCCGATTTAAACCGTTAGTAGCGGTCCTTCATGACCTAGGTTATTTACCTTAACACATATATTAAAACATCACACATATATTATAGATGTTAATATGACAAATGATATCACTAAAATTACTTAAATTAAATCTATCATGCATTCACTCGCTCACTCACTCAGGACAGTGTATATATGTTTAAAGGAAACCAACTAACTACAAAGATACAAATAGTTTATTACATTCATAGTGAAAAAAAATAATTATAAAGAAAATATTAAAAGCACAAGTTCTTGGTTATATATCAATAGAATACATAGGGTTATACTTTAGTAAGTCTTTATACATTTGATCATATTGAAAAATGGAAAGGAAAAAAATAATTACATGTATTATATCTTAGGCATGCTAAAGCAAAATTATGATTTGCGACATACGCAAAGAAGACACTTATTTTACTTAAAAAAATGGACAAAAAGAAGGAAAAGAATAAACTTTTAGGTGTAATAGAACTCACGAGTCTCTACTTCACATTGAGCAATAAAATATTAGTAATTCCGAGCGTTCAAATCACAGATCGCGCACTACTCGTAGCGTCCAAAATATTTCGCTCCATTTAACTTAGTTTGTGTTTATATATATATATATATATATATATATATATATATATATATATATATATATATATATATATATATATATATATATATATATAACTATTGGTTTATAAAACCATTCATCAACTATATTTAATTTGTGACTATTAGCAGTTTATAGCTGCACTCGCATACTGTAACATTTATACCCATCTAGGGATTTTGAAATCACTTTCCGCCAGAGGATGTTTCTCCTCTTAGTCAGTCCATTTCCAAATTTATTAATTGGATAATTTCAAGTTATTTGTTTAACACTGGGACACGTCATGAAACCTTTCCTTAGGATCACTTTTGTATATATGTATATATGGTTCGAATTTAAGACGATCTTCCACAGGTGTAAGGAGTATGATGATTTACATTGAGGATAAAAAAAAACACTGGTCAAGTCACAGGATACATATGCAGGTGAGAGGGATTAAAGGTACACTTTCCACAATAGTTTTAGGTTGGTAGCTCAGGGATAATATTCATTATGATGTGGGTTACATTTAGACCTGCCGTTACTTCTTAATACATGCCATTAAATAATAATTACATAGGTTATGATTTACATCTATTCAGAAGAAAGGAAAATTATTTGAGTGCACGGCGGTATTCTTGACAAAAATCTATATTATTATATTCGTCGGAAACTTACTTGTAAACTATAGCAACCAATACACGTTTGGGGAGACAGACACGAGCGCTCTTACATATATCCATATAATACATTTAATATCATACTTTTACTTTAACATCATATTCACATACTAAGCACATGTACATTTCGACGTATTCGTTTATCTCTCTCTCGATATATATTTATATTTAATAAATGCGCACACATTTAAAGTAATAACCCCAACAATAATTTCAGAAAAGGTTGCAAACATTGTACAAGAAAAACAAATGACTTCCGACATTACATATGAAAAAAGAATTGATTTTTTTTACCTAATACCGCGCGTCTATAAATTTCAACTTTCATATAGTCAATTTGTGCATAAATAGTAAAAAAAAACTGTGAGGCAGGCACGTAACACAGAACATTCCTAAAGATATAAATAGATAAACCAAAATACAATTTCTGGGCCCAGGTTAACTACAAGATAAACGAAAACCAAAACGGAAGGAGAGTCACCAATGGATTAAAAAAAACTTAGAGGGACGACGGTGAAAGAACGTAATTGAAGTGTCGTCAAATATGAAGTCGTTATTCATTTTGGCAATAGGTCAAAATGTGATGGAGGACCCAATTATTATCTACTCTATCCATGAATTGTGTCTTGCAACGTCTCAGCTGGTAATTTTAGATCAGAGTTGTACGTTAAATAAATCGTAAGCGACAAGTTCAAAATGGGGGGGGGAAGGTTGAAATAAAAAAAACTTGAAGAAATGAAGACAGAGAGAGAGATAGAGAAGAAGGAAGACGAAGAATAGGGTCGCCAAAGACTTAAGTGAGAAATAACTAGCGCTACAAAGATAGAAGTCGAATTTCGCTCTCAACAAATCCATAGCCAAAATATTCTTAATATGCCAAAAGGGTGGTCTACTCAAATACGTAGACTCAAGGGGAAACACCTGGTGCCAAGAAGCAAATCTGTGTCTTGTAAATAATAACTTCACAAGTTATTGCTTGTAAAATTATTATTTAGTAACCGTATCGGCCCAAACCAACAGGCGACAGAGAGAAAGGGGGGAGGGCAAGATGTCATTGCCCTAAATTTTGAAATTTCTAAAACAATAAAAAAATTATCCGACCTTTCCGAAAATTGAGACAGGATCTAGAGGAAAGTACGAAAATTAGACCGAAGGCAATGAAATAAGAGAGACCCTAATTATGGATTTGCCAAAATAATAAAAAAATTAAATAAACTGGATTTTGGATCGGTGATTTCTATTGCCAAACTTCACCGATAGCTCCCCTTCGCAGAATGCGCTAAATTCTGAAGCATCGATTAATTTCCATCACTATCTAGTTTGAAAATTGAGAAAAGAAAACGAAAATATTCAAGGGGGGAGGGGTCGATGCCCGGGTACGGTAATAAATTTCAATAACTAATTGTTTTGTTTCCGTAACCCTGTCAGAGCTGTCGCCTTCATGAATACTGTAAGCTAGCCCGAGTAGGTAACATGAAGGAAAGAAAAAAAAATCTCACGGAGCAGGATATTCTATTTTAAAACCGACCCAAAAAAAATAAAAAATGTAATTCACTACAGCCCCGTTGTGTAACAACTATTATCTTTCCATAATTGATTATTAAATATGTCCAGTCAGCGAATATATGATGCTACAAATATTATTAAACGAGATTATTATGAACGAATACGACTGCAATAACAAATTAAGCAATTAAGCACTAACATAGTCCGGCAATATCTCACCCACATGTTCGCAGGATGCTCCGGTGTAGGGGCCAGAACCCGAGATGTGGATAGCTACACATAACATATATATATATCTATTTTTTGTACCGAAACGCGACTAATCATAAACTGGGCTTATATATATATATCTATATATATATGTATATATGGGTGTCCTCTCATTCATTTCGTTTCACAATATATTCATACTATCATTTTATTCTTTTATTACGACGTCGTATTTCATAAACACCCTATTTCTTTAATTACACCCAGACTATATGCACACTTCGTCATATACTTCTAAATCTATAAATCATTGCCAACATTTCATGTTCCGGCCACCACACAAAACATCCCTCGAACTCAAGACTCCCTTACCACGCAAACAATACTATGTTATACTTCGTAGCTTCATGTAAAAAAAAAGAAATATGTATATATGTTCACAGAAAGTAGAGTTCTCCGCGATATTATTCAATTTTATAAAATTCTGACAACAATGAAATTATTCTGCAGCCACAGAAGGAAAAAAATGAACATTTAATATAATTTCAAAGCGAAAACCTAGCATCATATCGCCCGACTTCTGTTAAGAATTTACGTATTGTTTATTTACTTAAATATTTCGATTTCTAGACTAAGTAGAATGTTGTAATTTTCAGAAAATATTAATTTTGGATCACTTAACCTAACTGTATATGCATTTGGGCTGGGAATTATATTTACTAGGTTTTATTTCGAAAAGAAAGGTCAATTCCATGGAAACTAAATCACTAAGAGCATCGACATAAGAATGACGGTTAGTACTGACTTTTGACACTAGGGGGCTAGCGACGATATGATCAACCCTTGAACCAGTGAATGTGACCTTGTACACGGAAATTTTGATACTATGACACTCTCATTTTCTGATATTACTATAGATCGATATGTTGCGTTTAGCTATTGATCGGATGCGAATGATACACTGTCCATACTTCATTATTTCACACACTCTTTCATCACTTAACTACAATTGCTACTACTGATACTGCATTACAAACACATACATGCCACATCCATAACTACAAACTACATTAATACATGTTATAATACATATTAATCATTACTACTTACTCACATAAACAACATTCAGATTTCACCATTTTCTTTAAAATCGGCTCTATCGGTTTATGAAAGGGAAGGGAAAGAAAGGAGCAGGGCCAATTGGCCCTTGTATTCACTAAATCACATTCTTAATTCAACCTGTTTAATTAATACCCAAACTATTTATTGGAAAATATATAGGCCCCTTTCCTGAAGGGAAAAAAACCTTATAACAACTATACGTTCAACCCATCCCTGCTGGAAGCCGTACCCCAAGTTGGGAGTAGACAGGAGCCCTCCTGAAACTTTACACGTGCATTATGATCACTATCCTAACTACAAAGAAATTAAATACCGCCATGTTACTGCTAAATAAGTACAAAAAGAAATCACATCCACTACATACACGAACACAAACGGCAGTGGGGCAGGCCTTACGTAACTCTTAAAGGAATAATTTTTTCAGGATGAGAATATTTTAAGGGAGAAACACTGCTCTTCCGAAACTGTTTATAGATCTTTATGAACAACTAACGAACTGATGCACTTCACTTGGTAGAAACTGTCCACCACTAATTATATCTGCAAAAACATGGCGTCACTGAATTACGCTTCCTATTTCAGCTCTACAGTCCGGTTTTTTACTATGAAATTTAATGAATTATGGCTTCGTGGCTTCCTGGATGATATTTATTCAATCATTACACTAGTTTTACCTCGTTAATGCAGCTTTTCTAGCTAATTTCTACTTTTCAGAACTGGGAAAATCTGGGTCCTCTGTCTTCGGCAAAATTCTAGGCATGAGTCGTAGTAATCGCGCTCTAACATCATAGCGTGGGTGAATCCTCCAATCAAAACAAAGCATTTTTGGCGGTGGGGCTTTGAAACGAATAAAATTTGGTAAAATCTGGATTAAACTAGATTTCAGAAGGACCTAGATATCTAAAAGAGAGGTGAAGGGTGGTCCTGAAAATTCTGTCGAATTTTAGATTGGTTATTTATTGGAAAAGTTCCCTCCAATGGTGGACCTATATTTTCAGATCGCACTGACACCGTAAGAATTGTAATAATCCATTTACATATCCATATACAAGACTTATAACTAATTTAATATATAAATAAAGATATTGATTCCCAAAACTATGATTCCTAATGAATATTTTACAGCTCTCCATGTTAATTTGAAATAGAATAACAAACAACATTACGAATTATATGAACAGCCAGAAATTTTTTGTTAAACGTCAAGTACAGTCGGTGCAAAAAATTTCGGGCACCCTCCTATTAAAAACATCATCACATTAGACTGTAATGGCATATTACAAACTAATTTAGAGTCTTTTTTCGATTGTTAGAGATTATTTGTAAATGCTATGTTTTCTTAAAAGACATGCAATGCTCCAAATATGTTCTGAAATTCAGAGTACACTTGCTTTATAATATTGTAGTACCTATCCTCATCACTCTGTCAACGTAGAGAAATATTCTCAACTTTGCAACACTATTTTTCAGACTAAAAGAAAGTCTCAACCAATAGGAGTTGCAAACACACTACCCACCCCCAGCACGACTATCAACAGAGATGAGTTGCCATATTACCAATAGGAGTTGCAAACACACTACCCACCCCCAACACGACTATCAATAGAGATGAGTTGCCACATTTAACATTAAGATCCCCTACACGGGAAGGCTGCCGACGAAAGAACAAACCATGTGCGTGGTCTGTTCCTCAGTTTCTCTTCGAAGTCCGTGGTGCTCAGATGACACGTTTGCCTCTAACGTGTACGATTCATTTTGTACTTCTCAACAGAGAAAGTGAGGGGAAAGAAAGGAACTCCGTAACTATAAACAGGTTATTGCAAAGAATATGAATATATATATATATGTATATATATATATATATATATATATATATATATATATATATATATATATATATTACTATGGTTTTGTAAATAAGTGTCGGTAAGATACAAATGAACACGTAATTAAAATACAATTATAATTATTAAATAAAGAAAAATAACCATGGCGAAAAACTTACTTGATGTACGGAACATAATATTCGTTCCCCCTATCTCATCATCATTGCCTCCTAACGATACAATAAGTAAGTCGACATTTTTTGAAAATCCCGCCTTTAGTCCAGGCCTTTTGTATTATATTACATGCATATTTCACTATAAACCCCTATTATTGGACATTAAAATACTCCTTCGCTCTGCATATTTTCGAAATACACTGAACTCTAGCCATAAGGCACTGTGAACGGGGTTACGCTTGGCAACAATGTAGAAAACATGAATGACGTTTATATCGCGATCACGAGTCATGAAATACATATAGCAGAAAGTAAAGACCTGACGCTGTCGGCCCTGGTAGTCAAGTGAGCTAGCGCAACATGCTTGTAAGGAAAATCGTTGTTGGCGTGGGTTCGAGTCCTGTTAGGAACGTTGTTCTTATTATTTTTATTTTTTAATATAATACTTCTTTCGTTAAAACAAGATTAAAATAATATTCAAAAAGTGATTTAATGATTATTTTAAAAAAAAAAATCATTAAAATAAGATTGCCCTTGTACTTATACAGATCCATAGCAAAAGTAATAATAATAATAATAATAATAATAATAATAATAATAATAATAATAATAATAATAATAATAATAATAATAATAATAATAGTAATAATAATAATAATAATAATAATAATAATAATAATAATAATAGTAATAATAATAATAATAATAATAATAATAATAATAATAATAATAATAATAATAATAATAATAATAGTAGTAGTAGTAGTAGTAATAGTAGTAGGAACGGGTTAGATTGCAATTCAACATTCATTTGTTTCCGTGCGATGTTGCCAAACCTAATGCCTTCTGGCTAGGGCTGAGTGCATTTCGAAAATATGCCTTCGCTCTGGTCTAGTAGCTACCGCGTGTGGTTTTGTTGCACATAGTTCGACTTCCAGTGAAAGCACAAAAGTACATGCGATTTTATGATTCACTTTTATCGATCATCCGTTTCATTTAGCCTAAAGGATACAGTCATGGGACATTTTTCTCACAATAAATTGTCCACGTTGTCTATTGCGAGGTTTCTCAACCTTGAACTCGCTAGAATATGAGGGTTGAAGAAAATGAAATCTTACGTCCTACGATCCTACGATGAATAGAAAGTTTACGTCCTACGATCATGCCGGCTAGACGAAATAAGACGGAGATGATGAGAAATGAATTAAATGGTGGAATGAAGTCGGAGCAAACGGGAGAACCTCAAGGAGACACATGCACACGATGTTTCTACCACAAAGCTGACTTGCCCGAGCTGCGATAGAACCAAAGACCCCATGCACCTTAGGTGAACGCTGTACCACTTTTTTCATTTTTACAGTTCGTCCCAACCAGGATAGTGCTCGCCATGGACAGTTCGTGCAATTTCTGCGTAGTCCAAACACTACAGGGGCACGAACACAGAAAGGTCCAGGACAGTTAAAAATCCAACCATGCTCTTCACAGGGACTCAAACCCCCAGTGGATTGCGCCTCATAATCCGAAGCGAATGCCCGAGACAACTCGGCTATTGCCACCTGCTTACCACTGAGGCACCGCGGCCCGATATGAGGGTGCAAAGGGAAATTTAGATGATAAATGTAATTAGGGTCTAGTAGCAGAAAAATA
Organism: Thermobia domestica; assembly: GCF_964235325.1. Taxonomy (NCBI): domain Eukaryota; kingdom Metazoa; phylum Arthropoda; class Insecta; order Zygentoma; family Lepismatidae; genus Thermobia; species Thermobia domestica. The sequence goes on from NC_137456.1 coordinate 186,587,982, forward strand.
TATTTTTTTAATATTTTGAACTTCCTCTTTTGATAGACATATTTTTATTTGTACACTTGTTTCCAAATACAAAAAAGCATATTGAGAAATTAGCTTCAAGAATCGTTTTAAAATCAATTGGAATAAAAGGGGAATGAAACTTGTTAAAATCTGCAGATTTAAATACAAATAGACATTACCGTAAGCGAGGAACAACAATTTAAAAAATTATAAAGAGGAAATTAATTGTGAGGCTCGCAGGCAAGAAGGTGTGATAAAAAGGGGGCCGTGATATAAAATAAATAGATTGAGGAAGCCTAGTCTATTGCATCATTATATAGTAAGGCTTTCGTAGTCTTTTATCTTCCGTTTTAACGAAGTGCAAGAGAATTTACGTAAATCAATTATAATAATGGAACGGCAGAATGCATACCTAAACGAAAACGTGCCGATATATAGGCCTAAAACATATAAAGAACTCATACAAATCCCTACACGGAAGCTAGATACTAACAGACAAGTGGTGGTCTGAAAATGGTTTAACAAAATAAGCAAATTTTGTATCCACTACCAACACAATATTATGATCCTGAGTAAAAAGACTTTCGTCCTTCTACTTTTTGACGTTTAGGTAAAACGAAGACGGAAGGGACGGGGAAGAGGGATAGGGTGAAAACGTGGCAATAGCGACTTGGCAACAGAAAGCAGAGAGTGTTCTGACCGCCTAGTTGCTCCTAGCGCCACCACTGAAATTGGATTTCAGACATCACGTCATCTGTGTCTTGCTATATTACATCCATTTTTTTCTCACTCAGACCATCATTTCATGGCATAAGTTAGGAGTTAAGTGCTAAGCTATCAAGATTTGTTCTGATTTCTTTCTTTTTTTTATCATTTTACAGCTTGTGTGAACTGCAACAGTAAAATAAATGTAAATATCTATTTTATTCACATTGTAATATGCCATTACAGTCTAATGATATTATGTTCTTAATAGGAGGGTGCCCGAAATTTTTTGCACCGACTGTACCTGACGTTTAACAAAAAATTTCTGGCTGTTCATATAATTCGTAATATTGTTTATTATTCTATTTCAAATTAACATGGAAAACTGTAAAAAATTTATTAGGAATTATAGTTTTGGGAATCAATATCTTATTTATATTTTAAATTAGTTATAAGTTTTGTATATGGATATGTAAATGGATTATTACAATTCTTACGGTGTCAGTGCTATCCGAAAATATAGATCCACTATTGGACGGAACTTTCCAGATCAAATAACCAATCTAAAATTCGACAGAATTTTCAGGACCACCCTTCACCTCTCTTTTAGATACCTAGGTCCTTCTAAAATCTAGTTTGATCCAGATTTTACCAAATTTTATTCGTTTCAAAGCCCCACCGCCAAAAATGCTTTGTTTTGATTGGATGATAAACCCACGCTATGATATTAGGGCGCAATTATTCCATTCTACGCCGGAAAGTGTTACTGAAGACACTGGATTTTGATCGTCGAGCTTAAAAAAGTCGAAAGGAATGAGAGAAACTACAAATAAAGGTAATATTGTGACGTTATTAACGTATAAAAATTACTGGAAGTCTTGGGAGCCATAAACTACTAAATTTCAGAGTAAAAACTGAACTAAAAAAAAGGCTGAAATAGTAAGGGCAATATACTGACGCCATGATTTCATCTGCCGATCGATATAGTTCGTGATGGACAGAATTCAGGATAGTGTGTGCATTTAATCTCCTTTCCCAAACCCAGTTTGCAGTTCAGTGAATCGAATAGTTAAATTTCCCTCTTGCCCCTCCTGAATCAGTGTAGGTTCGGTCAGACCTGTCCGTTCAGTAATCTGTCTGTGTAGTTAGTACGTGATTTTTTTTTAACATACATGGCGGTATTTAATTTCTTTGTAGTTAAAATAGGTAGAATAATGCACGTGTAAATTTACAGTAAGGGCTCCTATCTGACTCCCAAATTGGGAGTACGGCTTCCAGCGGGATGAGTTGAACATTTAGTTTGTTTCCGGGTTCCTGCCCCTTCAGGGCAGGGGTCCTATTGTTAGCTAATACTCCGATATGTCCCCTCAGGGCATTAATTAAACACTCAAGAATGTGATTTAGTGAATACAGGGCCAGTTGGCCCTGTTTCCTTTCTTCCCCTTTTCCTTTCATAGAGCCGATTTAAAATGGTAAAATCTGAATGTTGTCTGTGTATATTTATTAGTATAACATGTATTAATGTAGTGTGTAGTATGAATGTGGCATGTATGTGTTCGTAATGTAGAAACATGTTCTAGTAGTAGTAATTGTGGTAGTTAAGTGATGAAAGAGTGTGTGAGATAATTAAATATGGACAGTGTAGTATTTACTATGCGATAAATTCTTTATTATTCCGTCATTAAGTGAACTCATACACAATATTTAATAGTGAACTTAATATAGTATAATAATTCCGTGTACAAGGTCACATTCAGTTGTTCAAGGGTTGATTATATCGTCGCTAGCCCTAGTGTCAAAAGTCAGTACTAACCGCCATTCTTCTGTCGAGATGCTTAGTGATTTAGATTTCATGAAATTGACCTTTCTTTCCGAAATAAAACCTAGAAGGTATAATTCACAGCCCATATGAATGTACAGTTAGGTCAAGTGACCCAAAATTAATATATTCTGAAAATTTCAACATTCTGCCTAGTCTAGAAATCGAGATATTTAAATAAATAAACAATACGTAAATTTTTAACAGAAGTCGGGCGATATGATGCTAGTTCTTCGCTTTGAAATTATAATAAATGTCCATTTTTTCTTCGTGGCTGCAGAAGCTCATTGTTGCTGCAGAATTTTATAAACATTAAATATTATCGCGGATAATTCTATTTTCAGTGAACATACGTAGGATTTTTTTCTTTCTTCTTAATAAAGCTACCAGGTATTACATAGTATTGTGTGTGTGTGAAGGAGTCTTGAGTTCGAGTGAGGTTGTCGTGCGGTGATCGGAATGGGAAATGTTTGTAGTGACTATAGATTTTAAAGTATTATGATGAAATGTGTAAATAGGCTGGGCGTAGATAGAGGAAACAGGGTGTTTGTAGAATATAGCGTCGTGGCAAATGAATATTAATGTGAATATGAATATAAAGTATATGAATATTGTAGTAAATGAATATAGAATATAGGACACCCATATAGTTAAATATATAGTAGCCCAGTGAATACTTCGCCGTGTGTTGATATATAGATATTGAATAGATACGTGTAGCTACAAACATCTCAAGTTCTGACCCCTGCACCATGATATCACGCGGACCGGAGGGCAATATATAGTCGGACTATGGTAATACTTTGTAGTTTAATGTGTTATAGTAATAATCAACCATAGTAATACCATCTGATAGAATAGGTAGCATCATATAATCGCTGACTAGACATATGAAATAATAAATTATGAAAAGACAATAGCAGTTATACAACAGGGCTGTAGTGAATTATATTTTCTGGTCGGTTTTTAAAATAGAATATCCTGCTCCGTGAGATTTTTTTTTCCTTCACGTTACCTACTCAGGCTAGCTTACAATGTTCATGGAGGCGACAGCTCTGATAGGGTTACAGAATCAAAACAATTAGTTATTGAAATTTTAGCGTACCCGGATGTCGACCCCTAGTCCCTTTAAGTATTTTCATTTCTTTTCTTAGTTTAATTAGGCGAGAAAAATTAACATCCCAGACTGTGGCGTGTCTGCGCAGGGTAGCTATCGGTGATGTTTTGGTAATTGAAATCACCGATCCAAAATTCAGTTTATTTAATTTTTTTTTTATTTCGGCAAATCATTAGTTAGGGATATCTTAGATAATACTTCTATTCTAGTTTCATTACTGTCCTCGAACCTTCTTAGTTTTTCTAAGGGGTCGAATATTTTTTTTTACTTAGAGATTTCAAAATTGGGGACGCAGTTACCTGGTCCCTTTCCCCCTCTCCTTTTATCCTTCTGGTTTTGGCCGGATACGGGGCTCGGATTTCAATCTTACAACCAAACTCTTGTGGGATTGGGATCTGATGGACACAGAACTTGCATCCTTGGCAGCAGGGCGCCCCTTGAGTCTACGTATTTGAGTAGACCACCCTTTTTGGCATGTTAAGAATATTTTGGCTATGGATTTTGTTGAGAGCGAAATTCGACTTCTATTTTTGTAGCGTTAGTTATTTCTCATTTAAGTCTTTGGCGCCCCTATTCTTCGTCTTCCTTCTTCTCTATCCCTCTCTCTGTCTTCATTACTTCAAGATTTTTTTTTCTTTCAAATTTTCAACCTCCCCCCCCCCGATTTTGAACTTGTTGCTTACGATTTATTTAACGTACAACTCTGATCTGAAATTACCAGCTGAGACGTTGCAAGACACGATTCATGGATGAAGTAGATAGTGATTGGGTCCTCCATCACATTTTGACCTATCGCCGAAATGAACAAAGACTTAGTATTTGACGACACTTCGATTACGTTCTTTCACCGTCGTTCGTCTTAAGTTTTTTTTTGTAATCCGTTGGTCACTTTCCTTTCTGTTTTGGTTTTCGATTACTTTGTAGTTAACCTGGGCCCAGAAATTGTACTTTGGTTTATCTAGTTATATCTTTAGAAATGCTCTGTGTTACGTGCCTGCCTCACAAAGTTTTTTTTTCTTCATGATTTAAACACGAATTGATTATATAAAAGTGAAAGATTTATAGATGCGCGGTATCAGGTAGAAAAGCGATTTTCTTTTTTCATATGTAATGTCGGAAGTCATTTGTTCTGGGACAATGTTGCAACCTTTTCGAAAAATTTATTATTGGGGTGATTAATTTAAATGTGTGCGCATTTATTGAATATAATATATATATATATATATATATATATATATATATATATATATATATATATATATATAGAGAGAGAGAGAGAGAGAGAGAGAGAGAGAGAGAGAGAGAAATGAATACGTCGAAATGTATATGTACTTAATATGTGAATATGATTTTAAAGTAAAAGTATGATATTAAATGTATTATGAATATATGTAAGAGCGCTCGTGTCTGTCCCCCCTAAACGTGTATTGGTTGCTATAGTTTGCCAGTGAGTTTTCCGACGAATTTGAGAATGTAGATTTTGTCATGAATACCGCCGTGCACTTAAGTAATTTTCCTTTTCTTTTGAATAAATGTAAATGATACCTCATGTAATTCTGTAATGGCATGTATTGGAAAGTAACGGCAGGTCTAAACGTAACCCACATCATAACGAATATTATACCTGAACTACCAACCAAAAACCATTGTGGAAAGTGTACCTTGAATCCTTCTCACCTGTATATGTATCCTGTGACTTGACCAGTTTTTTTTTATCCTCAATTTGAACCATCATACTCCGTACACCTGTGGAAGATCATTTTTTTAAAAAAATCCGAATTATATACACATATGTACGAAAGTGATCCTAAGGAAAGGCCTCATGACATGTCCCAGAGTTGCATAAATAACTTAAAACTATTCAATTAATAAGTTTGGAAATTGACCGTCTAAGAGGAGAAACATCCTCTAGCGATAGTGATTTTTCGAAATCCCTGGATGGGTATAAAGCGTCGCAGTGTGCGATTGCAGATATAAACTGTTAAAAGTTATAAACCAAGTATAGACGACGAATGGTTTTGTAAACCAATAGATATATATATATATACATATAGAGATATATATAAACACGAACGAAGTTAAATGGAGCGAAATGTTCTGGACACTACGAGTAGTGCGTGATTTGTGATTTGAACTCTCAAAATCATTAATATCTTATTACCCAATGTGAGGTAGAGACTCATATAAGTTCTAATACACCAAAAGGTTTTTTTTTCTTTCCTCTTTGTCCAATTTTTTTTTAAGTGAAATAAGTGTCTTATTTGCGTATGTCGCAAATCATAATTTGGCTTTAGCATGCCTAAGATATGATACATGTAATTATTTTTTTTCTTTCCATTTGTCAAGATGATTGAATATATAAAAATTTACTAAAATATAACACTATGTACTCTATTGATATATAACCAAGAACTTGTGCTTTTTTAATATTTTCTTTATAATTATTTGTTTTGTCTTTTCTTCCTATTGTGGATGTAATAAACTATTTGTACCATTGCAGTTAGTTGGTTTCCTTTAAACATATATACACTGTCCTGAGTGAGTGAGCGAGTGAATGCATGATAGATTTAATTTAAGTAATTTTAGTGATATCATTTGTCATATTAACATCTGTAATATATGTGTCATGTTTTAATATATGTGTTAAGGTAAATAACCTAGGTCATGAAGGACCGCTACTAATGGTTTAAATCGGCTCTAGGAGTGAAACAAAAGTAGCAGGATAAGCCTAAATACGACATCTTTCTTCTAGGAAGTCGAACCTTTTATTGATACGATACATAAATTTATATTGAGTTAATAAGTTTGTTTTTTTTTTTCCTCTTGGCTAATTCATATGTGTGGTCGATCCTAGAGAACAGAGTTCAGATGCTGGATGGTTATCAATCACCGGTTGGAATAACAGTACAAAGAATAATTTCACTTTTCTCATTTCCAGGTCTAGGTCTGGGCAACCCCACGATCGTGGTGCCTGGAGCTAGGTCTGGGTGGTATGAGGGAACATGTGTCTATTCCGAAGCATTCCAAAATTGATTAGTTGTTAATAACATTTAGAATGATTCATCTTTCAACGACTTTCCCGACCTTTTACTATATTTCCGGAATTATCCAGTAATCTGTTTCTTATTAAAATACCCTATTTCTTTTCTTTCTTCTTTACCTACCTCCTTCTTTTACCCTTCTACTTTCTTCTCTTTCTTTCCTATTTCTAAATGAAAGAAAACGGAGTCATGATTGAGAGTAGTCGCTATTGGCACGGTCAATAAGTTGTTTCGATGAGTTTTCTGCGGGAGTCCGATATGGAATAATTAACAATAACAAAAGGTTTATTGGAAGTTACTTTATTGAAGAATAATCATGATTTCGATTAGTAGATGATGTTTCGTAAATCGTCCTCGTTAAAGAAAGTTAATTTTTAGCGACTCCTCTCCTCTACATTGCGCCTTATCTTCGTTTACTTTGTTTTCTTTCAATATTGGCTAACCGTGACAGGATCTGTTGCCCTGGAAACGGCGGTTTCTATGGCAACGGACATCGTTTTCTTTCAATACTGGCGACCGTTGACATCGGACAGTTGCCATGGAAACAATTGTTTTCCCTGGTAACGAATCTGAAATTATTTATTAAACACTGTTTAGGATCGAGCACATATTGACTTGGCCACAAAAAGTTCATAATTAAAAAGTTACAGTGGGATTAAATAATTATAGTCATTGGCTGTTCTGCTATCTTTGTCTCTCTCTGTAGAAAGGGGGAAATGAAGGAATTTGTCAAAGTGAATTCTAAAATTTGAAAATGCTGGAAGTTGACCCAAGGAGGGAATTAGATAGGAGTCCCTTAATTTATGAATAGTACCTGATTAATAAGTATTGTTAGTTTATAAGTATATAATTGCATATGTTTATATTGTGTCTTTTTGTATGGAAACTATGGCAACTAATAGGGAAGTAGTATCACACGAGAACGCGGAAGTCTCATGTACACAATGTACTTTAGAAAGTAGTGAGAAAAGAGCTCGCGTCTCTCGTAGGCTAGTGAGGTGTCACGAATGTGGGCTGAAATGGATCCATTTCAGTTGTATTAATTTAGAGGATACTGCTGAAAATGCAGAAAAGGTCCGGGCTCGTGAAATAGTTAAATACTGCAAAGAATGTGAGGGCAAGCTCCACCAGTCGCGTGAACCCATGAGTTTATCCTCTGAAAAAGAAAATGGACATCCCGATTCGGACGGTGAGCGAGGGTATAGTACCCCGAAGAACCGAGGCCAAATATCTCCAGTGGAGATATCTGACCTCGATGATGATGAAAAAGATGGGGATCCAATTGGTGATAAACCCAAAGAAAAGCAAAGGAAGACTGTGTCATCTAATAATGACCCTCTCCTCCTTTCATTGCAACAAATGCTACAAAAAATAGATGAGAAAATAGATAATAATAGCCGAGAGATGAGACGCGAAATGAATGAAAATAGCCTGGAAATGAGACGCGAAATGAATAAGAATAGCCGGGAAATGAATGAAAAAATAGATGCCTCGAACCGAGAAACCGAATCTCGATTCGAAGTATTAACTCACAAAATAGACAATATATGTTTGGACTTCGCTTCCTCAATAACCACATTGAGGCAGCAAACGTCTACTGAAATTGATTTGGTCAGATGCGAGGCTCAACAGTCCCTAAAGCAATTTCAGCAGGAGACTGAAAGTAAATTAGATCATGTAAATTCTGAAATTGAACAAATGGATACTAAATTGTATAAAATCAACAATAAATTAGAAACACAGCAGGCCGAAATTGATAGTTTAAAGTCAACCTTGTCAGACTTATCATTGGAAACCAAACTGGAAGTAACTGACCAGAAAATTTCGAAAATTCAAAACGAGATAGCAAATATTCAAAAAGAAATGACAAAATCTAGTCGCGAAAAATCAGAGGTAACCTATCCTTTCCCCGGTAGCGATTCCTCAGGAATATTACCTGCTATAACAACTACCCGTGGCGCAGGAAAAGAAAATTTAACGTCGGTTGATGCACGGGATATTGCGACGCACTACCCCATGCATCGGTCAGAACCAAAGTCGTGGTTCAATTCCAATAGTGTGCCGAATCAGTCGAGTGTTGTGACGACTACGGTCACTAGCGTGAGTGCTCCCTCCTTACATGGAGGTATACAATCACATAGCGTGTTGCCGGGAAGAGGAGATGGGTGCCATTCTGAGTCGTTGTTCACGGGTGCGATTGGTCCGGGGATGGAGCCCAACATATTCAATACGACCAACAGAATCCCTTTCACTTACATGGGTAATTATAACACCGCTACGACGTCGTCGGTGGTAAATCCGGTGACAACTCCGATTGTGCAGGATAATATGTTAATTCCCAGTAATTATTCCCCTACTCATGTTAGTATGAGCTCTAAAGCTTCCCTCCGGGATATTGAACATTTTCCCACTTTCGATGGGAACATTGCGAACTGTTTACCTCGTGTTTTCCTGCTACCTAAACGGTGAACTCACAATTTCCAGAATCTTAAGCTTTTCAACTGTACCGAGGACAAAAAACGGGAACTTCTATGTCAATACCCAAAGTGAATCTTACACTGTCTCATTTGAGTGCATGAGAGTATGAGTGAGTAGTTAGTTTATTAGTATTAATACATGTTAATTCTATTCAACAAAATTTTGTTATTCAAACAAAATTTTTTTTAACGACGCCGGGGAACTGTAATATGCCATTACAGTCTAATGATATTATGTTCTTAATAGGAGGGTGCCCGAAATTTTTTGCACCGACTGTACCTGACGTTTAACAAAAAATTTCTGGCTGTTCATATAATTCGTAATATTGTTTATTATTCTATTTCAAATTAACATGGAAAACTGTAAAAAATTTATTAGGAATTATAGTTTTGGGAATCAATATCTTATTTATATTTTAAATTAGTTATAAGTTTTGTATATGGATATGTAAATGGATTATTACAATTCTTACGGTGTCAGTGCTATCCGAAAATATAGATCCACTATTGGACGGAACTTTCCAGATCAAATAACCAATCTAAAATTCGACAGAATTTTCAGGACCACCCTTCACCTCTCTTTTAGATACCTAGGTCCTTCTAAAATCTAGTTTGATCCAGATTTTACCAAATTTTATTCGTTTCAAAGCCCCACCGCCAAAAATGCTTTGTTTTGATTGGATGATAAACCCACGCTATGATATTAGGGCGCAATTATTCCATTCTACGCCGGAAAGTGTTACTGAAGACACTGGATTTTGATCGTCGAGCTTAAAAAAGTCGAAAGGAATGAGAGAAACTACAAATAAAGGTAATATTGTGACGTTATTAACGTATAAAAATTACTGGAAGTCTTGGGAGCCATAAACTACTAAATTTCAGAGTAAAAACTGAACTAAAAAAAGGCTGAAATAGTAAGGGCAATATACTGACGCCATGATTTCATCTGCCGATCGATATAGTTCGTGATGGACAGAATTCAGGATAGTGTGTGCATTTAATCTCCTTTCCCAAACCCAGTTTGCAGTTCAGTGAATCGAATAGTTAAATTTCCCTCTTGCCCCTCCTGAATCAGTGTAGGTTCGGTCAGACCTGTCCGTTCAGTAATCTGTCTGTGTAGTTAGTACGTCATTTTTTTTTAACATACATGGCGGTATTTAATTTCTTTGTAGTTAAAATAGGTAGAATAATGCACGTGTAAATTTACAGTAAGGGCTCCTATCTGACTCCCAAATTGGGAGTACGGCTTCCAGCGGGATGAGTTGAACATTTAGTTTGTTTCCGGGTTCCTGCCCCTTCAGGGCAGGGGTCCTATTGTTAGCTAATACTCCGATATGTCCCCTCAGGGCATTAATTAAACACTCAAGAATGTGATTTAGTGAATACAGGGCCAGTTGGCCCTGTTTCCTTTCTTCCCCTTTTCCTTTCATAGAGCCGATTTAAAATGGTAAAATCTGAATGTTGTCTGTGTATATTTATTAGTATAACATGTATTAATGTAGTGTGTAGTATGAATGTGGCATGTATGTGTTCGTAATGTAGAAACATGTTCTAGTAGTAGTAATTGTGGTAGCTAAGTGATGAAAGAGTGTGTGAGATAATTAAATATGGACAGTGTAGTATTTACTATGCGATAAATTCTTTATTATTCCGTCATTAAGTGAACTCATACACAATATTTAATAGTGAACTTAATATAGTATAATAATTCCGTGTACAAGGTCACATTCAGTTGTTCAAGGGTTGATTATATCGTCGCTAGCCCTAGTGTCAAAAGTCAGTACTAACCGCCATTCTTCTGTCGAGATGCTTAGTGATTTAGATTTCATGAAATTGGCCTTTCTTTCCGAAATAAAACCTAGAAGGTATAATTCACAGCCCATATGAATGTACAGTTAGGTCAAGTGACCCAAAATTAATATATTCTGAAAATTTCAACATTCTGCCTAGTCTAGAAATCGAGATATTTAAATAAATAAACAATACGTAAATTTTTAACAGAAGTCGGGCGATATGATGCTAGTTCTTCGCTTTGAAATTATAATAAATGTCCATTTTTTCTTCGTGGCTGCAGAAGCTCATTGTTGCTGCAGAATTTTATAAACATTAAATATTATCGCGGATAATTCTATTTTCAGTGAACATACGTAGGATTTTTTTCTTTCTTCTTAATAAAGCTACCAGGTATTACATAGTATTGTGTGTGTGTGAAGGAGTCTTGAGTTCGAGTGAGGTTGTCGTGCGGTGATCGGAATGGGAAATGTTTGTAGTGACTATAGATTTTAAAGTATTATGATGAAATGTGTAAATAGGCTGGGCGTAGATAGAGGAAACAGGGTGTTTGTAGAATATAGCGTCGTGGCAAATGAATATTAATGTGAATATGAATATAAAGTATATGAATATTGTAGTAAATGAATATAGAATATAGGACACCCATATAGTTAAATATATAGTAGCCCAGTGAATACTTCGCCGTGTGTTGATATATAGATATTGAATAGATACGTGTAGCTACAAACATCTCAAGTTCTGACCCCTGCACCATGATATCACGCGGACCGGAGGGCAATATATAGTCGGACTATGGTAATACTTTGTAGTTTAATGTGTTATAGTAATAATCAATCATAGTAATACCATCTGATAGAATAGGTAGCATCATATAATCGCTGACTAGACATATGGAATAATAAATTATGAAAAGACAATAGCAGTTATACAACAGGGCTGTAGTGAATTATATTTTCTGGTCGGTTTTTAAAATAGAATATCCTGCTCCGTGAGATTTTTTTTTCCTTCACGTTACCTACTCAGGCTAGCTTACAATGTTCATGGAGGCGACAGCTCTGATAGGGTTACAGAATCAAAACAATTAGTTATTGAAATTTTAGCGTACCCGGATGTCGACCCCTAGTCCCTTTAAGTATTTTCATTTCTTTTCTTAGTTTAATTAGGCGAGAAAAATTAACATCCCAGACTGTGGCGTGTCTGCGCAGGGTAGCTATCGGTGATGTTTTGGTAATTGAAATCACCGATCCAAAATTCAGTTTATTTAATTTTTTTTTATTTCGGCAAATCATTAGTTAGGGATATCTTAGATAATACTTCTATTCTAGTTTCATTACTGTCCTCGAACCTTCTTAGTTTTTCTAAGGGGTCGAATATTTTTTTTTTACTTAGAGATTTCAAAATTGGGGACGCAGTTACCTGGTCCCTTTCCCCCTCTCCTTTTATCCTTCTGGTTTTGGCCGGATACTGGGCTCGGATTTCAATCTTACAACCAAACTCTTGTGGGATTGGGATCTGATGGACACAGAACTTGCATCCTTGGCAGCAGGGCGCCCCTTGAGTCTACGTATTTGAGTAGACCACCCTTTTTGGCATGTTAAGAATATTTTGGCTATGGATTTTGTTGAGAGCGAAATTCGACTTCTATCTTTGTAGCGTTAGTTATTTCTCATTTAAGTCTTTGGCGCCCCTATTCTTCGTCTTCCTTCTTCTCTATCCCTCTCTCTGTCTTCATTACTTCAAGATTTTTTTTCTTTCAAATTTTCAACCTCCCCCCCCCCGATTTTGAACTTGTTGCTTACGATTTATTTAACGTACAACTCTGATCTGAAATTACCAGCTGAGACGTTGCAAGACACGATTCATGGATGAAGTAGATAGTGATTGGGTCCTCCATCACATTTTGACCTATCGCCGAAATGAACAAAGACTTAGTATTTGACGACACTTCGATTACGTTCTTTCACCGTCGTTCGTCTTAAGTTTTTTTTGTAATCCGTTGGTCACTTTCCTTTCTGTTTTGGTTTTCGATTACTTTGTAGTTAACCTGGGCCCAGAAATTGTACTTTGGTTTATCTAGTTATATCTTTAGAAATGCTCTGTGTTACGTGCCTGCCTCACAAAGTTTTTTTTCTTCATGATTTAAACACGAATTGATTATATAAAAGTGAAAGATTTATAGATGCGCGGTATCAGGTAGAAAAGCGATTTTCTTTTTTCATATGTAATGTCGGAAGTCATTTGTTCTGGGACAATGTTGCAACCTTTTCGAAAAATTTATTATTGGGGTGATTAATTTAAATGTGTGCGCATTTATTGAATATAATATATATATATATATATATATATATATATATATATAGAGAGAGAGAGAGAGAGAGAGAGAAATGAATACGTCGAAATGTATATGTACTTAATATGTGAATATGATTTTAAAGTAAAAGTATGATATTAAATGTATTATGAATATATGTAAGAGCGCTCGTGTCTGTCCCCCCTAAACGTGTATTGGTTGCTATAGTTTGCCAGTGAGTTTTCCGACGAATTTGAGAATGTAGATTTTGTCATGAATACCGCCGTGCACTTAAGTAATTTTCCTTTTCTTTTGAATAAATGTAAATGATACCTCATGTAATTCTGTAATGGCATGTATTGGAAAGTAACGGCAGGTCTAAACGTAACCCACATCATAACGAATATTATCCCTGAACTACCAACCAAAAACCATTGTGGAAAGTGTACCTTGAATCCTTCTCACCTGTATATGTATCCTGTGACTTGACCAGTTTTTTTTTATCCTCAATTTGAACCATCATACTCCGTACACCTGTGGAAGATCATTTTTTTTAAAAAAAATCCGAATTATATACACATATGTACGAAAGTGATCCTAAGGAAAGGCCTCATGACATGTCCCAGAGTTGCATAAATATCTTAAAACTATTCAATTAATAAGTTTGGAAATTGACCGTCTAAGAGGAGAAACATCCTCTAGCGATAGTGATTTTTCGAAATCCCTGGATGGGTATAAAGCGTCGCAGTGTGCGATTGCAGATATAAACTGTTAAAAGTTATAAACCAAGTATAGACGACGAATGGTTTTGTAAACCAATAGATATATATATATATACATATAGAGATATATATAAACACGAACGAAGTTAAATGGAGCGAAATGTTCTGGACACTACGAGTAGTGCGTGATTTGTGATTTGAACTCTCAAAATCATTAATATCTTATTACCCAATGTGAGGTAGAGACTCATATAAGTTCTAATACACCAAAAGGTTTTTTTTTCTTTCCTCTTTGTCCAATTTTTTTTAAGTGAAATAAGTGTCTTATTTGCGTATGTCGCAAATCATAATTTGGCTTTAGCATGCCTAAGATATGATACATGTAATTATTTTTTTTTTTTCCATTTGTCAAGATGATTGAATATATAAAAATTTACTAAAATATAACACTATGTACTCTATTGATATATAACCAAGAACTTGTGCTTTTTTAATATTTTCTTTATAATTATTTGTTTTGTCTTTTCTTCCTATTGTGGATGTAATAAACTATTTGTACCATTGTAGTTAGTTGGTTTCCTTTAAACATATATACACTGTCCTGAGTGAGTGAGCGAGTGAATGCATGATAGATTTAATTTAAGTAATTTTAGTGATATCATTTGTCATATTAACATCTGTAATATATGTCATGTTTTAATATATGTGTTAAGGTAAATAACCTAGGTCATGAAGGACCGCTACTAATGGTTTAAATCGGCTCTAGGAGTGAAACAAAAGTAGCAGGATAAGCCTAAATACGACATCTTTCTTCTAGGAAGTCGAACCTTTTATTGATACGATACATAAATTTATATTGAGTTAATAAGTTTGTTTTTTTTTTCCTCTTGGCTAATTCATATGTGTGGTCGATCCTAGAGAACAGAGTTCAGATGCTGGATGGTTATCAATCACCGGTTGGAATAACAGTACAAAGAATAATTTCACTTTTCTCATTTCCAGGTCTAGGTCTGGGCAACCCCACGATCGTGGTGCCTGGAGCTAGGTCTGGGTGGTATGAGGGAACATGTGTCTATTCCGAAGCATTCCAAAATTGATTAGTTGTTAATAACATTTAGAATGATTCATCTTTCAACGACTTTCCCGACCTTTTACTATATTTCCGGAATTATCCAGTAATCTGTTTCTTATTAAAATACCCTATTTCTTTTCTTTCTTCTTTACCTACCTCCTTCTTTTACCCTTCTACTTTCTTCTCTTTCTTTCCTATTTCTAAATGAAAGAAAACGGAGTCATGATTGAGAGTAGTCGCTATTGGCACGGTCAATAAGTTGTTTCGATGAGTTTTCTGCGGGAGTCCGATATGGAATAATTAACAATAACAAAAGGTTTATTGGAAGTTACTTTATTGAAGAATAATCATGATTTCGATTAGTAGATGATGTTTCGTAAATCGTCCTCGTTAAAGAAAGTTAATTTTTAGCGACTCCTCTCCTCTACATTGCGCCTTATCTTCGTTTACTTTGTTTTCTTTCAATATTGGCTAACCGTGACAGGATCTGTTGCCCTGGAAACGGCGGTTTCTATGGCAACGGACATCGTTTTCTTTCAATATTTGCTACTTGAAAAGCTTTGTTCAACATAATTAAATTACGAAGAGGATGCGTAGTCTTTGGACTGATTGTTCATAACATTGATTCCAAGAAGGGTTAAACAATGTAGACCCGCGACAAAAATCTTTTTGACAGATCTGCCGTGCTAAGCGAAAAAGCCTTAACTCCATTTCACACACTTTCGAGAAAATAAGCAAAACGCGTTTTGGCTTAGGCTGTACGTTCAAATTTGTAATTCAGTATAACTTTATTAAATATATTTTCACGATCTAAAATTTGTGTGGTAATACAGTTAAATATTTTTGCTTATGAATTGCCACTTAAGGTCTTTTTGCTTACTTTCAGTTACAGTTTGGAACATAAGGTAAACACTCATGATGTCATTACCCCCTACCTATTCGTCAAACCATGTCAATTTTACTTTAGATAGATGCAGAATTGTACTATGAACATTCCCATACCAATATCTCGATTTTCGAAAAATGTGGAGTTAATGTCTTTTCTCTTAGGACGGCAGAAACGTATTATTTTACCACTCAAGACGCTTCTTTTAGATTTGAGCGTAATTAATTTAATACCTACCAAGACACAGATTTCTATGCTAGAAAAGAAATATTGTGTCACACTTAAGATTTCTTCAAGAGGGTTGTAATAACCTAGAGTTGGCTACTTAAGCCTTCATTCGGCAAACCAAAAGTTTCTGTGTTTATTTCTATTTTCTTCTAAATCAAACTTTTGTTTCAATTTTTTTCTCCCTCAGACAATCATTTCATGACATAACACTCAAGTTAGGAGATCTCCGAAGAAGTGAAAGAAAGTCGAGGTGTTATAGGCACTTGGTTAGAAATCGTCGGGTTGCGGGTTCGAATCTACTGTAAACCAATTTAACACCTTTGAATTTAATTTCTTCTTGCAAGGTGTATGATTACTTCTCTTTACTCAAAGTTCTTCAACTAGAGATGAGATGCAAGAATCATGCACATATTAATCGAGAGAGTGGAGATATTTCCAATTTAAATATTATTCGAAACACTCATCGATATTCATATTTGATTATGTTTTAGTTCATTTTTGTTTAGTCTTCTTTACCAAATTACAGTTCTCGATTACTTAGAATATAACAAGGGTTAGTGAATGATATATTACGGCGTATTACAAGAGATAACTCGTATTCTTTAGATGTCGTATATGCTTGTATCATTAATTGGGGATTAAATTACACAAACTCACGTTATGTGTACACAAAATATAACTATTTTGTCGTATGTGTCGTATTTGAAACATATGACATGTTTTCTACTGATGCAATGGTTTTCGCAAATTGAACTGACACACACTGCATATCTTGTTTTTACTTTCTTAGATTGTCTTTCTTTTTATTTTCTTTTTTCTTTTTTTGTTTCATTTTCCGAACACACTGGAAACTAGTAATATAACTTCAGAGAATTATCTTTTTAGCTTTAATGCGTCAATGACTAATAATAATAATAATAATAATAATAATAATAATAATAATAATAATAATAATAATAATACATTTTAAAAACTAAAAACTACGATGGTTTTGCTAATAAAAATATTCTCACAAAACAAAATTGAAGTCAAAGCACCTCGCCCTGATATTTTTTTCATAAAGTTTTACTGGAGATATTAAAACTGATAAGTAACAAATGTGAAGCTAACGTTGAAACGAATAATGTAAAAGACTCAGAGATTTTACAAAATACTGTAACCTGTAAAATGAAATGAATGTTTGACCAACATTAATTTTTCCTTGGTATGTCTAAGGTTAAATCGATCTCTTTGTGACTTTCTCATTATATCAGTCGCTCTGTAGAGACCAAGGATGTTATAAAATAGAGTATCTGCCCTTACAACAAAATCTTGAAGCCATACGTCACAGTCTCGCCACCCCTACTCTGCCCACTCCGGCCAATAAGATCGCAATATTTTGAGCCAACAATCATGGCGGAAACGAAAGTAGTCAATCAGACGGTGCCGAAAACGAGAGTAGCCAATCAGAGTTGCCGATGCTCGGGTGTTTTTTTGGCTTCATTAATTTAATAGGATGAAGATACATATAGACAGATCCTGTATTTTATAACATCCTTGGTAGATACTAAGAGGCGTATCCTACCCGATTTTTTATTCGTCGCAGAGGCATGGATATTTTTCTATTTTTTTTCTGTTTGCTACACTGACATGTTTCGAACAAACTATTGCACTTGTAGAACGCCTTGTGTTGTTCTCAACCAGCCAACCTTAACATTAATGTTGCTTGTCTAACGTTGCAGGATATGAAAATTGGAAGTATGAATGCACTTTTGCTCATGTGTATACATGGTCTTCAAAGAGTTGCGCAAGAAATTTGTGCATAGTTTCCAGATGTAAATAATGCGATCTCTGCTGCTAAAAAGTATTTCTGAAAGCTCCTTATATAGTGAGGATATAATCCCTGCCCCCTGAACCGATATTAACAAGGTGAGGCACATGGATGGAGGCATCTCCAGGACATGTATTATAGTAGGCATTTCCAGGACGTTGAATAGTCAATTAGTTTTATCCAATCATTTTTTTAAAGAACGATGGTAACTGAACTATATATACTTTGTAAAAACAATGGTAGAATACTGTCGGTGTTATTGCATACATATTTTATATTTCAGATACTGCTCCCAGTAGATCCAAAGGAAGCAAAGTATATTTTAGAAGCGCTAGATGCATGCCAGAAAGAAATACAAAGCCAATTAGTTTTTATAAATGCACAATTTGCATCCCTCCATTCGATTGTGACGCATCTGGAGGCGGAAAGAATGTATTTGTATATAGCACTCAACCTTTGGGAAAATTCAACAAAGAAATTGTAAGACTATTCATGGCTTTGGATTGATTGTTTTAACAAAAGAAACATTGACCAAAGCTTAAAATCCACTTTATTTTAAATTATAATTTGTAACTGTTTCGGATATCTAGCACATCCTTCTTCAGACACTATCGAAAATAAATGAAAATACAGACATATAATAAATGTTGTTATAACGAATTTTAAATTCTTTAACCGTCATATATATAGTCATTGTTATGAAAAAGTTTAAATTCTTTTAACAGATTGGTATTCGTCGGGCTGTCGATTTGGCGTATCCTTCATTTTTAGCGTCGTTCTATGGCTCCCGACATACCATTGAGATACTCCTCAACCAACTGAATGAGCCTCACATAGAATCTGATGTCCAAGACTGCATATCTAACTGGTCTAACCTAGTTGGTATAAGCCCTCCTGAAATAACGGGCAGAAGTTCGCAATCAATTTGGGACAAGCCAATCATCAAATTACATCAATCAGTGTTATTACAAGAAGCATACAGTCAAGAGGATAAGGCTAGACTTCTCGCCTAATCATCAGCAATTTCAGGTGCTTGGCTACAGGCATTACCTTCACACACCCTGGACTGCACCTTCCAAACGAAAGTTTTCGTATTGCAGTTGCACTTCGCCTAGGAGTAGACATCTGTGAATCACACAACTGCTCTAAATGTGGAGCATCAGTCAAGTAGAATGGTCTACACGGTCTGTCTTGTATAAGTAGCTCCGGAAGACATGTAAGGCATTCGAACGTGAATGACATTATCTGGAGAGCACTCACATCGGCGGAAGTTCCATCTGTTCGTGAACCTGTGGGGTGTAACAGATCTGATGGCAAAAGACCAGATGGCAAAAGACCAGATGGCATGACGCTGGTACCATGGAAGAGGGGAAGGATTCTTCTCTGGGATTTCACCTGCTCTGACACTTTCGCGTCATCTAATCTCAATCTTTCTTCATCTCGAGAAGGAGCTATTGCAGCCCGCAGAAAATGCGAGAAAAGAAGAAAATATAAAGATCTGCTCAATAGATACATGTTCGTGCCCGTAGCCATTGAATCGAGTGGCATTTGGGGCCTCGAAGGGCTCAATTTCATCAAAGAATTAGCCCTACGTATAGCACACGTTACTGGTGACAAGCGGGCTACTACTTTCCTGATACAACGTATCAGCATAGCAGTTCAGCGAGGAAATGTGGCTTCCATTCTAGGTACTCCCATGCGCAAAAAAAAAAAAAAAAAAAAAAGCGCGTATACTGTAACTCAAGATTTTTCGCATTTATTCCATTTTCCTTACGTTTATGGGTAAAATTCAGTTATTAGTATGTGGAGATAATAGAAAGCAATCTATCTAAGGAGATATTTCCAAAAAATATAATAAAATAATAAAAATATAAGCAAAAAACAAAATTATGCTCGGTTTTGTGTATACTGGCAACGATGATTTCTAGGGATTTTTCAGTAGCAGATCACAATTGCGGAGGGAATTCAGTAGGAGAGTCGAGAAGTTGGACCAAGAAACTGGATAGTGGAATAAAATGTTGCATTTATTGGTTAAAACCTAGTGTGTAGATTGCCGCCAAATATAAATTAGCTTCTGTAACTAAGATGTCGTACGAAAATATAAAATTAAACAGAAAAACTCTTATCTTAAGGTTCGAACCGATACGGACCATGGTTATGAAGATTATTTCTTTTTTTAAAAAAAAGCCAACTGAACGTAGCCTCCGTGGCTAGGTGGATAGAGTGGCGGAGTCGTAGTTTTTTTTATTTTGACACCACATCGAATCCCATCCCATCCTTTTTTTTTTTTTTTTTTTTACAAAACATTATAGGAAGTGTATAATTTTGATGTTAATAAGAACCGAAACAATATAATAAGGAAATAATTTATTGGTAGTATCCTTTAATCAACGTATTTATTCAGTATTAGAATACATGTACTATTGGAAACAGTCATTGTTTTCAGTTTATAGTCTTGTATGTTACTTCCCGTTCTTGAACAGCAGACAACTCACTTCGGGTTTGTGTGTCAGGAAGAACATATGCGACCTTGAAGTCTGTCCAGTCTTACTCCTTGTTACATGGACCTGATGTTAAATGATCGTTTATGTGTGTGCTTGTTTTTTGCTTTTTAGAGTATTGACTTTCTCTCTCTTTTTTTTCATATCCACAAGTTCAAGAATGCTTTCGTTGAACGTAACTAAATTATACAGATCTATGTATGCGGAACACGAATATTTCCAAATATAGAATGAATATGAGCGATAATCATACCATATTTCTACATTATATAGTAGCGTGAAAAACTGATATTAAAATGATATAAAAACAGGCATAAGCTTTTTTTCTAACATGGTAACACATTATACGTAACTCATTAAATTTTGGGAATTACAAATTATCACCTTACGTGTCGTTGTATTCCTATTCTTTTTCACGTTCAAGCGACGAAAGAAGAAATTGTAGTAATAGTGATAAAAATCGAATTCGAGATTTCAATGAATTCAAGTTTCACGCCCCCACATATCGAAAAAGTGATTTTGATGTCTGTCCATCTGTTCGTTTGTTGGTTCGTCACGCTTTTACATGCATTCAAACAGAGGCCATACTGTTCGACGTATCTGGACCTAAGTCTAGACATGAAGTTTTTATAACACTATATCGCAGCGTTTCCCAACCGGTGTGCCGCGGCACAGTGGTGTGCCGCGAATGGGTCGCTGGTGTGCCACGAGGAAATCGGAACAAAATTATTAATTCTATAGCAATCAAATTGCAAGACATACAGAAAAAGGTATATTTGTATTTCAAATTACTACTATGAATCTAAAATTTAAAGTTTCATACTGTGTTACTTTTCTGTAGAACATTTTTCTGTACATTTCTAATTTTGAAAAAAAAGTATTTGTTATCATTGTTATGACCATTATTGCTTCTTTATTGTTGCAGACTATTTCGTAACTTGAAATTTTAAAATATTATTCAATCCTTCCGGCAAAGTAAACATGCACACGAATTACCTATATTTGTGTTTTAAAAGTAAAAGAGATTCGTTTGTTCGTTCGTTATTTAGTGATCCTCCTTCTTAATGAAAGGTTGGATACAGTTTTCGAAAAAAAAAAGTATTTTTAACAACTTGAGCCCTGTATCTGATTGTAATTGTTTTCTATTTTTAAATTAAAATGAAAAATAAGCATAATGATTTACCACGGGGAAAAAACAGTGGTCTAGCTTTCTTCTCTGTGAGAAGGATGTCAGTAATCAGAAAAAAATACTACAGTATTTTATATTTTCAAATAATAATAATAATAATAATAATAATAATAATAATAATAATAATAATAATAATAATAATAATAATAATAATAATATGTGTGCCGCGAGAATTCAAGTTACCCTGAAGTGTGCCGCAAGTTGAAAAAGGTTGGGAAACGCTGCTATATCGTTTCGAATTCTATATTCTCCGACACCTAAAAATAAGGGTAGTTTACTGAAGGATGAAAATTTAAAATAATTAAATTGTTTCAAAAATAGCTGTAAAGATTTTGCTTTTATTTTATTTTATTTTTTTTTTTTTTACAAACATAGTTTGAATCATTGCTCTGAAAAAAAAATACGTAAGGTGTAATTTACTGTATGGGATGCGTTTTTTCGAGCAATTTTCTCAATCACATTTCATAAATAATTGTGTCATTAATAACCTAACAATATGACACAACTCGTTCGTCCTGTAAACATTCAGAAGAGGTAGTTTACTCTTCTCCGACGATTTTCCCATTAACGCGTGACGCAATTTTGTTCATATTTCATAAATGAATGTCACATAAATAACCTAACGATATGGTATAATTCCATCATCCTAAAAAGCTAGATGTTGTATATTACTTTTCGGGGCAATTTTTACCCTACGATTTTGTCGAGAATGACTCTGGCAATTTTGTTCGTATTTCATAAATAGCATAACTCGTTTGTCCTGAAAAGATACACAAGGGATATTTTATTCTTGGGGATGACTTTTTTGACGATTTCTCAGAAAGTACTCAGACGCTTTTGCTCATAGTTCACATACAATTATTTCCTTAATAATTCTAATATATGGCATAAGTTATTTCTAACAGAAATATGACCAATGGGTACTTTACTTTTGGACATAAGTTGCTTCGAACAAAATTTTCCAAAAACACATTATTTTATTCGCATTTCCCAAATAAACGTTTCAATAATAGCTGCAGCCTAACACGAGTCAGTTTAAGAAATTCGAGCGAGAAAATTCAGTGTGTTTCATCCGTACCCATTCTTAAATATATTTTTAAATGTTACACCTAATCACAATTTTCCTAACAAAATCGAAACTTCTATTTAAATGTGCCTTGTTGTTGCCAAATGGTTCAAGTCCATTGGTTCTGGATTTGATTCCCGGTGAGAGCTAGTGTATTTTTATCCAACGTTAAGGTATAGGTAATAAGTAGGTGCAAAGAGAAAAGTGTTGAAAGAAGCCTAACCAACCTAATAAATAATACAAAGAAATAATACAATATTACGAAATTATAGAAGAAACGTTGTTAATATTAGATATTTGCGTGTGAGATTGTCCAACCGATGACTGTCAACTCCAAAGGTAAGAAAGTGAAACATCTAATACCAGGTTAATCAGTGGTCTCTAGGTAAAGCTATTCTACTAGGAAGTGATTGAGATACCAAAAAATGTTGTAATCGCTGGGAGACATATTAGGAGAATACATTGGGTGAGAGACTTTAATTCATGAATAGTCTGCGCCTTCATTGGTGTATTGAAGTGCGTAGGTAGTGTGTGTTTAGCACATCGGGTTCCTTTGTTGTTAGTCCCAGCTTTCTAGACCGGATGCAGGTATTCCCGGTAGAAAATACAAGAAAATATACATTTCTATTACTTTTAAAGTAAATAATTACACTCATTCCCTCAATGTGATACTTGTTTGTTTAACTGTATACAGAGAGATGATCCGTGGAAGAATCCTTCATAATAATAAATAAAATAAACTCGACAAATATTCTTGTAAATAATAGGTAAAAGTTTGCGTCACACTGTTCATTTTGCTGGGCATGCCAGTGTGCCACGTTATCCGGTTGTGGCACACTGGAATATAGGGTATGGCTTTCTAATTTTTCCCAACTATTTTAACTGCTTCAATTGAAATGAATTTATAATAATAAGAGAGTGGATTTAGTCTTCTTACCCTTCGATTTAGAAATAAGGTGCGATAGAATTGTATATATAAAAAATAATAACACTCAGAATTTTATAGAGTAGTTTGTTTTATTCGAAATGACATACTTCCTGGAACTGTTTGGGTTGGAATTATTTGAAATCAAATCTTTAAGTTTTACGACCCACGGTTATACCGGCTAGGCTAAAGGACACGGTGATGATGAGAAATGAATGCAATGGTGGAATGAAAAATGTGGGGGAAACGGGAGAACCCCGAGAAAACCCATGCACATGGTGTTTCTACACCACAAAATTCACTTGGTGCGAGCTGGGGTCGAACCAAGGATCCCATGCACCAAAGGTGAACGCTTTATCACTGAGCCACCGCGGCCCCTCTGAAATTATTTATAGGAGAGAGTGACTACTTTTATGAAAACTTGATATCGAACACATTTGTTTAAAAATACCAGCTTTTTGTGAAATATTGCTTAATATTCAGGAAAACCTAAGTCAATAAAATAATACTCGTAATAATGATAACTATTATTATTATTATTATTATTATTATTATTATTATTATTATTATTATTATTATTATTATTATTATTAATTAGCTTAAATTAAAAACTCTCTGGACCTAGTGCATTGGCACAATTCCACGAATTAAAAAGAATGTGTTTACTTCTCATATAAGTGCAGAAGAACTTAATCCCTGTTGCTTTCAATATAAAAAGAAAGTGTCCAACTGTCAAATGATATGCTACATAAAATGCCATATGCAACATAATGTAGTATAGAGTCATCATTCCAGGTTGTCTAAAAAACACTTTCGTTTTAGCAAGAAAGGAAGAAAATAGAAAATACTCAGTTTTAACCTAGTAGAAAGTTTGCAGATTTAAGGGAAAATGCACAGAGATGTTGGATATAAATGTAGTTCGGATAAATGGAGTAAGACACCGTAAATATTTTATTGTTTGAAATATACTGGGAGTGACCAAGCCATTACATATGGAAATATCGAAAGAGATACGTTAATGGTGTTAGTTGCAAACTTTTTTAGAAATGAAAAAATTAAGGAAATCTCTAAAACTCTGTAATCACAGATCCAAATTGACTGACTGTTAAGTAAAACTGCTAAATCTGAGTAAAGAAAAAAAAGTATTAATGACCTGTGTTACAGTTTCAGACATATCATTCTCATATCAAAACTACGATAGAAGTAAATTATGAATAAAGGTGAATTCACTGTTCTGGAATACCAACAAATGATTTTGCTAGATGTAACGTTTCGGAAAACTTTTTATAAGGCTTTAGATTTATTTATTTATTTATTTATTTATTTATTTTTTGTTTGTTTATTAGCTTCCCCATGCCGTAAACGTCGCCAACTCCTAGTGGCTCACTTGCCGGTAAATGGCGATCGTCGATATAGCGACACGTCGAAGGATTGCCGCTAGCGTGCCACTAGTGGCAGAGATTCGTCGAGTCGAAGCAGATATCTAGAATCGGGGGTATTGAAGTTACCACAACGTAAGAACGAGGACTTCATTTTGGTCCGCGCTCGTTTGATTTGTCACGGAGAATCGTAAAGGGACCAACATGAACTATCGCCAGTCATGTGCATGCGGTTATTATTATATATTATTTTTTCCTGGCGAATTGTTATTATAAGGACAATACTTGAGCTCCGGGGGTCAAGAGTAACTCCTGCCATTTCATCATGAAGTGAAAAATCTTGAGGTGGGTGCGTATAATTGTATGAATTTAGTTGGCAACTGTCACCGATCACTAGCAAGTGAATATGGGAGAACTATGAAAAAAGTAAATAGACGCTTGCCATTTTGTTATAAAATTACATGACGAGTGCATTTGATTTGATTCCGAACAGTTGTCTTCAAGTATACACGGTTAAAGAAGCACTCTGATTAGAAATATTAAAAAGACTTCAACGATTTATCACTCTACAAGCTGTGTCTTCATAATCGCCTCCGTGACGAATTCGGAAGAACACGCAATTAGTAACCCTAAGGTTGATGGTTCACGCCCAGCTCAGGGCACTTTCGTTTTATTTTTTTAAAAATGTTTTTAGACTCATCCTGATGCAAAGAAATTACGTATATAGGTGATTTAACGTATTTTAGGGGAATAATTTTGTGGTTCGTTGGCGTTCCGTCGCTTCTCTGCCCGTGGTGATATAATTTTCAAAACGGAAGTGGGACCAATTTTTGGCTGCGGGGCCGCCAATTTTTGGGGACATGTCACTAGTTGCCTATCGGTGGCCCACGGACGCTTACGGCATGGGATAGTCCCTTCACGAGTGAGGCAGATTGTAATCAACCAAGAGTGTTTTGGAAAAATGGGAAACATCTTCCGACTTCGACTTCTGAATAATCCGTTTAGGATCAGGTCGAATCAAGGCTGCGCCACGGGAAGGTAGAACAAGTGAGGCAATCGTTCCAAGCACTACGCTCGACAGCTTCCGTCTCATTCAAGACTTAGACTCTTCAGGAAAAGTAACAAGTTTATTACTTGTAATTTATTCTTTGAGTCAAAGTATTTTGCAATAAACCATCGTTTTGTAAGATATTTTTTACGATTGTATACTATTAATTTCGAAAATTGTACTCATAATATAATTTCCCATCATGGATTTGAAAAAATTAAAGTTGGAACAAAGAAAGATCTCCGATCCACATGTCTCTTCATGTTTGATATGGAAGTCTCATCTTCATTATTTACCCTTAATTTATTTTAGTCCTAGGCAACGCGAATCGACGGGATGGCTCTAAGTGAAAACATTCATTTAGATGGTTAAGTAATCAGGAAATTCCTGCTGTTATTTCACGAAACACAACAGATCTTGGGGAGAAAAAAAAAACAACAATTTTGCTTACCAGGGGAGGGAGTAAATCAACTGCTTACGTTTGCTTAACTAGGAAGAAGGCAAGGGCGCCGAACCTGGGGGTCCGGGCCCGCTCAAAGCTCATGTAGGCCTCCTTTGTATTTATGAATATACAATATTTGGCATTATTTGAGTGTAATTTGTCTTAAAATCCTCATATATATATCTTCTGCATTTTAATGCCCCCCCCCCTTCAAATTTACAGGGAAATTGGCGTACTTGGAAGATCTAGTGAAATGAATAAAAATGTGATAACGTAATACTTGAACAACTCTATCTAATGAAGGAAAGTAAATTAGTATTCAAAACTTCTTTCAGTTTTAAGCATTTCAAAGATTCTCGTAATTTAGTAGCCTCCCGGATTTGCATTTTTGAAGTACAGGAACTTTATCTATACCTTAACGTGGGAATCGGTTTCGGACCATGCACTTAAGCCGCTTTGCCATAAGAGGCACAAGGAGTTTTTCTTTCGATTTCCTTAGGAATATTGCGAATGGTATAACTTTTAAAACTATGTTTAAAAAAGAATACACATCGACATAATAAGATGATAATCTGATACCTAGGAAATATATTGAATTGTTTTTAATTTGTTCTCACGTTTCCAAAACAGTACTTATGCTTTTTTTATTCCAGCCTTTTAATATAAACATTTCAGACTATTGTCTGTTCTAGGACGATACAATTCTAGTTCATGTATATGCTAGCTTTGGAAATACAGAAGAGTTTCGCTTATCCGACATAAACAGGCAGGCAGAACGCTGGATAATATGGATGTGTTAAGAAAAGACCTATTAAAAGTAAAACTTATGATATAATTTTACATATTACGCATCTAATAATAATGTTTTATAACAAATAACTGCACTGCACTGAATCAGGGACGTATCCAGCGTGAGGGCCTGAGAGCTGTCTCTCTCCGAAACTCAAGCACTTTTTAATAAACTTGCCTTTACCCTTTTGAAGTTCTTTTATATCAGTTTACTAGTAGTTAGTGTCCAAACTTTGGGCAATGTGCTGTTGTCTTGTTATAATTCTAAGAACATACCATAATGCCATTATACCAGGTGCAGTGGCGTATTTAGGGGGGTGGCTTCCGGGCTTAAGCCCCCCACGAAATCTTACTTAGTATAGTAAAGTAAATGAAATATCTTGCAGAATTTTCACATTTCCAGGCAAAGCCCCCCCCGAAAGTTAGCAAAGCCCCTCCCGAAACAAAATCGTAAATACGCCACTGACCAGGTGGAATTAAAGAACAGTTTTAAATAGGATTAACATTTCGTTTCCGTTCTGTTTTTAACTTTAATATATTAGAACGATACACTCCATGTCTTCTTGCTATTGTTGTTATGTGATATACGTAGCAGACAGTTTTCTTTAGTTACATTTCTCTCGAAAATATGTTTCATTTTGTTTGTGCTATAATGCAGTTTCCAAAATAAACCGGTTTATAAATGAAAAGTAGGAAAAAGTTTAAGAGAAGTACAGGACTGTTGCATTATTATTATTAATAATAATAATAATAATAATAATAATAATAATAATAATATTTAAAAACATTAGAATTACGTTCTTACGAGGATTCGTGTTGGGCCCCCTCCGAATAGAAAACCTGGATACGTGTCTGCACTGAATGATAGACGTATGAGTCAAGGTGTAGACGGGCGCGCTAGGCGATAGACTCCACAGCATGCAAAATAGATTAAGACCACAACTTGCAGATCTTCTTGCCGATTGGTGCTATTTGTAATGATATATCGGATCATACGGTATGTGGAACAAAGGATGGTCGGATAAGCGAGACCACGGTGTATTGGTGTTTCACGCACCTAAACCTGTAAAATGTTTGTATAAACAATTATCTTTCACTCTCTAGCTAAATTTGTGGGTATGATCACACAGCTTGCCTCATAAAGTATAGTCTTATAAAGAAAACAATATTTTTTTTAGCTAAAACCTAAAGAAAAGCCAACTTCATTTTTTTTTTTTTTTTTAATAATGGCAAACTAGTCCACTTCATTACGATAAATCAGGTTTGGTACTAAGATGTCTTTTTCTGTCCGTATATATCCTTCACACTTCGTTGGAGACAAAATTGTTTTTTCCCCAAGAAACCAGGTTGACAGAAACTATACAACAGCATGAACAGAAAACAATAACTATTAACAATAGTTCTCTAATCCTGGATAAATACGTCATTACAGCAAAATATCAGTAAGTTGTCCTTATTATATTGCTTCGGTTCTTATTAACATGAAAAATATAATGTTTTGTAAAAAAAAAAAAAAAAAAAAAAAAAAAAGATGGGATGGGATTCGATGTGGTCCGCCACTTTATCCACCTAGCCACGGAGGCTACGTTGTGTTGGCTTTTTTTCTTTTTTTTTTTTTTTAAAGAAATAATCTTCATAACCATGGTCCGTATCGCTTCGAACCTTAAGATAAGAGTTTTTCTGTTTAATTATATATTTTCGTACGACATCTTAGTTACAGAAGCTAATTTATATTTGGCAGGCAATCTACACACTAGGTTTTAACCAATAAATGCAACATTCTATTCCACTATCCAGTTCCTTGGTCCAACTTCTCGACTCCCCTACTGAATTCCCTCCGCAATTGTGATCTGCTACTGAAAAAATCCCTAGAAATCATCGTTGCCAGTATACACAAAACCGAGCATAATTTTGTTTTTTGCTTATATTTTTATTATTTTATTATATTTTTTGGAAATATCTCCTTAGATGGATTGCTTTCTATTATCTCCACATACTAATAACTGAATTTTACCCATAAACGTAAGGAAAATGGAATAAATGCGAAAAATCTTGAGTTACAGTATACGCGCAATTTTTTTTGCGCATGGGAGTACATTACCTCCTGGAAAATTATTAGAAGAATTTTTTTCTTTTTTAACTAACTGTTCAAATTTGCTATTTATCTTGTATATCTTTTAAAATAGGTATAAAGGTCAATAAATTATTAATAATAATAAAAATTTTAACAGACATATATATATATATATATATATATAGTCATTGTTATACTTTTTTATTTTTATTTATTTTTTTAAAATTTATTTTTTTTTCTTATTTACTCAGGCCTTCAGCCAATCCCATAAGTCTTCGTGTTCACTTTCCAATTAATCACGTTCCTTCATTTTTGGTTCTTATAAGTTTTTTTTTTTAATTTTCTTTTTCTCTATGCTATTCAAACTTCCTTGCCATAATTCATTAATTGGTAAGCCCCCTGTCCAGTTCATCAGTTTATTTCTTCCTACCTTCTTTATCCAATCCGCTTCTTTCCACTTCCTTATTATCATTCTTTTCTCCATTTCCAATACTTCCGTCTTATCCTAATTAATTCCGTGATTCGTCTCCTTAACATGTTTGTATATGGCATTGGTATCTTTCTTCCTCCTAACATCATCTTCATGTTGTTTTATCCTTTCTTTCATTCTTCCCAATTAATTCCGTGATTCGTCTCCTTAACATGTTTGTATATGGCATTTTTATCTTTCTTCCTCCTAATATCATCTTCATGTTGATTTATCCTTTCTTTCATTCTTTCCCAATTAATTCCGTGATTCTCTTTCCTGTCTCTCCTATATATGACATATCGCAGTAATCATACCATACCCAGTAGATGACTCCTTCTTTCTCTTCATTAATCTTTTTAGTTCCTTTTCCATTCTTCTTCTTTATTGATCTTGATAAAGTTTCTCCACTCTTTCTATAAGTACTGACCCCTCCTTTCTTCAATAAATTTTTCACTTTCTCCTTTTCTTCCCCCCAGACTTCTATGCCATGCCATTTTCCACTCTCATCCCCTTCATTCTTCTTTCTCCCTCTCTTCCTCTTCCTGCGTTCTCCTTCCTTCTCTAACTCTTTCTTGCTGTAACCGTTCTTCTCTAACTGTCTGTAGAATTTCTGTATGCTCTCCTTCCTTCCTTCCTCTTCGTCCTCCAGCATTTCTATTCTTCTTATCATATTTGTTATGAAATTTCTCTTTGTACTTCTATCCACTTCGCTCCTCTCATGGCAGTACACTCCCGCTGAGCACTCTTTCTGGTACCACCTCGTAACCAGCCCTTTTCCTTGTTTTATTATGGTCATGTCTAAAAAGTTTATTCTTCCATTATAAGAACCAAAAATGAAGGAACGTGATTAATTGGAAAGTGAACACGAAGACTTATGGGATTGGCTGAAGGCCTCAGTAAATAAGAAAAAAAAAATAAAAATAAAATAAAAATAAATTAATTAAAAAAGAAATAAAAATAAAAAAGTATAACAATGACTATATATATATATATATATATATATATATATATATATATATATATATATATGTCTGTTAAAAGAATTTAAACTTTTTCATAACAATGACTATATATATGACGGTTAAAGAATTTAAAGTTTGTCATAACAACATTTATATATATGTCTGTATTTTCATTTATTTTCGATAGTGTCTGAAGAAGGATATGCTAGATATGCGAAACAGTTACAAATTATAATTTAAAATAAAGTGGATTTTAAGCTTTGGTCAGTGTCTCTTTTGTTAAAAGAAATTGTGTCCGTTCCAACATCAGTGGGGAAAATGGTTGCAGAAAAAGTAGACAAAGTGGCTTCTAAGAACCCATGTTTGCATTTTATGTGCAAAGTGAAATATGTACTACAAGGGAATCAAGAGAGCTATTACGAGATCTCACGCCACAGGACGTAGCTGCATTTAAATATCGTCCAGTGACAAGTTGTGGTTCGTATCTTTTCATTATACAAGGACATACTGTCGGTTCGATGAAAAAATTTACACTAACAAATTTAGAGAGATATGTTGAGTAGCGCACTGCAATTTACTTAAGTTCAAAAGTAGTTAACGGTTTTTGTTCAACAACTAGAGATTGTGAATACAATACAAGATTTTTCAACCTAACTTTACATGGAAGCTATTGATACTTCATCCTTACCTTCAATTGTGTAGTAGTTTGAAAAATATAGATATTTCAAGTTATTTTTTTGTTCATATATATATTTCCTTTAGAGCATATTTTGCATATTAGTGTGCATGTTTCACTTGTTTTTAGTGCATAGTTACATGCATATCGTCCCATTGTTTGCAAAGTGTATCTCAGTTTTCTCGTTTTTTCAGGAGAACGATTTGAAATTTTGCACCTATTTTGCTTTCCTGTTGCGCTCGTGTTTATCAACAAATATTCACCAGTTTTTGACACAATGTAGCCAAAAATCAATTCGATAATATCCCATGTTGAAATTTTATAATATTGTAATATTAAGCCAGAAAAAATACGTTATTTGAGATACATCGCTTTACAAAAAAAAAAAAAAAAAAGTTTGTTTTAAGAATGAGTTACATCACTGTGTATAGTTCTTGGAATGTAAGAATATTTTCAAATTGAGGTTGGAAAACTGTAAATTCATCCATTTGTGTACATCTAAGTTGCTGTATTCATCTTTGATCTGAGTAAGTTATAAAAAATAGTAAACAAACGATAGAACCAAAAGTCTTATTTCTTTCATTAATTAATTAAACATATTTAAGAAATTAATAGTAATAACCAAACTAATGGGGCTTATGACTTTTCACCAAAAAAGGAAACAATGTGATATGAAATTAATACTACAAATTAACACTATGAAGCAGTATGAAAGAAAAATAAAATTCAACTCAGTGTCTGAATAATGAAATTAAAACTAAGTTATAGTAACTAAACTAGAATATAATAGTATTTTAAGTAAACATGCCTATAACTTAAATGAATACAGCCAATGCCCTATTGAAAATTACTGAACCAAGTCCATAAAATAATTGATTAAAAAAAAAAAACAGTCCTGAAGTTAACAAAAGTAGAAAAAGAAAGACACTCGTCTTTGTTTAAAACTGTCCTAATGGTCGAGGTGCAAATAAAATTACTGGTGCTCAGACATTCATATGACAGGGGCAGATCCACAGTTATGAGTTGGAGTTCTTTGTAGTCTAACTGTAGGTGGTTGGTTTTGTAAACAATAGTTGTCGGCACTGGCGGATCCAAGGGGAGGGCGGAGGGGGCGACCGCCCCCTCCAAAGGTCTTTCTTTTTGCTTCCAGCATTTATCGTTGGGAAATTCAAATATGGTCTTTTCCTGACCGATCCAATCTGTGTGACAAGCCCAGCACAGCTTGAATTGTGATCTACTTCTTTCCCTAGTTCCTTGAGGCGGTCACAACATGCCCCAAAGGAGCGAGAATTTATTTATTTATTTTATTTATATTAGATTGATTGATTTACAAACATAATTCCAGATACAGCTGAACGCCAATTTACACTGGAATATCTAACAAATCTAAGAGATGGTAACATAACACAATAATAATAATAATAATAATAGTAATAAATAGCAACATCAAGTAATAACAAGAAAGGTTGGCAATACCTGACTAGAATTTATCCATTAAAATGACGTCGTAGTGCAGAGTTATATACAGTTTCATAATTAAATAAATCAACGGGTGTTGTGATATTTCATTGTATAACTTAGGAAGCCTGTAGAATAGAGAGCGTTGAACTATTGACAGTCTAAGTCGTACTAAATGAGAATTATATGTGT
Organism: Thermobia domestica; assembly: GCF_964235325.1. Taxonomy (NCBI): domain Eukaryota; kingdom Metazoa; phylum Arthropoda; class Insecta; order Zygentoma; family Lepismatidae; genus Thermobia; species Thermobia domestica. Next base: position 186,621,113 of record NC_137456.1, read on the forward strand.
TATGAGTTGGTGTGAATGGAATTCGGAAATGCAATTCTGAGAGTAACGATCGTTGTACGAACAGCTGTAGGAAGGAGGATAAGATGGTTCGCTGTTTGAACTAAAAATGTATATTTTAAAATTATGTCCTAGAAAAAGGATAGAAATGGAATTCAGGTCCCGAAACTTCAATTACCTTTACCTTGAATAAAGAGAAATATAGAATCTTCAGCGTTCCTTACCGAAAAGCTCTCTGAATCTAAGTTGAGAATTTTCAGTTGGTTGATTGATTGATATATATTTAAGTCGTTCGTCAAAAGCGATGGTTTAGAGAATTAGAATTTACAGAAATAGAATTTAAAGTTGGATCTGAACCACTGTAGTGCGTTTGATGCTCACTCACCGAGAATCAAACCACAGAACCTCATGTATCGAAGATCAAAGGTACGTTCACTAGCTGCTTAAACAACAAACAGAGCCGTGACTTTTGGGTTCAACACGAAAACATTAGGAAGGGACTAGGGACTCATCGTGACTTTTAATGGCATTTCATCTTTTCTTGGGGAACAACGCGCAAGCTGTTTTTGTACGAAATTCATATATAAAAGACAAAGTCCTGAATGAATAACTGATCTTCGCACAGGCCAAACCGCTCAAGCTAGAAACTGGAAATTCGGAAAGCAGATAAGATTTCTGATGTAGGGTATCACTAAGGAAGGATTTTTTGGAAACGCGAAGAAAGGAAAGGGGAATGGGATGAAAATTATTTTAATAAGATGGCGAATCCCTTAAGGTTAGGGACTTGAGATTTGGTATTTAAATTTCTCATTTAAAATAATTTGGCACGCTTTTCAACGTTTTTTGGTACTTTGATACTTTACTACTATATACGTACCGAAACATAAACGTAGATTACGATCGTGTCATCGGCAGATTTTCCAGGAACAAGAAAGGACTTAGATTTGAGTCTGTGCTGTAACTTTCACAGAAATGGACTGCAAGGTGACTAACGCCGTTGTGTGGTTTTCTGCCCGTCGTAGTTTCTGCCGGTAATTATTTTCAACTCGTGGATATTCCCCGAAAGTTGTGAGTTTGACTCTAAAGTTGAACTCCTTGTATGTATCTGAATCACAAACAAAATCAAGAAAGATGAACGAACTCGAAAAAGTTTTTGAAATAGATCTTTTTTAAATCTTGAACTGAAACAAAAAGGCACAAATACAATAGTAAAAATGTGTATATATTATATTTTTAATAAACAGTTATATATTCTACATATGATATTTGATTTGTTCAACGTCCCACGATTATTCCAGAACGGCTAGAGAGACGTGGACCTACTGATTATAGGGCAATCCAAACTAATTTTTTCGTTTAGTTGTACCCCGCCGGGAATCAAACCTGGGACCACGCACACCAAAGACAAGCGTGTTAGTTATTAGGCAAACGGAGTCCATATTACGTGTATATCTGAGTTGAAAGAAAAACAAGTTATACGTACTTTATTCTCTATTAGTAATTTCGTTTAAAAGTGAGAATTTTTCAAAATTAAATTTTCATTTTCATTTTTTTTCAAATATCCGATATTGTCAAATAATATCGCCAGTCGGTATGTTAAACGAAATATTGTTTGTATGCGGTACTGAACGGAAACATCACTTTCGTGTTACATTTCTGATCTTCTTTCGTTGATTTTGTTGTAGGCTTTGTTAATCTTTCAGAGGGTTTCATTTTTTATTATTATTATTTTTTTTTACTATTTATGCATTATAATGGATTATATCGTGATTCTATATAATTTTAATTCATGTAAAATTTATACACATTTCGTGCTAGATCTGACAAAATTTCTGTTGAGTTTGTGTAAGAGAAAGTTTAGTATTGATATTTTTGTTATTACATTATTTGCAGTATTTTATTGAATGAATTGTGCATTTACGTTCGTAGGGTTTTATATGGTTAAGGAGTACTGCACTGTATTAAATTTATAAGGATTCATATTCGCAATTCATTTCTTTATACTGTTACTGCTGTAGTTTAATTTCAAACCGTCGTTCTGGGTTCCTGTTAGGAGGAGAGTACAAGGATTAAATTCAGTGATGATTAGTATTATAATTTAGAAAGTGTATCCATTTCATTCTCCTGTACTTGATCTGTGCTCTTGAGTAAGCAGGGCAGTTCTTTTAAGGGTAATATCATAGCATTCTTATTTCGGGAAATGCCACGAAATTCATGTTCAGGCAATCACTACCACGGAGAATAATCATGGAGCCATTAAACCATCTTTGGAGTTAAGTGTGAATATTATTAACTTTTTTTTTCAGTTTCCAATTTGCTGAATTATATCCTGATATAAAGACAAATGTAAGCAATATGTGAAGATCGCTCCCCTATAGTTTGGCGCACTTGGAACACTGTGTGCTATATACTATTAAATATCACTTTACAATTAATTTTTAAGCTACCAAGAAATGTACATAGAAATATCATAATGTCTTGTTATTTGTTGACATTTTGTATTATTCTTTATGCATGTATACTTTTGTTATCAATTTTTGCATAGACCAAACCTTTTTTTCTCAAACGGTTGCCTCGCAATTGTTATTCAAAATATAAATGATTAGAGGAAATTGTGCACTCTTTCGTTAAAATGAATGCCATCGTCAATACAGTACCTATTTTCTTTTGTGCAAGTACTGTGCAAGACAGCGCATCTGATATATTGTGGTAACTGAAGTGAATCATGACACCGCCATGCCTCCGAAACAGAAGTGCGTATTTCACTTAAATTTGCAGAAAGAATTTAATAATAATAATAATAATAATAATAATAATAATAATAATAATAATAATAATAATAATAATAATAATAATAATAATAATAATAATAATAACATAAATTCGGGTCCCAAAATGGAATCTAAGAACCAGGTTTACAAGTACACCCCCTTCCAGCTCGGGATTCATATGCGTCCCATTCTGGTCACCTCGAGGCTACAATCATCTTCCAGGAAGCGGACCGCCCCCTCCAAACGATCCTTCTGGATCCGCTAGTGGTTGTCGGCAGTGACATAACTAAGCGAGGGGGTGGCAAATGGGGCTTATGCCGTGGGCACCGGATTGAGGGACACAAAACTGGACAAATACTTAATTTCACTGTAAGGCAAGGGGAGGAGTTTTAGCAAACTAAAGAGCATTAAAAAAAATACCTCAGAAACTTAACAGGACAAAAACGACTCACCAACCTTAGAATCGTATCCATAGAGCATAACTTAACTTTAAAGCTATCTTTTGAGGACGTTGTAACAAGCTTTGTAGCCAAAAGAGCTCCCAGTGTTAAATTTTAGTTCCAGCTTTTTGTGTTTTCATTTAACTTACATCGATTTAAGAGATTTGCAAAATGTCCAAGTATAATACTAGAGACAACAGCTTGACCGTTTGTCATAATTAAATATTCTATTCTAAAGCAATAGACTGTTGATTCATTCTACACATATGCACATTCCTACATAATTCCAAAAATATTCTGATTTGCAATTATTATGATAAGACCATAAGAATATGCCAAGCATGCTACTCTTAAATTATTTGGCAAGCAACTGCTGATTAGTTTACTGTATTATCTTGTACGAAAAATTAAATTATTACTGCAATTTTGAAATCAAGCTTCACCACTTGAAGAAAAAATGGAAAAGACGAATTACTGTGTGATGCCAATATCTGGTGTAGTCGGAGAGTGTTTTGGTTTGGTTGGTCAGGGGGGAGGGGCGCTAAGGCTAGGTCTTGCCACGGGCGAAAACTAGTATAGTTGTGTCACTGCTTGTCGATGATCTCTTCAAAGCTCTTATTTCCATCATGCTCTTCCAGTTTACGACTTTTGCATTACTTGCCTCTGATTCTCGAATTTGTAGAATTCTTAGTTCTTTGCAGGGCTGCTTGAAGTTGAGGAAGTCACTTTGCTATAGTTCCACTACCTCAAAGGCTGCTTTCTACGAACCAACTTGATCACAGGGACCAGTTGTGAAGGCACAAATATTTCATGCTTGCTTAAACAACCTATGAAAACAAATTACGTATTAAGATGAACACACACAAATACAATAAATAAATAAATAAATAAATAAATAAATAAATAAATAAATAAATGAACATGCTAACTAACGGCGGAGGAAGATATAAGATTTGCTGTCATCTGTCTTTTCTAAATGTCTGATGAAGAGGACGTTATGTCCTTGAAACTGTGACACAAAACGTGTAGTTATTAATATAATTCATTTTGTTCTGGTCAGAACTGTGTTTTAAATGTTATTATGATTATCCAGAACCATGGAGTTAGTATAAAACTAATATATAAAAACTTTGTCTAATACGAACTAATGGAATAATCAACTGACGGTTCAAGTATTCCATCGTTAGAATCAACCGAACCAGATAAATCTAATACCACTAGAAATGATTCAGTTGCCAGCATTAGCAGGCCTAGTAATGGCCATTCGTCTACTACTACTAAATCTACGAATGTGTTACCATGTCCTCACTGTGGAAAACATTATGCGAATTCCAGAGAATTAGCTATAAACATAGGTAAAAGCATCAGGTTATAAATGGGGACGAAGGCTGTTGTCATATCGATAATAATAGCTATCCTGATTATAAAACTACAAGTACTAAGATCTCGAACCGCAATAAAGACACACAGAAATTGACATTGTCTAACCTGGGCAAAATGTTAATATCGTTAAGGTCCTCAACACATATTTTAAGGCGTGTCCCTCGAGGTGCTCGAGCTGCAGTTGCTGATGCACTTGCCGATGTGTTACTTCAAGTAACTATTTCAAACTACGAAAAAGATTGGATCAACTTGTTTCTATTTTCATTAGTTGCGCTAACTGCTACCAAAAAATCAGAAAATGTAAAAAATCTTACCTCCTGGGTAAAACAAAGAGTTCGTCTTTGGTGTGATGTAGGTTTTGACGCCTTAACCTGGCATCCAACAAAGATAAGGAAATCTCTTCCAAAACAGAATGTTTCCAATCTTAAGATTGTAGACAACAAACTTGCACATGGTGACATTCGTGGAGCAGTCCGTCTACTAATGTCAGATGATACTGTTGCAACCCCCGACATTTCTGTGTTTGAGACGCTATTCGAGAAGCATCCAGCCCACCCTGGTGAATTTATTTTACCGAATCTTCATGATGGCCCAAAGAGCTGTCAAGGAGTTTCGATTAATGAAGTTAATGTAGCTATTAATTCTTTTCCATCTGATAGCGCGAGAGGTCTCGATGGTCTTCGCTCTTCGATTCTCAAAGACCTTCTATCCTGTCAAGTACTTGAATCGAAGGAAAAGCTCGTAAAATCATTATGCGATCTGTTTAATTTAATTATTTCAGGAAAAGTCCCCTTGGAAGTTCGGCCATTGTTTTTCGGAGCCAGACTTACTGCTCTTAAAAAGAAATGTGAAATTAGACCTATCGCAGTTGGTAATGTCTGGCGCAGAACATCAGCCAAAATTATATACTTCAGAACACGGGAGCATTTTAAGAACTTTTTGTCTCCCCACCAACTTGGTGTTTGTATTCCCAACGGAGCCGAAGCAGCTGTACATGCAACCCGAGTTCATTTTTCTTCCATTCACAATGCTCCTAAAGTTATCTTAAAGCTGGATTTTCGCAACGCATTTAACAAGCTTCGCCGGGATTCCATGCTCACTACAGTGTTGAATGAATTTCCTTCAATCTATCCATATGTTTACCAATGTTACGCTCAACCCAGTGATTATCCTTAGGTGAAGACACTATTTCGTCCAGAGAGGAGTACAACAAGGCGATCCCAGCACTCTTTGCTATAACAATTCATTCCTTAGTGAAATCAATCAACACTGAATTAAACATCTGGTACTTGGCTGATGGGACTATCGCTGATGAACCTGATGTAGTTCTTTCAACTCTAGCACAACAAATGAGAAGGCATCTGCACTTGGCCTACATTTGAATTTTTCAAAGTGTGAAGTTGGATTTCTTGGGTCAGATGAAGCCAAGTTCGACCTATTATTTAAAAATTTGACGAAGCTGCCCCAGGAATACGTCTTCTAACTAACCAGGATGCTTGTCTTCTAGGCGCCGCTCTCACAAAGGAAGCATTTACCAATGTCCTATTAAGCAAAATATCGAAGTTAGAATATTTTTTGTCTCGTCTCACCTTGACTTCTGTCCATGCAGCTTTCTTTCTTCTACGTGCCTCTTTGTCGATCCCTCGTTTAAACTACTTCTTAAGATGCTTTCCATCTTGGAATGAGACTCCACTACTGGAAAAATATGATCTTATCCTTAAAATGGATCTGGAGTCAATTTTAAACTGCTCCTTGAGTGACGACTCTTGGATGCAAGCACCCTTACCTGTTGGATTAGGTCTTGGTATTCGACGAACAGTTGATATGGCGATTCCTACCTTTTTAGCGTCCTACCACGGGTCTCTTCGTTTAATCGAGGCTCTCCTTCCACCCAGATGAAATAGTTCAAGAAGGCTCAAGTAAATGGATAAATATAACATATACGTACCTTCCAGAAATCAGCAAAAGAGGTTTTCAGGCATCTTGGTACACACCAATAGCAGCACATTTTCATCAACTTCTTTTACAATCCGTTGCTGTTACAGAGGATAAAACTATACTTCTTGCTGCGTCATCTCCCCATGCTGTGGTATGGTTAAATGCGTTGCCTTCCCCCCAACTAGGTTTTCACATGTCTAATGAAACATTTTGAATCGCAGTAGCCTTAAGATTAGGTTCAGATGTTTGTGAGCCACATCGCTGTCCAGCTTGCTGTGATCAAGTTACCCAACGCGGCCTGCATGGCCTCTCATGCATGAAGAGCATTGGCAGGAACACCAGACATTCATCTGTTAATGACATCATTTTGCGAGCCCTCACAACGGCAGGAATTCCTTCCATTCGTGAACCGTCAGGCTGTTGTCGTTTTGATGGTAAACGACCTGAAGGCATGACATTAATACCTTGGATAAGAGGCAAATCATTAGTATGGGATTTTACATGTTCGGACACATTTGCCCATTCAAGCCTCCCATTGACTGTTATGAATGCTGGAGAAGTTGCTAGACGTAGAGAGGCAAAAAACGAAAGGAAATACAACAATCTCCTCGACAAATTAATTTTTGCCCCAATAGCCATAGAGACCAGTGGGGCATGGGGTTCTATAAGCCTTGATTTTATCATAGAGGTAAGGCAGACGCATATCTATCGTTTCTGGAGATGTTCGTTCAGCATCCTTCTTAATACAACGTATATGCATTGCGGTCCAACGTGGCAACGTTTCGTCAGTTCTTGGCACGTTGCCGCCTGGAAGGGAACTAAAGGAGATATTTCTTCTCTAGTAGAATAAAGTGGGGCAAAAGGACGCACTTAATGTTCAGCATGCTATTGCTGCTATACCAAAAACAATATTGAGATGATCCATATCAGTTAACAAACCTTATTCTTTTGCCTATAAAACAGACTGGGTGGATCTATTGTATATGCAAACATTTATTTTATTGATATTTCTATATAGTAATTCACAAACTAATTACAGTATTTGTTAAAATATTCTTCTGATATATGTATCCTTGTCGCCATAAGTGCCTTTACATCGCAGTGACGGGTATGTGACCGCGCAGTACTCCAAGGAAGGGATGGTTGTATAAGAATTTTTTATTAATTTTGAAGAGTTTTTATTTTGACTAGGGAATTAACATAGGTATAGGGAGTAAAGACACAGATTTGAAGCATCAGTGCACGAAAAGATTCGTATTCTCAGTTTTTCTATTTATTGTTTTATATGTTAAGTTAAACACCACAATATGTATCACTGATATCGCAGATCGTATTATTTTGTAAAATCGTGTCTGTAACCTATTGTCAAAACATTCATCTCAAGACATGATGTAGAGAAAAGAGAAAGAGATAAGACATCTGAATATATGTATAATTACTCAATAAGTAATTATAAGTAAATTAGACTCAATAAGTAATTGTAGAAATTAGTTAAAGGACACGTAAGAGAGCGAAAAGGAGGTCTAGAAGTCTGAACTTTTTAGAAACGTCCTAGATAGGTGAAAATATAGTTTAAAATTGCAAAAGGTATCATGTAGTTTATCTTTCTTTTCTTATATCCTAGTATACTTTTTTCTTTCACATCCAAACATCTCTATTCAGAATTACGAGATAAAGATGAAGAGAGAAACATTTCAATCTCAAGAATTATATCAGAAAAAAAAACTTCTGACTTAGGCTAGATTCGAACTCGTAACCCTTGAATCCATCAGTCTGCGCTCTACCGATTGAGCTAACAATTTCTGTTGTAAAAACCTGATTTCTACAACTACCGGTTGCTGAATGGTGTGCATTAACGAAATTGGCCGAGATAATTGCTTCATATAGCTATTGCAATAATAATAATAATAATAATAATAATAATAATAATAATAATAATAATAATAATAATAATAATAGTAATAATAATAATAATAAAGATGATGAACAGAATTTAAAAAGTCGCATTGTTAAAAGTTTGGTGTGCGAAGTTAGTCCTAATATGAGATTTTATTAATTATATATAATAAATGTAAGCGTGGTTTATTCGTGCGTGCTACTCAAACTGCGCAAATCATAAGGGTTGTACGCGTATGGTACAGTAGCCTTGCGTCCTCCAACCGTGAAGAAAGATTCGGTTTGAACCTATGCGTGTCCTAAGAGGAAGGAGGAGATTTAAAGAAAGAGAAGTGGTTTAGAAATTATGCAAAAATAGAATATCTCACGAGGTGAGGTGATATAGAGTTCAGCGTATCTTTCAGCTGTGACTCTATACAAGATATGAATCTACGACGTAACGTGGAACCCGAACCACACGACTCCTGCCGGGAATCGAAACCTTTAGCTCTATCATGGGAGACACAGGGACATGTAAAAATAATCGAAAATAAACGATATTAATGTTAAATCCATAGCTTTCGAGGTCCTAAAAATTCCTAATTGAAATATATGAGTGTCTATTCAATAGTTTCCGGGGTCGTTGAAGTGAATAATGACACCCCCGATACCATAAAAGCCCAAGTTTTTATTCTTCGTTAGCGGCAAGTTAATTCATTTGCTCCTGTTGGAAATGGATTCGTACTATTTCATTCCGATTCAAATATGTATTCTACTGGGAAAACTAATCTCAAATATATCTTTGAAATATAAACCTATTCTTCCTGTGCAACGCCGGGTATTTCAATTAGTAAATAAATAATTTAAGAAACAATGAGTATATTTAATGGAAACAGACATATGTATTTTTGAATGTTGTATATGAATTGCTAATTCATACTTTATCTTGTAGAAAATGGTGCATCCATTATATATTCTGAAGCAATAGGGAGAACTATTGGAGGTGTATTTTATTTATCTACTGTCGAATTTAGTGTGGAATAATTTCAAATAATTTATTTCGAAACTATCGAGACGAGACTGAGACCGCTATTTGTCGGTTGAAAGGAGACTAATACTGTAAATAGTCTCGTATTGTCTCGTTTTGATAGCAGTCCTACTTCGGGGTTTGTTCTCTAGTAACTGGTTGCGTAGTGCACCTACAGTATATAAGACGTCGTATATTTAAATGTTTGAGAACTTACCCCACCTCCACTTGACGGATCGTTCTAACTAAAACTACCAGACCGTTTATGTAATTTTGCGTTTAAGTACAGGTCCTATCCTTATGTCAATTATTTTCTTGCAACAGAGAATGAAAAATGTAACAGTTATAATGTTGATCGCGCATAATCCTGTATAGATAAAAGGAAAAAAGAAAAGTCTATTTGGACCAAATTTCCCCACATCTCTAGAGGTATTGTCTTGGGTGCGCTTTTCTTTTCTTTTCCTTTAGGGCCGCGGTGGCTCAGTGGCAGAGCTTTCACCTCTAGTGCTTGGGGCCTCGGGTTCGATCCCAGCCCCCGCCAATTGAACTTTGTGGCGGACGAACACCGTGTGCGACGGTTTCCTCGGGGTTCTCCTATTTCCTCCCACTCTCTTCATTTCATTCATTACTCATCATCACCGTCTCCTTTAGCCTAACCGGCACAACCGTGGGACATAAAATTTAAAGATTTCATTTCATTTCTTTAACACAAATGCAATTAAAACCTGACTCTGAGAGCGCAACAATGTTATCTTGTTCGAAGGGTCAGTGATTTTGTGTCGAAGGTAATGTCACGCGAAGAGACAGGCTGCGCGTGGGCTTACATTGTATTACGTTTGGCAACATTGCTCTTGGTCAAGTGGCCTATTGCTTATGCCTTTAGGTATTTGCCCTAAAGCCATACAGCGAGCTGTGTGAGTTCTGTTACTCCCTCCCTGCCCCTCGCGGTGTTTGCGAAAATATTAATTGCTTTTCATGCATTGGGATAAGGGGTAAGGCATACCTTCGGACAATGGAAAGGAGTAACATATAAAATGATCGAAAACGACAACCGATGTTAATGTAGAGTTCTTAGTTTCGAGGTCGCTGAGATGATTAGGCGTAAAGCTATCAGCTATTTTCTGTTAGTGGTTTCTTCATATACGTCTACCAAGTTAACAAACCTAGACTTATCCGCGTACAGTAGTTGGTTAGTGTGTCCTCGATGGCTATTTTTACTTTTTCCATGATCATCCCATACCATACAGTATTTTTTTATGTTTTGAAAAAGCTTGATTTTATCAATTCGTTAAACAACAATGTTTCTTTTTTTCTAACCATGTTTCTTAGTATTATCCTCTTCATTCTAACTAATTTAAATATTTTCAATAATTCAGAATTTTGACTAAAAATGTTACAATGATCAAGATTTGTATAAGAAGAGGAGCCTTCATTTCTAATCATTGTCATAAACGGAAGGGAAAACTTATAAAAAATTGAAATAACTTAGTAGACGTAGAAAATCGATAGAAATAATGAACATCAACTATTAGTTGACTGTTAGAAGTATAGTAGATATAGTTATCAACCCAAGTAGAAGATGCACTCTTTGCTTCATGAAAATAATAAACATTTTTGAAAAATAATTACAGAAAAGTAATTTGAAGACATTTACTGGGCGAACGAAGTTTACTGGTTAGTGTTGACGCTTCGTAATTGAGAGTCTCCCGGTTCAAATTTCGATACGAGGCATCCTGACTAGTGATTTTGCAGTACCACTGGGCGAATACCAGGATACTTTTAATACATAAGCTTTGGCAAATTTTCTTGAAATCTTTGTTCTTATATTGTTAATGTTTCAGTGTGAAATGGCATTTTGCTGCATGGAAAATATTTTTAGTAAACAAAATATAGTAGATGAATGGTTAGTGTAAGGAACTCCTACTTGTATGTTCAAATCCCGACTGTTCTTATTGATTTTTTCTTTCAGCTACGCTCATATGTTGCACTCCAGAAGTTTAATTTTAAATTAAATGTAGTCGCAGCTAGTTTAAACTGAAATTATTTTCAAAACTATTTGCTATTACATGTTTTTGTTTTACTTGCGATGTTTCAACTTTGATATTAGATCTTAGAACCCTAATGTAACTCATTTCCCTACGTCATATCATGATGAATGTTTTCACAACAACGATAATCGGGCGGTAATACAGAATTTCATTGTTACTGCAGGGCCGGATCTTGAAGCCTGCGAACTACGCGTTCGCAGGAGGCGCCAGGTGAACAGGGAGCCAAATTAGAAAAATGAATTTTGTTTTAAATGTAAATATTTATTTAAAAAAATGTTATGATGAAAAATTTTCCTCATATAGCTTCAAATAAATATTGTACAGACTGAGATACAGATAAAATACATCAAAAGGACAATAAAGTCGAATCTTTGCGTGGTTAGCTGTAAAACACCTTTTACAAATGAAATGGACTCGTACATCAATTGATGAAAATACCACACGCACAAGTGATGCTAGTTTGAGGAAAATTTCCACGGCACAGGATAGACCTTTTTAAAGAGGGAAAAGGGATATTTTACGAATATGAGATAAAATGAAGGTAAATTTAGCTTTCCAATAGATGTTGTATTAAGCATTATGACCGTAGAGCTAAAGACAGTGGTATTCTTTCCACAATCCCACCATATGCACAAAATACAAATATAACAGACTCTTCATTCCTTCCTCAACAATCCTTCCGACACCTTGCTAGAGAATATCATTGCCAAATATGTCTTTAAAATCCGAATGGATCAACAAACGAAAGGAATTCAACCGCAAGTATTGGGTGGCATTATCACAGTAAAAAGAAATGTCTCCAAGGGTGCTCCTCCATCTTGTCTTGAACAGTGTCTTCGCATAGTACTTTGGTTCAATGACCTCAGTTAAGGGTTGAGAAAGATCACCGTAAATGAAATTCACATTATCAAAGTTGAAGCAAGCATGGGCGCCCAAAAGGGGACGAGGGGGCCGGGTCCCACCTGGCTTACGACAAGTATAATATATATGTATAATTTCTTACGATTTTCTTAATACAAATAAAAATACCAAACGTAATATACCATCCAGGAAGATGACCCCTCTAAAAAATTCTTCGGGCCCCCATGCAAGCAAGTAGGTTTTCTTGTCCATTCGCCCAGGGAGTGGAGCGAATACTAAGAAAAGACGGGCGGTACAAATGGATTTTTTAAAAATCATTTCTGAGGGAAATTTTAACTTAAGTTCCTAATGGCTCAAATCGCTGTCCACTGCTTAATGCTCACTTTGTTTAATATCTATTAGTTCATTTGTCGTTCGTCAAGATTTTCATTTCTATCCTAAGTCATTTCGTTTTTGTTTTATTTTTTAAATTTATAATGATGTGTGCTTTCACTTTTTAATAGTACTTTGTTTTTCATGTAATAATAATGAGCAACGATATAAAACCAAGTGGGCATTTTATCGAAAAAAAAGCTACAAAACATGAAAGAAGATAAGAGGCAACCGAAGGCTCTAAAAGGTTTCGCGTTCTGGACAAAATCATACAAATGTTGAGGTGGGGAGTTGTCAATACCAGTCACTGTTAACGAAGCATTTGCAGGTCGACATTCTTTTGAAACTGTAAGGTTATTTTACCTGATTGCAGTAATTTAATTGTTGAATTAAAATGGGACGATACGGTCATTTCTGTTACGGGTCTGAATTAAATTTCATGTATTTCAAAATATGTTTGATTACAATTAGTTTTCACGCGGCATATAAGTATAGAACTTGAAAGGATATAATCGAAAGCGATGAAAGGTCATTTGGATGACAAGTATTTATAGTTTTTTTTAGTACTCTCACTTTCAATCACAGCAGCATATACAGATGCTTGTTTTATTATAACAGTATAACAATAATTATTAATCCATTCTCTGTTATTAAATTTAGATGGAGCGATATTTTAAATTAGTAATAATTCTAATGCAAAGTAGAGTTTTGATTATTAGTTACTTGTGTTCAGGGATGCACCGACATAGGTGCTAGGGATGCGCACGAGACGAATCGAGACAGGATTTTCCAGACAAAATTCGAGTCGAGACACGGTTCTTCCAATAGAGAAATATATATTTTTCGAGTCGAGACATCACTTTTACAACACATTTTCGAGACGAGACAGCTACACATCTTGTCTCGTGGGCATCCCTAATAGGTGCAGTTTTCCTTTCAGAAAAAATCTTCCGGGGGGGTACACTTAGTATTCAGAGGGCCACTGCTGTTACTCTTTTATTTATTATTATATTACAGACGTATTATTTTGATCTCCTCCCGGGGGAAAGTGGCCCCCTAAAAATATGTGCACTGCACAGGTAGTCTGAGAGTCTGGATCATTCAATTAGCACAATTTCAGGGGCAGATACACAAAATTATTTGCATTTGTAGGCTATTCCGAAAAATCTTCGAACCCGAAAGAAAAATCTTGGGTGCATCTTTGCTTCTGTTTACATTGTGTTACTGCCTGATTTCGTACGTTTATGTTGGAAAGAAACATGAAAGAATTGAATTGTTCTATAGGCCTAAAGGGCCCTGAAAAGAATGTTTGCGAAGGAACCTGATTTTAAAGTGCTGCCACGGGATCGAGGACAAATTAAATATCAATTAAGACACACACTTTTGTCATTTGTTGTGTATTGAACTAGTTTAACTAAAATTAATAAAGAATTATTTGAAATCAAGTATATCTCAAGAACGATTAAATGGACTAGCTTTGATGGCCATTGAAAATTACATTCTGAATGAAATTGATATTGATGCAATAATAAGAGATTTTGCCAAATTGAAAGCCAGAAAAGTGTCTTTATAACATGAACTTTACAGAAACAAAGAAAACGAGAAATTAAGCTAACTACCATATTTGTATCACTGGAAAACACTACTTAAATATGCTTTTAATGAAGTGTAAGAGCATATCTCTTTGTCAAAATCAAACCTGTGATAATGTTAAACTTAAAGCTCATTAGTTTTATTCTGTTTCGACTTTTATGTTTCAACTGTATTTGTCAAAATACATCTTAGGTATACATTTTAGTTGTTTCCTGTGCTTATTTAATAAAAAAATATATATAAATTATTAAAACTGGAACTTTGGTCATGATTCATCCACAGTTAATTAGGTTTAATTTCGCCATTTTCCTTTAATACTCACAGGAAGACTGAATTATTATAGAAGAAATTTGTAATTGTAACAATTATCTGAAGAATTTTTGTCCATTATAGCATTCTATTCTTTTATTATCATTTAGGCGGGGGCGACTAAATATTGTTTATTTACACTTACAAAATGTCTACAACCGATCCTGTTACTGTTTTATATATATATATATATATATATATATATATATATATAGAGAGAGAGAGAGAGAGAGAGAGAGAGAGAAAGTTTTGATTCAGAAAAAAGTACAGTTGAACGTACGATGCAACATGGGCTCCTGGAGGGATTTCAAACGAATTTAGTATACGTATACATTACCATCTGAACAATTTTACCCTAAAAATGCTTTCGATCACTGAAATAAATTCCTGCCTACGCTCCTGTAAAGCGGTAAGAATTTTAGAATGGGGTAATGCCTCCCTGGAGCAACGACAGTTCCCCAGAAATCATACCTCTGATAGGTCCGGGTGTAACACCAGTATTTGTGTATTACCACTCCTCACTCTAAGTGTATTGAAACTTAAGTCAAAGGAACTGTTCTGAAATCTTCACCGGTTCTCTCCTCTGAAACCGCATGCGAATGGGACCAACCTTGGTCATATACCACATCTGGAATATTACCGTTTATGTCAGAGATTCCGAAAAATATATATTCGACACAAATAAAGAATGTTTTCGGTTTTATTTTATTTTATTTATTTATTTATTTGCCTGTCACCCTCCCACTCTGACCTCCATGCCAACCAAGGCTTAACTTGAACTTAAGCAACATCGACAGCGTCATTATTCATCTGCGACCACGAAAACTAATACCATAACGATTTCGATATTAATATTGTTCATATTGAGTACTTTTACATGCCACTTCCCCCCTTATTACGGATGGCTTCAGTGTCTCGCCCCCACAACTATGGAGCAATTTCAATAAACTTACGTATAGCTATATACCACAATCTGTAAAATAAATGTGCGAGTGACCTTTTTCGGGGAGGAATTCATTAGCTACTTTTCCAATATCAATGTGGTGGCTTTTTTCTCTTTCCATGCTAAAGATTGCCGAAGAGCTCAACTGCATTTGCACCACTCTCCTATGAATATAGATTTTAATGGCATTTACTTTACTAAGTGCTTGCTTAGGTGTTACAGGAAAAGTGAGATTCTGTTATAAATGAGTAGGGGTCTAAACAAATACGGAAAACTATTAGCAATGACACTACTCGAAATGAGTTTTCGCAATATAATGGAACAGTATTTTATTCGAATGTGAAGGAAATCATTGCATAAATTGGCCCTTCTCCTCCTTAGAAGTCTAAGCTACAATACGTATCTAATAATTTTGAATTAGAAATATATGCATTGAGTTTCATATCCTTAACTTTAAGGTCTCCTGAGTTAAGTAAATGAATAACCTTCCTGCTAACGAAAGAGTAAAGCTTTGGGCTTTAATGGTATCTGGAGTGTAATTATTAATTTCAGCAACCCTGAAAACTATTGAATAGACACTCATATCTTTCAATTAAGAATTATTAAATTTTCACCCCTCCCATTAAACCTCCATGCCGATAATGCTAAACTTTGATGTGAACGATATAGAAGGTTTCATAATTCATGTACTCAAAAGCTATGGATTTAACATTAATATCGTTTATTTTCGATTATTTTTGCATGTCCCTGTGTTTCCAGGGGTGCCCATTAAGGGAGTAAGAGGGGGCGATTGCCCCCTCTAGAGGAAATTATACTTTGCAAGATCGAAAACCCAAAAATTGTTTGAATATTTACCCCAAAATTTGGAACTATATTTGAAATGTCGCTTATACTTACCCCTTAACCCCTACCCATAAAACCACAATATGGGCGCCCTTGTGTCGGCAGGAGTCGTGTGGTTCGGGTTCCACGTTAAGTCGTAGATGCACATTTTGTATAGAGTCACAGCTGAAAGACATGCTGAACTCTATATCACCTCACCTCATGAGATATTCTATTTTTGCATAATTTCTATTGAATCTCCTCCTTCCTCTTAGGACACGCATAGGTTCAAACCGAATCTTTCTTCACGGTTGGAGGACGCAAGGCTACTGTACCATACGCGTACAACCCTTATGATTTGCGCAGTTTGAGTAGCACGCACGAATAAACCACGCTTACATTTATTATATATAATTAATAAAATCTCATATTAGGACTAACTTCGCACACCAAACTTTTAACAATGCGACTTTTTAAATTCTGTTCATCATCTTTATTATTATTATTATTATTATTATTATTATTATTATTATTATTATTATTATTGCAATAGCTATATGAAGCAATTATCTCGGCCAATTTCGTTAATGCACACCATTCAGCAACCGGTAGTTGTAGAAATCAAGCTTTTACAACAGAAATTGTTAGCTCAATCGGTAGAGCGCAGACTTATGGATTCAAGGGTTACGAGTTCGAATCTAGCCTAAGTCAAAATATTTTTTTCTGATATAATTCTTGAGACTGAAATGTTTCTCTCTTCATCTTTATCTCGTAATTCTGAATAGAGATGTTTGGATGTGAAAGAAAAAAGTATACTAGGATATAAGAAAAGAAAGATAAACTA
The DNA here is from genome assembly GCF_964235325.1 of Thermobia domestica. Classification (NCBI taxonomy): domain Eukaryota; kingdom Metazoa; phylum Arthropoda; class Insecta; order Zygentoma; family Lepismatidae; genus Thermobia; species Thermobia domestica. The sequence goes on from NC_137456.1 coordinate 186,638,336, forward strand.
CATGATACCTTTTGCAATTTTAAACTATATTTTCACCTATCTAGGACGTTTCTAAAAAGTTCAGACCTCTAGACCTCCTTTTCGCTCTCTTACGTGTCCTTTAACTAATTTCTACAATTACTTATTGAGTCTAATTTACTTATAATTACTTATTGAGTAATTATACATATATTCAGATGTCTTATCTCTTTCTCTTTTCTCTACATCATGTCTTGAGATGAATGTTTTGACAATAGGTTACAGACACGATTTTACAAAATAATACGATCTGCGATATCAGTGATACATATTGTGGTGTTTAACTTAACATATAAAACAATAAACAGAAAAACTGAGAATACGAATCTTTTCGTGCACCGATGCTTCAAATCTGTGTCATTACTCCCTATACTTATGTTAATTCCCTAGTCAAAATAAAAACTCTTCAAAATTAATAAAAAATTCTTATACAACCATCCCTTCCTTGGAGTACTGCGCGGTCACATACCCGTCACTGCGATGTAAAGGCGCTTATGGCGACGAGGATACATATGGTTTCTATTGATTGTAATTAAAATCAAAAAAATCTAAAAAACTGAATAACTTAATAAAAATCCAGGAGATACGACTATTATTCAACTACCGTATCTTTAGTTACGGCAGTTTGAGAGAAATTTAATTCTGTATAATTGAGATACGATGAACATCAAACTGCTTATCCTGTAACTGTACGATCTAGTTGACCGATTATTAATGAAGAAAATTTTTAACTTTTTAAATGAACCTCGCATAATAGTGCTCTCAAGAATTTTTCTCTCAGCCAACAAACGAATGTGCATATATGTATGTGCGTCTCGTCTGCGACGGAAATCGTAGAGTTCCTCTCTCCTTCCCAAATAAGGAGCTAAAATTCAGCACAAAGAACAATCGTCGTCTCAAAACATTCCTATCCATAAGCTGTCATAGCTATTTTTAACTTCTGACATCAGCAAACTGCATAGCAAAGCGAGTTGTCGCCTATCAACGCGACGAGACGGAGAGAAAAGGTGCTTTAGTCTGACGATAACACTTGCTGAAGTTACCACGAGGATTTTGGTGCGCACAACTGAAACGAACAAGCAATTTGAAATAATGTTTAATTTTGTTAGTGCGAAACATAGTAACTTTAAACATCGTAATATTGAACCAATGCCGTGATAATGAAGATAAGCAACCATTTTAAGATGTTCATTTACAAGTGTAAATCTAAAAGTCATTGCAGCGACATGGAGTAAGCGAGCAGCAAAGACCACCTGTTCATCGAAAGAAGATGAGAGGAAACTAACCCGCAACTTTCTGGACAGACCCCCTTGGAACCCCCAAAAAACAGTTTCACTTCAATGATCACAGTGAGTAAACAGTGCTAGTGAATAACAAAAATCAACCATGTGACGAAATATAACGAATAATTCGTGGCAACCGCGTCAACCGCGCCTTTCATGTTAAATGGGCCTAAATTAAAATATAATTATTATTATTGGTTATCTAAAGTGAAGTGCTACAGCTAATGTAATATTTGTTCGTGAAGTTCAAGTGTTAATTAAATCAAAATTCAAATTTTGAGTATCCTTTCAAAATAATAATCATGGTCTAAATTTATATATGTTAATTTTAAGAAACAACCTAATTCATTTTTCTTTACAGCACGAGTGATTAGCGCATATGCAACTTAGTAATTCATACATTAATAAATTGCATTAGCGCTAAAGAATACAATTGGAGTTAGCTTTGTGCTGATTTCCCGAAACGTTCTGACAGAACTCTGAACCTGTTGTCCAACGGCTATATGGTCAGTTTTAATGGTCGATCCAACCCGCTAGTAAATGCTAAAGGAGACATTCGAATGGTGGAGAATCGAACCCAGACCATGGTAAAAGCGCAAGCCCACTTTGGGACCGTAGGACACGAACCTCATACAGTAATAAAAGGGTTTGTCCCGATAGGGAGTGAGTAGAATTGAACTCAATACTCTAGTATATGGTTAATCCCTATGTGAGACGTACCTGGATCGAGCCCAGTATTATTATATATGGCTTTCCGTCACGGGAACGTACCAGGACTCGAACCTAATACTGTAATATATGGCCAAGCCCTTCACAGGGACAGAAACCCTAATACTGTAATATATGGCGCCCGATAGCACAGGAACGTTCGGTAAAACCGCATAAGAGCGACGCTAATTGTATTTTCTCGATTAAGGTAAATTGTAGTGCCTTTTTGGTACTATTTAATTTTGTTGTTTTGGCATTAGTAAATAAATCATCATGTTCGTAAATAGAGAAATAATTCCTGTCTTGCATGAAATGCGAAAAATATGGAAAGAAACAGAGTACTTAATAGTAGAAACTCAATTTAGATATAGAAAAGAACCATTTACATTGTTAGAAGTTGAAAATGCTTTAAAAGTAGATCAGGAAGTTTGTGAAATTCGTAAAAGAGCTAAACAGGAAATTGCAAAATCTCTTTTGAAAAGGAACCTAAAATATAGGGCCGAAATTGAAGATAAAGTTGTTGCTAAAATGTGTGAATTACGTAAATCTGATTTCTATCGAAAGGCCAAAGATGAATGTGTTCTTGAATCAGAATTTATTTCCTTGTCAGACATTAAATGTAAATTGAAAGTTCACTATGAAAATTCAGACATTGTACGTACTGAGAAAGAAAGGTTAGCTGAAAAGATATATAAAAGATATTCAAAGCTTTACAATGTTAGTTGTAACAAGGATTTCAGTGATAATCAGAAAATAAATTGTAAAGTTGTACCACCGAAACGGGCTAGGTTTGCTGATCCTCTTGAAACTGTAACTTTTGCGCACCCTTTTGTAAAAGTTAATGAGTTAGAAAATATTCAAAATTACGAGAATCGACAAAGAAAAACAGTACCATTAGAAATAAAATTCGCTGAAAGTAATTTAGAATTTGTTGAACGTGAGTTTGAAGGTAGTTTGTGGACATTGCCCCCGTAGCTCAGAAAGCATACGCACGAACAGTGAAAAATGAATGTGTTGAAAATTGTACTATTTTGTCATATGTTAGGTCTCAGTCACCACCTATCGTTGTAAATCAAGCCACTGTTGAATTTCTTGACAATGAATTTGAACAGGTTGAAGAAATATCTGAGTGTGACTTAAAAGCAGAAAAAGAAATCATTCCTGTTGTTAGTCACGTTAACGTTGAACTAGGCCAAGCCAAAGAGTTTGCTTTGTCTCTGTCGAATAGCATTATAGAAAGAAAAAAGAATAACAAGCTCAACCCAGCTGCTTCTTTGCAACCTCCACCAACCATCGAGTTGGTTACGTCCAGAGTAGCTCTGTGTGTGAATCAGCGGTCAGCTGTTCCAGCCGTTGTTTGTTTGTTTTGTAAAGGAACAAAAGGCATTCATGGATGCAATGCGTGCGTCACTGCAGGAAGGTTTACTAAAGTGGTAATAAATTGCGTTGAGAATGAAGGCGAGAGCGGCCCGTTCACGCTGCCTTGTAGTGCATTAGATTTGTTAAAGAAAAATTGTTTTTCTGGCACCTCGCTAACCAGTAGATTGGAATGCGTTCCGTTTTACAAAACTTGTTTATTTTTTGTGTCTGTTAGGATTGTAGAGATTTGTCAAGAGAAGAGTAGTTCTTTAAGCTGTGAGTTGAAAGTTAAAGATATACAGATAGAAGAAATAAATTATGTCACCTTTTGCATAGTCACTTGCACTCAAATTGTGTATTTAGAAGATAGTACAAACTGCTTTACGCCAGGTAGGCCTAATGGTAATGACCATAACTCAGTAACGTGGGGAAAGAAATTGAAAACCTGTCAAGATAATTTTAGTAGATTACGAAATGTTGTTTGTCAAAGGGCAAGAAAGTATAATTTACAAGTGCGTTATGACAAAAAGCACCGGCAACATAAAAAGAAAGTATATAAAGTCAGACGGAAACTAAAAAGAATTAAAAGTATGCTGTATTGTTTTTCAAAATTTTCAAGCGTATTCGTAAGTGTTTTTTGAGAAATAAATATTACAGTCGCACCAATCCTCAGACAAGTAGTTGTAAATGTCAAGTTGTGTTATTGCACCACGGTTATCAAAATTTCAAACCAGATCTTACTGGTAACTTAGAAAATAATGATTTAGTGAAGAGGTCAGGTACTGACCACGTATCACCTGTAAGTAACAAAAATCACGAACCTTTTCAGGAAGAATGTGGTAATCGGGTGAATACATCTTTCACGTCTAATCGATTTGAGAATGAATGTGATAATAAAATTAAATGTCAATCACCAACTACTGTCAGTGATGTGCTATCAGCTGATCGTGACGTAATGACAAAGGTCAAACATACAGGTAAATGGAAAAACTTAGTGAAACAAAAAATGCAATTTAGGGTTCACTCTGAATACCGTAAAATTGGTGCACATCGAAAATTATCACAAAAGAAAAGTAATTGCAACTCAAGCAGTGATAAGTTAGTCAATTTTTTGTGTTATGCAGCAGTCATACATGTTGAGAAACCGATTTTGTGTTTTGAGCTACCGCTTTCTAATGTAATCAGGATTGATGAAAATCTTGTACTAGTATATGCATTCACATTATTTGTTTATTGGCAAATGAAACCTTTGAAAATTGTTTTTGTGTTGAAAAAACCTAGGGTAGGTGTAGGATAAACAAAAACTTCGTTAAGCTGGACTGCTTGTACTGTATGAAACCGACACTTGCAATGGTTTTGATATTTCAAAAAAAAAAGAGGAAGAAAAGGTTGGATTAAAGATACCATTTTTAAAATCTTGATATTTCAAATATACATAATATGAAATCACTTGTAATAGTATATTTTTTCGTTAATGCATTCACAACGAAATTTAATTTTTCGAATCAGAAAATATAGTGTTTCTTTTCGAAGTGCAAGAGTGAATTTGCGCAGTGAAAATTTTCAAATATAGTGAAATGAAATAAATTTAAATTGTGAAGATGTGGAAAATCTATATAGAATATTCCATCACAATGTTGCAATTTTACAAAATTAAAAATGTTTTGAATCACAAATTTAAATATTTTGGTGAGAAATCATTCGGTAATAAACCTAAATAAGCACATTTTAAATTAATTTGTTAAATTTCTCAATTACTAAATAATAAACATGCGTCCATTAATAGTAATGTATACTTACGATGTGTTATGTCAAGTTATTTCGTTTTACCTAATCAGTATGCCTCTGGGATTACTAATCAGCTGAGGATACTTGAAGTTTGGTGTGGTAAGTTATGGTAGTTACCTGTACCCACCTTCATGGCGCGTTGTTCAGTTGAAAAGAATATATAATGAGACATCCTATTATAAATGAGTATCAAGTAAGTTGTGTATGTGATAATTATTAGCAACTATTATTGCATTCACTTTGTATTAATCTTTTCGTTGAATACGAAAACATTTCGAGTCTTAACTTGAAAACATGGAAGCAAAGGTCCCTCCAATATTATGGGTTATTCATATTATGTAATGCCCGGAGTAGGCAATTTTCTTATTAGTCCCCTCTATATTATTTTTAAATTTTACCCAAATATCCTATCTTTTCACTTTGCTTCGGGGATGGAAATAAATTACATTTTAATGTGGGTAGGTATCTTCAAAATTTCGGAGGGCAGGCACTTTGAAAAGTGTAATGGTTTGACAAACCATCCACTGCTCAGTCCATTCTTGGTTAATTTTTAACCGGAATGTAATAATTGTAAATATTATGATATTGAGCGTTGTTGTAGATTTAAGTCATAATTTTCATACCGTAACCAATATTTTGAAAATATTTATGTGTGCTCGTACTTGAATGTAATTTGTGTGCTCTATATTTGATTTATAGTAGTAATGGTAATTGAAATAATACTAATGATTATAATAACAATAAATGAAAACAGATATACAGTTATTGTGTTAGTTTTTCAACGTGTTTGAAGTTGTTTTTAATGTAAGTAAATATTGAAAATGAATGCTTTTTGACAACAGTAAGACAATTAATTCATGTTACATTTAAGAGTACAAGGCACTACATTAATAAATATTTTAGGTTACAATGATTACTTAATATACTTGTAATATTTTTGTGTTCAATGGTAAACAATGCCAGTAATTAGTTGTTCAATTATTAAATGTGATATTTTAAAAGATAGTAATAATAACTTTGTTTATATTTTGATATGTTTGAAATTGTGGCACTTTAGTGTTTTAAAACAACAAATATTAATATAATGAAAGACATTGATAAACTTTATTAAAATTATGGCCCAACCGTAATTCGAAATTCGTTCCGTATGGCCCACGTGTTCGTTACCGTACTTCCGAATGGACTTTGAAAATTTTTCGTTATATTATCTCAAGAAGACTTAAGTGATGTTAACCCTTTGAAGACCAGAGGATGGAATTTGGTGACCATAGTAAAGTAATCAGTGTTGCAGGGTTCTGTTTGTTTTTCTCTCTCCCTCAAAACAAACGTCCTGTCGAGCGCCAATGTAACTGTACGATCTAGTTGATCGATTATTAATGAAGAAAATTTTTAACTTTTTAAATGAACCTCGCATAATAGTGCTCTCAAGAATTTTTCTCTCAGCCAACAAACGAATGTGCATATATGTATGTGCGTCTCGTCTGCGACGGAAATCGTAGAGTTCCTCTCTCCTTCCCAAATAAGGAGCTAAAATTCAGCACAAAGAACAATCGTCGTCTCAAAACATTCCTATCCATAAGCTGTCATAGCTATTTTTAACTTCTGACATCAGCAAACTGCATAGCAAAGCGAGTTGTCGCCTATCAACGCGACGAGACGGAGAGAAAAGGTGCTTTAGTCTGACGATAACACTTGCTGAAGTTACCACGAGGATTTTGGTGCGCACAACTGAAACGAACAAGCAATTTGAAATAATGTTTAATTTTGTTAGTGCGAAACATAGTAACTTTAAACATCGTAATATTGAACCAATGCCGTGATAATGAAGATAAGCAACCATTTTAAGATGTTCATTTACAAGTGTAAATCTAAAAGTCATTGCAGCGACATGGAGTAAGCGAGCAGCAAAGACCACCTGTTCATCGAAAGAAGATGAGAGGAAACTAACCCGCAACTTTCTGGACAGACCCCCTTGGAACCCCCAAAAAACAGTTTCACTTCAATGGTCACAGTGAGTAAACAGTGCTAGTGAATAACAAAAATCAACCATGTGACGAAATATAACGAATAATTCGTGGCAACCGCGTCAACCGCGCCTTTCATGTTAAATGGGCCTAAATTAAAATATAATTATTATTATTGGTTATCTAAAGTGAAGTGCTACAGCTAATGTAATATTTGTTCGTGAAGTTCAAGTGTTAATTAAATCAAAATTCAAATTTTGAGTATCCTTTCAAAATAATAATCATGGTCTAAATTTATATATGTTAATTTTAAGAAACAACCTAATTCATTTTTCTTTACAGCACGAGTGATTAGCGCATATGCAACTTAGTAATTCATATATTAATAAATTGCATTAGCGCTAAAGAATACAATTGGAGTTAGCTTTGTGCTGGTTTCCCGAAACGTTCTGACCGAACTCTGAACCTGTTGTCCAACGGCTATATGGTCAGTTTTAATGGTCAATCCAACCCGCTAGTAAATGCTAAAGGAGACATTCGAATGGTGGAGAATCGAACCCAGACCATGGTAAAAGCGCAAGCTAACTTTGGGACCGTAGGACACGAACCGCATACAGTAATAAAAGGGTTCGTCCCGATAGGGAGTGAGTAGAATTGAACTCAATACTCTAGTATATGGTTAATCCCTATGTGAGACGTACCTGGATCGAGCCCAGTATTATTATATATGGCTTTCCATCACGGGAGCGTACCAGGACTCGAACCTAATACTGTAATATATGGCCAAGCCCTTCACAGGGACAGAAACCTTAATACTGTAATAATCCCACAGTTATATTTAGGAATTTAGATACGCCTATTAAAGAGAAATACAGAGCTTCTAAAGGAGAATTCGGGGATGGCCTTAACTCAAACATCGATTATTTTAGATACGACACTTTGCAAACAAAGGGGCGATATTTTCAACATTTTTAGTGCATATTGATCCGCACTCTACTTATTACATTACAAAACAGCCTTTTTTGCTTTCCTGCTTGAAAATATATCCTCCTTGCAATATCACTAAAGTTTAGCTCACGCCTTAAAGTAGAGTCAGGGGTGTAGCCAGCAGGTTTACCTAGGAGGGACCCGTCGTTTGTGATGGGAGCCAGCTATAACATACAAAGCCAAATCTATATATATATATATATATATATATATATATATATATATATATATATATATGTGTGTGTGTGTGTGTGTGTGTGTTACAGGTAGTGATTTTGGGGGCTGAAATAAACCGGAAAATTTTTGTTTCCGTCCGGAAAACTAAAAAAACTGTTTTTTTAGCTTTTTTCTTTTTCTCCATAAATATTATGTACTCTCTGTCAGGAAAGTAAATGTACACTCATGTCCAAAATTATTGTCGCATGTCTGTAAATATGTTGTAGGAATATAATTTGATGACGAATTCGCTCGGTATTTCTTATAATGTTAGTATGTGTATAATCGGCAAAGACATGTACCCTATGTGGGAAATTTCATGTCAAAAGAGCAGTAAATAAGAATAATAAAACAAAAATTAAACTTTCGCGTCCATTTAGCAATATTTTATTTTACTCACTCTAATTTTCGTATTTATAATTCTTTTTCCATGAAGTTTACCACAAATATACATTTCCCGATTATACACATAGTATTAAAAGTGCCCTGCAAAATCATTATCAAAATATATTCTTACAAGAAGACAGTTATAGATATGCGACAATCATTTTGGACATGAGTGTACATATCTTTATTGAGTCTGGAACTCCTACGCTCCATCCATGGAGGATATGAGAAATAAATCAATCAAATATGTAGTGAAGGATAAGGAGAAAAGCCCAATCTAAATAAGATGTTGAAGAGGAGCACAAGCTGAGAATACGAATAGTGCATGGTGTAAATAAAGGACACCGAAAGAGAAACAGCTGGTAAACGGAGAAAAAAGAGTAAAAATTGTCGAAGTGGAGACATAAAATACATATGCGAACAAATACGCCGACAACTAAATGCTTACCACGCAACGATCTTGGTGTAGTGGTTAAGGCGGTGCTACCTCTTCACTGAGTCGAGTTTTCCCCTATCTAATAACATTGAATAAAAAAATTTCATTTGGAACATGGAAAGGAAGATAGAAAACATCAACAACGAGGAAGGGGGAAAGAAAAAAGATTTGGAAAATATCTACAATTAATTGAACAATAATGGATATAGGATAGAGCAGTTTAGGAGAAAGAGAAAAGAAGATAATATGGATAGGAAAAAAGAGGAAGACCAGAAGTGGTATGGCATTCAGAGCATAGGCGAAAAGACCGAAGTGCTGAAGAAGTTATTAACAAAAGGTGGTGTGAAGACTTATAGAAAAGGAGGAGAAACTTTGTTGAAGTGCATAAGAAAGAAAAGGAAAAGGAAGGAAAATCATATAGAGGAGCAGGAAGAAGGAGTGATATATGAAGTGAAGTGTAGTGAGTGTGACATGAAATACATAGGGATGACCGGGAAAAGGCTTATGGACAGATTAAAACAACATAAGGATGATGTTAGACTGAAAAGAGATAATAACGCTATATACAAACATGTGAAGGAAACAGGACAAAATAGACTGTGAGGGGGCTAGGGGTTTAGAGAGAGAGAAGAGGAAGATTATTAGAAAGTGGAAAGAGGCTAGAAGAATAAAGAGAGAACAAGAGGAGAACCTAATGAATTGGACAAGCGGTATGAATATACACGAGCAATGTGATAAATTGTTGGATGTGATAGAAAAGGAACAAGAAAAGTGCATATAGGCTATTAATATTTATTTATTTAAATTTATATATATATATATTTAGTTATTTTTTTCTTATTTAATATTTTCTATTTGTTATTTACTTTCTTAAAGAACTGTTAGAAAAAGTGAAAGGGCTCATTATATTTTTCTGTTTGCGCGGAATTGACTTTATCCTCATTGGTTCCCTCCGACCAATGAGAAAGAAGAAAGGGCGTGGCCTTTCACTTTCTCGTATATATAAGATCTGCTGTCACCTGTCTTTTCTCAGTGTTTGTGTTTGATGAAGAGGACATTAGGTCCTTGAAACTGTAACACATTGTAAGTATAGTTTTTAATATATTTCATTCTGCTCTGGTCAGAACAGTGTTTTATTTGTTAAATAACTTTCTTCAATAGAGACAGTTTGCTACTAATTGCTTACAACTGTATATACTTGACGAAGGGAAAAGCCAATGTAAAAGAAGAATGGATTTGTTCTCGCTGTTTTTATTTTTGTCTGCTTTCAGCAAAGAAAACTTACTCCAACGCCTCCTCACTGAAATGCCATAAATATTTCATTCTTGAAAAGGGTCCCTCACAGCTGTGGACAATGTTCAAACTTCAAAGTAACCCTAGATACCGCAGCCTACTAGAAGAGAGAACGCAGTGTCGTCAATGCGTTGTTGCAAATCTTCACATAAAAAGGGGGAAATAAATGACTTTATTGGAGGCTTATAGTAAAATTATAAGTTCGTATAATGAATCCTTTATTATTGACCTGACTCCATGCAAATTTTTGTAAGGATTTGTTCATTGCTTGCTGAGAAAAACACAAAAAAGTTCCAATGTTATTAGATAGGGAAAACCTCGACTCAGCAAAGAAGTACCAACGCCTTAAGGCGCTAGATTACAAATCTGAAGGACGTAAGCTCCATTCCACCACAAGAATTATTTTTTTTATCTTTGTTAATGCACACAGCACATGAGAGGTGGTAAAAGAGAGCGTATTACCCGTTTAATATGTTAAGTGAAAACGAGATAAAATTACAGTAACATTTATTAGAAAAGTGAAAAAACGAAAACGAGGAAGCAGGTATATCTAATCAGGAGTATGTATCAGAGGGCGGTGATCAGAAAAACGAAATTTTCCCGAGTTTCGCACATCTGAGTCTCTACAATAGGCAAATTTCTTCAGAAATGTGCCTATTGCAGACCATCTTGTCAAAACTGCCGCAAAATTTCTATGCACTTTTGCTGATCATCACCCTCTGAGATGAAAACCACACCCAGATCGAAATTATCTCTCTTTCTGTCTATGTATCTATCTATCTATATATATCAATATATATATATATATATATATATATATATATATATATATATATATATATATATATATATATATATATATATATGTATGTATGTATGTATATTAATTGTTCACGGCACAAACATTAATTGTTCAAATATCTTCGATGAGTTCGTTAGCCAGAATAATCAGATGAAAATATTCAAAATGGTGCCGTTCAAACTCTTCCAAAGGAACCAAATTTAGCCCATAAATGGGAATTCACAATGTTTGAGTGACTTTTCCTCTTTTATTGAAATATTTTTGTGAAGGAACTTATCCTCTTTTATTGAAATATTGGACCCGATTAGTCACCTAAAGAAGGTTCACGCCCTTTTGCTAGGCCAGGCTCGGGTTTTGGGAGGGGAATGTTTTCCTATTTGAACGACGATTGTTAGTGATGGTGTGAAGTTACACATTGAAAGTGAAGTAACTTGTGAAACGTTTTATTAGAAAGAATAGTATGTTAAATGCGCTTTCCCCTAACACAGAGAACTGGTTTAGTTCGTACTTAAAAAATCGTAGGCAGGTCGTAGAAATAACGCATAAGAATAATAACATTGTAGAAAGCTATTTATCAGATGAATTATATATAAAGCACGGAATTCCACAAGGATCTATTCTAGGGCCATTGCTTTTCCTTTTATATATTAATGATTTTGAAAAAAACATCTTCGGCAGATGTCTCCCTTTTCGCTGACGATACCACTCTGCTAGTGAGTGGAAAAAATGAAAAATTATTGGAACAGAATGCTAGGCAAACACTAAGTGAAGTATCCCTTTGGATGAAGAACAATAATCTCTTTGTTAATGTTGAAAAATCCATTGCTATAAATTTTCATAACAAGTGCAGTAAACCAATATACCCAAACCTATATCTGAACCAAAATAAAATTAACTATACAACACACTGTTCGTTTTTAGGTCTTACTATAGATAATAACCTGATATGGGAATTTCATATAGAGTCAGTTATTAATAAATTAAATAGAATATGTTTTGCACTAAGGATTATTAGAAAGAAGGTAAATTTAAAATTAGCTAAAACCTTGTACCATTCGTATTTTAACTCTATCTTGCAATATGGTATCATGTTCTGCGGAAATTCAAGTCAGAGATTTAATGTTTTCAAAATTCAGAAGAAAGCCATAAGAATACTTTGTGATAAGAAGCCGAATTTTTCTTGTAGACATTTGTTTAAGGAGATCAATATACTTCCTCTGGATAGTTTATATTTGTATCGTCTCTTTTTGTATTTGAAAGAACACTCATCGGTATTCGTAACAAATAAGGATGTACATAATCATAGTACGCGAAATAAGAATGATTTTCATTTGTGTAATCACCGGTCAGCAATGTATCAAAAAAGTGTAAGTTATGGTGGTGTTAAGTTGTACAACATGTTGCCTATTGATATAAAGTATGAAGAAAATATGAAAAGGTTCAGACAAAAGTTAAAATTATTTCTATTAGAAAATTCTTGTTATACGATTGAGGAGTACGTAAATATGACAAGGTAATATTACCTTATTTTACTCATGTAAATTTTTTGTACATATGACGCATGCTACACTTACTTGAGGACATTCCTCGTACTTGTAAGTTCATACAAAAGAAATAAATACAATACAATACAATACGAGGCATGCACAGCAACATAATTCAGAATAGTTGCTGTCTAGTTCACTAAACAAAGATAGGGGTATAGAAAGCAAACATGCCGCGTCAACGAGGTCGACCGTAATTGATAAAGGCGGAAAAAGATGTGTAGCAATACAACGACTTTGGTAAAATTGATATTTCGTTCTGTATCCTGGAATAGATCGTATGTCATACATCACAATTTTACAGGAGAGAAGAAGAACTGTCTTACGTTGTAATCGTGATATATTAACTTTGTCCGTATTCCTTTACTAACCCTATCATGTAGACGCATATGTAAGTGTGAATACCACAACTTGGGTTTAACGAATGCTGTTTACACATTCAGTGGTTTACAGGGTTTAGTTGTATATTCACTAAAAAGATAATACACAATGTAATTCTTCATACCTCAGCTTCCAGTTGCCAAATATATGCAATTTCTTGTTAGATAATGAAACAAATGATGTCGGATTTTAATACACGAAGTATTGCAAGATACAAAATGCTTTTCGGGCGGTACTTTTAGATGTCAGCTCATGGCCGTCGCGTGGGAGGGGTGACCGGGGCGATCTCCCCGGGCGCTGGATGTTGTGCATGCTGTAGTTTACTCCCTACAGTATACTTGTTTCTTCTGCAGTCTTGCTCTTGTACATTTTTTTCGTTTCTCTGTGCAGCCTCCATAATTTCTCAGCTTTACAGCCTCATATCTCCCTTATTTGGCAACACAGATAAACAATTTTTGCTTATTTTCTTTCCCGTTTTATGCCATAAAATAGTATCCTTTCTACTTGAAAAACTATAAGTTTGTATTGGGATGGCAACACTGCTTGTGTGACACTACTGCCGTGTTCTTGGTCACATGTCCCCCTCCGTAGGTATCAAGTTACCTGCATATATTTTTCATTTTCTACCTTTTTCCGGAGTTTTGGGGTATAACTCCACAGTCTCACCCAGTCACTACTTAGTATATGCATTATACGTAGCGGGTAAGTAAAACATTTCCGCACCGAGTGGCTATCACTACGATTATTAGAGATACACAATTAATCAGGGTACCAATTTTCATAAATATCTATCTGTCAAGGTTCGCATACGTCCCTTGTTGGTCATTGTAGTGTTATTTTCCCCCTCTCTCCATATAGTACTGCGGATTAGCTAACCTACTGTGCACTTTTTGATAAAAGCACCAAATTTGGCACAGAGGTAGACAGATATAATATGAACAAATTTGGATGTGGAGCCATTGGCCAACTGACCCCTGGAGGCCGTGGTAGCCATTTTCCAAAATGGCCGCCAGTGGACACCCGAAAGATAACAGAAATTAGATAAAGTTTGTTGCTGAATGTTTTAGTGAATGTTTATTGAATGTTTTGAATAAAAACATGCCGTTTTGTAAGATATATATATATAGGCGCAACATCTACAACAGTAATACTTCACCCTTTCATTCCCATTGCATAACTACAGACAGAACCACAATTTTGGAAAAATTATATATAAAAAAAAACTTTCCTGGAGTGTCACTTAAGATACGATATTACTGGAGTGTAAATTTTGGTGCTTTTATCAGAAAGTGCATAATATGTTGAAATATACAACTAAACTTCCGGACTATTATAAACAATCACTAATTTGTGCTAGCTTTGAAATTTCGAAAGATGCTGCTTTTTAATACTAATTTACATATTTACTCGTTCTTCCTTCTCTGTTTCGAGAAAAATGTCGAAGGTCTTCAAACTCGTGAAGCCTCGTGGTGAAGAAGCAGAAACAGTATTGTCTACCTCCGTCCAGTACAGCAAGAACAGAGACAGACTGGTCATTATGCTTCATATGTCAAGAAGTGACGCGAGAGTCGCTAACATGTCCATCCAAGAATACACGTAAAGACAAGGGGAGCAGCTACAGCATTCTTGCAGGATATCTGAAAAGGTTCAATGACCTTGAGCTTCTCCCCAAAGCATTTCTTTTTAGGCGACTAGATGAAGGAAGTGGCGTTGAAGCAGCATTGTTTGCAAACAATGCACGATACCATAAAACCTGCATGCTGAGGTATAACAAAACGAAGTTAGAGAGAGCTGAAAAGAGGCAGCTGAAAATAAGCGAAGATGAAGAAGTACAGAAAGCTGCTGACCACAAGTGAAAATGCAGTCTGTCACGACAATCACGTACTGAGCCTAAACAACGAGAAGCGAAATGTTCTTTTGAGGATAAACTGCTGGTTGTGACCCTCTTCATGAAGCTGCGACATTCCAACTGGACTCGCGTGTCAGGTCGTGTGCAATGATTCTCGGCGATATGAACCTACAGACGAAATTCAACGCTGGGGACATGATTGCACAGGATGCGAAGTACCACCGCAATTGTCTCGTGAATTTGTACAACCGCGTTCGGATGCTTAAGGAAATGTCTCGTAAAAGTTCAAATGATGAACAAGCAATAGAAGGGCTTGCCTTTGCAAAACTGGTCGTGTTTATTGAAGAAGTTTTAGCGAAAGGCGAGACGGCTCCGGTTTTCAAACTTGCAGACTTAGCCGAGTTATATGTTTCGCGGATGGAACAAATGTTGGGAATCAAGTATGAAGGCAGAGTGCACACGACCCGTCTTAAACAGAGACTGCTTGCTTACTTTCCTAACATGTGTACAGCATCAGGGGCGCGATGTCCTGCTTGCATTTAATGAAGACCTCGGCGATGCCTTGGCAAAGGCTTGTGAACTGGATACAGATACTGATGCTGTACATCTGGCGCGCGCTGCCTAAATTGTGCGACGCCACATCTTCGGAGATGACAATATATTCAACGAATTTCCTCCAGAATGTCAACAGGATTCCGTGCCATCCGTGTTGCTTGCCCTAGTCACTACGATCTTGGAAGGATCAAGTATCAAAGATCTTACAGAAAGCACTACACAAGAGGCACTGTCTGTCAGCCAACTCCTCAAATTCAGTTGTGTGGAGCAACGAAGAACCGACATAGTCAGTACATCTCGACCAGTCCGGCACGCTACCATGCAGGAGATGCCACTTCCCATTTATATCGGACTCATGCTACATGCACACACTCGTAAAAGGAAGCTAATCGACAAGCTGTCACATATGGGAATTTCTATTTCCTACGACCGAGTCCTGTCCCTCTTCGCACAGTTGCGGAACAGGGCTTGCCATCAGAAGCAAATAGTCTGCCCTCCCAAGATGAGAGGCAAGTCTTCACCACAGCCGCAGTAGAAACATCGACCATAATCCAAGTTCTACGACCTCAAAACAGTCAACAGTCATGCTCTTTCGCTGGTGCAACATCCTGCCTTCCATGGAGCCGGTGTTGACCGCTGCATCAGTATCCTCGGAGGGTCGAACGAAAGAGGCCTCAAATCAGTTGACCGTTTACCACAATACTATACAGACGTTCCATCCGTCAACAGCAGCATCAAGAACACGCAGGCACCGGTTACCAACGTGACATCCCTGAGAGGCTGCAGCGGCTTCAAGCAACATATTGAAACAGAGTATCTTCGGCTACAACACACCCAGTTAGCCGTAAAAGAAAGTTTTCCATTAGAAAATACTTCATGGGCTGCATACCACGCAAGTCTACAGTCCAGTAACACAAGTCGGGCTATCTGCCCCACCTCACTACTCCCACTTTTCCTGAAGAGTGCCCATACTGTCGCTATGATCAAGCACTCCATGGATGTCAGGAACGCAGTGTAATATCTTAACCATGGCCAGATTAGAGTGCTCACATTCGACCAACCGCTTTTTGCACTGGCAAAGCAAATCCAATGGAAGTGGCCACAGGTGTACGGTGAAGAGAAGTTCGTCATCCTCTTCGGAGGTCTTCATATCGAGATGGCAGCCCTGAAGACCATTGGTGACTTGTTGCGAGGGAGCGGATGGGTGCAAGCACTGGTTGAGGCAGAGATCACCAGTGCCGGGACTGCGGATTCCTTCCTGTGGCCATCACATGTCACTCGAACCAGGATAGCGCATCAAGTAACACGAGCAGCCCTCTTCACCCTGCAGCAAAACGCATACAACCACTACATTGACCAATTGCGTGACGCCCGCACCAAGCAGCTTGAGTTCGCAGAGTGGTGCTAGCAAAAAGGCGACCGACGACTTGCCCCCAGTTCCACTACTGGGCAACTGTACTGGAATTGGAACTGACGATCTTAGTGTACGTGCGCTCTCTGCGCCAAGCATAGTTTGCTATGTACTTCGGTACCCTCAAAGAACTAGCAGTGTGGTTTCATGCCTTGGATCACATCAACTACGCACGCTGGATTCCTGTGCATCTGTGAGACATGGAGGAACTGCCGACTAAACACCCTGAAATCGCCGATGATTTCTTCGGAGGGAATTTGACAGTCCACAAAACGACTAGGCCGTTCTCCGCCATCCCTATCGATCAGGCCGACGAACAGAACATTGCAGCCATAAAAGGAGACGGAGGTGCACTGGTCTGACTGACAATTCCAGCGCAATGCGACGGTGGATGGTGGCAGGACCAGAGGTTGCCAGGCTCATCGAAGAGTTCCAGGACTCAAGAACTATCAAAAGACACAAAGCATCATGACCAGACATCGAGTGTGCAAACTGCTTTCCAAAAAGATGTACAGTCAATGATCAAAGTGATGGAAGACTTTGTGAATCCATTTGAAGAGGATCGTCAAGAGCTGTAATACTTGACGCCAAAAAGATCGCGCCATGTCGAGCTGTAGACGATCTCCGTCGTGCATATAAAGTTGGACATGTGCAGCTTGACAAATTTGTCAGAGAACGCCTGGTGGAGAGAACGAAACCCATACATGATCCTATCAAAAGAAACAATATCAAAATATTTGGTCAGCCTACAACAAAACCTCAAGCAAAGAGCAAGCAGCAAATGAAATCCCTCAGAAACGACGTGAACCTCTTCTCTCGTCTGTATATCGGACGCCAGAACCGGGATGGAAATCTAGACGAATTCTTCAAACATGTAAACCAAGCTTTCCCTCCTGCACTATCGGACGGCGGTGGCATCCGGTTTGGTGTAAAGAGTGATCTTCTCAGTTGTCTAGAAGACTTCAGTCAGCCTAGGTCTGAGATTCCTCCAACAAGCTGCATTGTCCTAGATGGAGCAGTCATCATCCAGTTGCTGAAGCCTGCTACAGCAAAAACCTTCAAAGAATATGCCCAACAAGTTTTTTGTGTCTCACATACTCTCAAAATTTCATCAAGCCACGCGACTGGACCTGGTGTGGGACCGCTACATAAGAGACTCGTTGAAAGGTGCATCAAGAGCCAATCGGGGAAAAGGGGTGAGAAAACGAGTGGTGGGTAATTCAACTATACCCGGGGACTGGGCCAGCTCCCTCAGAGTCTACGAAAACAAGACAGAGCTGTTCATTTTCCTCTCTGACATCCTCTACGACTCATTCCAGCTTGAAGGGGCGCGGTGGCTCAGTGGTAGAGCGTTCACCTCCGGTGCTCGGGGTCCCTGGTTCGATCCCAGCTCGCGCCGTGTGGAGTTTGTGGTGGACAAACACTGTGCTCATGGGTTTTCTCGAGGTTCTCCCGTTTCCTCCCACTTTCTTCATTCCACAATTTCACTCATTTCTCATAATCACCGTCTCCTTTAGCCTAACCGGCATAACCGTGGGACGTAAGATATTCATTCCAGCTTGAAGATAAGGAGCTGCTCATCACTAAAGGAGATGATGTCTTGAGAAAGCCAGCGCTTTTGGATACTTCAGCCCTGGTACCTTGCAACCACGAGGAGGCCGATACCCGTATTATGTTGCATGCCGCCCACGCTGCTCACAATGGTCACAAGAAGATCCTCATCTGCACAGTAGACACTGATATTGTTGTCCTGGCGGTGGCTCTGGCACGCACCTTGAATGAGGAGACTGAAGTGTGGGTATCCTTCGGCTCGGGGAAGACGTTCCGCTGTTTGGCAGCCCATGAAATTGCTCGGGCTCTGGGTCCTGAGAAAACTCAGGCACTATCGATGTTTCGTGCTTGGGCGGGCTGCGACACGGTCTCCTGCTTCGCCGGACGTGGAAAGAGGGCAGCATGGGCAGTGTGGACAGTGCTACCTGAGCTCACGCAGACGCTCAATCTTCTCTCCATTTCACCAGATCGTATTAATGAAGACGCCATGCATATAATTGAAAGGTTCATCATACTGCTTTATGACAGAACAAGCACAGAAACGGACATTGACAAGGCATGTCGCAAACTGTTTGCAAAGAAAAACAACGTCCAGCTGATCCCACCGACAAGAGTAGCACGTCCGAAGAGCAGTGTATCAGGGCGGACATGTCTAGGGTCAGGCCATGGTTCCTGCACCAACACTGCCATCACCAACCGACTGGGGTTGGATCACGACCAGCGGCGTGTATGAACCTCTATGGACAACGCTACCCGAAGCATCCAAAATCTGCTGTGAGCTCGTCTCTTGCACGTGCAAAGACTGCATGAAAAAGTGCAAGTGCAAGAAGGCCAGTCTGGAATGCACACCACTGTGTGCTTGCGACGGGTAATGCTCTGAAATGTAAAATTATGAACTATATATATATAACTTACAAGTTATCTGGCATACTTTTCTTCAAAGCATCTATTAAAACCTTCAGCAACAAACTTTATCTAACATCTGTTGTCTTTCGGATGTCCAATGGCGACCATTTTGGAAAATGGCCACCACGGCCGCCAGGGGTCAGTTGGCCAATGGCTCCACATCCAAATTTGTTCATCTTACATCTGTATAGCTCTGTGTCAAATTTGGTGCTTTAATCAAAAAGTGCACAATAAGTTGAAATATCCTAGCTAAACTGCCGCACTAATAAATACAAATTTGTCTGAACCATTTGTCCATAATACGACTAATAATGTTAAAAGACTCACGAGTCGAATCTAGTTCGTACTTTAACATTTTTAACAATCATCCTACAACAGTAATTCTCAGTTTTCTGAAGACTATGATCCCCACTTCGCGGACCCTTCTTCGTTACAAATAGTCTTAATGGTGACCCAGGCCCGTATCCAGGGAAGTCTATGGGGCCGGGCACCCCCTAAATTTTTGCTACCCCCAAAAAAATTTTCACGGTAGGCTTGCAATTGAACTATATTGTGCAGTCGCCCCTTGTCGGTCTGAAGGCTCAGATAAAACACTCATAAATAACGTAATAGGGGATGTTAGAACCGACAAGTTGCGCCCAGGATTTTGTATACGTTGAACTTAAATAAATTTGAGGTACGGGATCCAACCTGGGTTGCATTTAAATAAAATCCAAGAGATACAAAAGAAACAGACTGTGATGTTAAAGGGGGTGAAAAGGGGCAAGAAGGGAGTAACTTTCGGGATAGGTTAATCTACTCGCACTTACTTGCAGGTCTGATCGTTGTCCTCTCGACGATTCCTCCAACAGGCCGACGTCCGTCCATCCTTCTGTTTGGCTGGCTGGTTGCTCAAGTAACCAAGGTTAAGAGTCTGCGAAACCCGGACTGAGTAACCAACTTTGCGAAGACCGCAATTTTAGATAAACTTAAAACTTCTTCTTAAAAAGCAACACATCGTCGTTGAATCAAAGGTGCTCTCTTAGACAGAGCAAGGCTGTCAATCGTAAATTTCAAATGAAGCTAGCGGTCTACATTCTAACTCGTTCCTCGCTCCATGTCGACTGTCCCTCTCAAAAGTCTCTCCATTGATTTTGTATGGCTTTCTTTCCGGGTTCATGTCCTGGGTTATTCACTCTGATTCGCGTCTCGATGAAGAAAGTGCATGCTTGTAGATTAACCAAGGTAAGGTGATGATAGGAATGCAGACGGGTAAGCAATCTGTTATTTTATTAATTAAGAAAATACAAACGTAAGAAGTAAATGATAGACAGCAAAGGCAAATGAACTTAGAAAAAAAAAGTCGAAAGGTGATTTAACTTGAAACGAATGATGATTCTTTTGACTGAAATGCTCTTTTAAAATAAAATGTCCCAAAGTTCAAAATAACACTGTAAAAACTGTATAGTTGGAATAACCCAGAATTCTGGGTTGAAAAAGTGACAACCACGCCGTATTGTCTTAGAAATCAGAAAATATGGTTATAATAACAATACGAGAAGTCAAAACTAGTAAAAAGAAAAACCTCTGGCATGACCTGGATTCGAACTCACACCGCGCGGCTGTTAAGCGCGTGCGTTATCCACCAGACCAACCGGAATCTTAGTTTAGGCTGTGTGATAACAAGAATTACAGCATACTTTGGAAGCAATTGTTTAGTCACTTTGAATTTAAAACAAGTCAATTAAAAAAACTAAACCAAACCAAACATCACCCGGAATATTGAATCAATGCCATTAAAAGCTAGTTTAGTACAGCAGCTAGAGAAATTTTCTTCACTCTTGGCGAAGTGCACTGCAGTTCACTCAGTACACTTCGCCAAGAGTGAAGACAATTTCTCTCAAAACATACGTTAACATTGATAAATAGCTGCTGTACTAAACTAGCATTTAATGGCATTGATTCAATATTCCGGGTGATGTTTGGTTTGGTTTAGTGTTTTTAATTGACTTGTTTTAAATTCAAAGTGACTAAACAATTGCTTCCAAAGTATGCTGTAATTCTTGTTATCACACAGCCTAAACTAAGATTCCGGTTGGTCTGGTGGATAACGCACGCGCTTAACAGCCGCGCGGTGTGAGTTCGAATCCAGGTCATGCCAGAGGTTTTTATTTTTTACTAGTTTTGACTTCTCGTATTGTTATTATAACCATATTTTCTGATTTCTAAGACAATACGGCGTGGTTGTCACTTTTTCAACCCAGAATTCTGGGTTATTCCAACTATACAGTTTTTACAGTGAAGATACTTTTCCATATGGTCAAATACACATATCTTCACAATATTATGGTCGGATCGGGCTCCTCCTACATTTTTGGGCTGTCTACGGGCCTGTGGTGACCCATCGACAAACTGTCAGCAACTTTGAAAAATGAAATATGTCCGTTTAACGTCCCATGATTATGCCCTTTAGGCTAAGGGAGGCGATGATTAAGATAAGTGATCACGATATAAGAATTGACGGATGAGAAAATGGGAAGAAAAGAAGTACCCCGAGAAATCCCACAGACACGATAGTGTCCACCAGAAACTTATTTGGCCGGGGATCGAAAAAGAGACCTCACGTACTACTGAACCACCGTTCCCTGCGCCAACTCCGGAGAGACTCAACTCATCTGTTAAGAATAATTCACTTAGAGAAACGTACTTACTGTTTCTGGACGCAGGAAACTACGAATTCCACATTCTGACCTTCTGAACATTTAGTACGTTGGTTTATCACACACAATATTTATTAGACCGGTACATCTATCAGAATCATATTTCTTCTCCAAAGTGGGGCCACGGTGGCTTATTGATACAACGCTTACTGGTGCGGGGGAAACCTTGTCCGATCCAGACCATAAAAGGTAGCGGTGCACAAAATCATACCCGTGCGTTTTCTCAATTATCCTACTTTCTCCTGCATTCCCAATTCACGTATTTTTTCGCAATAATTAGCTTTCATTTATTAGTCTGTCTCCATTATTGACTCAGGTTTCAGTTTAGCATCTCCTCGGTAGCGAGGCTATATGAGACGTGGAGCTACGGCTTAACGTGTGATGCGCTCCCACCGGGAACAGAAACCAGGCCTTCTATGCCAAAGTTGCGTATGGTACTCACATAGCCATGAGTGAGCTCTATTTTCATTAGCCTAGAAGACATAAAAAATTAAACCTTATGAATTTCATATTATTTCAGTTCTCTATTAGCCAATTTTGTACTGAGACAAAGTATGTAAACCAAATATGGAATATATGTGTGTGTGTTGTATTTATGAATTCTGTGTTCTTCTAAGTTGAATGATGTGGTACGAGTTTTGTTCGTTGACGCAATGTACCTGATTCTAGTCAATTTTCCTCAGTCAAGTTATGGTAAAATACCCCAAGAATTCTTCAGTTTCCTCGCGAAGCTCTTGAACCACATCGAATTGTATATTAATAGAATCTATGACTTCTTTTTTACCCGACTTCGATTCGATAGTTTGTTCTCGAGCTATGGTTATTTTTACATTTTTCCGGTCATAGCGCCGAAAGGAAGTATTTGTGTACCGAGGTCTACACTTTTTGTCTTGTCTTATTGTCAGAAATCACCCCCAAACGATTTAGATTTTATTTTGAAATACCTTATAAATTTCTTTTCATATATATAAACTTTACTGACGCAACTGACTCTTGCTCAGTGATTACTACTATAGTTAGAAAAGGCAGAATACTCCTTTTGTCACGAAAACAAAAGTTATTCATATTTATTCATATATACGTATATTTCCAGACATTACCGGCATTATGGCGTAAGCCTGTCACATCTGAGGGATAAGGTTTCCCGGTGAGCACACTATTCGGTGAACGGAGAAGAAAGGAAGTGGTCTGGGACCTATTTGTTAAGTGCTATTCCAGCATTTGGCTGGCGTGAATGAGGAAAATCCAGGAAGAACCTCACTAAGGATGGCTGAGCTGGAAAAGCTGGAGACCAAATGTTCCTATCAGGAATCAAATCCGAAATCGCCCACACCACAGGCGAGAGCGTTACGCGTGGCCATCGCGGCAGCAAAAGATAGCAAAGGATTTTTTTGAAACATGAATCCTAAATGGGGTAAAAGGAACGGTATATTTTCTGCCAAGAATTCAGTATCTCCCGAATCCCAATTGGTGATTACAATTACAAAAAGACTTCTGTTTTGAAATCTCTGTACATAGGCAAGAAGGATCATAGTTGGCTGGAGTTACTGCGAGAAGGCTTCTGACCGATTTGAAACCCCTTTCTGTACGTATTATAACAGGATGCTTGATTAAAGTGCGTCTCTGCGCTTCTCACTATTAGGGGTGCTTATCTAAAGTTGAAAAGGGAAAAAGAAAAGAGAGAAACAAACAAAAAAAAGAAAAGGAACCCTGTATTGTGCAAATGAGATGCATGGAGTAAACCGTGAGTGGGAACCCTTCATCCTGGTGGGGGAATATTCATGAAGCTATCAGCTTATATCTAATTTAATGGGAATATATAATCCATGTCTTACTTTTGAACATACAAGATTCAGTCAAAATGAGAAAACTTTTATATCGGACTTCTGAAGAAAATAAAATAAAATAAAATAAATAGGTGACCGTGTTTATTATATATAGAATTCCCAGTCACGACCCCCTTTTCAGTTTTATTAAAAATAGAAGAAGTAAAGAAAAGAAGAGGAAGATGGGATAGGAAGAGAGAAAAGAGGGAAGGTAAGAAGGTGAGGAAATAGGGAAACTGTTACTGGATATTTTTGAGAAATATGGTAAAGGAAAGTGAACAATTATCGAATTGGGATTATTTGCAATAGCTATTGGGTGAGTATTTGGTATTAAGGTGATCAAAGGTAGACACATGTTAACCCATACCCCCAAGACCTAGATCCATTTAACCCCAACTACCGAATTATTCCAATCTAGCTCTGAGATACATGAGAAAGTTTAATTTAACGGTTTATTTAATATTTCCGAAAGTTCTTGACTAGTATCCAGTATTTAAAGTAAAAATGATGAAGTTAACGCCATGCTAGAATTGACCACAGCAAGAGAAAAAAATCAAAGCAACACACATATTTGTAGAAGATTTTGACTTTCAAAGTTCTCCCATGATGATTATTCGTTCAGGCTATTTCTGTCCTTTTTGCTTCCTTTATAGAGCCAACTTAAGTTGAGTTAGTATTAACTTTTGAACGACTTTAATTATCAACTGCCATTAATTACAGTAAGTCACACATATATGTTAAAGGAATTGGTGAACTTAATACTAAACCTACATTTCGCTCACACACACACATTCATACAGGACAATGTATACTTCAGGTTACATTTAATTGAATTAAACTAACCTAACTACATTTCTATAGACATTTATTACATTCCAAGAAAACGTAATTTGACAGAACAGGGAAAAATTTCGATACATGAAAAGAAAATAATAATAGTAATAATAATATGATTTATAGACATGGATAGAAATTTGTTACTTTTCAACAATATCGAATAACACACTTCTCTTTGCAGATACATTAAGAGTTGGACTATGTTACAAAACAAAAAATCAACAGAACGAGAGACGAAGAAAAAAATCAAAGGTCAACATTGAACATATTTAAGATTCAGTACAAAGAATATATATCAATGTGAAAGAAGAAAAAGAAAGGAAAAAATATAATTGGTTAATTCTTTGAAAAAAAACTTTAGTAGCTTTTTATTGAGTCTGTATCCCAAGAGGGAAAATTTCGACAATTTTATGAGTCCTTTTCTCACGTCGATAATAACTACTTTATCAACTCTCTTTATGCACTACGATTGGCGTCCACGAGAGTAGTTAGTCGTTTGTCTTAACTACAGACAGAGATAGTTGCTTCACATAATATATATATATATATATATATATATATATATATATATATATATATATATATATATATATATATATATATATATATATATATATATATATTTCATTTCGTCACTTGACGCACTTGGTATGAAGATTAAACATTTCTTGAGATTTAAGAATATCGAATCCAGTCCCCAAACATTGGGAACATATTTCCATTCTACTATACGATATCTCAATGGAGCTTGTCTCTGCACCAATCCTAGTTCCTGTATTTACATTACGAAATTATTAATTAAATTCAGTTCCAATTAAGATCACTGAATTTTATTTCTGGTTTATATCGTGGAGTCAAGAGATTCGAGTCACTGAACTGGCGACTGACAAATAGTTATGTTCTAGTCATAGTGGGAGGATTAGGGGCACATTGTTTCGTAATTCACTGATTTCGTTGTGGTTTCACAAAATAACTTGCAAACTCGGTTAATTGAATGCATTGGTGTAGAAGTCAAAACGCGAGAGATTTTCAGTAAACATATTCATATCCTCAATATATAATATACATTGGGCCTGTCCACTTAAGTACAGGTGTCCTATCATCTCATTCATTTCATATTATAATCGTATTATTATTATAACATTACTTTTATTCATTATTTACTCATTTGCACGCGAAGTAATATTTTACAGATACCCTATTACATACATTTACACGCAGGCCATACCCATATTACATTATGCACTAATAAATCTGTAATTATCACAATCCGTCACGCTTAGACTGCTACATAGTAACATTCATCGAACCACGGACTCTGTTCCGAAACACCAAATTATATTTACTTCGCAGTTTTGAAAAAAACTTCATACGTGGATTCACTGAAAGTTAAATTGTTAACGAATATTTTATTTCTCATTTGCTGATAGAACTAAAGCAACAATGGAATATCTCTACAGCAACGGGAAAAGAGAATTTAATATTGCATTTTGAAACAAACAGTAACATCATGTAGGCTTACTTCTATTAAGAAAATAGCCATTCTTGATTTCAGTGGATATTTCGGTTTCTAATTGACATAGCAAGCTGTAATTTTCAGAACAGTAAGATCTCATGCTATTTCATATGAATGTATACTCATATGAAACGAAAACCATGTCCATGGGATGTAATTTAAGAATAAGGGGCCAAAATCAAACAATCTAGATCACTAACTCATGCAATGACGTAATGTCAACAAACAATTGATTAGCGAAAACGGACACGATGGCGCTGTAGTAGAGAAATAATTTACTGTGTACTAAAATATACCCTTACACTTATTAATCAGAACTCTAATATTTACTCTTGTTTAGTGTACTTCGAGTTAGACAAATAGTACTAAATTAACGCATGTTTAATAGACTGTCTTTACAGTAAAATCATGCACTCACTCAGAACTACTAACTACATACACCATTATAAATACTACACATAAATACTAACTAAAAAAGCACCATTTATTATAGGCATGTTAAAGACAAGTACCTTCAAACACATTACTCCTTGTCGGTATATAAGGTGGCTCTATTGAACTTTAGGGGGACAAAATGAGAAGAGTAACCCTAGGTCCAATTTGCAATTAATCAAAATATAAATAAATATTTTATTCGGTGAAAATATGATTCCTAATGAAACCTTTCGATTCATTACATTAATTTGAAGTAAAGAGGATACATACATCGTGTAATTAAACCGAAACCGAACTTTAAAAAAAGAATTCACTAGGTACAGGGTGAGAAAAAAATTGCCATTACTCTCAACTGTAATGGTACATTACAGTTTTCCCCGGACCATTAACAAAATTTTGTTAGAATAACAAAATTTTTGCTAATTGGGAATACTAGCTACTGATGCTTGTTAAGTTAACACACTCATTCATCCCATTCAAACGTTACCAGTCACACTAGGACAGTATATTACATCTACTTGGGGTATTGCGCGAGTAATTCGCTACGTTTATCTTTTGTACAGTCAAAAATTTTTAAATTTCTAAAATTATGAGTTCCGATACTTTCACTTTTTAGATTATGCAAAACCGCGCAGTTTTTTTAGCAATTTTTTCAGTGGTGTTCACATAGGAATAGAACGGACAGAAGTTCTAACTGAGAAATCGACAGAGACAACTCGTAAGGCTTCACCCGTCGACTAGCATATCCGATGACATTAGGATGTAGTTTCTTGACTATCACTCCCATTTAATATTACTCTAGGCTCACCGTTACCACGCACTTGCGAAGAGATTGAATTCTGGGGTCGATTTACATTAATGTTACTATTACTATTATTATTATTACCCTGACTATTACCGTTCTCCCTTCTTAAGTACGTCCTGTTAAAATTCCTCCGGGCGTTATCGCCCCTATCCAGGTTCGATTCCATGTCAGTACGGTCATAGGGACGATAACGCCGGCGATTGTTGAACATAGGCCGATTCCTGAATAGTCGCCGGCCATTATTGTTGTTTTCTGAGCCATACCCACTAGGATAAGGAGATCCAGCTTGGGTATCTCTCAGGAAATATGTCTGGCAACTTGCCGTTACCCTCGTTTTAGTTGGTTTTAGAATCTTTGCCTGTCGGGCGAAGTACCGTTTTGGTGGACCACCAACTTCCTTTCCGCACAAGGCAGCCAGACGTGAGGTGACTTCTCGCACCGTTTGGCACAAGTGGGTCGCTATGGCCCGGGACTCATTGGGTGGAAGGGCGTTAACTATAATGTCTACCAGTTCGGCCTGAGAGGGGTGTTCAGCTATCTGATAGTATAATTCAATTATCTTCCAAGCATAGTCCAGGAGGGACCCATACTTGGAGCGATCATATCGGAGTGATCGCAAGTTTCTCTTTTGGAGCCGCTGATGTGCTCATTACAATACTCTTCCTCAAAAAGCATAAAAATCACTAAATGTTTGAAATTGATATTTGACGGAGGCAAACCATGCACCTGAAGCGGCGATTAAACACTTTTCGACTATTTGCAGACTCCCCATCAGTGAGTTTATACATGTCGAGATATTGCTGCAATCTTCGCAAGAAAACTCGAGGTAACCCGTTAGCAATGTTCCCATCAAAAGTGGGAAAATGTTCAATATCCCGGAGGGAAACTTTAGAGCTCATACTATATGGGGCAGGAAAAGAATCTAGTGGAATCAACGCGTTATCCTGAGCGGTTGGGGTTGTCACCGGATTTGCCACCGACGGAGTGCTCACCGAACTGAACGCTCCCATATGACCAAAAGAGGTTTTATAATTAGTGTCGACCATCTGGGGTTCGAACTTAGGACCCACCACGGCCGTAATCGACGGTCCGGCACATCTCTCCCTTTCCTGGCAGCACGCTGTAAGATTGTACCGTTCCAAAAGTAGAGTGAGCATTTACGCTAGTGACTTGTAGTCACAATACTTGAGTGCATCGGTACATTGAAATTGCTCAACCATGATTTCGAGGTTGGCTGGTGCGGGGGACAATACATTGCTGTGTCCCGTGCATTAGGCAACACTTTACTCTTTAGCGGTTGAATGCTACTCGATTCTGGGAAAATTTTCCCTGGGGAATCGCTACCAGGAAAAGGATAGGACAGGTCCAGTTTTACTTGATTCAATTTTCCGGCATTCTCCTTGAGGTTTGTCACTTCATTTTGGATATTGCTAATTTTCTGGTTGACTGATTCTAGTTAGGTTTCTATTTACAGATTAGATATTGTAACATTTAATTTATTTATTTCAACCTTTTGTTCAATGTCACAGAATTTTGTGTTTTTGTTCTCAAACCTTACATCTACTTCATGTAATTTTGCATTTGTTTCCTCTCTGAGCTGCTCAGTAGAATGTTGGGCCTGATATCTAACCTGGTCTAGTTCAGTGGACGTTTGCTCCTTCAATTTGCTAATTGAAGAAGCAGTCTAAACAGATCTGATCAAATTTGTTGTTTAGTACCTCGAATCGAGTCGGTCTCTCGTTTCGAGGTATCAAACTTTTCATTTATCTCACACCTTAAGTCTTCACTATTCTGATCTAACTTTTCATTTATCCCACGCCTCACTTCCGTATTCTCACGTCTCATTTCCATATTATCTTGTTCCATGTTAGAAATTTTTTCATTCATCATTTGCATCATCTGGCGAATTAATGCAGACGTGTCAGATCCTCCAGATGACATTCCTTCCTTCGGGTTTACCGTCCAATTCTGAGAATCGCTGTGATCTCCATTCTTTTCCTTATCGAGGTCGGATATCTCCACTGGAGATATTTGGCCTCGGTCTTTTTCACAATCATCACAATATTTTACTATTTCCCCGGTTTGAACTTTTTTTTGCATTTTCAGCAGTATCATCCAGATTGGTGCAAGCAAAGTGGATCCATTTTAGCCCGCAACCGGTGCATTTTATTAATCTTCGCGAGGCGCGAGATTTTTTAGCGTTATCATCTAACGTGCATTGAATGCACGTGACTTCACATTCGTCCTGTGACACAATAACCTTATTTGTTGCCATAGCTTTGAAACACTATACAAAAGACAATATATATATATATATATATATATATATATATATATATATATATATATATATATATATATATATATATATCACAAATACACATACACAATACACATATACTATGAAATACTTATTCACTATCAAGACAGATATTATTCATGAATTAAAGGACTCCCATTCTCTTTCCTTCCTTAAAACCCTTTTAGCGTTTAGTTCTAATTTAGAAAAAAATTTGACACTCCTTCCATTTTTCCCCTTAGAAAAGGAAACAAAACGACAGAATAGCCAACGACTCTAGTTGTCCCACTTGACTATAAAATTTCTCTTATTAATTTCAATGTTGTAATCAATTCAACATGCCTTCAACCTCACTCTTTGACATTCTTAAAAAAATTTCAAATCTACCGGTCGCCATTTAAACTGCGATCCGTTGCCATGGGAAAAAACGTTGCCATGACAATCGTCCTTGTCGCGGTATGCCAACCTAACACTGTTGGGCGTCATAACTAATATTGTTCAATAAGCATTTTCAGATCTGTTACCACAGCAAACATGGTTGCCATGGTAACCAGTCCTGTTTATGGTCGCCATTCTAAAACTGAAAAAGGGAAAAAGAAAAAAAGAGAAACAAACAAAAGAGGGGGAAACCCTGTATTGTGCAAATGAGATGCATGGAGTAAGTCGTGAGTGGGAACCCTTCACCCCTTGTGTGGGAATATTCATGAAGCTATCAGCTTATATCTAATTTAATAGGAATATATGTATAAGCCATGTCTTACTTTGAACATACAAGATTCAATCAAAATGAGAAACTTTTATATCGGACTTCTGAAGAAAATAAAATAAAATAAAATAAAATAAATAGATGACCGTGTTTATTACATATAGAATTCCCAGTCACGACCCCCTTTTCAGTTTTATTAAAAATAGAAGAAGTAAAGAAAAGAAGAGGAAGATGGGATAGGAGGAGAGAAAAGAGAGAAGGTAAGAAGGTGAGGAAATAGGGAAACTGTTACTGGATATTTTTGAGAAATATGGTAAAGGAAAGTGAACAATTATCGAATTGGGATTATTTGCAATAGCTATTGGGTGAGTATTTGGTATTAAGGTGATCAAAGGTAGACACATGTTAACCCATACCCCCAAGACCTAGATCCATTTAACCCCAACTACCGAATTATTCCAATCTAGCTCTGAGATACATGAGAAAGTTTAATTTAACGGTTTATTTAATATTTCCGAAAGTTCTTGACTAGTATCCAGTATTTAAAGTAAAAATGATGAAGTTAACGCCATGCTAGAATTGACCACAGCAAGAGAAAAAAATTAAAGCAACACACATATTTGTAGAAGATTTTGACTTTCAAAGTTCTCCCATGATGATCATTCGTTCAGGCTATTTCTGTCCTTTTTGCTTCCTTTATAGAGCCAACTTAAGTTGAGTTAGTATTAACTTTTGAACGACTTTAATTATCAACTATCATTAATTACAGTAAGTCACACATATATGTTAAAAGAATTGGTGAACTTAATACTAAACCTACATTTCACTCACACACACATTCATACAGGAAAATGTATACTTCAGGGTTGCATTTAGTTGAATTAAACTAACCTAACTACATTTCTATAGACATTTATTACATTCCAAGAAAACGTAATTTGACAGAACAGGGAAAAATTTCGATACATGAAAAGAAAATAATAATAGTAATAATAATATGATTTATAGACATGCATAGAAATCTGTTACTTTTCAACAATATCGAATAACACATTTCTCTTTGCAGATACATTAAGAGTTGGACTATGTTACAAAACAAAAAAATCAACAGAATGAAAGACGAGGAAAAAATCAAAGGTCAACATTGAACATATTTAAGATTCAGTACAAAGAATACATATCAATGTGAAAGAAGAAACGAAAAGGGAAAAAAATAATTGGTTAATTATTTGAAAAAAAACTTTAGTAGCTTCTTATTGAGTCTCTATCCCAAGAGGGAAAATTTTGACAATTTTATGAGTTCTTTTCTCACGTCGATAATAACTCCTTTATCAACTCTCTTTATGCACTACGATTGGCGTCCATGAGAGTAGTTAGTCATTTGTCTTAACTACAGACAGAGACAGTTGCTTCACATATATATATATATATATATATATATATATATATATATTTCATTTCGTCACTTGACGCACTTGGTATGAAAATTCAACATTTCTTGAGATTTAAGGATATCTAATCCAGTCCCCAAACATTGGGAACATATTTCCATTCTACTACACGATATCTCAATGGAGCTTGTCTCTGGACCTATCCTAGGTCCTGTATTTACATTACGAAATTATTAATCAAATTCAGTTCCAATTAAGATCACTGAATTTTATTTCTGTTTTATCTCGTGGAGTCAAGAGATTCGAGTCACTGAACTGGCGACTGATAAATAGTTATGTTCTAGTCATAGTGGGAGGATTAGGGGCACACTGTTTCGTAATTCACTGATTTCGTTGTGGTTTCACAAAATAACTTTATATACGGATTAGGGTTATTTTTTACGACCTGTTACTTGTTCTACTTACATGCAACATTTAAAGTAGTATTAAAAAATTTAATACTTACGAACATTAATAACAAATCCGTAAGATGTTATTTATTACAAGTCACGCGGTAATACTATTATTTAATAAGTCGACACAAGAAGTGGAAATACAGCAAGTAGAACAGGCACGTAACTTTTCAAACTATGTAAGCATACATATATAAATGTATATACAGAGAAAGAAAGAAAAAATCAAGATTATTTGAAATTAGTGGGCCCAAACTACTAATACATACACACCATATAACCATTCAATAGAAAGAAACCAGAAGTCAGTAATCAATGGGTATAGTTTGTACGATCGATGAACAATAATCAAGTTTCTGGGAATCTGAAATCGTAGTGTACCTTCTCGTCAGTCCCTCCCATGGTGGGTTGAGTATCGTGAAAAAACGGTAGTAAGTTGTTCGGAAATACCTGGAAATACCTCCTCGAATTGTATCCCTCGATGTCTCAGTTAGTACATACGATGGAAATAGGTGATATGAACATTGTATACTTTCATGAGTTTCAGAACCGGGGGAGAAGGTTGAAAAATAAAAAAAAACTTTAGAGAAGGAGTAGAAGAAAGAATAGGTAAAAAGAAAGGAGACAGAACACTACAACTACGAAAGATAAGTGGTCGAATTTACGTATACAACATACTACAACCAAATATTTTCTTTTATACCAAAAAAGGTTCGGCTTACCAAATAAGTAGCCGAAAAACAAATATCTTCAACAACGATACGAGTCTGTGCCCTCAATGGGATTTTCGGAAAGACAAAGGCTTTAGGGAAATCCCACCACTCACCTAATCCGGTCAACGCCATTCAAGACCCTGGCCATACCGGAAGGTTGATGCAGAATCTTAAATTGGAATTTCAAAAAAGAAAAAAATCATCTGACCTCTCAGAAACTAAAAAGTCCAGAATAGTAATGAAACTAGAGTAATAACTAAGATATCCCTAACTAGTAATTTGCCAAAATAAAAAAAATAAATAAATTGAATTTTGGATCGGTGATTTCAGTGACCAAACATCACCGATGGCTACCCTGCGCAGACATGTCAAATCTTGTCTGGGACGTCGTTAATTTCCATCATCTAATTAAACTAAGAAAAGAAACGAAAATACTTAAGAGGACTAGGGTTCGACGTCCGGGTACGCAAACATTGTATGGTAAATAATGTAAGCAACGTAGGAAAAAAATCTCGGAGTCAATGAATGTTAAAGGTACAAATGACCAAACCTGTACTTTACGATGATCCCAGAATTTAGCAGTTATTCTTCTTAATTATCATTTCTGTAAACCTTCAAAAGTAATTCCTACATGGTGCTACCCTATCTGATGAAATTCTTAAGAACCGTAGCTGTTAATATGAGATATTTAACTTTGAAGTAACACATAATTCCCAACTACACATTACCATCTAATAGCAAACTCGGTTAAATGAATGCATTGGTGTAGAAGTCAAAACTCGAGAGATTTTCAGTAAACATATTCATATCCTCAATATATAATACGCATTGGGCCTTTCCATTTAAGTACACGTGTCCTATCATCTCATTCATTTCATATTATAATCGTATTATTATTATATCATTACATTTATTCATTATTTACTCATTTTCACGCGAAGTAATATTTTACAGACACCCTGTTACATACATTTATACGAAGGCCATACCCATATTACATTATGCACTAATAAATCTATAATTATCACAATCCGTCACGCTTAGACTGCTACACGGTAACATTCATCGAACCACGGACTCTTTGTTCCCAAACACCAAATTATATTTACTTCGCAGTTTTGAAAAAATTCATACGTGCATTCACCGAAAGTTAAATTGTCAACGAGTATTTTATTTCTCATTTGCTGATAGAACTAAAGCAACAATGGAATATCTCAACAGCAACGGGAAAAGAGAATTTAGTATTGCATTTTGAAACAAACAGTAACATCATGTAGGCTTACTTCTATTAAGAAAATAGCCATTCTTGATTTCAGTGGATATTTCGGTTTCTAATTGACATAGCAAGCTGTAATTTCAGAACAGTAAGATCTCATGCTATTTCATATGAATGTATACTCATATGAACCGAAAACCATGTCCACGGGATGTAATTTAAGAATAAGGGGCCAAAATCAAACAATCTAGATCACTAACTCATGCAATGACGTAATGTCAACAAACAATTGATTAGCGAAAACGGACACGATGGCGCTATAGTAGAGAAATAATTTACTGTGTACTAAAATATACCTTACACTTATTAATCAGAACTCTAATATTTACTCTTGTTTAGTGTACTTCGAGTTAGACAAATAGTACTAAATTAACGCATGTTTAATAGACTGTCTTTACAGTAAAATCATGCACTCACTCAGAACTACTAACTACATACACCATTATAAATACTACACATAAATACTAACTAAACAAGCACCATTTATTATAGGCATGTTAAAGACAAGTACCTTCAAACACATTACTCCTTGTCGGTATATAAAGTTGGCTCTATTGAACTTTAGGGGGACAAAATGAGAAGAGTAACCCTAGGTCCAATTGATCTGGCCAATTATTTAAAACATGTTTACTAGAGTTTGAAGCCCCGGGGGACACCTTAACAAGGTTTATTGAGGGACCTTTCCCCTGAGAGGGGAAAAGGCCCTAAAACAAACAATAACTAACCCATCCCCCGCTAGAAATCGTTCAATTCGGAAAATGAATAGGAGCCCTTTTTTGTTAGATTAAGCTGCCATTCTAATAGTTACATTACAACTATGAAACCTACTGTGTACATGCACTTACTAAATAATAAAAAAATCGCATCTACCAGATACACTAACAAAATGCACAAAACAGGTAGTCTTGTCCCTAATCCCTAACTGAATGTGAAAGGATTAAAAATCATTCTCCTTTCTGTCCATCCTATCTTGGCAGCGGCATGGTGTCCTGCAAACCGAAATCCTGATCTTTCGTTGAAGTATTAACTGTTTCTTTAATAAAAATGTAGAATTTTGGGCTCCTACGCCGTTGTCAGTGTTTAACAATTAAATTAGATTGGACTTTACCTTAATTCCATTAAATATCGGTCCTGTCCAGTCGAAATGTGACAGTACACATCGTGAGCTGTGCTTGTAGAATCGTCCTTGTTAAGAATGATAACATTGCGCCGAAAACGACAGGGATAGGAGGATTCCTCCAATCAGGGCGAAATCTTTCAGCCGCGGAAATTCCAAAGCAAATAGAAATTGGTGAAATCCAGATATAACCGGATCTGAAAGTGACTATGGACTAGTGAGAGGGGGTGAGGGAAGGTTTAGTTACCTGGCCAAATTCTACATTGGCCTGAAATTAAGAAAATTTATATCCAATGGCGGAACTATGTTTCGGTATGACGTCAGAATGGTAAAACTTGTAACTATTCAACTTGTATATTCGAAAATGGGATTTACAATTAATCAAAATATAAATAAATATTTTATTCTGTGAAAATATGATTCCTAATGAGACCTATCGATTCATTACATTAATTTGAAGTAAAGAGGATACACACATCGTGTAATTAAACCTAAATCAAATTTTTAAAAAAAATCACTAGGTACAGGGTGAGAAAAAAAGTTGCCTTTACTCTTAACTGTAATGGTACATTACAAAGTGAGTCCTTTCGCATCTCACTATAGCCCAAAACAACCTCTTTAAATCTGAAAATGTCCTAGTGAAAGCTTTAAATTAGGGAAAATTAACAAGACTTGTAACATCATGCTTTCAAGAGGTCTTGTCCTAGCGTCTAATGTAAAGTCCATTTTGTTAATGATTCGTTTAGTGATCACAATTCATCAACTTTTGAACCTATTTTAAGAACAAAAGAGTACCTCAAAATCAGAGCCGGCGCGAGGGGGTTCGAACCGTGCCACCGCCCAGGGCGGCAAGTCTAATGGGCGGCAAAATTTGAAAAGAAAAAGAATACTATCAAAATATAATACTTCGTAATGGGCCCACATGGAAAAATAAAATTGTGTTCATCTGAGAATATAATTGAAGTTACTTCACTCACATTTAGGAAAATACTCACTCAGGAAATTCAGAGCATATTTCCTCATTTTTAATTATCAAACAGGTATCGTTCAATATTTCCCTTGCAGCGAAATAGATAAGATTTTCAGCTAGGGTGGATAAGATTATCAAGATATATTTTATGTTTTTTCTATTCAACAATGTTCTAACGCTCCACTCCAAGTGCAAAAGGTACACTCCCACTTGAGAGCCATTGGAGCACCAAATAAATACCACCATTACTTAGGAAAAGGTGTCCAAACTGGAATCATTCAGATTCTTAGTGAACAAATAAAAAGTAAAATGCTGTCTTTGTTGAGAGTTCCAAAATATTATAGTATAATACTAGACTGTACGCCAGATATTTCTGGTACCGAGCAAATGACAATAATCGGTCATGTACAAATTACATACAGTAATAGAGAATGCCCTGTAAAAATTTGAGAACACTCTTCTTTCGTAGCGGTAACAGACACCACTAATCTAGGACTAACAGAAGTAATAATTAAACATATAATGGAAATTAACATTCCTATCGAAGACATAAGGGCTAAGGATATGACAATGTTTCCAATACGAAAAGCAAACATTCAGGTATTCAGAAGATAATTCTAGAAATAAATTCCCGAGTCTTCTATGTTCTTTGCAGTAGTCATTCACTAAACCTTGTCGTTAATGATGCAGCCACAACATTTCAATACGCCGTTCCATTTTTTGTATAGCTAAAAAAAAAAAAAATAGATTTTTTTCTGCATCGGTTCAACATTGGACCATACCAAAGGAACATATTAGCAGTCTCACTTTAAAACCATTGAGCACCACAAGATGCGAGAGCCGAATTGATGCTCTGACTCCATTCAGATGCGAGTCCCTCGTATCAAACAGGGAAAGTTTATGATGCCTTACTTCTAATAAGTAATGGCAATAGAACAGATAGAATGGTCACCGTCGATGCTCTGTGTATAGCAAACCAGTTCATAACTTTCCTTTCCTTTACTCACTAGTTATTTGATATGATTTTTTACTCCACATAAACATAGTAATTAAGTCTCCAAAGCATTGATTCTCGTGTGTTGGATGCAGTTGGGGTTTCTTGACAATATATCTGAATACTTTGAGAGGAGCAGAAATGATGCAAAGTTTCAATCTTACTTAGTTGATATGATGAGTTATCATCAGCATTAGACATGGATGACCCATGGATAGGTAATACAGTGCAAGCTCGAAGTAGAAAGAGGAAGAGACAATTTCAGTACGAGGCAGAGGATGAAGCAATTGAAGATCCATGAACAAGATACAAGAGCGAATTTTATTACAAAGTTCTAGACGTGATTGTGTTAGCTTTAAGAGAAGAGTTTGAGCAACTTAACATCACATCGAGTATTTCGATTTTCATTACGATATAAGTACCGTAGATGCGGGCTACTTGGACCCAATTTTGCAACAAATTCGTTCTTTCGGCCTATTTTCATCCACGAAAACTCGAAAGTTATTGTCATAACCCATATTAAGTGGAACTACAGGCTTTATTGCACATATCGAGGACAGTTTTAGTTACATATATTGAAAACAAAGCACAGGCGATTATTGTAAAAAATGGGTCCAAGTAAGACTCGCGTTCGGGCTACTTGAACCCACCCCTATATTTTCCTACAGAAAACCATTGAAATTTGCTCTGAGACTAAGTAGGACGTAGGTGTTCCAAGAACAACACTTTTTATTTACTGCAAACCACAAAGAGAACATGTTAAGAGGTACTATCAAATATAATGATTGTAATAGCTGATTACGTTTTCTTCTGCAGCTGCACGAGTCCTATCTATATTAGCAGCGAATCTAGTCGTTGACTGGAGGTGCATTTTCTAAAATAACTTCACTCAATCTCGACTGGGAAGATTTTCTTAGAAAGCAATGACAGTTCTTCCATGCATGGCAAAATAGGACTTCACAATAAATCTGAAATCAAGTTAATTAACGAGGAATCCGAAATCACAAACTTTATCAAGATGACTAGGAAGGCTAATTCTTCTTCTTCAGTGAACACTTTCAGATGGCCCGGATTCTGCCTTGACCTATTCGTTAATCTTCTTTCTATGGTGGAACGACTTATCTTGAAGTGAGCTTCTGTTTCTTTTCGCGACATTTTCCCCGACTGAATTGCTGGTAAACATTCTTCAAGCTGTTATGAAAAATCAGCATATTTTCGCCCTGCAAGCAATATTTTATATTGATGTACCATTTTGTACGGGTATAATTAAGGAAACAATAAAAAGTCCTTACTTGTGTGACACGTGACAACAGACCTTTATTTTTCATTGATAAAGATAACAAAGGATGGGGTGGGATAAAGATAACAAAAGATGTGGGACAAAATATCCATGTTTTCCAGGTCATATGTACACACTTCATATACTGTATAATGCAATTACGCACACATCTTATTGTATATGAGAAAGTTTACCATGTCAGTTTCATTAACCTATATGTAACTACTTATGTGTTTACTTAGCATTGGTTCCACTTCCTTGCAAATAGTGTCCACACATAAAAGTTTGGCGGTCAATAAATACACTCTTTTCGTCAACGACCTTTCTCACCGATGCTGCTCAATCCTAGCCTACCACAGAACTAGTTTCAATGTGTGTACGCCTGCATTATGATCCCATCTAACGGATCTAACTCTGAACTCACTCATTATTGCATTGCATATAGGATTTTAAACGAGTTTTTGGTATGGGTCCAAGTAGCCCCTTAAGGGTCCAAGTAGCCCGCAATTACGGTAATCTTAGAGATATGTCACCTGAACTTTTGTCTGAAAAGATACTAATTTGCCGGCATTTTAACACACGAAGAATCGAAAGATATTAACCCCAGTGATTTTAAAGACGAACTAAAAGTGTTATCCGCTATAGTTAAGCGTAAAAATTCAAGAAAAGAAACTTTAAAATTAATTAGGGGACATGACTTTACTCCCAATGTTAGTGTTGCACTTAGGATTTTGTTCACCTTACCGGTAACCGTGGCAAGTGGAGAAAGGTTTTCGAAACTTAAGCTTATTAAAAACTATCTACGTCTTATATGTCTGAAACACGCTTGAGTGGACTAGCGATGATATCAATACAACACGAATTGGCTGAAACATTAGACAACGCGAATGTTATACAGAAATTTGCTCATATCAAAGCAAGAAAAGTTTATTTCAATTAAGATTAAATTCATGTATCACTATTGTGTTCTAGTACATCATAAGGCTTAGGCCAATCACTTAGTTTTGCCGTAACACCTGATTCACTATTATTTTCACGCTCCATACTCTATTGCAAACACCTTTGGCGTGGGAGACCTGGGTTCGATTCCCGGCGGGAGCTCAAGTGGTTCGGATTCCACTTTAATCAGTAGGTCAACGTCTCATATAGCCTCGCTGGCGAAAGGGACGCTAAACTAAAAATAAATTCAATCAATCAACTCTATTGGGAACATCTTTTGATATAAAATAAGTTTAAAAATTAAAATTCTTTGTTGTGACTAAATGAACTTTTGTTTTTTAAATTTTATTTTCTGTATGCGCTTCTGTATATCACAGGTATACAGCGAAATCAAGCATACTGAATATAGTGTTATATATGGAGTCATTTAAATATTACGTAATCATTCGAGAGAGGTAGTTCAATTTTTTGTTTACTTTTCCATTTCATACGTTTTTAAACGGGGCATCCTACTTTTTCGTGACACTTGAACGTTTTCTGTCAAAATAAGGTTGCGGGTTAAAGGGGCGGCATGTGAAAGTACCGCCCAGGGCGGCAAAACTGCTAGCGCCGGCCCTGCTCAAAATAGAAACCCTTCCTGCAGGAACAACTGGTAGGAATCAGCCTCTTGATTTGTTGTTCTTCAGGCCGTAGAAAAACTTCTTGAGACATTTTTCTGACATTGTCCTTCTGTACAACTATAACATTAATTTACATCTTGTAATAATATAATAAAGATTCAATCACTGATTTATAACCATTTTTTTCTATCACATTTACAAATCTTATTATTGGGGGCCGCGGTGGCTCAGTGGTAGAGCGTTCACCTCTCGTGCTTGGGGATACTGGGTTCGATCCCAGCCCCCCGCCAAGTAAACTTTGTGGTGGACAAACACCGTGTGCGTGGGTTTTCTCGGGGTTCTCCCGTTTCCTCCCACTTCATTCCACCATTTCATTTGCAACGATGAATCAAACACTGGTTCTTTATTCTTTATTACTGAGCGTAGCGAGCCTAGTACATATTTCGAATAACTTATTGCCCATACAAGAAAATATACAAACGTACCGTTGTATATTATGGCGCCCCATGGAATTTTCCTTTTTATTCGTTAACTTTCTTTAAAAAAAAGGAAAAAGAATTCTGGACCGTCTATATACATATGGGAATTATTTGAGTTTTCGATTGTACCTCGTATATTTAAAAATTACAATTCATATAATTATACATACATATATATCATATTTAATTTTATAATACTATTATTATCATCTTCATTATCATATTCATTTTAAACTTTATCATCTTCATTCATTTATACATTTCAACAACGATGAGGGCACATTCGAAATTAAATTAATAAGTTATTTAAGTCCTTTTTCAGGTCCATTAAATGCTTTTACAAGTTGTTTGGTTCCTTTTCGGGGCCATTACATGCTTTGTTACAATTTAATAATTATTTACTTGGGCATCATGAAGAAAGTTTTGAAAAAGATGTATGTGATATTCACATAACTGTTCTTTGGACACAATATGATCGAATATAAGATATAATTAAACAAAATATAAATTAAGATAGCATTATCGATAATAATCAGGACATAGCATAATAATTAACGTCTTATTAACATCTTGAGATGAATAATGAGATTGATGTTATATGTTGGCAATCATAAGAAAAACACATAAATAGTATGGAACACAAATATTAAGTAATACACATAACATTAAGACATTTGTAGACATAATTTGAGAAACTGCGATCATAGACATAAAATCAAGATTAAATAATATAAACTCTCATATCCGTCAAATATTTGCATTTCTTCTCAATGCGAATTCAATCCATTTTCCATCAACACCATTTAACCCAAATCACAATGAATCATAACTTCGGTTAAGTTACACTGTATTCCACAATCCTGGGTGTTTTCTCGACGATTATGTATGGTTACAACACTCGGATTTCTTATGTGAATAATTACAGCCATTTGTATATCTTCTATCAAAGTAATTTCTACCATTTGAACTTCTATTTTGCACAAAAGAGCGACAGTTGTTGTTCCTGTTAAAATTACGGTTGCTATTTCTATAATTCCTGTTTACGTTTCCACGATTCGTTTGCACCTGGTTACCGGTAGCATTATTTGTTCTGCCATCAAATGTGTTTTCGGATTGTATACTTAAATTGCGCACTGGGGCATATTGTATATGACCCCTACCAGAATTGCTTTGACCTTTGTCCTGTCCTCTATTACAGTTTTGTGCTACAATTTGACTTTTATAACTCTGAACAAGCATTATTATTAGATGATTAAAGTTAACACATTGCGCAGACATTAAAAGCTGTTGTAATCTGAAAGGCAATAGTATCCGGATAGAAGCGATAATTCTTGATTCTGGATGACCTGGATTTAACGCTCTCAACTCATTAAATGTAGAAGTTACAAATTATGTAATATTCCTATGCAGCTTTCGATTGAAGGGTTTCGATCTTAACAACGCGTCTCTATTTGCTATCATGAAGTCGTTTTCATAATTGGAAAGCAATGCATTTTTAAAGTCGGCATACGTATGGAGATTATTCCTAATGGCCTTAAACCACGTTAGACATGGTGGCAACAATACATGAGGCAGTAATTACAAATATTGAGATTCATCTATGTCCATCAATTCACACTCATCTTCAAATTTTTCGAGAAATCCCCACGCAGTTATATCTTCTGGTAACCCACTAAATTTTGTGATTGACTTCACTTCACTAACACGCAAAGATTTATTGGTTTTAACTCTTAAATACCTGTGATGGACCCGCTTCTGCAGAGTTGATCGCCTAACTCTTCTTTCTCCTTCTGTACTATCTTCATTACTCGAAGATTGGTTATCTTCAAGCGTTGTTCGGTGATGGCATGCAGATTCCCAATCATTGGATGTGGGATGTGCAGGATTCATGTGCCCACCATCTTGCACCGCGCCTTCTGATATACGATTTTCTTTTATAAAATTCAATTCATCTTGCAGTTGTTTAATTCGGTTGTCATGTTCTACGACGGTCTCAATAACATTCACAGAATCTTGAATGTCAGTACACCTTTGTACTATCTTGCCCATTTCATATTCATGATGTTCCAACTTAGTTTTGATCTGTTGGTTAATTTGTTGCAACTGCTGTTGCAAACCGTCATTGCGCTGTTGTAATTGTTCTAGGCGCTCATCAACATGTTGTGCTTGCTTTTCTAACCGCTGATTCAATTTTTCAAATTGTTCTGTTTGTTGTCGGGACATTTCCTTCAAAATTTCCAACATATTGGATGAATTTATTGTTTGGCATTCCATCGCTTCACCATCTGTGCCACTCATAAAATATAATTATTGTCTGGCTCAACTTGGGTCGTTTTCTACTGAACTTCAAAAAAAAACGTTCCTTCTTAATCTCGGGTTTCTTGCACATTCATTTCTCATCCTCACCGTCTCCTTTAGCCTAACCGGCATAGCCATGGGACGTAAAACTCAAAGATTCCATTTTATTTCATTTCAAATCTTATTAGGTATGCGTGGTACAAAAGCGGTTATTTGGAAGAAAAACACTTATGTTTGAAAATCCCATAACATTTTGTTTCAAAGACTGCAGCATTTTGCGATTTGTTTAGTTGTTTCCGTAATAAGCGTGCGTGGTGTAAATGATGTTTAAACGTCACACTTTTGCGGAATATCATTACTGTGAAACGTTTTCTAGATAAATTCATAATTATAATAATTGAGGATATATGAAGCTCTCACGTAGTGAGAGGAGACGGGACTCACTCTGAATAAACACACCGACTACTGAGAGGCGAAAGAACTCATCTTCAATAAGCACTCCGAATAGTGAGAGGGGAGAGAACTCACTTTAAATAAGCACCCCTAATAGTGAGAGACGCAGAGACGCTCTTTAATCAAGCATCCCGTTAAAATACGTACAGAAAGGGATTTCATATTTGTCAGAAACCTCGCAGTAACTTCTGCCAACTATGATTATTCTTGCCTAACTACAGAGCATTTCAAACCAGAAGACATTTTGTAATTGTAATCACCATATTGGATCCGCCATTTTGAATTTGGTAATTTTGACGACAGATTCTGCACCAGCTTTCTACCCCCTGGCAGTGTTTTCTTCTACATTAAATGATTGTTTTCTCTGTTTGTTTGGACACCACCCCTACCGTTCAAAGGGTGGTTTCTACCCTTAAACCCGCACCATTGCCGAAATAAAAAAATACGTCTCGTTTATTTTTTTGATGTTCTACAAATATGCAAAGTTTCATTCAAATCGGTGAGTGACACTTCCGCAAGTCTCCTTGTTAGATGTGCAATTTTCATCAGATTGTGCATCCTGGTATTATGCTTTCTTCTACATTAGATGATTGTTTACTGTCTATGCTTGGACACCACCCCTACCATTCAAAGGGTGGTTTCTACCCTTAAACCCGCACCATTGCCGAAATAAAAAAAATACGTGTCGATTATTTTTCGATGTTCTACAAGCATGAAAAGTTTCATTCAAATCGGTGAGTGACACTTCCGTAAGTCTCCTTATAAGTGACAGAAATGAACATTTCTATAATACTCGAATTTTCCTTTCTTTATTTAGAAAAAGCTCAATGTCAGGATTTGCTTAAGCTGAAGATATTAAATTTTGTTTATAAACCCATAATTACAAATAACGGACACTAATAATAATAATAATAATAATAATAATAATAATAATAATAATAATAATAATAATAATAATAATAATAATAATAATAATAATTGTTTTAGCGTTTATAAACTAGCGCTCGTACAAGTGGAAAAGAGAGTCCTTCTTGTATTATTCAGATTCCCATTTCTTTATTTAAAAAGTGCCGAATATGAGGGTTTGCTAACATATACATGTTTCTTTATCAACCCATAT
This sequence comes from Thermobia domestica, assembly GCF_964235325.1. Classification (NCBI taxonomy): domain Eukaryota; kingdom Metazoa; phylum Arthropoda; class Insecta; order Zygentoma; family Lepismatidae; genus Thermobia; species Thermobia domestica. The sequence continues at coordinate 186,682,998 of NC_137456.1, forward strand.
ATCTTTATCACATATATCTTTATCAACCCATAAACGGAAGCAAATGAAACAAATATGTATATCCTTCTATTGTTTAAGCTTTTATTTGAAAGAAAATCACCAATATTTCTAGGTACAGTTGTGAAAACGAGGTAAGTAATGAAATTATTTTGAACAGGACCGTACCAGCAAGATCGAGTCGTACGTGAACATTTTACTCTTGAATTCTGTGTTTATCAACCATTGCTTACGCACTTGATTCCGATGTTTGTCGTAGAATATCTTACTATCGTACAGAAATTGTTATAGGTAATTCTATAACAATGTATTCTTATTACAAACTAACACTTTATTATATGATAGTTCTTTTTCTATTCTAAAAACCTGTTACGCCTGATCCTCAGAAAAGAAGTTGCTATACAATCTCTCTTTCCAGCACAAATATTCTCTTAATTCCGGCAATCAAAACTTCATTTTTCAATAATCTCTTGGTGTTAGAATAAGGCAAAATACTCCATATCATATATAAGAATGTATAGTAACTAAATTAGTGAATCTATAAGAATCCATATGTAGTAATAGCATGTTTTTTTATGTATGCTGGTATATATATATATGCTGGTATATATGACGATGAACGAATGCAATAAATAATGATTATGATGAAATACTTCATATACAACTGTTTATATTGTTTTAAAATTTGATACCTCTAGCAAACATAAGGTACAAGAAAAATAATTCACGTGGTTGCATACGGTTGAAGTGAGTAAATTTTAAACAAACATACTGTGTGTCAGAGCACAGAAGTCGTAGGTTTACGAGGAGGGTTGAGGGAACGACTGATCCCTTCAAAGGTTCCTTTTCTCATTCCATTCGTTACGAAACACAAATACGTCTTTTCCGTCTACGTGACACAAGGCCGGTACAGCGTAACCAAAATGTATTGTAATAAAGACACATTTGGATTGTGGATATTTCTGTTCTTAATTCACCGCACAATTTAAACTATCAAAGGAACAACTGCAGGATTTATCCTTTACACAAACAGTTGGAAACTAGGTAACTCAAATCCTTTGAACTTTTTATTTATTTTATTCTTTTATCACAGAAAAGTGTGGGGATGAGAAAAAAGTGTAAAACATAAGATGCACAATAGACTGAAATAGTGATGTCATCCTTTCCTCTCCGCCATGGTGATCACCATGTTTTTTTTATACAAACACGTGAAGCGAATGGTATAATTTAAAGTCTAGTGCAAACAAGGAGAACGGCTGTAAATTTATAATTATAAAATGTTTTCACTACTAATAAAGTTGGTACAGATTTAGAATATGGAAATGCGTTTAGGAAACTACGAATGAAATCAAGAATATTCACGAAGAAAGACTAATATCTAAGGAACTTATTTCTAAAAGCGCCACATCTCTAAGTGATAAGGTAGAAATCAAATAATTAATATGAACGTCATTATCACCTTAAGAACGTAATTCACCTTAAGAAGCAGTTATACACAATATAATCTCCGTAACTTGCAGATTGTAACGTGAATTTTCGTTAGTCTCAAAAAAAATGTAAATATGTTTCGGAAAGAAATTGTATTCCTTCTTTTGTGACAGTAAATGCTCGCTTTGCTTATGTGATTCGCGTTTTTAACGCTAGGGTGAGCTAAGTCTAAGCCTTGACTGAGATGTCACTGTTTGACCTGACATCTACTGGCTGAATTGTAAACCTGGTCGACTGGGCGTTTACTAGTTAGTTATTGGTACAGGTAAGAACTGAGGAAGACGTGCCTTCCTTTACTCCCTTTAGATATGTTTAAATAGAGTTAAATTAAAAAGTTAAAAAATGGAGTAATGTAAAATTAGGGATATTCACTATCGAAGGAGGCTTTTGTTTATAGTTATTCTTCAATTGGCATTTTTGAAAAAAAAATAGAAATAATAAAGTCTAATAGAAGGTATTCATGGAGCCTCAATTAAACGAACCGAGGTCTCTATGTATGAGGGTAAATTACGCTACATAGAAATAATTATATTACCTGTACCAATAACTCGGTTCTCTATAGGCCGAGAAAGCTCCATGAAAGTAGAGTATATTGTAATGCCTTTATGTGAGGAAACTATTAGGCGGGTATTTTTTGCTTTTCAAAATTATTAAAAGTAAAAAAAAAAAAAAAAAAAAAAAAAAAAAAAAAACCTAGTTGGAAGCGTTAAACATTCTAAGTTATAATCTTATGAATCCGTTTGGTAATTTGAGTGATATTGGTAGAGAAAGTTATACCTCATTTGGAACTGATTTAACATGGAGTGGCCACACTTTAGGCGATATTACAATGGATGAGAATGTAATTTCGCGTGTAGAGAGCCCAAATTATACTTACGTTTGTAGAAATAAAGGCCCTTGTCATAGAAATGTTGAAAATGTAACCATGGAACCCATAGGATATGTTAATTTAAATGCAAATGTAAGTGAAGAAACAGGACCCAATAGCACAAGTGTGACGTTCGATAAAAATCTATGCAAAATTTTCATTCTTTTTCGGCTGAAAGTGATCAAACAACTTATGTTAACACATTTTATGGTCTAAATATTATTAATAAACCAAATTGTGAACAGAGTAAGAGTAACATGGTGGGTAGAACTTTACAATGTGGACCCATAAGTGTACAGCCTAAACGAAACCAATCTTTGGGATACGGCTTTAAGTTTGATAAGTATCTATCAGAAACTGTGTATAAATCTGTTCAAAATCAACTGCATGATGTTCCGTATGTAGACGGAAGCGATAGTTTGCTTTTCTGTCAGTTCTTATTAAAGGTGGAACTTTTGATATCTCGTGGAATTGCACCGAATGAAGTGATTTTGGTTTCGGTTTTGGGTAAGCTAAACGGTGATGCGTATAGGGAGTTGAAGTACTGTTAAATGAAACCTTAGAATTGCGCCATATATCAGAAAGGTTACTTCAGTAATTTGTGTCTACTATAGTGCGTATGAAATTCACCCAGGAACATGTGTACCGTATTATGAGAATTTCTGAACCATTTTATGACTTCGTTCAAGAAAAGGTTTGCATTTTGAACATTTTGAGTATTCCTATGTGTAAGGAAGAATTTTGTACACTCGTGTGCAATTTAGTTACACCTGAAGTAAGAAATGTTTTAGTTTTGACGACGCAAATTCCTACCAGTAAACAACTTTTGTTAGATTTTGCTCGTTCGTACGATTCAAACAAAGTATTCTAAGGATATTCGTACAGTTTCCTATAACCAAGCAGGGCGTATTGCTTATGGGAGTAATACTGTTTCTCGTCCGCAACCTAAATTTTTTAGTCAAAAACCTTCATTTTCTAAAGCAAAGATATTTAGTGGGTGTAATGCTTGTGGACAATCTACTCATCGTTCTGTTACGTGTAATTATAATTCTAAACGAATTGAAAACTGTGAAAAGAATGCGAGTGGAACTTTATCCTCTGAAAACTTAAATGTTCATCAAAATGTTGCAAATATAGTGGTTTCAGTATGTCATGAAAATGTCTTGCGTGATAGATAGTGGATCCTTAATCAATTTGGTTAGCCGAACATTTTTGAATAAACTTAAGGAAAAATGTAATCCAAAATCGAAGTCTGTGAACATTTCAATTTCTGGAATTCCTGGAAGTAAGACAATTAAGGAATTAGTGCAAATAATATTTTTTGTTAAACGTAAGAAATTTGTGGATTGGTTTGCAGTAGTGGAGCAAACCGAATGCATCCTATTAATCGGTACACCTTTCCTTCACGGACACCAAACTAAAAGTGGATTATGCAAAGAAATTAGTTCATTTTCCTCAAGAAAGTATTACGGTAAGTTTAACATATAACTCCGAGAGATCTTGTGAGAACAACTTCTGTGCCCCAGTTTTCAATTTCATGGTTGCCCAGGAACGTCTCTTGTCAACATGCTCAATCGGCAGTGGTCTTCATGGAAGTCACAATCCTGAATATCAAAATGTCTTTCGTCGAGGAAGAGAGTCTGCCATGAGAGATGCGGATGCTGATGTTGGAGGAAATGGAGCTAATCCAGAATCGTCGGCCGTTTTATGTGCGGAAGTTGGTCCCAGTGGTGTAGGTCAGCAAGGTGTTCCATCTACGTCTAGCCAAGCTTTGGGGAGTTTCCAACCAACTTCTTCTTCACCGGTTCAGATGGAGAATGAGGAAAAAGGAATGTCGTGTGTTCGAGATATATCATGTCCACATCGATTGTCATGTTGTAACCACTTGTGTTGTCATTGTTGGCTAATAGTCGGTTCAAGGAGCAAATGAAGAGATCAACCTTGAAGATCTCGTGAAAATGAGTAGAGTAGAGGGGGGCAAGGATACGATTCCCTAAAATCAGGTGAATATTTTCGCGTATGGCAATAATGCGTCATGTGGAGTTTGATATTAACCGTTTAAGGACCGGACATGGATCCACTGATGCAAATTCCTCAAAATTTTCAATTTCTGTCCTTTTTCCACCCATAATTAAATTTCCGTTTTGATTTGTCGAGTACCACTTGCCAACATCCTGTGACGTGATGTTCCCTTTTGGGAACATTGGTATCTCGTGTGTGCAGAATTCTCGTCGTCTTAGTTTTACTTTTACAGTACTTTCTTTAAGTAATTAAGTAATTACGTTAATCAATTTCATATAGACTACGTTTCTATGACTTTGTTACAAACACACACGCATATATATATATATATATATATATATATACGCGAATTGCATTTCTTCCCTTCACATTACTTATAATAATACTTAGAATTAGAATAACACATTGTTTTTACACTGAACAAATTCAAATATTTCGAACATTTCTTCTCTTGTTATATTTGTATTAGATATGAGGGTAAATAGATATTGGATGGCTCGAGTTTTTACGTATGAGTACAATTGAATACCTACGAGCTTTTATTTTAGATATCTATTTACTAATCTTTCTATTCACTTGCTCTTTATATATATACATGTATTTAGTAGTATTTTTGTAAATTCTACAAGTATATAGCTAGTATTTGTTTGGAATGTAAGAACTTATATTTGCACAAAAAAAGTTTTTCCAATTCGAATACTACACATATGAATTTTGCTGAGCATAAGCTAACAGTCTTTTTTCAGGTCTTTGAAAAAATTCTTATAACCCATGGTACTTTGGAAATCACTTCTGGTATAATCTCTTTTGACAAAGAAAACAAATATTTCTTGTATTAGATTTGCACACTATACAGCGTCCTTCTGATGCATCCACAATGTAATGCGTGTCAGAGTTTCGAGCTTTGAGAGGAACATGCGATCTTGGACCTGGCCTAATTGATGTCATGTTTCCGATGCGAATGATACGTGGTATCTTCCCTCAAAAACTGTAGATGTGTGAGTTCATTGTTTGCATTCAATTTGCAATGCAATTTCCAGGAAGCAACAATCGCTAAATTGAGTGCATTATTGAAAAGATTCCACCACCATTTCTTGGATCTGAGTTTGGGTCTGTATGATGCAAGAAGACGATCCATAACACCAACACCTCCCATTTCTTCATTGTACTTATGAATAACGAATGGTAGACCAATAATTCGAACGTTTTTTTATGTGCACGAGAGTATCTCCTCACTGATCCTACTGGCAAGTGTGTAAGGCAGTTTGAACCAACAGTTACAACTGCACTGTCATTCGACCTTACAAAGCACATATTACCATCACTTTTGACGTCAAACTTTCCTCTTTCCTTCCTAGCAAGTTCTTTCTGTGGAGTCACGGGACACTGTTGAACACAATTATCTCTTACTGTCCCAGTTGCTCGAACACATTTTCCTCCTAATTCTAAAAGAACAGCATAAGACGTAAAGAAATTATCGAAAAAGACTTCGTGCTGGTCATTATTTTCTACGATGTGAGACTACGAATAATTCTCGTTCCTAATGGAATATTCCCACTAACGTTATCAGCACTATTGTCTTTTCCACCATAGGGGTCCATTGCATAGGGATAACCGTCAGAAGAACATAAAAAACATATTTTGTAACCAAAACAGATTGGTTTTCCTCTAATAAACATGTTGCAGGTGCGATGCCCATAGTACGGAAGCATGCTTTCATCAATGCTCAGATATTGGTGAAAGATACCAAACTACTGCAAGTTCTTCTGTAGCTCATCGCATATAGGTCTTATTTTCCCACATTTGTCACCTTTTGGTAAGTTAGAATTGTCAACAATATGGAAATATTTCTGTTTGTTTGTTCGAAACGGGCTCTGGGCATCACGGATGACACAATCGGTATACACAAGTCGTCTGCTATACTCCAGTAGGACTTTTCAGAAGAAAGAACAGGATACCCGCTGAGAAGAAATAAACAAAATAATAATAATAATAATAATAATAATAATAATAATAATAATTAGTAGCTGTTCATATGATGTATTTGTATGTGGAGCTCCCTTCTGCTGTGCGTACAAATTAGATATTTAAACAAGGTGTTCAATGTATGATGGGGGCAAAATCTTGAAGAAAATATCTATCGGAGAACTACCGTCAAGATGAGGATGAGAAACCACAAGTTTTTCTGGTGAACTGGAAATGGGACTGAGGCAAGTTTTCGCAACATTTTTCCACTTAGGCATACACTGTTTCCCTTTCCTTTTAGATGATGAAGTTGATGATATATTTTCAAGCTCATTTTGTGTCATCGATGAGATTATTCACTGCCACTATCAACTCAGACCACATACATCTTTAGGCATAAGAGAACGATCACATACATGTTTGCATTCGTCTTCATTTATGCGCTCCTCATCTGTTATATCACCTGCTTCATCTGAAGAGAGAATGCAAACATCCGTTCACTCATTAGAAACACACAATGTCCAATGTGTCTACTATTTCATCCAGCGTAAGAAATTTCTTTGCCATTTCGCTATTTTAGAGAACAAATATTCACACGAACACGCTACGTACCAATGTTCCCAAATGGGAACACTAAAATATATCAGTTTCTCAATAACAAACAATGGTCACAAACGCATGTTCATTCACACTACAAAAAAGTTCACACATTGAGCCCTCAACTGTCCACAATCAGTCTCGCCAACTTTTATATTACGTCGTAAGCACGCAGTCTTGCATCCTTATGTGAAAAACATGAAAACTTCAATTGCAAAACAATCGAAAGAAACTATTTAAAATACATTGTTGTGAAATTAAGGCAAATAAAACAATTAACAATTCATTCATCTATAATACTACTTAATGTCAGGTAGAAATATAGAAAATATACAACGCTAGAACGCTGAAAAGTTGCTGTTCCCAAAAGGGAACAATGGTACCTAAACGGTTAATGGCGTCTAGAACCTAAATAAGTTTCAGTGTGCTGCGGCAAACTACAAGCTATCTAGGTAATTATTTGTGTTTTTCTAATAGTTTGATATAATATTGGGACATAAGTAGTTAATGAATAACTTACAGAATTTTATAACGATTTCAAAGTACTATAAAGCGTTAGTTTCTAACATATCCATGGTTTGACAGGATTGACTAAATTGCCTTTCTTCCAACAATTGGCTGTACGACATCACGGGAAAGTCAATTGTGTAGTGAGGGGGCAAGGGTACGCAGATACCTACGGGGCAAGGGTACGCGTGCGTACTCTTGCCCCTTCTGTTCTATAAAAAGAATCCAATTTGATTTAGATCTAACAATCAAAGAGAAATGTAGATTCCGTTGTAATAGAGAGTGACGGCAAACTTTACGAATACTGGTTCCTATATGTAGCCTAGCCTCTAACGCTAAGAATTCTGAAGAATCCTGATATTTTCTTATGTACGAGGGATACATTTCTATTCTAAATACCACTCCTTACATAACAGTATCTAAGGTTGTGTTTGAGTTTTCGAAACAGATAATCGTGTGAGATAGTTAAATCTGCAGTTATTGAATAATATTACGCTTGCTTATTTTATTCAAGTTTCAGAAATGCTATGCTTTGTCCTCTTTTATCTTAAATGTCAGTAGTTTTCAGTAATAAATTTCAATAGGCCCTATGCAGAGTCGTTCTGATGCGTGACTAGTGCCATACTAAAAAGTTCGACTACCCATATGTTTGCTGTAGTCAGTCCTTTAGTAATCATACGTTAAAATGACTGCATAACGCGGTATCAGTCCAATGATTAGTATGGGATCCTATAAAGATATATGAAGCTAACCTAACCTAACATTTGACAATATGTAGCTTCATCAAGGATAGTTCGAGAAGTTTTCAAGTTATCCTCGTATGTGACAAGCATTCTGTAACTGATGGAATAAGCTGAATTTGGAAATATATTTTTATAAAGGGTCTAAATATTATCTCATTTTTTGTATCCTATGCATTCCCATTACTGATATAAGGAGAATTAAGGATTTTTCTTTTCTTTTTTGTAAATGAGAATCTGCAACGTCTTTAGGTACAATAAAGCCAGTAGGCCTATTTACCTAAGAAATGGAGAACGAATTAGTGGAATATATCGCATTACTGGATCAATTCTTCTATGACTTAACTTTAAAAGATCTAAGAAGAATGGCATACAATTTTGCTGAACGTAACTAGTTGCCCCATATCCTTTAGCCATGTGAATCGAATGGCCGGAAGAGATTGGACAAAGTCTTTCCGTCGTAGACATATGACTTGTTTTGCGACAGCCTTCAAAGACTGGTCTGGGGAGAGCTCGTGGTTTTAGCAAGCCACAAGTTGAATGCTTTTTAATTGTCTAAAAGATCTTGTAAGACAACACGGCTTTCCTCCACGGGATATCTACAACATGTACGAAACTGGCATAAATACGATTCCTTATAAAGTTCCAAGAATTGACTAAAAATCAGTTGTTAATAAAACTGTATCTAGTGATTTTTGAGTTAACATAACAGCAGTTTCCTGGTGAGTGCATCTGGTTCCTTTATTCCCCAGATATTTCCCAGAAAACAAATGAAACAAGAATTATTCGATGGCTCGCCGCCGGGTTATGTGGGAATATCTAATTCTAGTTCATCAACTCACAACTTTTCGTAGAATGGTTATATTATTTACACCAACATGTGCGATCAAATTCGGTTACGAAAAAGGTATTTTTACTTGTTGACAATCAGACCTCTCACATTTCAATCGAAGCAATTGATTTCTGCAGGCAAAATGGGATAGTGATTTTGAGTTTACCACCAAATCCCAGTCATAATTTGAAACCATTAGATCGCTCCTTTTTTGACCCGCTGAAGTCCTGGTATTCAACAGTGTGTGATAAATGGATGAGGAATCATCCATCCCGCCTAATTCCAAGTTGCGAGTTTGTTTACTGAGGTTTACTACAAAGCTGAAACCGTTGGTATCCAGCCTTCAAGAATCTGGAGTTGTCCTACTGAATCTAGATGTGTCCACTGAAGATTTTCTTCCTTCTATTGTGGATGTGGTAGACTTAAATGTAGAAGCCAGGTCTGAAGACGAAAGCATTCTTGAAGCAACAAATCAAGCATCAGACCTGGATAGAGCCCAATATCGTTCATCGGATGATTCACTAGAAGTAAAAAGGGACCCATGCGGCGCATCCAGATCAAACACTCCTTTGCCAGTTGCTCGTCCTCCTCCATCTCTTAGCAAACCTTTAAACAAACGCCACATCCTCACTAGAAGCAAGCAAGAGCTCATGCGGACTGTCCACTTCAATCACTCTTCTGCCGGTTGCTCGTTCTCATTCATCTGTTACCTAACCTTCAACCAGTAACGCTGAATTCTCACTAGAAGCAAGCAGGAGCTCATGCAGATTGTCCACATCAAACACTTCTCTGCCGGCTGCTCGTTCATCGGTTACCAAACCTCCAACCAGTAAAGCTGGATCTTCACTGGAGGTAAGCAGAGGCCCATGTGGACCGTCCATATCATGCACTCCTTTGGTGGTTGTCAGTCCTCCTCCGACTCAAGCAAAAAATCTTGATCTTCTCGAGGTCAATCAGAGATTCTGACACCCTCTCGTTTCAAGCAGAACTTACTTGCGAAACGGCGCCCTCCAAAGAGCGAAGGCAAACATCATCTTGCACCAAGAAAACTACAACTGAAGTTGTAGGTACAACTCCTCAGTAAGGAAGTAGTGTACGAGTGTCCATTATGCAATATCATCTACAGTGATCCACCAAAAGAAGACTGGAACAAGTGCGCAAGATGCCATGAATGGTGGCATGAATAATGCACATCATATAAAGGAGTAGGCACCTTCATCTGTGATAATTGTTAATGTTCTTTTGGGTGCGTACTCTTGACCCACATATTGGGGCAAGAGTACGAATTTGAATGTTTTCATTTTACGAATTATAGTTCCTCTAAGGACAGAGGTATATAAAAGTTGATTTCACATTTCGTAAAGGAGAGTTCAAGTTTTGTGTTCCATGTAAAAGTTTTCCGTTGTAACTATTTTTTTACAAAAATATATAAGTTTAATTAAAACTTGCGTACTCTTGCCCCCCTTTCCTCTACTGTGAAATGTCTCGACTGAGAAGAATAAGTATGTGTAAAACTAGTCCAGGCCTGGGAAAGAACCAAGTAAGAGTTTCTATTCTCTCTTAATCGAGTTACATTGAAAACATGAACTTTACAAAAAAAAAAAAAAAAAACTCAAATTCACTATCTGAAGAACTTTATAAAATTTTATTCAATGCGGGAGGCACATTAATATGTAACGTGAATTTTCGTTAGTCCCCCAAAAAAAATGTAAATGCTTTTTGGAAAGAAATTATATTCCTTCTTTTTGTGACAGTAAATGCTCGCTTTGGTTATATGGTTCGCGTTTTTAACGCTAGGGTGAGCTGAGTCTAAGCCTTGACTGAGATGTCACTGTTTGACCTGACATCTACTGGCTGAATTGTGAACCTGGTCGACTGGGCGTTTACTAGTTAGTTATTGGTACAGGTAAGAACTGAGGAAGACGTGCCTTCCTTTACTCCCTTTAGATTATGTTTAAATTGAGTTAAATTGAAAAGTTTAAAAATGGAGTAATGTAAAATTAGGGATATTCACTATCGAAGGAGGCTTTTGTTTAGGCCAAAGTTTACTAAATTATAACCTATTATTTTCTCCTATGATTAGTGGAAATTCGTGATTTTGTGCTTAAATCTTGGAATAAACACAAATATTTTTAGCGACTTCAATTAAAAATTTACTAGTACGACATGGTGGATGACATTTAAACAATTCATTTTTTTTTTTTTACAATATATTTTCGGTCTTTGTGTTTATTTGTTAAATTCTATTCAGTTCTTCGATATAATCATAATAATCAAAACGTGCAATTACTGGAATTTTACAATTCATTTTCTCGTCATATGATATAAAAATTGTTTGCTCTTATGTAGTCAGTTCTATTGAGCTTTATCATTTCTTGTTGCTTGTTAGTTATTTGGTTTTACATTAGAAATTTATATATAAAAATATATACGTATTTATAGTTATTGTTCAATTGGCATTTTTGGAAAAAAAATAGAAATAATAAAGTCTAATAGAAGGTATTCATGGAGTCTCAATTAAACGAACCGAGGTCCCTATGCATGCGGGTATATTACGCTACAAGATTGACAAACTATCGGCACAAGGAAAACTGTATATATACAATTTTTTAAAAGAATAAATCTTTTAGAACAGTGTTAACTATTGCGACACTTACTTTTCTTATGTCCACTCTTACTAATAAAGATGCACAATATTAATGTCAAGAATATTACAAAAGAAAGAGGAAAAAAGCAAGCCTTTGGAAATTTTCAATCCGGGCCATCAGTGGATATAGGTCAGATCTTTTCTTATATTTCCTATCATTAAAAAAAATACAATATTGACTGCAAACAACAGCATTAAGAAACAGTACAATAAGAAAATATCCAGTTACGAATGGTTCAGCATATATTCTAAACAACTGTTAAACATTAATCCTGTACACGTATGCAATGTTGTTATACTATTTCATTTACTCTAATGCTTGCAATTCCGAAATATTTCATCGCCGTTTTCGCTTTGCATTTAGGTCCTTTAGGTATTTAAGTTACTTGTTGTTTAGAAAATAAAAGGTGATCACAATGGCAACGAAAGGACGTAATATAACACTGTTTCAGTCTATTATTTCATCTTGATTTAAAAGAAAGAGAAAATGTACTAGAATATTTAGCATTTTACCGACAACACTACCGCATGAGACTGAGTTGGTTGAAGGATTTCTTCTTCAGTAATGAAGCTATTAGATAAGACGTACGGTTTAATGTATGATAGTTACCAACAAAAATATATCATTTTATGTCAGGGTCCACTTGCTCTGCCCCTGCCTAGACTCGAGTAGATAGCATTAGTGCTTTTTAGTGGCAAGTTAGAAGAGGCTAGTTTGTGTTCTTTGAACTATAGTTTTTATGGCACATATCCGGACTTCATGTTTATACCAATCGATTAAGTCCTACGAAAGTAAATCTGCAGCAAGCGCACCGAGCAATGTAACTCTTCTCCAATAGGAGAAAAGACTAGGAATGCATACCTGATTGAAGAACTGCATAAATAATGAAATCATGTATGTGGGTCTAATAAGAATTTTAGGAATGATTAAAAAACAAATGCATCAAAAGATTGCTAGAAGTTAGTTTTTGGATCAGAGGCCACAAAATTTTTGAACAGCCCCTAAATCGAGTTCTCGTAATTTTTACGGAATAAGCACATCATACTGAGTTAAGTTATTGTTTTGGTTTCGTTACACTATATGTAGTTCTCCAGATATAAGGCCTAACAAGGAAATTTTTGCCTGAAATATATATTTGATCTTTTGAGAGCACGCTGGAACAAGAAATAGCGAATACTGAATTATTAATTAACCTTTCGATACACCTCCAACCTTCCCTCGTATTTACACCTTGGGGGTCAATTTGACCCCCTATTATTTTTATAGAATAAACTCGAAAGATGGCGGGCCTACTTACATATGAGACTTTAGATTGCTTTTCTAATTCTGCTAAATAGTTTTCATTTTTGTACAAGGGATTACATACACTTTACTTTACTGTAATAATTATTTAAAACTGAAACGATAACTTTTATGAAGGCAATTTATTTATCTTAGTACATTTTACATTTCTTATTTTAGATAAAATGTGCATATTAGTTATGAATTTTGTTACTACAAAACATAACAAATAACTCCAAAATTGCTTTTAAAGACAGTAAAAAATACTGTTTTGTACAAGGGTATAATTTTCAAACTACGAAATCTCTTAAATATTATGCATCAGTTTGCTCAGGAATGCAACAATTTGAATGCTACTTGGACATTTGTTTCAGGTTACACACAGTTTTCATACAATGAGCAAGAGTGAATTAGACAAACGTACTCCGAATTATTTCTTATAAATATACTATTAATAATTATTTTGTACAAGGTCATATATTTCAAACTACGAAATCTCTTAAATATTATACATAAGTTTGCTCAGAAAACCAACAATATGAATGTTTGCTTGGAGTTTTGTTTGAAGTTACAGACAATTTTCACACAATGAGCGAGTGTGAGTTGGGCAAACGTACTTTTGGCAATCGAAGCACACCGTCGAGGTTTTCTTATCTTTTAAATGTGGACACATCGAACAACTTTTTCTTTTTCTTGATTGGTCATTTTGCTGCGAAGACACTGTCACATCACATCTTTCTAAGGCATCAGAAACGCTTTTCCTCAAACTAGAACTACTGGCGCGCATTTCCATGAAAGGTTTCACCATTTGGTCTACAAGATCTTTCAAGAAAAGTCTGCGACGATGAGTAACGTTTACATTGTAACCAGGGTTTATGCTTGTATGTGAAATAAATGCATTCAATGCTGCTACGTATAACATATTGAAAAACAATACCATCGGCCATCGCTTAGTCTGACGCTTTGTTGTATACGTTCTTACAAATTTATCCATTCTATCAACACCTCCTTTCGTTTTATTGTACAATGTAATGATTTCGGGCTTTTGTTTCTCACTTTCTGATCAATCGTAGGACTATGATGCATTGATGACAAAATAACCACTCTTCTTTTTTTTTTTTGGGGGGGGGGGGCATAACTAACCATTGTCACATCATGAATAAACGCAAATTGAGAGGAATGTTTTGCACGTGATTTACTTGGTAACACGATGGGAGGCACCTCCTTTCTGTGTTTCCTCATTGTACCCACTAGAGAAATGTTACTGACTAGCAACTGCTGAGCCAGAGCCAAACTTGTAAAGTAATTATCTGTTGTTACATTTCGACCTGAATGAGATTTCAGAATGCTACTAGTCAGTTCCATGATAACACTATTGGACAAATTAGTTTGTGGCGGTAAGCCAGGTTTTCTGCCTGCGTACACAATTCTCTTGTAAGCATATCCTGAATTAGAAGCACTTACCCAAAATATTTTAATGCCGTACTTTCCAGGCTTTTATGGCATGTATTGAATAAATTGACATCTACCCCTATATGATACCAATTGCTCATCAATTGTAAGATACACCTCTGGTACTATAGCCCTTGCACAGTTTCTTGTAAATATGTCCCACACAAAACTGACTGGTGCAAGGCGATCTGTCTGTAATCTTGCTGTCCTAGTACGTTTCTCATCAAACCGTAAAACACGAAGTATATTCAAGAAACGGTTCGCAGACATTGTTGCTCTGTACGTTGGGTTTGAATGTCGATCAAGAAATATTTCTTTTAGAGGTACGTCCCAATTTTTCTCAAGACCGGCAAGCAAAAGGAAACATATAAAAGCAGTTAGTTCAATAGCATCAATTTCTTTCCAGCTAATTCTTTTTTCTCTTGCAATACGTTTACCCTCTAAGTTTGCACACAAGATTATCTCGTCGAACAGGTCAGGGATAATCAATATATCCAATGCAGATTTCGGCGATGAAGCGGTAACATTTCTAGCTGGTCCTGGGACGCTCTTTATCACATTACATTTACGCGTTTGTGAAGTCTTTCGCGCATTTTTGTTCCAAACTGTACCATCTTTGAATATGAAATTTCTATCTTGTGTAACTGCATTCTTCATTTCAATCCGAAAGGCAAGTGGCGTATCGTCATCTGTATCAGTTCCAGTACTTGATTCTTCTACACAATAATCACTTCCGTTCCAAGAATCTGAATCAATCACGTCCTTGGTCTCACTACAGTCATCCTCACTATCGCTAAGTAACAGTTCGTCCACTATTTCCTTCTCCGTAAGTCCACTTTTTTTTTTTTTTAAGATAAACACTGCACAAGATACGTGTTCTAAGAATTATGAGTGATATATGAGAAACGATCAGCATTATTCGACGATTGACCACAGCACACCCTCGAAAGCAGACTTTTCTTCTTTTTCCTTCTATATTTTACTGTCGTAATATCATCGTATACCACCCGACATATTGTGCCTATACGCACAAATCTTGCAAGAGTACAACTTCTGATATGTCATACAAGTTAGGGGTCAACTTGACCCCCAAAGTGTAAACTCGAGATAAACGGAGAAAACAAGCCTCCCCCTATTTTAAAATAATCAAAAACTGAGTGTGGGAAATAATTGACAAAATACGTTTATAAGATGACACAAAAAGCCATTATGAAAGAATAAAACATTATCAAATAGCTCAAGAAGAAAGGAAGCAGGGGGTCAATTTGACCCCTATAAGGTATCTAAGGGTTAATGAAGATTCCGAAATAAGTTCTAGTTGTTCCCAAAATGTCTGCTATATTATTGTCGTGTAACTTCTATTCACTGTTTAAAATGCAACCATATTGGCATCTATTATCAGGTACGGTAAAAGTTAAAAGCTACACAATTTAGGAGTAAATAGTTGTACTCCTTTTTGGCTAGGAGATTTCTCCTTTCAGTGATTTCTTCGTTGAGTGGTTTGTCTAAAATTGGTTGAGGGATTTGCCCGTTTTCACGTTTGGGTCATTTGCCCACTGAGTTATTTGTTCAAAATGATAGTTGGGGGATTTGTCTATTTTCGCATTTTGATTTGTTCACTGGGTAATTTGCCCAAAATGATAGTTGAGTGGTTTGTCCATTTCCTAATTTGATTTGTCCATTGGCGGAAGTGTTCTGCCTATTAAATCTACAGAATTAAATCAAATGAATAACACACAATAGAAGAAAATTCAAATCAACATATGAATTCTGAACAATCAATCACTAGAAGTTCTGTGAGAGAAATTACAGAACTAGAACAACTTTCCACATCAAATTAGGTTGTGTGTTTCAATATTTATTCTATTAATATCTATTTTATTTTCTTTAACTTAAATGTATTTTATTCTTTATTAAATACTAGCTGAAATGCCCGTTCTTCACACGGATGAAATATGTTTGATAATAATAATCTTCCCTATTCTATTTTCCTTGTGCGAAGAACGGGCATTTTAGGTACTTTGTGATAATTCTGAAACCATCATTGTTTTTTCGGCGATGTCTGTAGACATTAGGATCATATTCTTTTAAACAAAACTGTAAATAAATGTAATGGCTCAGACTCGTTACCTGTTAACTTTCTTTAGTGCTATTTGAGCACCCTGGTGCCAAAAAACATTAAATAATCTGACGATGAAACTGGCATGTATTTAACTTTCTGTCAATGTGAACTCATGTCCAAAATGATGGTCGCATATCTATAAATATTCTGTTGTAGTAATATAATTTGATAATGATTTCATCCGGTATTTCTTATACAGAGGTCGTTCAGTCTACATTTGGCCAATTTCGACTTACCTAAAAATTTAGAAGAATCCATGGCGCCAGGTCCGTAAGTGCTCGATGTGTTTCCCTTGGTTCCTAACAATGGCCCGAGAGCGTAATAGGCTTCTCGGAAGAACTGGGAGGGGAATCTTGTCCCATTCCCTTTGCACAGCTTTCCAAAGTCCTTCCACAATGTCACACGCCGTTTTTCCAAAGCCCACTTCAGCAATCCAAATCCACAATAGTCCATAGGACTTGCATCTGGAGATTTAACAGGTACCTCATTGAAAGGTATCACCTGTATACCATTTGCCTCCTCCATCTCCCAGTAGAATGCGATGGACGATCGTGAGGTATTTGATGAGGCCTTGTCCATGTGAATGCGTCATTTCCGTACATTGTTGGAATCTCGTGCTCGTAGATCGGCCGCATAATGTGCTCCTGAAAATACTGCGAATTTATTTTGCAGTTCTTCGCCACTCTAGTTAACAGTAGCCAGTAACGACCATGAACCCTTTTGGGAAGGATTCTTTACACACACGGATCCACCTTCTGGAGTTCTTGGCGCCTTTCTCTCGGTACATGATGGCTCTCGGTTTGCCGCAGTCGGAAAGGTAAATCCATGCTTCATCGAACGTTACGACGTACATCCACCTTTTTTGACAGATGCCGTTCGTACAGCTTCTGGGCGTTACACTTTCGTTCCTTTTGGTGGGCATCCGTGAGAAGATGGCCGCGAGCTTTCATGACTTTTTCCAGCTTGAGTTGATGGTGTAACGTTCGGCTCAGTCCCCAAAGACACGTCCAGACGATTAGCCATACAACTTTGTGTTGGCGGATTTTCTTGCATTGCCATTTTGCGAAGTTTCCTCTGCATGGTGGAGGTGGCCTTGGTGCATTCCCACTTCCTAGGCAACTTCGTTGGTGATCCAAATGGTGGAGCTTCGTTGCCCTTGTACTTTTTAATATTTTTATTCCACTTAAACTGATGTTGCAACCATTCTTCTTGTACTG
Organism: Thermobia domestica; assembly: GCF_964235325.1. Lineage (NCBI taxonomy): Eukaryota > Metazoa > Arthropoda > Insecta > Zygentoma > Lepismatidae > Thermobia > Thermobia domestica. The sequence continues at coordinate 186,700,734 of NC_137456.1, forward strand.
TTTTCTAATGACAGAAACACTAAAGTGGGCGTCATAAAGAGCCGCAACATAGCCTTCCCAAAACCGGCTTAGTTTGGGCGGCATTTTGGTCACAGAACGGAAACCCACACACTTCGAAACAAATTTAACACAACACTCACAACAATGGTCCTGTTTAGTGTGTTATTGTCGTCCGCGTGGAAATACTACTCCATTCCCAGGAAGCCACTGCACAACACTGCAGGACGCCACGAGCCAGGTCGGGTGAGTCCATTTTGCCCGAGAGGGGGAGGGAACGAAATTGGCATAGCGTAGGCTGAACAACCTTTGTAATGTTAGTATGTGTATAATCGGCAAAGACATGTATGTGGTACATTTTTTGTCAAAAGAGCAGTATATAAGAAAATCATAATGAAAAATATCCTTACTTATCCATTTAGCAACATTTTGCTGTACTCATTCTAATTTTCGTATTTATAATTCTTTTCGTATGAAATTTACCACAAATATACATTTCCCGTTTATACACATAGTAATAGTATTAGAAGTACCACACAAAATCACTATCAAATTATATTTCTACAACAAGACAGTTATAGATATGCGACAATCATTTTGTACATGAGTGTATCTCCCAGAAAAGATGTTTCTCAGTAATCTATCATTTTAGTTAATTATGCTTCAAATAAGTAATTCTTACCATAACTCTGAAACACGTTTCTTTGTGGAAATAGTGTCACTACTCTGTATAGACTCTTCTTGTGTTGGCGCATGGCGATACTCAATCTGGAACAGATAAACTTCAGGGGCGCCACTGGTAGTAAGAGTAGAACAAATAGTAGTAGTATGACGATATCGTTATATATACTTTTTAACCAACCCTCATATTTCCTATGCCAGTTCTTCGAACTAATGTTTAGCTAGTCGGAATTCGCAAAAGAGCAAATAGTGCCTCTTCCTTCAAGACATTTCAGCACCTCTTGCCGGACCGTATTTGGAAAGGTATTTGTTCGTTCCCTCACCCACACCCACGCAAAGTTGATTCCAAAGCAACAGCAGTGGATCATACATCATAATGTGCATTTTTCTCAATAGTCGTCAATTATTTATACTATTTTGTGCGTTAATATAATTAATGTGTTCCCAATCAAGTGATAATTAATCAATTATTTCTTATTATCGAAGCACTTATATAAAAACTAAATGTTTGATGCGATCTATTTTTTATTCTACTAGTATATTAATACGCTCTGAAATGAACCAAGAGCAGCCAGGACTTGACGCGGGGAGTGTAATTTCAACATCGAAAGAGAATGTAGCACTCGATAAGTAACTCTCATCTTTAGTGAATAATGCAAGTAACAAAACTTTTTAATATAATTTTGTGTTTGGTGCGTCAGTAAGTTAAAAATGAAGATTTTAACCCAACAGTCTTCTAAGTTATAATAATTTAATAAACTCACGAAAACGAAGCCGAATATGGAGTATCAAATTACAGATGGAACTTGTACATAGGAGGACTCTCATGCTGTAAAATGTAAGAAATATATATATATATATTTAAGTGATGCAAAAAGAAGAATATACATGCCTTTAGTATTCTCTTCAGAACCCTCATGAAATCCATTGAAGTTCTGTGATCGTGAAATCCGTGCATTTCCGTCGTTATCGTTTCGCGCGCGTCCGAATCGATTTCTAAAGGCTATCATCGTTAAATCTTATTTGATCAATATATATTGTGTTAGTGTTGTATCAGTATGTTCCTAGTTTCTTAAAAGTCGAAATATATATACACACTAAAAATATTTGGTGCGTATGTTATTTTTATTAATCATGAGATAATACGTAATAGTGCTATTGTGCATAGTTTCTAATGTTGTTCTTTTAGTATGTGAAAGATAAATATCATACCGTACTGTATGCATAACTTAACATTTTATTAGGTTACAGGTAAAGTATATTGAAAGTAGCGTAGTGAAAAAGTATATTTTTTTGTGTTTCTCTGCAACCATCCGGTGTCAGCAATGCTAGTTGCTCCCAGCTCAAGTGTTCTTTTGAAGTTACCGATGCAGCCGTAATATGCGAGACTCGCCAGTGATGGTGGGCAGACGACTCAGCCTTTTTGTGGTTATTGAGTGCACCCGAATCTGACGACCGTGAGTGTCGATTCTTTCTTCTAATTATTGGTGTTCGATCTCATTATTCCTTAACCATTCCTTATCGGAAGTTAGGAACGACCCTAGGATCATGACATGTAGTTTATCCCAAACGGGGATATACAAGGTTCAAATCCCGCAACTGTCATAAATTGGCTGTCCGAACACCGACGGATGTTTCAGTAGGGGAAAAATAATTCTTTGGACTGTGCTACTTTGTATATATTCAATGCCATTTTATTACTTTAAAATATATTGTGTGTTTTCATAGTTTGGTATTTAGGTTTCATTATTGCGTCTAATAACGAATTAGAAACACTGCTTGATGCAATTAATCAGGTATCTGTTGAATTGCACGAAACACATGAAAATGTTGAACGGAATTTCGTGGAACTTTCAAATCAGTTAACTATGGTGAAAAATGAATTAACGGAATTCCGCAATAAATCGGAAAAATTTTCCGAAGAAACCCTGAATAATATCGAACAAGTGCAGGCAGATTTTAGTTCACTTAAGCAAGAATGCAAAACAAGTATTGACAATTTAAAACACGAATTTAGAAATTGATGTTTTGGTAAAGAAAATTTTTTTTTTTTTGTATTATTTTACATGTAGTGTTACGTAGATTTCTATATTCTTGTGTTAGTTTTAAAATCTTGTTTTCATTTTATAAATCCACATACAAAATGCTAGCGTTAAATTTAATGAATGTTAGAAAAGAGATAGAGTTAGATAATGCTAACGTCATAGACAAGTACAAATATAGTACCATTCCATTTTCTTTAGAAAAACTTCAAAATGTTTTAGATTTCAATGTAGAAGCTAATAATCTCAAAAAAGTTGCTAAACAAGCCTTGCGAATTTGTGTTTAATTTCAATTGTGAGTACAGGAAAAATGTTGAAAAGGAGGCCAGTCTCCGTGTACATGGTATAAGAAAAACCACGGAGTACGATAAATTAAAAGAAAAATATGCTCGTGGCAAAATTTTGGATTTTAGTTATGTAGGCAAAAAGTTGAAAATACAGTGTGATGATGTTAACGTCAAAAATATAGTCATTGAAATAATAAGCGAGAGATTACGAAAGAAGTATTCCAATGACATTATCTGTTCTAGTCACCATGGAATTAGGCGTAGTGGTAATGAAAAACAATTATCTTTAAATGGCGTTGAAAATTCTTCCAAAATTGCCTCTAGTGGTAATGAATCCATTCTTAAAAAATGTAATAAGGATGTTAGTACACATACTATGCTATTAAATGTGGGTGAGGCCGAAAAGGAAAATAAAATTCCGAAAAAGATTAAATTTACTGATGAGTTCAATGTGGTCCCGTTAGCATGTGTTCGTCATAATTGTTCTCCCAAGTCTTAAAGCAAGAATTGTAAAAGGAAATGGGAAAGTATTGCGGACAACACAGATGTTTATCAAAATCCTATTTAAAAAGGTAGGTTATCTGACATTCACAACTTGCATTCCGTTGGTAATGATGAAAGTAAAAACACTTTGCGGAATGATTTATTTCAATTGTTAGACAACAGCAGCACGCAATTACAAAGTGTGAATTTTGTGGTGGACAAACACCGTGTGCGTCGGTTTTCTCGGGGTTCTCCCGTTTCCTCCCACTTTCTTCATTCCACCATTTCATTCATTACTCATCATCACCGTCTCCTTTAGCCTAACCGGCATAACCGTGGGACGTAAAACTCAAAGATTTCATTTCATTTTTTTTTTTTTTTTTTTTTTTTTTTTTTTTTTTTTTTTTTTTTTTTTTGCAATTACAAAGTATCATAACCAAATTGGAAAATACGTCTGTTTTAGAGAATAGTTATGTCTCTTTTCAGGGTAATGAAGTAAATAGTAAAACTGCCAGTGCAGATGTAAACACCGTACAGGTTGATTTTACAGGGGTTACCTTCATTAGTAGTACGAGTTTGGTTAATGCAACCAACGTTGGGGAAATCAAAAGTGATGTCGTTGTGGTACTTTCAGACAAATTAAGAGTCTGCACTTGTCCCTTATGTAAAAGGAAGTGGGTGGAACAACTGTTTCCCCCCTCCGGCTCAAGGCTACTTGTCAATAAGTCCTGTATTTTTTATGGTGTGTACGCGGCATGTTAAAATTCATCCTAGAGTAAAATTCGTCACACAACATGTTCAGGTTGACAAGTTATGAATTTTTTCCAATAGTAAGGTACTATTAGTGTGGTTAGAATGTACAATTTATACGCCTTCAACTGTGTGCTTTAATAACAATAAAGTCATTTCACGCACGACCCTTACACATCATGTAAAATGCAAATCAATAAAATTTAAACCTATTAAAGGTAAGAAAATTGATGGTAAAGTAAATCAGAATGTTCAGATTGACAATGCACGGCCCATTATTTCGCATTCTCCCGACGATGACAATAAGAAATTTAGAGGTAGCAATTTCAGTATGGTAACTCAAAACGGTAAGAGTAAATTTTTACACCGTCTGAAAATGAGAATTAGGTTGAAAATCCGTAAAGTACTGCGCAAGACAGGTAAGGTATCATACCTACGCAGAATTTATAGGTTTTTCGCTGCTAATGACTGCAATGACAAATGTTTCAAGTACACGAACCAACTGCAAGGTACTTGCTGATTTTCATATTAATGCAACACGAAAAACAAGTACTCATAAATTTATTGCAATTTTGCGTCAACAAAAATCAACAGACACCAGGTGTGGAAGTGAAATGTAAAGTTCACGATCACATGAAAATTTTGGTTTACGGTGTTGTAATAAATTCAATACGAACAGGAATTGGGTGAACGATATTATTATATAGCCGGTTTACCCATTTTACATATTTTTGACTTGGCAATGACAAATAAAATGCTTTGCACATACTGCAGAAATTTATTGTATAAAATCTTTCATTTGGTGTTAGTAATTATTTTTCATACTATAAATATTATATAATACTGTTAGTATTTTAGATAATTTTGAGTATCAAAATAATATGAATTTTAGTGAAAAATAAACAGTATTTTCACCGTGTGTGTCATGCTGATGTTTATAACCTATAAATTCAGGAAAAATTTTGATTATTATTTTTTCAGCTTCACGTATTATTGCACTTAATAATAATATATTTAAAATGCAGGATTAGATACCATTTTTAAATTTTGTTATTTCAAGCGTGTGTTTACGTAATTGGTTGTAATAGCATTTTTCTCATTGACGTATCCACAGTAAAATTTTTATTTTCATATTACGAGAAATATAGTGCCTTTTCGAAGTCAAAAGTGAATTTTATTAATCCTCTCGTTTTGTGTAATTAGCACTGTGGTAAGATCACAGTGATCAACTTAGGGCGATTGACTCCTACTTATGTGGTGGGCTACCGCAGCCTTGTTTTCCATCTAAACATGCCTACGTGGTGTACCACTGAGTCACAAACGGAGGAATAATAATAATAAAAATGAATGAATGAGAAAGGTGAGACATGATATTAAGAAATAAGTAATAAATGTTGAAGTGAGTTTATTAAAGGTAAAGCTCATGCGTTAACTTTGAGCAATTGTTATTGCACTTATTTTGTGTTAATCTTCTCGTTTAATACGAAAAACACTTCAAGCCAAACTTGAAATCATGGATGCAAAGGTCCCTCCCAGATTGTGGATTAATCATATTATTTAACGCGTTTGCAACGCAATTTTCTTATTTGTCCCCCTCTGCTATTTTGATTTTATAACCTTATTTTCTATCCTTTCCGCTTTGCTTCGGGGATAGAAATATATAAATAAATAATTGGGGTAGCGTCTTGTACATTTAATGCAAGCGGTATATTTATGTATATTTCGAGTGAAGAGCTCGCATCTGCTAAGTCATATTTAGTTTCAAATAAATGAAGTATTATTTCTTATTGTGTTATATTTTAGTTGTATTGAACTACTTATAACATTTTTGATAAATATCTCATGTTAGAATGTAAAAGAACATATAACTTTGAATTTTTATGAATAGTGTCAATGTGTTAAATATTTTGTTTCTGTCAAGTGTAATAAATATTCCTTTGTGTATTCAATAGCAAGGAGCATCCTCGCTATCATGAAAAGCGAAGTGATAGTAATTTTAAATCATTTATTGATAGATTCGTTGTTACTAAATAGTGTCGCATGTCTTATTTTAGAATAAATAAATATTATTTCAGTATATGATGTTGAATTAATTATTATTGTTTTTAAACTTACCGCAATATATTTGGTTTGTGTTACTTATATTTTATTGTGTATTGTTAGAAATGGCATTGAATATAATATTTCCATCGAATCTCAGATTCCCATTGAATATAACATTTTATTGAATGTAGTATTTTATTGAATATAATATTTCCTTTGAATATGCTAATGTACTTGTGTAACTTAGCTTAAGTTTTGAAACATGATATTGAATACAATGTTTACATTAAATTTTTATGTACGTTGAATAATCTGTTAAGTCATAGGTAACTATTGACTTCCATTAGAACATTGAAATTGTGTTTGCATACACATCCTAGGAGATGATTAAAATAAAAAGAAAATATGAATTAATAATAATAATAAAAAGGATCAAAGACATTTATGAAATGACCCACGCGTTACCGCAAATAGCCTACGCGTTCGTTATTGTTCGGATTTTCGTGATCTCGTGTGTCCGAGTGAACATGTGAACTGTTACAAGATGACGGCACTGGCAGGTAAGAGTTTTGAGACTCCCCGTGTAGAGAATAAAATTAAGTGTGATATTTGTGACAAAACTGAAACAAATAGTGCTCAAAAGGTATGTAAACCATGTGAAATTAAAATTAGAAACAAAAATACAATTATCACGAGAGCAACATCAAGAAAAATGCTAAATTCCAATTCAACAGTGACAAATGATAATCAATGTATATTGGAAATTGTTGAATGCAAATGTAACACCTGAAATACTAAGTGTATTATATGAAGAACTATGTGCTTTAAAGTGTGATGTGGAGTCTCTGAAAGTTGAAAACACGGAGTTAAAAAAGAAACTTAACGAAGTACGTATATAAATTGACTCTGTAGTACAGGATACTGCTGGACACGATAAGACACAGGTACGACATAACAAAAGGGGGACAGAAAACATGGTATTTGAAAAAGATAATACGCTGAATGAAGGAGATTTATCTACAACGTTATATTCTTACCAGTGAACAATAAGTTTGATGTTCTATACAGTGAAGTAGTAGAAAATTCAAGTGCGAGGAAGAACTGTGCCCTTGCACATTCAAGAAAAACAACGGTCAATATGCAAGGGAAATTTTCATCTCAAAAGCATCATCGTTTGCACATAGGGAAGAAAAGTGAAAGAACGTTGCCCAGGAAGTGAAACAAGACTCCGAGGAAGAAAAAAAACAACAAAAAAAAAAAAAAAAACTCCGAGTAAATTGCAACTAAGTAACAAACGATGCGTTTTGATTCTTGGAGATAGTCATGTTAGAAATATTGCTAACCTACTACAAGAAAAACTACAGTCAAGTTATGATGTGAGCTGCATTACGAAGCCTGGGACCAGAACCAGCGAAGTGTTGGAAGATTGTGTATCGCTATCCAAAAACATGACCATGAAAGACACATTAATTGTGATTACGGGAGGAAATGACGTGGCAAGGAATGAGGGCCAGGGGGCAGTGCGAAACTTGTACAAGGTGCTGAGTACGTTAACAAATACTAATGTGTTTGTTGTGGGAATTCCATACAGACATGATCTGGTAGAGAGTTCATGTGTAAATATACTACTGAATTGTGCCAATCGTAAAATAGTAAAGGTATGTAAGTTTTTTCCCAAATGTAAACTACGTTGATTTGCAGTTGCTAGATAGGTCACATTTCACAAGACATGGGCTACACAGCAATGGGAAGCACCTTATGTGTAATAAATTTGTTCAGCTCATAATCTCACAGTCTACTACCTCAGGTGATGCAATACCTTTAGCTCATGCTAATTTTTTTAGATCAAAAGAGTTTAATGATGCAGACTTAGCCAAAAATCTGCAACCGGTTATAGCACAACAGGTTAACGTAAAACAAAGCCACGCTATTGATTTTAAAGTGGGGTACTTAGATGTTCAAGGGATCAACAATAAACATGTAGTTTTAAATGACTTTGGGAATGATAATTTAGATGTCTTAGGTTTAAGTGAACATTAGTGCAAAGAGGATGAAATTGTGTTTAATAAATTAGATGACTATGTACTTATTTATAGTTTCTGTAGGAATCACCGTTCTCACGGTGAAGTAGCTATTTTTGTAAGAGACAAGCTCTCACTTAAGTGTAAGAAATTAGACCTTGACTTTCTATGTACTGAAATCGATTTCGAAGCCACAGGTATCGTTATTAATTGTCTTAAGTTGGTTTTCGTATCACTATACAGATCCCCAAACGGTAATTCAATAGTCTTTCTGGATAGGCTCGAGGAACTGCTAAACTCATTGAGTAGGCCTAGTTTTAGAAATTTTAAGATAGTCATAGGTGGTGTTCTAAACTCTTGATTTTGACGTAACAACAAAGAACAGTGTAGATGAATTAAAAAAATTGTTAAGGCAATTTAATTATAGTATTACCGTGAGTGTGGATTCTTTCTTGTAATTATTGGTGTTCGATCTCATTATTCCTTAACATTCCTTATCGGAAGTTAAGAACGAACCCAGGATCATGACATAGTTTATGCCAAATGGGGATATACAAGGTTCGAATCCCGCAACTGTCATAGTAGTAGTAGTAGTAGTACTAGTGCAAATAGCAGTAGTACGAACAGTAGTAGTGGCAGTTGATAGTAGTAGTAAGTAGTGCTAGTAGTAGTACAAATAGTAGTAGCTCGGATTAGGTTAGGTAGGTTCTGTTGTCTGGCTCCCATCATCTACACATAACCCCACCATTTTCCTTTCAAAACATTACATAGGTTGAGAAGAACCTGAGCATAATGATAATGATACCTGTAAACTTTAATAAAAAATAACCCCGTATTCTTAATGTGTACCTTCCTAGTAGTCCACATTCTAGAACATTTTTGAACCTATAGGAAAATAATATAACATGTTGGCACATTCTACAACAATTTCGAACATTCCTGGATCATTCTAGAAGGTTCTAGAGCATCCTGGAAATTCTAGAACATTCTCGAACATTTGAGAAACTTCTATAACAGTCTGTAACATTTTCCAAGATTGTTGATAATTCTAGAACATTCTGGAATATTCTATCAATAATAATTTGTGTGGAAAGAAAAGCAACATTGAAACTGAGAATAAAGAAATGCATACATTGTTAAAATTTAACCCATTTTCTTTTTTAGCACAGTAACACCTTTGCTAGGGCGTTTTCTTTCTCTAGGATCCCTACTGGTTCAAACCGAAACCTTCTTCAATAATGACTTGTGTAGAAAGAAAAGCAACATTGAAATTGAAGATAAAGAAATGCAAGCATTGTCGTTAAAATTTAACCCATTTTTAACACAGTAACACTGTTGCTAGGGCGTTTTCTCCCTCTAGAACCCCTGCTGGTCCAAACCCAAACCTTCTTTATGGATGGGAGATACAGGGCTACAATACCATATAACTTCCATGGGGCTGAGAGTCTTGGTTTCGGAGCCTTTGTAGCACGCACGGACAAACCACTTACTTTTATTATATATATTGATTTTATTAATAGTTTTTGTATTTTCTGTTTTTATTTATTACGAAATAAATTTAAATCAAAACTCTAATTAACAATCAGAAAATGAACATTCCAGCACTGAAAAGCAAAACAGATGAAATACTGGTGTACTGTTCAGTGTTTGTTAGGTGTATTAATGGTGAAAGAAGCAAGTAAAACACAAATAAATACAAAATATTTGAATAGTGAGAAGTATATACACGGGGAGATACAGGTAGAAACAATAGTTACAAACAACAAAAACTACAGAGGAAAGAAATTGATAAAACTACTGTACAAAAAGCAGACAAGATGAGATAAAGAATTCAATTATACCTGCAAATTCTTAATTACAAACTTAGAATTCAAATTCTTTTTCAGATTGTTTCTTCTTTAAAAAAATTCTTTTTGAGCCAAAGCCGATTTCTACGTTTTGATACTCTTCTCTAGTGTATCATGACAAAATGAGAACTTTGTCTCTCCTCATCCTGTTGGAGTTAAATCCAAAAATAAATAAATAAATAAATAAATAAAATAAAAAAGAATAAAGCAAACAACAGAAGTAACTGAGAGAGATAATTTTAAAGAGGCAGTTGTGTCTGTCCTAAGACCAAAAGAATTTGGTCAAGTCAGCGGGAAGTGGGTAAAAAAAAAAAAAAAAAAATATTTCTATTACAATCCAAACATGAAGTGAATGTAGTGTAATACTTCATTCAAAGTAATGCCATCGAAGTCTATGACTCATGTTCAAGGTAAATATACAGCTCTTATTTCTATTTAGGTAACCAAATCACAAAGATCTTTAATGACCAGGGCCAAATATTGTTCCCTGGTCTATGGGGCATTCACATCAGAGTATTCAAATAAACCTGCCTCGTATCACTACAAATTTTTGGGATAGGTATCTTAGCCTCTGAGAAAGTGAGCCAAGAGTACCTTCGAAAAGTTAAGTAATAAAACTTTCTCTAAGATGGTTTAAAAGAGAAATGGTATTTTAACTCGACACTTTGAGTAGGTCGGAGAAGATGTTATTGTGGATACAATAAGGTTAGATGAAGAAGTGAATCTAGGACCACGGGAAATCTCAGGTCTGGTAATGACCCTGCAGGAGTGTAGGACGTATACCCCGTGCCATCGCCAAATAACCAACTACAGGCTACCCTCAGGACCAGGTCAAAATATATTTCGCTTCTTAAACGCCCCCTTTCCTAAACTATTATTAATATTGTCTATAACAATAGTGTTTAGAGTGGATACTAACAAGAATTCTTAATATCTCGATTTGCAGCATAGCTAACATACAGCCAAACAAGAGCCGATGCCGTCTCTTTACCATATGATGAAAAATAAATGGCTGTTCAATTGACCGGATATAAGTGCTCCGTTTGTTCCTCTACTCGTAACTTTAGTAACTGGATAAATTGTAATTACTGTTTAAAATGTCAAGCTCCAATTTGAATTTGTTATTCGAGCCAACCACTTTCACCGTGAACAGCATCCATAATCACACCCGTTGGTCACTTAATTACAAGCGTCCTCAAAAGAGTACACATAAAATGAAATTCTGTCTGATAAAACTACATCGAACAAGCCAGTATATTCATGCTGAAAAAATAACAGAAATTACTTATTACAAATCACAAAGAAAGCTAGATGTCTAAATTTAATATATTATTAGCATTAAGTTGAGTCTAACATAGAATTAACATCACAATAATGGTCGAGAAATGTCTTTTCTTTTGAATTAGACGTTCATCCCCTGTATTCTGTACCATGATTTTCAGTACCTTGAATAATATTATTATTTTACTCTTAAAGCTTCTGGAAGTCCTACAAACATGGAAATGTATTATTTTCTGTGTTATTCCACCAATGAAAATATTCTTGAAATCACAGAAATACAACAAAATAATTAGTCTACGAAATTTAATGCTGATAATCCTAATATGAGTGATCTGTCAAAATGTCTTACTTCCGAGATAGTTCGGCTAGGCAATCCTGAATTTGTCCATGGAAGCATCAATAAATAAAAATAAAAACAAATAAAAAAAAGCATTCGAATAGGAATCATAACCTACAAATCCATATAGACTCCGTAAAGTAAATATGTATTCCTATTTCAACTTTCACAGCGAATATTTCAGTATTACCCTCATATATACAAAAATAGAAACCGTTCTGCATAGTTGTAATTACATAATAGCTTGAAACTCTAAAGTTGTTCACCACAAGATTTTTTTGTGTTTTTTCATTGTATTCCATAATTTTTTCTACAGCTAGATCTTAAAATATCTAAATTATTTCTCGTGACAACATAGTCAAAATTCAAGTAATTTATCCAAGTATAAGAGGTTCCGTATTTTTGTTACTTTTATCACTCGAAGTTTTTAAGTTATGTATTGGTTGCGATTCTTCAAACTGGGAACACGTTAATTTGACACCTAGTTTGTCCTAAAGCTTAACACTTATAAGATTCGTGTCTCTAAAATCTCACAATCTTTCCTTGTTTTCTTCTCTAGTGAAAATTTCAATATCTTCAAATTACCATAGCTGATTTCTTCCGCATCATTTGACCCACGAACTGATAGGTACAATCTTTCCATTATATTCATATTATAAAACTATTACAGTAAATATAAATATTTCGTTGAACAACCTTTTTGTACACCATTTGATCTTCATCCACCTTTTCTTCTTAACAATTACTACTAGAAGTCAATATTAATATTTGATGTATGTCACAAAAATCTACCCATCATTCTTGCAATGAACAAAGATATATATTCATACTATAAGCTATCGAACCACAAACAGAAAACCTTCGACATGAGTTACTATCACCATTCCAGCACCTTACACTGAATCTATAGAGTTCTGTGTAGCATGAATATTATTAACTACTCCAATGAATAACATTTAGACACCTCACTTCTTGAAAACAAACTACAATTGGAACCAATTTGGAAGTCCAATTCTGTAACGGTTTTTATGAAGAGATTTCTTATATTCTTCCTTAGCTACGTCTAGTAGCTTTTGTTCTTTTTCCATTTCCTTCTTCTTTTCCTCAGGAAACAAATTGGGGAACTCAAAGTTGTGATTCCTGGGCTGATAAAAAAAGAAAACAATAATTATCATTTATTCGAATCATCATAATGATGTTTACTAACAAGGTACATTCGCGAAATGTCCCCTCAGGATTCTTGTATGATTGATTCAAATGCAAAGTTCTCCGCGGTCCAATGTGTATTGTACTAATTTTAGTGGCCCATACCGGTAATTTGCATATTTATGGGCCTTCAAATACCCGGAATTCAATCGTACACTTCTGTAACGCTCGGACACAAAATTGCTTTTAATTTCTTTAGATGTAACTGGACATGAATATGGGCATATGCAAAACAAATTGGATTAAGTATTGCTTCTCTGACACGTTACCCACACCGGACTCGCACCTATTCACATTTGAAAAAACGAAAATTGAATCCAATATGGCGGCCGGATTGGGTAACATGTGTCACAGAAGCAGCACGTGATCCAATTTGTTTTGCATATGACCACATTCTTATCCAGTTACATCTAAAGAAACTAAAAGTAATTTTATGTCCGAGCATTATAGTAGTGTATGATTGAATTCCGGATATATATGAAGGCCCATACATATGCAAATTACCTGTATGGGCCGCTGAAATTAGTACAATATACATTGGGCAGCGGAGAACTTTGCATTTGAATCAATTTTACTTGAATCCCAAGAGAAATTAAATCTATACAAACAGAAAGGATAGGAATCTAGAAGTAACAAAAATGCAGGAATTAATGTTGTAAGAGAACAGGTATTTTACAGTAAAAGGAAAGAACATAGGAAAAGTTGCTTAATATATGAACCAAATTTATTTAAATTTTAAGGATATTAAAGATTTGCAATTTTAACATATACCACGGAAAGTATTATAATAGTAATATATCTCAATTTCGAAATTTTGTTATACAACACCAATTACGTTCCGGCATAAGGCAAAATAAATCACAACTATAAATGCATATTGAATCGTCACATCTACTAGTATTCAACACAGAGTATGATCCATGAAATTAGACCAAAAGTTCTCTCTCTCACACATTCATACATACACACACACACACACACATATATATATATATATATATATATATATATATATATATATATATATATATATATATATATATATATATATATATACAAAACTCACACTTATTTGAATTTAGTGAAGGATTTCTGTTTCTAATTTGGAAACTAAACACAACATTGTCGTTAACGCGATTAACCAACACTGACTCCTTCAGCTCAATGCATGTGATACCCGCTGCAACTGTTGCAAATACATGTCTGAAGTGAGATGTGGCCTGATAGTAGGAGCTCGTAATGCCTGGCGATGAATTCGTTCACGATATCGTCTCCAAATGGCTGACATATCTAAATAGTTGATGATGTTGCTGAGAGGCTCACCTTAAAGACATACAAAAAACAATCGCGAAAGAGCTGCCTGGATAACTTCATTTTCCTTTGACACTGGACGAGCTATGCTTGCTCTGTGTGCACAACATTCTTGTATTGGTGCAAATCAACAAATCACACTAATCCCCATCGCTTTTCCGGCGCGCAGGTCACTTCGTTTCCGCTCTGTGAGCGCTTCATTAAAAGGACGTCCAAAACTGTAAGATATTTTTCATTACCTTGTTCGTTACCTTAGACGGAGAACAGAGATTGTTTCAGCACAAAGTGAAGGTGGTGTCCCCATCATAACACATACACGTGATTCCAATTTTCTATCACAATTATTGCATTACTTCTTTCTTTTCTGACAATCGGGAAACGAAAAAGTGAAATGTGTAAGAGAAACTTATAAAATAATCAAGGTATACAGTAAAAATTACTGCAAAGAAATTGTAATAAGCAACGAATCAAGAAATACTCGTATTACAATTCCTATGGACAAATGTCACAATATTTATTCTGATGCAATTATTAGCATTGAATTCTCAATAATTATCATCCTACAAAAAGCTAACGTAACTTATTTCAAAAACAATAATATAGCTAGTAATTTTATAATGAATAGAATAAAATACAATTTCAAAGGTACAATGAGAAAGTGGAGTCGTAATTACTTTTAAAAATAATTATACTTTCATTGTCAAAAGTCTGAGCATACTAATGATTTTTCAGATTAAGAAAAAAAAAAAGACATGTGTCTATACAAAACTTAGTTTGTTGGACTTGTACTGTAAATCAGCATAATTGCTCATATGAAAAAATTAGAACATATGGTCGTGTTTTCACTGAGACAAATTTATTGAATATGTTTGTGTTTAATAAAATGCAGACCCTTAGCCTTAATAAGAATTTTACAATTTCCAGGCATTTGTTTGATTAATTTATCCAACTTTTGCGAAGCTATGTGACTTCAGTAGCTCTGAAGAACCTTTAAAAGACCTTCAGCATTCGTTGGCATGTATTTACGGATTGTAGTGACTTCATCTTACAAGAGCTCGATGGGTGACTGTGGCGACTATTCCATTTGTTGATGATGTAAGCGTCTTCTTTGCATTGCAGATAATTACTGCATTGATTGGAAGAATGTTTGGGATGGTAATCCTGTTGTAGTACAAAGTTACTGCCCCAAATCCGCGTTCATGGTGGAACTCCATGCATCACTTAAACGTTGTGAAACACGTTCTTGTCTATTCTTTCATTAATTCGAAGTAAATTATCAATTTGGTAATCTGTAAAGTATCCCCAAACAGTCACGCTACATTCTCCGTGCCTTGCTGTAGGTATTACACGTTCAGGATGAAAGCGCTTCTCGGGACGACGACGCACCAACTTCTGGCATTGGATGGCGAAAAGTTGGAATTTAGATTCGTCGGTACAGAAGCCCTCTTCCATTGTTCATCGTTCCCATCTTTATTTAATTTTTTTACCCAGGAGTATCCTTTTAAATGTTTCCTGCTTGAAGGAATGGTTTCTTTACCACACTTCTACCCCCAAGACCTTAGATTTGAAGGCGCTGGCCAACTGCCTTATTTGATACCGATTGACAATGGCTCTTCCAGGGCGGTTAGAGTCTATTTCGTTTGCTTGTTTTTCCAGTGAAATTGTCCTTAAGAGAAGTTATTTTTGGACGATCAGTGAGTTTTCGTGTAATATTTACACCACTTTGTGACTATCATTCAAGAGTCCGACGTATTGCTACACGGTTACGATCAGAATGACTCTATTCTCTCAAAATAACTTGAACACATGCTTCGACTTTTAGTTCCTCTTCCTAATTTTATAGTATCTGCATGTTCCTTACACTATTCAAGTGGTTCATGCGAATGGAAACAATAAGATAGCATGTCACAGATTTGCATCAAATTTTGCCCATATTACGACAGGACTCAACAGCGCATACACAACTATTCACGAGGGTTCATACACACACCAAAAGTTGTCATTAAAACAAACATCATCAAACAGAGTGTGACGTTAGTTGTCTGTTCATTAATACCTGTTTATTGCCAAGGAGCTCTCCTCAATGAATTTGTTTCGATGCCAACAAGACAATGAATTTTCGTATCTTTATACGAACAACATTGGTTATTTTCAAAAATTAGTCCAATGAACATGGTTTTCTATGGACATTGTGTCTTTTCTTGGAAAATTCTACAGAATCATTAGTGTGCTCAAACTTTGAACAATGTACGTGGGTCGTTCAAGAAAGATTTTTTTTTTTTTTTTTTTTTTTAATAGAAAGCACGAGCCCAATAATTGACATGAAAGTAGCAATGTGTTCGTTCGTCTTTTCCCTACATTTACCATACAATACAATGTTCGTGCTGGTTACCGCGTATGTCTGGCTGGCTAGTGCGTGATTAGCATGAATCATGAAGTAAGAAACGTGCCCTGGCCATAATGAGTAGCCAGTCATGGCAGAAGAATGTGTTAGCGGTGTGGAGTCAGGAAGAGGTTCGTTCTGTGATCCGGTATGAGTGGATAAATGGCCTTGCTCCTATCGACATCCACAGGAAGCTGGTTGTTGTTTATGGAGAGACTAAAGCCCAGGCAAATGGTGCGAACGTGGTGGAAATTATTTTCTGAAGAATGAACAAATATATTCGATGAAGATCGGACCGGTGCCCAGTTCGTAGTCAGTGACACAACATTGGTTGACGAAGTGAATGCACTGGTCTTATCCAACCGAAGAATCAAAGTTCGTAAAGTAGCCACTGACTGCACTCAAAATCATCCACAAAACTTTGGGATACACGAGGGTTTCATCGTATTGGGTAACACAACAACTCATGGAACAACATCGCAACATGCGAGGCCTGCTGCCTGGATTCTCTGATATGGTGCCACAATGAAGAAAAAATTCTCTCTGTCGTATTATGACTCAGGATGAGAGCTTCGTTCATCATTACACTCCAGAATTGAGCAGACGTCGAAGGAATGGAAACATCGCTTGTCTCTTATGAGGAAAATGTTCAAGGTTCAACCATCTGCAGGTCTCTTGCTCTAATGACTGTCTCTTGGGATTCCAAAGAAATAGTGCTGACAGTTTTTGAAGGGGAAACAGTAAATGCTACACGTTGATGCCAAACACTCGATAAAGTGAAAAACGTCCTGGACTTCATTCTGCAGCACTAATACAAGCTAAACTTCGAGAAATTAACTGGGAAAGGCCACCACCTATCTACAGCTCTGACTTAGCGTAAGTGACTTTCACTTGTTTCTTCAACTGAAGTCCCAGATGCAGGTTCAATATTTTCAAAATGATTTGGACGTTCAGACAGTTGTGAACAGTGTTCTTCGTTCTCTGAACCGCGAATTTTTTGCAGAAGGGTTTCAAACACTCGTGCAACAATAGAACTAAATGCCTGTGTCGCCTTTGAAATTATGTTGAAGAGTGAGGAAGAACTATGCTACTTGGTGCAACTTGATTTTTATCTGCACATTACGAGCCTGTCTACCAGAGAAAACTTGGATTTTCCCGTCAATAGATGGCTCTGAATGTTGAATTTTTAAACCCATTTGTTTTGCAAGAAAAAGAAAAGAACCTTTCTTGTCATCCGTTTCTAACCCCTCCAACTCCCACATTTTACAACAGGGCATGTGTCTAAAATAGGGGGTGAGGGTTGGCCATGGGTAAGATTGTTCTGTGTTTATAAACTTCTTGGATTCCTCATGATCAACTAATTTATTTCTTTGTCACGGTTCTGAATTTTTACTTTTTTTTTCTCAACCATCTGCTTTGTAAGAAAATAAAAAACAAAAAAACCAAAACTATTTGTTGCCATTCGTTCACACTCTCAGCAAGAAGATTGTGTGGTGTCCTGAGTGGGAATGGTATGAGGTCATTTCTTTGATGTTCTTTTCACTGCTTTGGAGATACGTTTAGCAGAAAGAAAAGCAACTCATAAGAAAGGTTTAACAAGTGTACACTCCGATTTGCTTGAAACTTCTACAGTGAATAAAGGAATCAAAAGTAAGACACACATTTTTTTTTTATATCCTCCAACGTGGGGGATGAAGGGGCCAACACCCTCCCTCAACTGCGAATACATGGCAATATGACATCTTTTAGCAAGGCCATAACTAGCAACGCACAATGCGGATTTAAACCGTTGCAGTGAATAAAGGAATCAAAAGTAGAACACACGTGTTTTTTTATATCGGTCAACGTGGGGGATGAAGGAGGCAAACACAATCCTAAAAGGCGAACACAGGGCAATATACAGAACAAATATTATGTAATGTAACTATTTATGTATACTGCTGAACACTGTCAATGGGTATACACCGGTGTTGTTCAACATACAATAAATAAATAAATAAATATGACACCCTTTAGCAAGACCATAACTAGGAATGCAAAATGTAGGTTTGCTTGAAACTTCTGCAGAGAATAAAGTAAGTAAAAATAGGACATGCGTTTTTTTATGTCGTATGTCGTACTTTTAATTCCTTTATTCAATGCAGAAGTTTCAAGCAAATCTGCATTGTGCGTTGCTAATTATGGCTTTACTAAAAGGTATCATATTGCCCTATGTTTGCAGTTAAGAGAGGTGTTTGCCCCTTCATCCCCCACGTTGATCTATATATATATATATATATATGTCCCATTCACTGCAGAAGTTTCAAGCAAATCTGTATTGTACGTTGCTAGTTATGGTCTTGCTAAAAGGTGTCATACTGCCTTATATTCGTAGTTTAGGGAAGTGTTTGCCAACTTCATCCCCACATTGGAAGACACCCATCTTCTCATTTCATTTCTACTTCTAATTTTATCTCTATCGCAAGGGCGTTCCGAAGGTTCATAAGGTGCAGTGTATCAATTAGAGATGGGCACGAGCGAGTTTTGTTTGAAACTCGACTTGACTCGAAACAGATATCTTTGAACTCGACTCGAGAATTCGGCTCGGAAAATTTCCTCGACTCGAATTTGGTTCGAGTTTCGAGTCGAGTCGAGCCAAATCGTGTGTGTAGTTCAAGTACTCTCTTCAAGTATCTTACATACACAATACAATTATTATCCATGACACTACTAACTACAACTTATTATTATTAATAATATTATAGGGGTAGAGCTCAATGGAGCGTTCACCTCTGGTGCATGAGGTCCCGGGTTTCATTGCTCCCGCTAAGTGAACCTTGTGGTGGACGAACACCGTGTGCATGGGTTTCCTCGGGGTTCTCCCGTCTCCTCCCACTTTCTTCATTCCACGATTTCATTCATTTGTCATCATCCCCGTCTCTTTTAGTTTAGCCGGCATGATCGTGGGACGTAAAACTCAAAAATTTATTATTATCACAGCGTTTTTGCTTCGCAATCGGGAGGTTCCATGCTCGAATCCAGAGTTCAGTATCCTGACTGAGGTTTGCCAGGGTTTTTCTGTTACACCAGGTCAATGTTGAAATGGTACCTTAAAATACAGACCGTGGCCGCCATTTTTCCATTTCCTTTCCCAATGTTGTTATTATTGTTGATTTGTTGATTGCTGCAGTGTAAAATGGCCTCTGAGATTGTATCTGGTAGCTTAGTAATAAATAAATAAATATATCTCTCGTTCACTTAATTCTGCAAAGGATGGGTAATGGTGGACATGAAGTCATACGTTTCCAGGTACAACTGTGAGCAAAATAAATGACGCGTCTCTTTATTTTGAAATTTTTTGAAAATATCTCCGTTTTCTTTATATGTTCGAAGTTTCGGAAGGTTTCCTCAGCAGGAAGCGTTAATAACAAACCCGTTTTTAATAATTTGTGTTAGATATTAGCTTAAAATAAATAAATTAGAAGCAAAAAACATTAAATCGACCGAAATTACGAGAATTACCAACTCTGCTAAAGTCGGAAATTTTCAAGAACGCGAGGGAATTTTGCAGTTCAACACGAAGCAACGACATCTATGTCATTGAGAGAAATGTGGATTAAATCTACAAACGAAAATTTTAAGGAAATATTTCTAATATGTCTTATTACATGCATTATCTGCAAACTCCAAATATATGAATCTATGCCAAGTATTAACGTATAGATAGAGCAAATAGTTGAAATTACCTATGGAAAAGGACGAATTGGTAGCACGATCGTAATGAAAAATCATCTTTACTGTAGAACAGGTTTAGTTGACGCAAGAAAACAAATAGCTCAGTTAGTTAAAGCAACAAGTCTGTATGCCGGAGTTAGTTGGTTCGAATCCCATAGAAGTGCAGTTGTCATTTTTATTACTATGGTTATTTTATTTATTTTTTTTTATGTGGGAAAGAATCAAATTGTAACATATGTGTAAAACTCATGACGATAACAGAAAAGAAAAAAGTGTCGTTGTCGCACTTGCATTAATGTCCCTAATTTTTGTTTGCAAATAGTTACGTAATTATTTCCCCTGTGCTCACTGCTCACTACATGCTCTCTGTTGCATAACGAATATTTTCCAGTAAATGTTAATTCTAATTTGGAGAATTTTATAAAGTTTCACAATGTTTATCACTAGATAGTCTTCTATCTACTTTTTTGGACACTTTGATAACAGATTTCCCTATTAAATGTTTAATTTTCCTTATATATATTTAATTACGGAAAAGTTTTACAATGTATTTGTTTTAAATTGAAATTGTTTTGAATTTACCACATGAGGTAAGTAGCCCGAAGGAGGAGAACTGAAGTAGCTGATATGCTACGTAAAAGCAACCAATTATAGATTGTTGATGCTTCTTACCTTCAGCACATAATCTTTACGTTAGAGAGTCAAACAGAAAAGTCCTGTTTTTTCCACTCATCTTAAAGCTCTACATGTAACGATTCGTGTCACATAATTTCGGCTCTCCAAAGACATTCATATTTAATAATAATAATAATAATAATAATTTTTATTATTATTATTATTATTCCTGAATATGCCACCCTTAAATAATGTAGTAGCCTTAGACATCTTAAAGTGCTTTCTCTAGAATAATTTGAGCAATCACGTAACAAAATTTAAAATGTAGGAGGGGCATGACGTTTTATTTTGTCCCTCTATTTTCAGCACCCTCCCAAAAGAAGGTATTTAATTTCTGACAAGCAGGGCAGACAAAATGAATAAGAAATATATTTTGAACATCCTTTCCTCCGTGAGTGGAATATCACGTAGCATTTTTTATTCTACCGAAGATGACTCTAGGCGGTTATGGTTAGGTAACAAAAGAAATACGTAATATATTTATAGCGCACCTTGGCTATAATATTACCGCTTCTTTATTTGTTCGAGGGCGCCCTACACAACCAAAGGTGACGAAAAGAATATTAAAAGTGTCTAAAGATTACAAAACACTTTATATTTTGTCAGAAGCATGGCAGTGTATACACAGCATTGCTTTCGTTAACAAGTGTTTCACCCTTGAGTCGCTTATAAAATTAGCCAGAATACACTTTTGCCGATCGTTGCTCTAGAGGGATTTGCACAGGATGGTTTGGTGTCGGGCTAATAACGATGAGTATGTTTATTTACAACACCGTTGAAGAAATATCAAACTTTCTGAAAGGAACTTACTTAGGAAACATCAGATCCTCCTTATACTTAGCCAGAGCCCATTCTGAAATATTGCATCTGGTGTTCTGGGTGAAAATTCTGTGGGACTATTAGAAAAATATATATTCCAGTTTCCACGCTGATGTTAGAAATTCTGAAACAGTTATTGAATTACGTTCGAAGCATTGGCATAAATAGCGCCTCCACAACCCTGTGGCGTGGGGACTGCACAAGCAGCAAAGCCAAAAATTATATAGAAAGTACGCAGGGGCAGACCAGGCCAAATTTTCATCTGGGCAAAGTGACTTTTTGGCGTCCTCCTTCCTAGTACTAGCCTATATTTTAAATTTTATCCTAGTGTTTTTAATAGTTTAAACCCATTTTTTAAAAAGACATTCATTACCTAGGAAAACTTCACAAAGAATATGGCCTGCTATAAACAATACGAACACCGTTCCCCAGCTTGGTCTAGTGGCTAACACGCCTGCCTTCTGTGGTCCCGGGTCCAATTCCCGGTGGGTTACTGTTGAACGATAAACGTGGTTCGGATTTCACTATAATCAGTATCCACATCTCCTTTGGCCATTAAGGCATAACCGTGGAACGCTAAACTCAAGCAAACAAACAAACAATTCTTACTCCCCCTCC
This sequence comes from Thermobia domestica, assembly GCF_964235325.1. Lineage (NCBI taxonomy): Eukaryota > Metazoa > Arthropoda > Insecta > Zygentoma > Lepismatidae > Thermobia > Thermobia domestica. The sequence goes on from NC_137456.1 coordinate 186,723,229, forward strand.
ACTCTTTATTCTACACGCCATCTCTCCATTTGTCGATACAGTCCCCTTAGTGCTATGAAACTCTCTTCTACCATGGTGAAATGGAAAAAGATTATGGAATTGCCGCTACTTTACAAGAATATAAACCAAAAAATCAGTAGAAAACACATTATAAAATTTACTTTTTGAGGCTCGTTTTGGCGCCCCTCTGACTCTGGCGACTGCCCGGGTTGCCCGGCCTTTGGTCCGTCCCTGAAAGTATAGACGCATAACTAAGGGCTGCGGACGTGAGGTTAACCTTCATGTTATGCCACTGAAACTATGTTATACAACTTTGTCGTGTTTGATATGTTCAGTAACTGATCGGTTAGTGAAATAATTTCGACGGTTACTGATATTTAAAATTTAGCTAAGACAAAGTTACCTAACCAAATACATTTGATATCGCGATGTCACAATTTGATTTTTCCTCACATAAAAAAAAGAGAAAAACAATAGTAATAAAAACCCTTACTCGTATTAGGCTTAAAGTAACAACCTAATTCGTACAGACTAGTTGCTCTGACCAACTGAGTTTCGATTTCTTACGCGAAAGAAGTCTGTTATATTACGAGGCATGCTTTTCATTATGATCGTGCTGTTAATTTATTCTTTCGATAGGTAATTTCCACTGTTTGCTTTATCTATATAAATAAATGTATAGATTCATATATTAATAGTCTTTGGGTAATGTGTATAATAATTTCGCGACAAATATACTTGCTTAAATGTATTGTATGCTATAATTTGCCCTGATTGTCTGTTCATGTGGTGGTTGGAAAACACACGTCAAAACTGTACTAAGTAATACGAACATGGCTTAAGAACAGATACTGGACTGAGTTACCACTCGATTGACCTTGAGGGCAAATCACCAAAGGGTAGCTATAAACGAAAGTTCAGCATGCATTTCTGTGGAGCTCTGTTCAGTACCACGGTTCTCTGGCAAACACGTTTGTTCTTAGGAGTATACTTTACAAACCTAAACTTTCGATAGAGTGCAATGGCAGAGAACCAAAGGGAAGGAATTCTTGCTCTTGTTAAGGTGGGGTACCACCATGTGCAATAAAAATGTCGCGTCTCCTTGAAGTGATACTTTATCGAAAATAACTCGTTTTCCTTTATATATTCGAAGTTTCTGAGGGTTTCAAAATGGGGAAACATTACTGACAAATAAGGGCGCATTTAGGGGTGGGTTCAGGGGGTCCGGACCCCCTCCGAAATCCCAACTTTTCTGTAAATTTAACCTAATTTTGGGGGTTATTTTTAAAAATTTTATTATAATTTATCCTAATATTGAAGTCGGAACCCCCAGATAGCTTTGGACCTCTCCCGAAATAAATTCCTGCATACGTGCCTGCTAACAAATATATTTTCAATATATTCGTTAAATAATAAAGTAAAATAACTAAATTTGGAGCAAAAAGCTTCAACACGGTCTAACTTTTATCCACTGCCAATATTGTTAGAAGGGATATTAATAGCAAAAACTCCTAGTCAATGCTGAACCTATGAACTTCATCCCGAACACAAGCATATTTTCAAAACACACTAAGGCCTAGCCAGAAGGCATTCTAAGCGAGTTACGTTTGGTAACATCGCATGGAAACAAATGAATACTGAACTGCATTCTAACCCGTTCCTACTACTATTACTACTGCTACTACTTTTACTACTAACTTTTGCTATGGATCTGTATAGTACAAGGGCAAACTTATTTTAATGAAAGAAGTTTAATGAAAATTTTAAAAAATAATCGTTAAATCACTTTTTAAATATTATTTTAAATCTTTTTTAACGAAAGAAGTGTTATAAACCTTTTTTAAAAATAACTCTCCTTAGGCAGGGTTTGAATCCACGCCGAAACCAATCTTCCTTACTAGCATGTTGCGCTAGCTCACTCAGCTACGAGAGCCGACAGCATTTGGCGTTTACTTTGTGCTATATTTACGTCATGACTCGTGATGTCACCAACAGGATCACGATATAGATGTCATTGTTTTTCCTACATTGCAGAGTCCCCCGAGATTTGATCATTGTCTACTCGGACTGGAATTGTCATTTGGAACAAACACTTTAATATGAAGCCAAAAATTCCTTTAAAATAGACGAAAACTTCGAAAGTTTTAAGAATTTTAATATTTTTGCCTTTTCCCATTAGGGGGCCATAGCCTCTACACCGAAGAGCCCCCCGAGATTTGATCATTGACCACTCGGACTGAAATTCTCATTTGGAACCAAAACTTTAATATGAAGTAAAAAAATTAAACTTTTACATCAATTTAAACTGACTGGGTTCCGGTTAACCACACTATTATGTTTAGTTTAGTTTAATGGTAATTTGTGACAGCTTCACATCATCAAAAGAATCCTTCACTTCACGCCCCCCCCCCCCCCTTCCAGGAGTCCGTGCTGGATCAGCCACTAGAATCAATAGACACTTTTCCTATTCTTTTTGTCACCCTTGGTTGTGTAGGAGCTCCCTCGAACAAATAAAGAAACGGTAATATTACAATCAAGGGGCGCTATGTATTAGGTATCTCTTTAGTTACCTACCCCTAACCCCACAGGGCTATCTTCGGTAGAATAAAAAATGTTATGTGATATTCCAATCATGAAGGGGGAGAGGATGCTCTAAATATATTTGCTCTAAATATAATGCTTATCAGAAATTACGTAACGTTGTCCCTGTTTGTCAGTAACGTTGACCTTGTCTGTTGGGAGGGTACTGAAATGAGAGGGGCAAAAAACGTCGTGCCGCCTCCCACATGGTTGCTCAAATTATTACTAATGAAAGCATTTTAAACTAAAATGTCTAAGGTTACTACATTAGGTAAGGATGGCATATTCAGGATTATTATTATTATATGAATGTCTTTGGAGCACCGAAATTGTGTAAGACAAACCATTGTATGTAGAGATTTAAGATCGGTGGTCATAGGGGAGGAAAAACCAGGATTTTTCACCATCTGACTCTCTAACGTAAAGATTATGTGCTGAAGGTAAGAAGCATCATCATTCTACAATAGGTTGCTTTTACGTAGAATATCAGCTACTTTAGTTCTCCTCCTTCGGGCTACTTACCTCATGTGGTAAATTCAAAACAATTTCAATTTAAAACAAATACATTGTAAAACTTTTCCGTAATTAAATATATGTAAGGAAAATTAAACATTTAATAGGGAAATCTGTTATCAAAATATCCAAACAAGTAGATAGAAGACTATTTAATGAAAAACATTGTGAAACTTTATAAAATTTTCCAAATTAGAATTAACGTTTACTGGAAAACATTCGTTATACACCAGCGAGCATATTGTGAGCAGTGAGCACAGTAAAAATAATTACGAAACTGTTTCCAAAGAAAAATTAGGGACACTTATGCAAGTGCGACAACGACACTTTTTTCTTTTCTGGTATTGTCATGAGTTTTACACATATGTTACAATTTGATTCTTTCCCACGTAAAAAAAATAAATAAAATAACCATAGTAACAAAAGTGACAATTGCACTTCTATGGGGGTTCGAACCAGCTACCTGAGGTTTCCAGGCTTGTTGCTTTAACTAACTGAGCTATTTGTTTTCTTGCGTCAACTAAACCTGTTCTACAGTAAAGATGATTTTTCATTACGAACGTGCTACCAATTCGTCCTTTTCCATAGGTAATTTCAACTATTTGCTCTATCTATACGTTAATACTTGGCATAGATTCATATATTTGGAGTTTGCAGATAATGCATGTAATAAGACATATTAGAAATGTTTCGTTAAAAGTTTCGTTTGTAGATCTAATCAACATTTCTCTCAATGATATAGATGTCGTTGCTTCGTATTGAACTGCAGAATTCCCTCGCGTTCTTGAAAATTTTCCACTTTAGCAGAGTTGGTAATTTTCGTAATTTCGGTACATTTAATGTTTTTTGCTTCTAATTTATTTATTTTAAGCTAATATCTAACACAAATATTAAAAACGGGTTTGTTATTAACGCTTCCTGCTGAGGAAACCTTCCGAAATTTCGAACATATAAAGAAAACGGAGATATTTTCAAAAAACTTCAAAATAAAGAGACGCGTCATTTATTTTGTTCATAGTAGTACATATACACTTCCTAACAGACCACTACTTTTACGATACTTTTTCGATACGAGACAGCCACAAACTTTGTCTCCTAGACTATTGTCATGGTCTGTATATGAGTAACTTTAAGACACAATCTATGCTACATTCGCGAAGTGTTCTCTCGGGATTCGTGTAAAAATTGATTCAAATGCAAAGTTCTACGCGGCCCAATGCATAATGCACTAATTTTAACGGCCCATATGTAATTTGTATATTTATGGGCCTTCATATATCCGGAATTCTATCATACACTACTATAACACTCGGGAACAAAATTGTTTTTACACTAGTTTCTTTAGATGAAACTGGACATGAATGTGGGTATATGCAAAACAAATTGGATCAAAGAATTGTTATCAATGAATATTAGTCTAGTAGTACTTTACTGAGTAAATAGGCAGAACGATATGGAGGAGAGATTTGAATCGGATAAGCACAACAGTGGCTTGTGATTGAAGAAGACAAAAATTATGATGTAACACTGTTGTCAGAAATAAGATAAAGTATGAATAATGATAATATATTGTAGATACTCATTATTATTATTATTATTATTATTATTATTATTATTATTATTATTAATAATAATAATAATAATAATAATAATAATAATAATAATAATAATAATAATAATTTCAGCACGCAAAGTGTCACACATGAAAATATTTCGTGAAAGAAAAATGAACTTGTTTTCCGATTGCCTTTGTAAATAGCTGTGGGATCCTTCCTGTTATTTGAGGAGTGTCTGCAAATTTTGACTACCATAGCTTTGCTCAAATAAATGACAAACAGTAATATTGTTTTTACCCCCTTTTTTATTGCCTCCTATAAAAAGGGAAAGAGCTTAAAACTATTCAGTAAAGAAAAGTCTGAACCTCTGTAGGGACCTCTGATTACAGATTCCGTTTGGTGGTAACTTGTTTACTTGCAGAGTTGCAGAGCTATTGAACAATATACCACACGTGTTCAGTTGTAGTCCAGTCTAAATCTGTAAGAACGTTTGCCTCCAATGAATAAGATAAAAGAGAATTTCCGGCCATACAAAATATTAAGAAGCGAAGTCAGCACTTTATTTACGATGATATGAGAGGATTGAGCGAACATCATGATAATTGTCACTTCTGGTAAAATTAAGTTATTAGGTGGACTGGACTGGTATTAAACCACACGGGAAACTTGTTTGGTATGTGCCATTGTATCGAATTGCATAGGAATGATGAACTTTCTTTTCATACTTACTCGAAAGTTAGAAAATGTGGCATACCATTATGTTTACACGAGCTGCCCATATTATACAAATAACAACATTGTTATCCGGAATAGACTTCTTGCACATATTTGTATCCTTTCACTATTAATAATGAAAATATTGGTCCAGCTTAAGAACCATTAAATAATAATAATAATAATAATAATAATAATAATAATAATAATAATAATAATAATAATAATAATAATAATAATAATAATAATAATAATAATAATAATAATAATAATAATATGTAGACACTAGATGACAATTATTCTTCTCGCAAGAAGTTCTAAATATGATGAGTTAAAAAATACCATAGGAAAATTATACAGCTAAAGACAATATAGGAATATTACGAAAGAGTATTATGAAGATAAAGTTAAGTATGATTTCTTTTGTCACTAGAATTCTTTATAATGATTGATACTAACAGAAAAACAGACTAATAAAGCAATATGTTAATACTGAAAAATTAGTAATTTCTCCGAATAGCCTATGATAAGATATTCAGAAAAGTGATCAATTTTGAATTATCCCTTTTATTAATCATTCATAATGGGAGCCACTTCAAAACAGCTATACACAGTCACAACTATAAAACAAGGAGATTTAATGTTGATAATTATGGTTGGAGGGAGTAATTCGATATTATATATATATGGGTGATTCCACGAAAAAGGGAAATTTTCACTTGGAAAATTTTTGTTCCGTCGATGGTCGCCTATTTCAATAAAAATATCACATGCACTTACTGCTACTAAGTACATGTTAATTAGGTGTTCAGCAGAGCTGAATCGTTATTGGTGTAGTAAATAAAAAATAATAAACTTTTCAGCACCCACGGAGTTGAGACCATAGGTCACGGAGTTGAGATTAGTTAACACGGAGTTGCAAATTGCTGTGGAGTTAAGGAACGTGATACATCTGGGTGATAAGTTTTTGGTTTATAAGTGATTAAGCTTATAATTTACATAAAAATTGAAATGATTTTTCAATAGTTTTTGTAAGTTAGAATTATTCTCCTTATGTTGAATAAAATTCTAACAAACTAGATGACACGTAATTTGTTATACAAAAATACTCCAGAAAATACTGCAAACATATGAAAATATATCTAATGAAGGTTCCAAAATTGAGTATATATATATATATATATATATATATATATATATATATATATATGAATATGTGACATAAATAAGAAAAAAAGAAATACACATACACTTATCGAATATTGAAAAATTATTGCGCTTTTAATATGTTGACTATCATATGGAGAGGACAAACTTTTCACATAAGCTTACGAAACAGACGAAGTAGTCACTAAACCTGTCTATTGTCTACTTCATTTGTTTTCTGAGCTTATGTAAACCGTCTGTCTTCTCTGTGTGATCAAGTCAACACGTGGAAAGTGCAATACTTTTTCAACATTTGGTAAGTGTATTTGTACCGTATATTTGGTATATATACAAGGTGTTTCAAAACAATACACACATCGTTTGGGAGCTGATTCCTGACACTAAGATAAGACGAAAAGTATAGACAACTGGGTGCACAAATGCTTCCTTTCGGAGGTATAGGCTGCCGAAAACATGAAAAAAAATGAACTTTAAAGGTTCATAGCTCCAAAACTATGAGACCTGCCATAGTCGGGTGACGACTTCACTTAGGAACTAATATGTGCACTTTCCAAAAATATGTTTCAGAATCCTGAGGTACTCACGAAGCAATTTTTATAGATGGAGTTTGGCTACGGGCGTGTAATCTGAAGAACTCACCAACTACTTCTATAAAAGTTGTTGTGGAAGTACCTCAAGATTCTGAAATATGGATATTTGGATAGCGTACATACTAATTCCTAAGTGAAGTCTGATCCGACTACGGTAGGTCCCATAGTTTTATGCTATGGACCTTTAAAGTTCATTTTTTTTTCATGTTTTCGGCAGCCTATAACTGCGAAAGGAAGCATTTGTGCACCCAGATTGGTCTATACTTTTTATCTTATCTTGGTGTTACGAATCACCTCCCAAACGTTGTCGGTATTGTTTTGAAACACCCTGTATAATGCACACTAAATGACAGTGTAAGGCACTCATCATTTCTGTTTTCTTTGGATAATTCGATGTTCTTTGTTAAATAGCCCTCATTTTCCACTCCAATGAAGGAAATGTCTTAAGGAAACAGGGAAGGGCTGTTCTAGTCTACACAGAATGACAACTGCCAACGTTTTTTAAACGTCAGGTTTAGTAGGTCAGGAGAAATTCCTCCCGATCCGCGTCATAAAATTGACTGTCCGTATATTGCCCTCAGACTCTTCGACAATCCCTGAAGAGAAAACAATTAGTTGATCATAAGATTCAGACGTCAATAGGTTAAAAACAGATACCATCCATCTTGACTTGACTGAAGTTTTACCTTCGGCTACCTGACAGCCCCAAATCTGAACTTCCGCGAAACACTCCTTAAATGGGCTAGGACCCACCAGCCGGCCTTTGAGTGTGAATGACACATGGTCAGCGTGTCGGCTCCTACGACCGTTGCGATGGTCTGCGCGATCAGGTCTCAGTACATCTCTACTCAAATGAGTTTTTCAAATGCCTTACTGTGCGAAGTAAACACCATTAATTTTTGAGCTTCCACCGGGAAACAAACCCATAACTACGCACGAAAGGCGAGCATACTAGTCACTAGACCATAAACGAGCTTTATTTCTATCAATATATTGAAAGAACAAATATTTGGAAGAGCGTGAGCATAACAAACACTATAGGATTATCAACTCCGTGTATTTGTCTCAACACCGTGGATTCCTTAGTTTTCAGATGGACATGGAGTTGAGAACCATGGAGTTGAGAAAATCGAGTATAATTTATTTTTACCGGCCCACTTTTTAACCAGTACATGTGAGTAATTGTGTACGAATTTTCTAAGTTAAGGCGTAGGTTCCTCAAGGGAAAGAAGGTATATACCATACAAATACATTCAGTAATAAATACCATGGTGTTGAGAATCAATTAATATACGCACCTGCTTTCCACACACAAAAATATTTTTCCTATAGCTTTTAACACATGCACACAACTTTTTCTATTCTTCAGTCGAACATGTCTGCCTTGCCTTCTTGTGGGTGTTGCCAATGTGGACGACCATGCTATCTGTTGAGAGCAATGATAATTTTTTCTATTGCCATGGAGTTGAGACGAAATAGAGGTGACAGAAACGAAGCATAGTCAAGCTTTCGAAAATAATCGTTATAAAGGTTTACTTTACACAAAACCGAAACATTGAAGTGTTCTCTTCCATTTAATTACCATTAAATGATGTTTGATTTGCGAATTCAGTTGTAATTTATTGATTAAAATCAGTCAACTGTAGTCTGTGACAGCCCACGGTGTTGAGAAATTGGGTAGTAATTAATTTTTTACGTATGTTTCGTGTTATATTTGCAAACTGTTATACATGGCATACCTACTTTGTGACGGTTACTACCAAACAAAATAAAAATGAGGTGATTCTTTCTAGTAGTAGTTTGAAGAAATGCCCGTGACAGAAAATTTCCCTTTTTCGTGGAATCACCCATATATATATATATATATATATATATATATATATATATATATATATATATATATATATATATATGATAAAATATTGAAAAATATGGTAAATTTTACGTATTAATTAATTAATTACGAGTATTCATAACGTGAGAGCTGCTTCAACACGGCTACAGTATAAAGGTACCAGGAGATAAATTGACAGCGACATCAATTTGATTAAAGCGGGGTTACACGAGACACATCCTGTATAGGCCTATATCCATCTTTGAATACCCCGGGAACCCTGTTATTTTTGTTCTCTAAGTAGCAGTTATCTGAATCATCGCGGTGCTCGGCCCGGGTTTAGGGTTGTCAACGGCTCGCCTCACAGTTCATCTACTATCGAGCCGAACCGAGAAGTGAACCGAGCCAACACCTCACCCAACCGAGCTGGCAAAAGCCGATGCCTCACCTGAGCCAAGCCGAACCGAGTCAGTGGCTCATCCCGACCGAGCCGGCTCAGACCATCAGCTCAGCTGAACTGAGCCGATGACCCATCCCAACAGAGCCGGCTCTTCCTGTTCGCTCAGTTGAACCGAGCAGAGCCGGTTGACATCACTACCTGGGTTGGACTTCTGCTTAGGTTCAGAAATTCTACCGTGCAGGTCTCAGCCTTGATGCTAAGAACTACAGTACATACTTATATTGGTGCTCACGACATTTGATACTGCCTCTTTATAAAAATTTATTGTGGTCTCGTTATCGAGACGAGAGGAGATGCAAGCAGTGTCCCCTCTCGTGAGCAACACTAAGAATATTACATATTACGGCTTACATTTCTCATGGCTTTCGCTTTCCAGTTTAATCAGGCCATGATTTCAAAACGAGCTAAACGAGCGAGCCATGTATCAAACTCGACTCGACTCGAAACTCGATATCAAAAACAGTAACTCGGCTCGGAACTCGACTCGAGAAAACTACCTTTGACTCGGCTCGAAATTCGACTCGAATTCGAGTCGAGTTTCAGCTCGATTCGTGCCCATCCCTAGTATCAATGTGGCAAATGGACAAGTACAGAATGCAATATCACATACTTTAAGCTTGTAGTAGGAAGATCCCGGGATCGATTCTCAGTTCAGCTTTTCTGAAGTATTCTCCCCTTGCCTACAGTTACGTCAATACTATAGTCTTGTATCTTATTTTACTATAATAATACACTATTTTAGATTTCAGAATGCATTTTACATTTTTTTATTATATATATTTGTACACAATGCAATACACTTTTTATAACACCAGTGCATTTTTTTAAAATGCTAGTTATGCATTACAATTCTTGATGTAAAAGAAAAGCAAGTAAATAATATTGTTCAATGCTTCAGAAAGTTGGACTTATATGAGAGTAGGGTTAGACAGTGTGGAATAGTTGTTGAATAGAAAATGAAGTAGACGAGGATGATAAAGGGTTTAGTATTCTTCGGGATGTGTTTGTAAAAGCTATATCCGAGATTAGGAATGGAAAGGCAACCGGGAAAGATAATATACCAATAGAATTCATTAAGAATAAGGGAGACAGGGGCAAGAAAGAATTGTTCTGACTCTGCAATGAAATATATGGAACAGGAGAGTGCTCAAGAGACTTCCTGAAGACGATCATGATACCGATGGCTAGAAAATGGAACCCAAAGAGATGTGAGGATTACAGAACTATTAGCCTCTTATCTCATGAAGCAAAAATTTTACTTTGAATTCTGAGCAGAAGTTTATATGGAAGAACAAATAAAAAAGATGAGGAGGAACAGTTTGGGTTCAGGAGAGATAAGGACACAAGAGATGCAACTGCATTATTAAGAGCGATCGGTGAAAGGTTTATTGAGAAAGGGAAAGCGGTGTGCGTGGTATTTATTGATCTAGAAAAAGCTTTTGACCGTGTGAATTGGAATTGTTGTTGGAAGTTCGAAAGAAAGTTGGGTTGGAACGGAAAGATCGAAGACTCACAAGAAACTTACATATGAACAAACAATTAAGTGTAAGAATAGGGGAGGAAATGACAGAGGAGGGTGCAATTGGTAGGGGAGTTCGAGAGGATGCTACCTCTTGCCTACATTATTTAATATCTATCTAGAAGAGATAGTGAAAAAGAGCCTATATAATGAAGACGGCATTTCAGAAGGAGATAGAATGATTGTGTATACGGTTTGCAGATGATATGGTGCTTGTTGCAGAATCTGACGGCAAAATCAATAAGATATGAGGAAGGGTTGTGAAGATGATAGGATGAAAATAAATGTTAGAAAGACAAAAGACATGGTGATTGGAACGAAGGGATCGGTGTCAAATATAGAAGTAAGAGGGGAGGGAATAGAACAGGTGGCAAGTTTTCGATACCCAGGTAGTATTATTAGTAGAGATGCAAAAAAGCCGGCTTTTTTGAATCGATGGTTTTTTTCACATAAAAAGCCGGCTTTTTTGGAAAAAAACCGAGAATTTTGGAAATTTTGGCTTTTTTCATTTTCATGATTTTTCTATCCAAATAGCTTTCTTATAGTATATTCTATAGTTAGATAAGATTTCCACGACCTGAATGCCATATATAGCTCTGTAATTCACCATCAAGATGGATGGAGCACATATTTTACGAATTAAAGCTAACATGAAGAATGTAGTATTTGAGGGCAATTTTACAGGTTATTTAACTTTATTTTAACTTTTGAGTTATCGACATTTTTTTCCTTCTCTAGATCATTTTAGTTTGTCATCCGTGTTTCATTTCTAAGAGCAGGCCCGTGCTGGCCCACCGGGACACCGGGACGTGTCCCGGCGCGCCCTCCGAAATATCACAGTACAAATAAAGGTACAAGTTTTTAGTAATAAATTCTTACAGTTTTATTGATAAAAAAAACCATGAGGGGTGCAGTGCGCCCTTTACATTAGGCGCCCTTGCGAACCCGTGAAAGGTACAGTGCGCCCTTTGCATAAGGCGCCCTACGAAATATCACATTATAGGTAAGTGGTTTTAGTTATCCTTATACCAGCTTTGTATAATAAATTCAAATACTGACTGGTAGTACGGAACCTGTGAAGAATACAAGGCGCCCTTTACATAAGATGCCCTGCCAAATATCACATATTTTCTTTTAAATTTTATTCTTCTGTATTTCAGTTTTGTATTATAAATTCATTAGTTGTTATTGGCAGAGAACAGGTAAATTGTATAATCACTTATTATAAAGTTATGTAGCTATAAAACGAAACAATGTGATACATCAAGAATAATTCGGATAGTCAAACGTAGGATGCATTTATGTAATACTGCACTAACACTAGTCTCTAATTTACGATTTTTACGGCATCGAAGCTTTCACAGTCTTAATACGCATCCATATATCCGAGCATATTGATTGTTCCTGTGTGTTTTAAAGCAGTGTTCGGATAAACAGTACCTGTTGTATTTCTGAAATATAGCTATATTAATTTCCGTAAAATGTGGTCTTCCTGTCACCACGGCACGGCGCGTCGTCATGGATCGAGGAGGTGGCCTCTGGGATATAGAGGTTAGCTGCGAATATACTGAATAAGAAGTCGCGGACAGACAAGGGGTGATCCTCCATTTTGGGGATTTGGTGTGGGGCTAACAACCTTATCCTGTACAAGAAAAGAAGGATTGTTCACATAAGTTCGCAGAATCCCCAGATCAGAACTGATAACTTGACACGAACTCAGCAAAGTAAAATCGACATGAGATTTGGAATATGGAATATAAGAAGTCTCTATAGGGCAGGCGCGTTGAAATTTGTAAAGAATGAGTTTAGAAATAGAGGAGTCAAGTCGGAAAATTTTACGTTCATTTACGGGGAACGAATTAAAAATTACCAACTAGGAACAGGGCTTTTCGTTCACAAACGCATACGTAAAATCAGCAATTACATGGGTTGAATTTGTTAGTGATAGATTTTCTTTTACTTTTCTTAAGGGTCGCTGGTGTAATGTTGTTGTTTTAAATGCACATGCCCTAACAGAAAATAAGGATGGCGATTAAAAAAATACAGTTTTTACGAAAGAGTAGAACGGGTATTTGAACATCTCCTGCATTACCATATGAAAATTCTGTTAGTCGGTTTCAATGCGAAAGTCGGACGAGAGGTTATTTTCAAACTGATTATAGGGAATAAATGTTTGCATAAGGAAGGTTGTGACAACGGCTTTAGACTCGTGAACTGTGTAACATCCAGAAACCTTATCGTGAAGATTACAAAATTCCAACATCGCGACATTCATAAATATACTTGAACTTCATCAGATGGAAAAACACAATCAAACTGATCATATTTTAGTAGACAGAAGAAAACAGTCTCGCACAACTGATGTTCAGAGGAGTTGATTGTGATAGTAAGAGAGAGAGGATCGTTGAATAAAGGAAATATTCAATATCTGAAATTAAATATTCAAAATTAGAGGAGAGTCAGGTGAGAGGGGAACCAGATTGAAGTGTCGAGTAGATTCTCAGTTTTAGAAGGTTCGGAGTGCACTAGTGTTCAGGATACTTGGTTGAAATTAGAGATAACATTAAAATTTCAGCAAAACAAATATTGGGGCACGCAAAAATACGTAGGAACAAACATGGTTCAACCACGAATGCCCTAAAGTAGCAAAGAAGAGAAAACAGAAGAAACAGCGTTGGCTACAAAATCCGAACGAAATAACTACATAAAATTTCATTGTCATCTCGCACAAAACTTCCAAAACTTTTAGAACAAAGAAACGCGACGTTTGAAAGTTAAAATTAATTAACTTGAAGATAATAGTGAAAACAAAAACATTCAGGACATGTATAAATGCATCAACGAACTTAAGAAAGACTATCAACCTCGTGTTTATATATTAAAGAAAGCTACGGAACAGTTCTCACTGACCAGGATAGCATCTTAAATAGATGGAAAGATTTCTTTGAAAATTTGCTTAACACATAGCCAAAAACTAATGCGCGTGGAAAAAGTGTAATACATACAGCATAACCGTATATTCCAAAACCCAACCAGACAGAAATAGAAATCGCTATTTAAAAAAATTAAAGAAACACACATCTCCGGGTGCAGACGAAATTCTGGTTGACTTAATTTTAGCTGGAGAGGAAGAATTGTAGAGCAAGATACACAAACTCATTCTCCTTATCTGGAACAAGGAGAAATCACCACAAGAGTGAAAAGAATCAATCATTGTTCCAGTTCAGAAGAGCAACAAAACAGATTTAATACTTATTGAGGCATTTCTCTTCTCTCAACATCCAATAAATTCTCTTAAACATTCTATTAGCAAGATTGACTCCATATGCAGATGGAATTATTGGAGATATCAGAGCGGATGTAGGTAAAATCGATAAACTATCAACCAGATATTTACCATTCGACTAATACTTGAAAAGAAATGAAAATACAATATCCTGGCACATCAATTATTGACTTTAGACTCGGGTAGGAGGGATTAATTGTACAACATGCTTACAGAATTTGCAACCCCGAAAAAGGTAGATTAATTAGGATATGTTTAAATGAATCCCAAAGTAAGGTTCGAGTAGAGAAATTCTTGTTCACGAGCTTTCATGTTGAAAATGGTCTGAAACAAGAAGATGCGTTGTCGCCATTATTATTTAACTTTGTTCTGGAGAACATTATAATGAAAATCAAAGACAGCAATCAGGTGCTAGAGCTGAATTGTATTTGCCAGGTTATGGCGTATGCTGATGATGTAAATTTAATAGGGAATGATAGAAGAATAGAAAGGAATGCAGAAATCTTAATTAACGCTTGCAGGGATATAGGCATTAAAGTAAATGCAGAAAAAATTAAATAAATGAAAGTTTGTCGGGCTCGTAATACTGCATTTCATGGATGTGTTAAAATACCAAATAGAGTAATATTTTCTTTCGACAAAATGGATACATTCAAATATCTAGGATCATTATTAACAGACCAAAACCATAATCACTAAAAAATTTAATGTCAACTGGAAGCGGGGATTTCGGGTTATTATTCAGTTAAAAATCTTTTGTTGTCGCTAATTCTGTTGAGGAATTTGTAGCTCAAAATATAAAACGATAATCATGCCTGTTGTGCTGTATGGTTGCGAAACATGGCCACTGACTCTGAGGGAAAATCGTAGACTGAAAGTATTTGAAAACAAGATTGTTAAGTCAATATTCGAACTCCAAGAGGAACGGGAATGGGGAAAGGCGGAAACTTTATAAGGAGGAACTGCATAATTTTATACCGTTTACCAAACATTGTTAGGGTCATCAAGTCTAGGAGGTTCAAGTGGGCAAGTTATGTAGCCAGTATGGAAGAAATTAGAAACTCTTTCAAAGTTGTAATTGGAAATCCAAATAGGAAAACGAAAATTACGAAGACTGAGGCGCAGATGGAAGGACAATATTAAAATGGTTCTCGCAGAGATTGAAATATAAAGTAGAAACTGGATTCAGTTGACTAAGGACAGAAATCAATGGAGAGCTTTTATAAACGCGGCAGTGAACCTCCTGCGTCCATAGGCCATACAGCTATATTAAGTTGTTGATACATTTAGCTTCTTTTTATTTGACAGAAATGTTATTACAGGAACTAAAAAGTTTTTCTGTAGTAAATAGGATTTCGATTTGGGGTTAGCTATTTACGTTAATACTAAAACAAGTTTGGTGGTGATTTTGATATAAAATGACACCCATACTTTCTTTCAAAGTCTCTCTCTCTCTCTCTCTCTCTCTCTCTCTCTCTCTCTCTCTCTCTCTATATATATATATATATATATATATATATATATATATATATATATACAGGGTGTTTCAGATAAAACGTCCAGTGCTTATAAATCCGAAACAGCTGAGAATAAAAAGATGAAACAAAAACTGAGATAGGAAAATGTCATAGGGCGCATCACATGGTGTTGCTGTGGTGACCCACAAAGCCCTCCTTCAAGGGGACCCAGGGGCCAACTTCAAATTTTCAAATAGGAACATGTATTGATTCATACCTCGTTCAATAGTACTTGAAAAACGAAACAACTTTTGTAGGAAACAATTTTCGATTTGGGCCACCGTTTTCAAAATGGCCGCAAAAAGGGGGTCCTATATCAGATAAAACGTCCAAATGCTTATAAATACGAAATGGCTGAGAATAAAAAGATGAAACAAAAACTTAGATAGGAAAATGTCATAGGGCGCATCACATGGTGTTGCTGTGGTGACCCACAAAGCCCTCCTTCAAGGGGACCCAGGGGCCAACTTCAAATTTTCAAATGGGAACATGTATTAAATCATACCTCATTCAATAGTACTTGAAATACGAAACAACTTTTGTAGGAAACAATTTTCGATTTGGGCCACCGTTTTCAAAATGCCCGCAAAAAGTCCTGTATCAGTTTGAAGTTGGCACCTAGGCCCCCTTCACTGAGTTTCCTGAGGGTCACCACAACAACACAACTTGATATGCTTTATCATCGTTTCTATCTCAGTTTTTGTTTCATCTCTCTATTGTCAGCCTTTTTGATTTAGGCCTATAAGCACTGGACGTTTTATCTGATACAGAATCCACTTTTTGCGGCCATTTTGAAAACGGTGGCCCAAATCGAAAATAGTTCCCTACAAAAGTTGTTTCGTTTTTCAAGTACTATTGAATGAAGTATGATTCAATACGTGTTCACGTTTGAAAATTTGAAGTTGGCCCCTGGGCCCCCTTGAAGGACCCTGGGGGTCTCCACAACAACACCATGTGATGTTCCCTATGACATTTTCCTATCTCAGTTTTTGTTTCATCTTTTTATTCTCATCCATTTCGGATTTATAAGCACTGGACGTTTTATCTGATATAGGACACACTTTTTGCGGCCATTTAAAAACGGTGGCCCAAATCGAAAATTGTTTCCTACAAAAATTGTTTCGTTTTTCAAGTACTATTGAATGAGGTATGATTCAATACGTGTTCACGTTTGAAAATTTGAAGTTGGCCCCTGAGTCCCATTGAAGGAGGGCCCTGGGAGTCACCACAACAACACCATGTGATGCGCCCTATGACATTTTCCTATCTCAGTTTTTGTTTCATCTTTTTATTCTCAGCCGTTTCGGATTTATAAGCACTGGACGTTTTATCTGAAACACCCTGTATATATATTCCCGTTTGTACGGGCGCCCTTTAGTAGACTTGTCCACCGCCCTCATTAGTATCCCAGCACGGCCCTGTCTAAGAGCTTAGTACTCCAGCTTCTAGCACGAAAGTTAAACTTACGTTTTTCTATATATCCGTCAAAGCATACGTTTTTCAATATGTCTGTCAAACCGTATTTCCACATTTCTGTTATACTGTAGTTGTGCAATGATTTAGCAATAATTTTCCAGATACAACCTTGAATACCAATTTATACAAATAATCAATAGCGGATTTAGAAAAGTACTTTGGGAAGGGTTTCTCTGATTGTTTCGTTTTCTAAAAAGTCCTAATTTTATTTGGGAGGTGCTTGAAGTTTATGAGTACAGGCATAACTAATATTTCGTTTCATTTATATGTTTAGCAATAATCTTCTGGATACAACCTTGAAGATCATTACATCAGTGGCGAATTTAAAAAAGTGTTTTGGGAGGGGTTTTCTTACTACTAATGTTTAGTTTTTCTAAATATTCGTAATTTTTATTTGACGGGAGCTTAAAGTTTATGAGTAAAGGCATAACTAATAGATATTTCGTTCGTTTTAGACATTCCACAACTTTGGAGAACAGGCTTCAGTCCGAAAGACCGATCCTCTAACCTTCGCAAAACTGTCACTGCTGGTAATTAGTAATAATAACGATTTAAAAACAGTAAGAAAGGAAGTCGGCCAACTCCTACACTCCTAGTCGGCCAGTACACGCACTATTTCTACATTCTCAGATGAAATGAAGGAAGGCTTTGTCAGAATGGTCGAATGCTGGGTTGAATCCCGGACTTCCCGATAGAAGCGCAAAAGCCAACCACTCAGTCACGTTTGTTGTGCAGTTGTATTTAGCTTAACTTAAATATATTCCGTAGTCTTTTTTTTTTTTTTTTTTTTTTTTTTTTTTGTTCCGTAATGATATGTTGAATCCCTCTTGTTAAAAATTCAGAAAACTTGAGGACTGGGTAAACCGTGATGGTGGTCAAGGGCGCCCATGTTGTGGTTTCCAAGGAGGGGAAGTATAAGCGACGTTTCAAAAATAGTTTCAAATTTTGCTGTAACTAATGTAAAAATCCTATTGGATTTTCAATATTCTGAAGTACATTTTCCTCTAGGGGGGGGCAAGCGCCCCCTTAAGCCCCCTGATGGGCGCCCTTGATGGTGGTTATAAAAAACTTGACTGTAGAATTTCAAGAATATACAGAACCATGTGCAGCCTTTAATTGTATCATACAAATCTAACTATTTCTCTTATGTTTTATTTTAATTTTATTTTGTTTCAAAAAGAGGGTATGGAATATTTTGAATAAAAATACTACATACAATTTTGCTAGTTATTTGTGTATTTTTTGAAAGAAGTTTTTACTCTTAGGGTTGGCTCGTTTACACCAGCTGTTTTTTTTAAAAAAAAAAATAACTGGTTTAAACTAAAAAAAAATTAAAAGAACAAAAATGCGAATCGTGTAAACTTCATAGTGACGTTTCACATGTCAAACCATCTGCATTAGTCTTATTTCCTTTTCACCTTTTAATCAAGGTGTCCCATGTTCAATTCTCGGTCGAACCACAACCCTTCTTTCATGTGTAAACCAAGTACTCTTTCGGATGTCACTTTAAGCGAAAGTCTTCTTCTTGATAACCTCGGTATTACGTAAGGATGTTAAGCCTAAACATACAAAACGAAACCAAATTATATATTTCTGCATGCCTGTTGTTTTATAAAGAAGCGAAGGTTGCTTAAATATATTGATTAAAATTGGTAAAATTTATCAATTGCCTACTTAGCTTCCAACATTAGCTTGGATTGGACTTTCAATGATACCTACATACTAAATTTGTAATTTAATACCTCAGTTTAGAAAAATAAACACACTGCTGAACAATACTGCACTTATTTAATATAAAAACACATTTACACCTGACGTTTCGATCTTCTGTCCAAGATCCTCATCAGACGTACACTCACGTCTGATGAGGATCTTGGATAGAAGATCGAAACGTCAGGTGTAAATGTGTTTTTATATTAAATAAGTGCAGTCTTGTTCAGCAGTGTGTTTATTTTTCTGATTTTATTCGCAAGACGTTGACTATGATTGTGTGTCACTCAGTTTTAGCGTACTGATTATAATGCGTTGACCTTTAAATTTTACATGCAAATTAAATTTTACAGGATTTTCCCGTTATTGTTTTACATTTAAAAGAATGACGGGATTTTCCCGATGGCTAGGGCGGAAGTTTCTCAATTTAAGAAATTTACTGACCGGACTTCTTTAAGCTTATGGGACCTCTTCCAGCATAACCCCGTTGTTGAATAATAACACCAAGGCGAAAGAAACTTATTTCTGTGAATATGTAATACAAATACATAAAGCAAAATATCTAAATCAAAAAACCTGGTTTAAACCCCAAAAAAGCCTGGTTTAAACTGCCCCCCCAAAACGGGTTTTCGGCATTTTCAAAAACAACCATGGTTCTTGCCAACTCTGCTTACTTTTGTATATAGGAGGTTAAAATGTGTTTATTATATACATTGGTTAATCCTTTGGAATTCATCATGTAAAAATGTTGAAGTAAAATTGTTTAAAATATCTTTTCGAAATTCATGGTTTACTTTCGAGGTTTTATATTATTATCGGTATCAACCACCAATTAAATGACTTTCTGTGTTATAGAGAAGCGAAACAAAGTCTGCTTTATCGATTTAAAGCAGAATTTTGAAAAAAGCCCAAAATTTCCCAAGCAAAAAAGCAAAGCAGAAAAAACCGAGTTTTTTTCCAAAAAAGCCGGTTTTTTTCCGAGCCCTTGCATCTCTAATTATTAGTGATGATTAAAGACCGAAAATTATGGCAAAATAAAACACCAAAAATGGCAGGCAAAATGACAAAATAAATTCCCAAAATTGCTCTAAAAAATGGCAAAATAAATTCCAAAAACAGCACTTTATGTGGCAGAAATCAGCATATTCGTCTTACTTTGAAGACTTCGTCTTAGTATTAAAAAAAAGTTAATCTCTAATAACTATGCAGACTATTACATTTAATAGCGAAATAATGATGAATAAAATAATCATTGCAAGTATCACTAATTTAATTCATGATCTTGGAATTATGAGAAAACAGGGCATATCAAATTTAAGAAAAGAAAAGTACACAGAGCATAAATATTAGCAGTTTTTGTAGCACAGGAAAAGCTTAACAAAATAATCTTATGTGTGCGCCTACGAAACGTCTAACAAATGAGCAGAGATAAGTCTACCTTGGCTCTTGGGAAAGCAGTCCTGCTAAACAGCACATAGTTCACATCTTGTTGCATGAAGTAACAAGTAGTTTTTTTTTTTTTTTTTTTATTTAAATTTTCCACCGTAAGATTATGTACCCTGTCTGTTAAGATTCGTTTGAGAAGCGAAAAGGATCTTTCAACATCTACCGATGTGACAGGAGCATATTTAAAGCACGCAACAACAATGAGATCCTAACCCATATCAACCGTGCTCTCATCCCCCAAAACTTTAGAAATATTTCTAATTTTCTGCAAGTCGCGGTTTTCACTAACAAGACGGACATACTTTTTTTTTTTAATTTCACCTTTTTATTGGGAATATTTGACATACCATTCACTACACCATCAAACATACTCATAGCAGCCCCAAGTTCCAGATTTTATTTTTCGAGGGAAATTATTGACGTTGGTATCTGAGAAATTTGAAAAGATGAATGTGAGATCATTCTTCACAGATGCCTGTCCAAGTAATTCCTGTGCAATTCTAACAGAAGAAGAATCCTCTTCATCAAATATATTGACAATCTCTTCGATTTAGTCGAAATGCTCGGCATAATAAAAAGCTGTATCCAACCTTGTTCCCCACCTCGTCAAAGCTGGGATTGGAGGCAGTGGTATATCTGGTGCAATTTCTTTGAAGACTAACTCTAGAAAGTGCTTTAATAAAGATCTTCTTTACATTTGAAATAAGCTTGTCAATGTTCAGGAATACTGACGAACTGTTTCTACAACTCTATGCAAGGCGTGTGCCAAGCATATCAAATGTAACATTTGGGAGAAAATAACTTTAAGTACCTCACCTGCTTTCTTCCATATATATCTTGCTGAATCAGTCAAGAAGAGAAGAACACGGTCATGTTTTATTCCGTCAGGCTAAAGAAGATAAAGAGCACTGATAAATACTTGCAATATAGTGGAGCTGTTGTTTTTCTCCACAACGTCTGCTGTAAGAGGAAAATTCTTTGATGGTTGTCCAGGGTCCATGGCCCCAACTATAACGTTACAAATGAATCTACCCACAGCATCAGTGGTTTCGTCTATGGAAATGAAAATATTGCTGTCTCCAACCTCATTTCGAATATTTCCAATGGCATCAGTATATGCAGCCTCTAAGTATGTCTTTCTTAATGTAAATTCGCAGGGTACTTCTCGTTTTGTGCAAGTTTCTAGAAAGCTTTTCAGAGACGGATTTTCAACTTTGGAAAGAGGAATATCGGCCGCAATGAACACACTACACAAATCATACGCGAACTGATTGTGGCGTGAATTGGATGCACAAAACACTGGTAATAGTTGAGCAATCTTATCTGCACTGCACTTCTTGTTAGTTGCTGTCTTGTGCTTTGTAGTACTTCAATGTTGTGTCACAAATAAAGTTTCTCAGCACAAACAGATTTTTCATAAATTTTGCAAAATAACACTGCTCAATCTGTTGAAAACACGTCCGGTGCAAATTCTTGTACAAAGTTAGCAATTTTGCCAAAGATGTTGACACATACGCACTGTGGGCGGGAAAATGCAGTGTTGCCAATTTGTCAATTTTGACTTCAGTCTCATTATTTCATTTACAGACGACGTATATGATATTCACTGGCTCAAATCCCAGGGGGATGAGGGGGACATGTCCCCTCCAATCTTGAAACTGGGGGGACTGACCCCCAATAGTCTGATTTGAAAGTGTTTTGTGAAGAGAAATATGATTTGTGTCTGATTGCCACAAAGGAAAGTGATATGAAATTGATGTTCCCCCAGAATGAGCCTCAAATCTGCCCGCCTCCCAATGCTGAAGACAACTCTGCTCTCCTGATCCTCCGTAGCATTGTTCTTCAACTTCAAAAATATTTTGAACGTCACTTTAAAAAAAAAAAAAAAAGTGTATTGGAACGGTCTTACCGTCCCCCTCCCCCTTCCAATGTTGAAGACATATTTGCGCCGCTGATGATAGTTTATCATGTTAACAGTATCATAAGTATTACTTACTAAGGTTACATATGCAATTTTGAAGTCGTCCTCTTTGACAACGTAGCCTTTAAGCTTCTCCCTCTTAGTGTCACCTGAAAAAAAAAATCAGTAGTTTTGTTTGTACATATATTTCTTTTGACTGTACTCTAAACTTTAAACATTTAATATATTATGTTTGATTGCTATTAGTGCTTTTGTTGTTTATCTTGAATTTCAAGTTCATATAGCATTTTGAATACTAAATATTGTATATCACAATATTACTTGATCAACGCTACTGTAGTCGAACTTCCAGCTTGAGTTTGGAGGGTCTGAGAAAGTTAACTGATAAAGAATACTAAAAAAGCTACAAATTAAATATTATCAACCTCGCAGAAATTTAAGTTCTTTGCGTGGGAAGAATAAGACTTATGAAAAAAATTCAAAGAAAAACAACCTTTTTCTGTTTCAGAATATTTGATTACACATTTTTGATTTCACTAGTTACGTAGAACCCTCATACATTCATTGCACATTCACGCCAAAACAGAATCAAATCATTTCCTCAAATTCCAAATTCAATCCATGAAAATCATTAGGCAAAATATTTAGTCAATATTCCTGTCTTCGAAGTCGATCTTTCCCGTAGACATCCGTGAATGGGTTCGTTCAAAGCACACCACGTTGCACCTGAAATTAAAGATTATCGCGTTTTTATGGAAACTATGATGTACCCTACTCTTTTGGTAGTTTCTTTTTTTTTTTTTTTTTTTTTGTATTCATTTGAGGTCTTTTCTGCAATCTCTCTATATTCATTTTTCTATAATATTCGTATGTTAGGTTATAATATATATATATATATATATATATATACAGATGGTGATCAGAAAAATGGAAACACCTGTAGTTGGCAACACGTCAGATGTATGGGTTGGCAGTGGTGTCGTGGCGCCCGCAGCGCCGGACCGCTGGTGGTGGTGTGTTAGGTCGGTCTCCATACTACGTCAGGCGTAGTGGAACAGCAGTGTCCAGTGGCTGCAGCAGACGGAGGTAGTGTAAAATGGGAGACCTCTCAGATTTTCAAAGACGGCAAATTGTTGGTGCGCAGTTATGTGGAGTGAGTGTGACGGCAGTGGCTACTGTGTTAGGTGTGTCGCGTGGGACAGTGTCGAAGGTGACGACGGCCTACACAACACACGGGAAAACCACATCGGGGAAGCGGAACAGTAGGCGGAAGAAAATCATGAGTGAAAGGTCACGCCGGGTATTAAAGCGCATTGTCTCGCAGAACCGTCGTGCCACTGCAGAGCAAGTGACGGAGGAACTCAATCAGCACCTCCCCCACCCTGTTTCGACAATCACAGTCCGATGCGAATTACATGACATGAACTTACGGGGTCGTGTTGCACGGGCCAAACCGCTCATCAGGAACGATATCGCTTTCGCACGCCGCAAATGGTGACGCGACCATGCAACTTGGACCGTTGAGGACTGGAAACGTGTGATATGGTCGGATGAGTCATCCTTCACCCTATTCCTAACCACGGGCCGTGTTTATGTGTGGAGAATGCCCAAAGAAGCTTATGATCTGCAGTGTCTCCGCCCAACTGTGAAACATGGCGGCGGTTCGGTGATGCTGTGGGCCGCCATATCATGGTTTTCATTGGGTCCTGTGGTCACACTTAGCGGACGAATCACTGCCAACGATTATGTCGCAATTTTAGGAGACCACTTGCATCCTATGGTCCGGATGTTGTTCCCGGACAATGACGCCATCTTCCAGGATGATAATGCACCCATTCACACAGCTGGCATTGTTGCAGCGTGGTTTGTGGAACATCGGGATGAAGTTCAACACCTCCCCTGGCCCGCCCAATCCCCAGATCTCAACATAATTGAACATCTGTGGTCCGTCTTGGAAACACGACTCCGGCGACGATTTCCACCTCCATCCTCTCTCACAGAACTGGCCGATGCTCTGCACGAGGAATGGTATAAAATTCCACTTGGTACCATTCACGACCTCTATGCCTCCATCCCACGTCGCATCAAGACTGTTCTGAAGGCGAAAGGTGGCCCGACACCATATTAATCTGGTAAGTTGCAATTTCGTTCAGGTG
Source organism: Thermobia domestica (assembly GCF_964235325.1). Lineage (NCBI taxonomy): Eukaryota > Metazoa > Arthropoda > Insecta > Zygentoma > Lepismatidae > Thermobia > Thermobia domestica. The sequence goes on from NC_137456.1 coordinate 186,747,674, forward strand.
TTTCCATTTTTCTGATCGCCATCTGTATATATATATATATATATATAATGCATTTGATTTCAACTCAAAACGGAAATATTTAAAAAGCATAAAATTGTAAATTATTCTATTGCCAACCGAATACTGGTATCATTCTAAATTAGTGTGAAATGTCAAACTATAATTTGCCAGATAATTGATACTGGCGTGAAGCAAGATTGTTACATTTTACGCGTATTATACAAAAAAAAAAAAAAAAAAAAAAAAAAAAAACTGTAACAAACGGATGGTCCATCTTCAACAAACCCTTCGGACACAGCTCCATAATAACAAATGGTTGATTGTTTCCCCAACTGAAGAAAAAATAACTATTTTATGTAAAAACCAAAAACATTATGATGTAATATGATATCAGGTTCAGAAACATTACATTTAAATCCAAACAATAAAGGTATGATGTTCAAATTTTGATACAGACACAAAACGTGTATTTACTAATGTCACGAAGAAAGATATCATTCTAAAAATAAATTTAACAAAAGACTGTTGTGAAATACACGGGAAATAATTAGTATTGACGACATTCAATCAGACATCCTTCAAAACCATGTAGCAGATAACTGATTTACGATTGGCATTCCATAGGACAGATGCAATAGAAAGAGCTCATAAACGAAATGGAGTGGAAATTACACCACTCGATTCACGTAAAAAAAGGTATCGATATTTGCATGTGTTGATGCAAGTCTCATTATTACATTCACGGTACTGTGTTGTTGTAAGAGAAGCAAGTGTTTCAAAATTGTAAAAAAAGCTGGGGCATCGAAGACGAATGTTGTAAACCAATATGTTTTAAATCGACACTTATCAATCGCATGTATTCTAATCAGAAGGAAACACAGGTAACTTCTGTAAGTCAATTAATACAAAGTGACACTAGTTTAGTCAAAATGGAGGGTGTAACTGAACCAATGGCTGAAATCAAACCCAGGAAAACGCTGCCATGATCGAAAAGCCGATGATCATTCGCCTGCATGTAGTAAAATAATAATAAAAACTAACTTTACTTAGTTTTTTCTTATGAGGTGGAGGTTATGTACCCTCATTCTTTTGGTGAATTTTTTTTTTGGTATTCATTTGGTTGTGGTCTGTTCTGTAATCTCTGTATATTCATTTTTCTTTAATATTAGTGTTCTATATTATAAAATATATAATGCAATTGATTTCAACTCAAAACGAAAACTTTTCAAAAGCATAAAATTGTAAGTTATTTTATTGGCAACAGAATATTGGTATAAGTCAAACTAAATTTTATAATTTGCCAGATAATTTATACTGGCGTTCAACTAGAAAACAAGGGCAATAGATCAAATATCAGAGGTGATGTAAATTCGTAACACATCTGGTGATGATCGAATGATGTCTACCGTCAGAAGAATGTGTTCTTCACGAATTAGACTATGTACAATCATGAACAAATCATGAGCCCATCATGCAATATGTATCAATGTGACTGTCAACCGAATCAAGTTGAGAGAGTGTGATTACGCAGCAGAACGATAAATATAAAAACACCATTTTTCAGTTACCGGTGCCGGCGAATTACCTACCGGTCAGTAGCGGAGTTCTACCCGTGTGTTAAGTTGCTGAAGGCATTACATTCCACGTAGCATATTCACTCTCAAACACTTCTCTACACTACTCTAGCGCCGAAACTTCTTACAGCCTTCTCCGGTTCCCAGAGTACTTGAAACTTTGTAGAAATTAGAATTGTAAAGCTAACAGACTTGGAAGTAATAAATACGTCAATTCGTAGTCTGTTCTTTCAAATACCGTACGCCTTAACCTTTGGATTAGCGATCCTAGTTTACTCATGTCTTCTTCTGAAGCGCACCTTCGCTTTTTACCTGTAACTGGACAAGCTCTCTTCCGGGGCGCAACAACTGCAACTCATCTTTCATAGTTCCCCAATAAATTGGCAAGTCACCCCGACCCGAAACTTAGCAAAATCATCTTCTCTCATGACATATTCATATTTTGTATTTAAAAAAAAATATTAATATGCAAAGTACGGACTTAGAAGTTATGTACTGTGTTTCAAATAAATGTGTAACAATAATGGAAAATCTTTCAGTCTCTCTACGAATCATTTGGTGTAGCATTTCTCAAAATCTCGCCTTACTTAATCATAATGATAATTTATTGCATCCGTTCATCGTCATACAACAAAATTAGACATGTCAGTTTTAAATGAAATTATAAACATATATACAATTATTACATATGGATTATACTAGACTCACTAATTATTATACATTTAATTTTACGAATACGAATTTTTAAATCATTTTCTTCAACAAAAGCATTGTTCTACCAAGTACCCTATAAGTTCGATTCTAAAGCTGTTTGCAGAGATCTGATTTTTTTATATACGATGGAAGAGATTGTATAATACAGAACCTTTGTAACTGATTTATTATATATATGTTTGTTCTGTGTGTATGCAAGTGCATGTCTTCTATACTTTTTGTTTTGTATCTGTAAATATCTTTGTTGACAATAAATTCACTACTATATTTTTTCATATGTGCTAATGTTTCGAACGAATACATAGAGTGTTCAAGTTCGGTTTGGAATAGTAGGTGAACATTCGGTTTGGAATAGTAGGTGGTACTTTGTTAGAGCTTTTTTCACATATGGAATACGTAATGTTGACCGATACAGATACTTCCTATGAAATGAACTGCCAACATTATTAGAGGACATACTGCTTCAGACAAAGAGTGAAATGTGGTATCAGCATGACGGCTGCCCAGTTCACAATGCAGACACACTACAGCTGTTTGAATATGTTTCCCAATAGGAGGACAGAACGGGAAGACCTGTAAATGGTCGGCTCGTTTTCCTCACGCCGATGTTAGCCTTTTTTTCTCTGGAGAAACTGAAACACACTGTCTACTGGGATGTGCCAACAACACCAGACGATAAGCAACATTGCATTATTGCAGACTGTAGGGCCATTCAACAAGCGATGCTACATTCTGTGGAACGATCTTTGTGAGTGCGTCTCGATGCTAGTCACCATTCTGAACATACACTCTGGCAGACTAGGTTTACGCTCTTTGCACCTACCAGTCCCTATGGTTCTTGACATACTATCATGCTAATTTTCATTACATGCTGTACACTGTCAAATAAATTGTGCTGATGATGTCTCATGTTTTCTTCTTCCCTCTCGAACGACATACTGTATGTTCGTGCTTTTGGTCTCTTCCCATGACTTCTGACAGTTTATACGTATTGCAATACTGGCGGAAAAATGGGCCACTTATCTTCATGTTTGCAACCAGTCCTATGATCATATCTTCGTTACTATGTGCAGTAGAAGCATGAAACAAAGTGCGTTGTATATCTTTGCGTGTGCCTTCTCATGTTATTCATGTTTTTGTCTTTGTTTCATTACAAAAAATTCACTTCGTTCCTGAGGCCTCATTTGATACTGGTGTTTACTGCAAACCATGCGTTTTTCGTTTCTTCAGTATTTCAAGTGGTACTTTTAGATACCTTATGTTGTATACACTTCGCTGTTTTTAAATTAATCTCATCTTCTATACATCTAATTGCATAATACGGCTTGCTTAGCTTACTTCTTACACGTTCTATATGTGGATTCCAGTTAAGTGTATCAGATATTTTAACTCCGAGATACTTAGCAGTTTTCACACATTTTGATTACTTATAATCAAGGTATAAGAAAGCCTAATGTTGAAAAGGTAAAAAGGATTTTGATAGGAAATACATACCTAGTTTTAATATAGAGCTAGCCTGTGATATAGCCTAGCCTATTGATTAAATATAATAATGTTTTTATTTTTTGCATAATACGCTGTTGTGTATTAATAAAAAATAATGACATATGTACCTTCTGTGTTGTTTAATTAAAAGTCACATTTTCTATCTTGTTGAAATATTAAAAAGAAACTTTTTACCGTATATGTATGTGAATCCGAACTTTTTCTTTAGTAAGTACTCAGGTGAAAAAACAAAATTATATTTTGACAAGAGTGAACAGAAAATCCAAGGACATAAACACTGTACAAAACAACTCTGACGTAGTTAAGCTCTTGGATTTTATCCATGAGGTTTACAAAAAACAAAATAGTATAAATAGTTGAAAACATTACTCAGGATTCGTCTTGAGGAACTACGGCTCAAATGGACACATACATGGACGCTTCTCTCTCAATTAGTAGAATTTTACAGGACATTAATATTCAGACATGAGAGAACTAGAAAACAAATATTCACACTGTAAGGTATAACCTTTACTTTATTGATTTGTCTTCTTGAGAATTGTAACTCAATTGGTGGTCTCGTAAGGCTTACCTTATTTTTGCATTAACATTGCTTTTGAAACTTTGAAATGATTGTTAGTCATGTAGACTAATTAAAGGAAATTGCACTTTACATTTTTTTTGTTTAGTATATTCTTGCTTACTACATGAAGTCTGCAACTTGTTTCGTAATAAATAATGAACAATGAAAATTTTATTCTTTTCATAATCTGTTCTCAAATAAGGTAATGGATACTAACACTACTACTACTGAAAGGTATGCTTTCACTTTCAAACTCACTTTATTACTATTAGTACTATAAAATAAATCTTAATTTGGCTCTTTTAAAAGCATATCACATGACTCTTGCCCGGGAACCGTTATAGACAATATCAATAACGCTTTTCAAGTTATGCAGTTCTTTGCCCTTCAGGCACTTTCACTCTCAATTAGCGTTGCGCTATGAATGGTACTTGCATATTTTTCAAAGCAAAAGACCACTAATACATTTCTCACAAACACAAACTTACTACCTTTTTCAATGTTTATGCATGTCTAGTATTGGTAGTTTGCATTATACTTGTGCATATATGTTTGTTCCTTGCTATTTATAAGTGTGTCTTTTTTAGCTATTTAAAGTAAAGAAAGTGTGCCATTATGTCACGTAGACAGCAGAACGCTAGTAGTGACCTCAGTGCTAATTCCTCCTCTCAAACACCGGTTGCTTATCCATCCTTTCTGGACACCTTTTCGAATGAACAAGGACAAGACGCGGAAGCTTTCATTCAACAGTTTGAGAAATTTGCATTATTGCATAACTTAAATAACCAAAAACGTAAACAAATATTTCTCTTTATCTAGCTTTCCTGCCCTTTGGCTCCCCAGTAACAGTAGTTACTTGAATCTATCCTGGGAATATCTCAAAAAAGCTTTCTTACAAGAATTTTCCCCTTCCAATTCCTCCCTCTCCGCTACCTTACAGTTTCATCAAAGGACTCAGGGTAAGGATGAGAATTTAATTCCGTTTCTCTATCAAAAGTACGATTTATCACAACGTATAGATCCACCTATGCCGTTCAAGTCATTTCTCTTGCAGACAATATTATCATTACAACCGAGATTCGTACCTTTATTAGCACAGCATACTTTTCACAATTTTCAGCACTTGATAGCTAAGGCTCAAATAATTCAACGCTCAGACACTCTTTTGAAGTACCGTAATCAACAGGAACAAAAGAATGTGTCATTTCAGGAAGTTTCCTCTCCCTCTCCGCCGTCTACTGTTGACGACCAGTTATCAAAACTTTCAAAACAACTTGAGGCCCTAGCACTGTAGCGGCCAGTGTCACCAATAACCAGCAAAACAAGAAGAAGAAAAATAGAAAATATTTTCACCCAAGGTTTCGCTCACCTTAAGCTCAGCTCAGAGATTCTTCTTCTCCCTCCACTTTTCGCAGTAATCAAGTAGGTCATCGTTCTCACGAGAACCAAAATAAGCGAAAGAATGCATTTTCTAAAGCCAAGCAAAATTTTAAGCATTTTTACACACAATATCATATGCCACCTCCGTTCTATCCTTGTTTTCCTTTTCCATTTTATAATGGGATGCCTTCAGCACCAAATCCAAACACTTCAATTTTTTTTGGCTCTTGAACCCAACAACCCTTCAAAAAAACTCAGCCAATTAGGGATTGAGTTAACACAAGCTTCTCGGATAAAACCCCTAGGTGTGCAAACCACGTTGCCCATACAGATTATTGCAATTAGATGAACTCCGCTCTTTAGTCAATTTTCATAAACACAGAATCTTTCAGCAGCTCAAGAGCAAATTGCAAAAGAAACCCCCACCAGTTGATTACACTCCGGGAACGCAAGTGATAGTAAAAAGATTATACACAAAGCGTGGGCAATCTCTAATTTTCTCCGAGCAATATGATGGACCTTATGTCATCTAGGCTCGAACTCATGACAAGTTTATCGTTGATTCTGAGGGAACACTTCAAGAAATAGCACTTGAACGACTAAAACTCTATGTTCCCGGCGTACCTCATGACCCAGTTTTTCAGACTAAATATCGCACATTGATGGCCAATGTAGCCAGTTACTAATTGCTATTGTATCCATTTCTTATAAGAATTTTTTACTATCTAATCATAGATTTCTACTTGTAAATAGTGTAGATTATATGTCTATTTCTGTATTTTTTTTTTTGAAATATGAATATATTTTCTTATGTAGAAATGAGAGCATTTTAGTTATTATTATTAGTAGTAGTACTATTATTAGTATTATTATTATCAGTGTTATTATTACAAAAAAAGAAAAAAAAGAGTTTAGGTGATGGGTTTTCCTCTTACTTCTTACTTTAAATTATTTTTTCTTTCTTTAGTTTACGTTACGAATGCGTACTGTTATGATAGGATTATTTATATGTACGACTCACTCAATAACCGTTTTACTAGTTCATGTTAGAGTGTATATAGGTCACAAATTCCTTTCCTACTACCTCACATTCCTTTAAGCATATACTCATTTTAGTCTTACTTTTGATAAGTAAATTGCTTTCCTTTAGCATTTTCAGTAATAAATTAGTAAATCTCATAGTAAATCTCATCTATTATATCGCATTTTTTATTCTATTGTGTATATAGTGTATAGAATAAGGTATTATATATATTCCCTTCCCCTCTTACCTAGTGTTCTTTCAGAACTTCCTTTCCGGAACCATCTTTACTCAAACACCAAGAAGAGAGTTTAAATGGTTGCAATTTATGGTTTTGGGTTAATAAAAAGGAATTCAGCTTTATGGAATTTCTACGAGGTTAGGTGGAAATTTATAAGGTTAGATTTCAGTCGAAAAGAAATTTAGAAAGGGTACTTTTTTCTCACTTTAATTTTTTGACATCTTTTATTTAATTTCTTTGATAGTTTGTTCGCTGTCTTCCTCAACTATCTTTATTTTCCTTTCATTTGATTCATATACCACTTGCAGCTTGCTGCGCATTTTTCCGAATTTTGCCAAATATTTGGCTTCTTCTAAAGCCCAAGCCTCTAGCTCAGTTAATATGTTGTTTAACCAAGCCTTTCCTTCCTCTTCTTCTAAGCTCCATAATTTCTTGACACAAAAGCGACTTATTTCTTCCTCCAATACTCTCCCATCGACGAACATTCATTTTGTTTCACCCTTGTAACTCAAGTCGTTTTTCTAAGAACAATTTTTGATTTTCGAATTCTTGACAATAACTTCGTAATTCGAAGGATTCGAAGTTGCTTTCTGAGTCAAAGTTCGGATATGAGATACTTTTGGAATGAATATTACGGCAAGCCGTGTAAGGACACTTTCACCCCCCTTATCCGGCTACAGTCTTTCGTCTTATCCATAGTCCAGGATCTAAGGAAGGCACGGTGGTTTAGTGGTAGAGCGTTCACCTCTGGTGCATGGGGCCTTTGGTTCGATCCCACGGTGTGCACAAACACCGTACACCGTGTTCATGAGTTTTATCGGGGTTCTCTAGTTTCCTCCCACTTTATTAATTCCGTCATTGTATTCACTTTTCATGATCACCGTCTCCTTATGGAAGTAGGAAAACTTGTAGAAACTCCAATCAACAGGATTTTGCTAACCAGTGTAATATGAGTTTGGAAGAACTTGAAAAACAACTATTAACATTAAGTGTGGATTTTCCGTGTCAGTTTGAGCCAGATGTTAGTAACTTAGACAATGAAACATCTTGTTGATGTAAAGGTAATAATGGCAATCGAAGTGTAAAAACTGATACAAACCGAGTAGTGAATAAATCTCAAATTGGGAAGGAACTCTCATTGGATGATAGCTTTCCAGGTTGTTCCGATATAGAAGAGGACTCTTCCCATAGGTTTCATGAACTTGTTAAGAAGATGGAGAAAGTACCTACTTAGGAGGCACTACCGAGAAACATGGAACAGTTGAAAGAGTTGCCTAATAATGTTGGTGCTAAAGAAGTGGCACCGGGGTTGGCTGGAAATATATTTCCAGCCAACCACTGATTTATTTAGATCCGGGGTTGGCTGGAAATAAATCAGTGAAAGAAGATAGTCAGTGTAAAGAAACGCATGATTGGATACACTCCGATTCCGACATTCTCGACTTCATTGCAAAAATCACAAAAGAGTATGGTGATATCATTACTAATAAGGTTGGTTACAAGGGATCTGCCTGTAAGATCTATTTAAAAGAAAATAAGCCTTTTCCTGAAAATCCTTTTCCCATATCTAAACGAATTCAAAAAATATTTGATGAATTAATAAAAAGCTTGCTGGTACAGGGTATACTTGAGGAAACTGATTGTTCAGAATTCTTTTTTAAGTGAAGAACACAGATGATAGCTATCGGCTTGTAGGAAATTATAAGAAGGCAACCAATTAGTAATGAGAGATGTTTTTCCGTCTCCAAACATGGAGGTGTGTGTCTAGCCTTGTAGGTTGCCGTTATATAACGCGCTTCGACATGAAGCGACGATACCATCAGCTGGTCTTGTCTGAATATTCTAGGTCGATTACGACTATTGTTAAAAAAGTTGTTATAGATATACCTAGTGTTGTAAAAGAAAACGGCTTTTTTTCTGTGAAGTTTTTTTCAATAAAAAACATCGCTCTTTTTCATGTTTTTTTTTTCAAATATTTGTTTTTCTCTGGCAACTATTAATTATTGATTTATGTTGAGGATTATTGAAATAATCAATAGAACTCGATTTAGGGACAGAAAAATTTCCCAAACTCGACTCGAATTCGTATCGAGTTTTGAGTCGAGCCAATTCGAGCTAAATCCTTTGTGTAGTTCCCAGTACTACTCTCTTTAAGTAACCTACATAGACAGTATAATTATCAATGATACTACTACTACTGCTATAACTAATTATTATTATAACACCGTGTATAAACATGGAATATAGGCGGTTTGTATCTGAATGCTAAAAATTAGTTGACTGTCGATCTCGGTCGTCAAGAAATCTTCAGGAGCCAAGGACATTGGTCACGAGGTTCTAGGTGTGAGTTCAGGAGGAGCAAGTATTCGGACTCGAGCCAAAAATTGTTGAAAGTTATAGGACTTCAGCCAAACATGTTAAAAACTGCTCGACCCGGGTTTAGGGTTGTCAACGACTCAAGCGGCTCGCTCACAGCTCATTCACTTATCGAGCTGAACCGAGAAGTGAGCCGAGCCAACAGATCACCCAACCGAGCCAGCTCGAGCCGAAGCGAACCGAGCTGATTGCTTACCCCAACCGAGCCGGTTCGAGCCATCGGCTCAGTTGAGCTAACTCGAACCCAGCCGACGGGCTCGTTTCAACCGAGCCGGTTCGAGCCATTGGCTCCAATCGAGCCGAGTCGATGACTCGTTCCTACCGAGCCGGCTCAAGCCATCGGCTCAATTGAGCCCAGTCGATGGGCGATCCCAACCAAACCAGCTCAAGCTGTTAGCTCAGTTGAACCCAGCCGAGCCGGTTGACATCATTATCCCGTTTGGGCTTCTGCTTTGGCTAAAAAATTGGACCGTGCAGTTCTCACCCTTGATGGTAAGAACTACAGTATATACTTATATTAGTGCTTACGGCGTCATTAACTTGTTCCGCCATCAACGAATTTTGAGGTGCTTTGTATTTCATCTTTTGTGCATGTTTTGTGTTACTTTGTGCGTCACCGGAAGTGGGTCAAAATGGGCCTACAAATAAGGCGGAACAAGTTATTGCTCTTCCGCCACCAACGAATTTCGAGGTCGTTTCCTTCACACCGTTTTGTGTGTCTACTTCCATGTTTTGTGCGTCATGGGGGAATGGGTTAAAATGAGTCTTCAATGTGGGACGAAAATGTCCCACTGTTCCGCCACCAACGAATTTTGAGGTCCTTCTTTCGCATCGTTTAGTGCCAGTTTCTTGACGTTTGGAGCACGTATTTTCACGTTTTGTGCGTCACTAGAAGCGAGTCAAAATGGGCTTCCAATATGGGACGAAAATAACCAAGAGTTCCACCACTATCGAATTTCGAGGTCGTTAATTTCATATTGCGTACCCTTTTGTGCGCCTATTTCGACGTTTTGTGCGTCACTGCAAAAGGGTCAAAATGAGCCTCGAAGGTGGGACGAAAATGACCCACTGCTCCGCCACTACCGAATTTCGAGGTCGTTCCTTACGCATTGACTAGTGCCTGTTTTGTGCCGTTTCGTGCCTCTATTTCCACGTTTTGTGTATTACCAGAAGTGTGTCAAAATGGGTCTCCAAGGTGTGACGAAAATCACCCACTGTTTCGGCACTATCGAATTTCTAGGTCGTTTCTTTCGCATCGTTTAGTCTTTTTTTTTTTTTTTTTTTAAGTTTTCTGCACCTATTTCTCGTCTTGTGCATCACCCGAGGTGAGTTAAACGGGCCTTTAAAGTGGGAGTTAAATGGTTCACTGTTCCCACATTATCGAATTTCGAGGTCGTTTCTTTCGCATCGTTTAGTGCCTGTTTTGTACGTTTTGTGCGTCACCAGAAGTGGGTCAAAATGGACCTACGAATATAACGAAACAAGTTAATGCTATTCCACCACCAACGAATTTGGAGGACGTTTCCTTCACATCGTTTAGTGTGTATTTTATAACGTTCTGTTCGCTCACTTCCACGTTTTGAGTATCACCAGAAATGCGTCAAAATGGTCCATCATCAAGATGTGAGGAAAAAGAGCCTTTGTTCCGCCACTATCGAACTTGGAGGTCATTTCTTTCGCATCGTATAGTGCCTGTTTTGTACCGTTTTGTGCGCCTATTTCCAGTTTAGTGCGACAACGAAAATGGGTCAAAATGGCCTACAAGTATAGCGAATAAGTTAATGCTGTAACGTCACCATCGAATGTCGAGATCGTTTCCTTCACATTTTTGTGCGTGATTTGTGTCGCTTTGTGCGTCAATGGAAGTGGGTCAAAATGGGCCTTGAAAGAGGGATGAATATGTCTTTATCTGACATGTTTGTAGGTTCTATTTGACCCACTTTCGGTGGCGCACAAAACGTGAAAATATGCGCAAAACGGTACAAAACATGCACTAAATAATGCGAAAGAAGCAACCTCGAAATTCGATACTGGTTAAACGGTGGGTCATTTTTCTTCCCACATTGAATGCCTATTTTGACCCACTACCATTGATTCACAACGTTGAAATAGGCTTACAAAGCGCTTGAAGACACGCACAAGACGATGTGAAGAAACGACCTCGAAATCATTCCTGACGGAACAACATTAACTTAACTTGTTCCGCCATATTTGTAGGATAACACTGACCCATTTCCGTGACGCACAAAACGTGGAAATAAGCGCACAAAATGACACAAAAATGGCACGAAACGTTGCAAAAGAAACTACCTCGAAATTCGATAGTGGCGCAATAGTGGGTCATTTTCGTCCCACTTTGGAGGCTCATTTTGACCCTCTTCCAGTGACTCACAAAACGTCGAAATAGGCACACAAAACGGCACAAAACAAAAATGAAAGGATGTGAAATTAACTACCTTGAAATTCGACAGTGGCGGAACTGTTGGTCATTTTCGTCCCATCTTGGAAGTCCATTTTGACCCACTTCCGGTGACGCACAAAACGTGGGAATAGGAGCACAAAACGGTAGAAAGCACACACAAACCGATGCGAAAGAATGCACCGCGAAATTCCTTGCTAGCGGAACAGTGGGTCATTATTGTTTCACCATGATGGTCCATTTTGATCCGCTTCCGATGACACACAAAACGCGGAAATAGGCTTACAAAACGGTAGAAAACACGCACAAGACGATATGGAGGAAGCGACCTCGAAATCGTTCCTTAGGTTCGCCATATTTGTAGGATAACAATTGACCCATTTCCGGTGACGCCCAAAATATACAAAACAGGCACTAAACGATACGAAAGAAACAACCTCGAAATTCGATAATGGCGGAACAGTGAGTCATTTAACTCCCACTTTGAAGGCCCGGTTAACTCACTTCCGGTGACGCACAAGACGAGGAAATAGGCGCAGAAAGCTTTTAAACAATAGGCACTAAACGATGCGAAAGAAACGACCTAGAAATTCGATAGTGCCGGAACAGTGGGTCATTTTCCTCACACTTTGGAGGCCCATTTTAACACACTTTCGGTAACGTACAAAACGTGGAAATAGGGGCACGAAAAGGCACAAAACAGGCACTAGTCGTTGCAAAAGGAACAACCTCTAAATTCGGTAGTGATGGAGCAGTGTCATTTTCACTCCACTTTCGAGGCCCATTTTGATCCACTTACAGTGACGCACAAAACATGAAAATACGAGCTCAAAACGGCAAGAAACTGGCACTAAACGATGCGAAAGGACCTCGAAATTCGTTGGTGGCGGAACAGCATTAACTTGTTCCGCCATATTTGTAGGCCCATTTTGACCCACTTACGGTGACCCACAAAAAGTGAGAATAGGCGTACAAAATGGCACAAAACCATGCAAAAGAAACCACCTCGAAATTCGTTGCTGGTGGAACAAGTTAATGACGCCGGTGCTCACGGCATTTGACGCTGTCTCGTTATAAAAATCTATAGTCGTTTCGCTATCGAAACGAGACGAGATGCACTAAAAGTACGAAACAAAATGCAACCCTGTCGTGAGCACCACTAAAAGTATTCCACATTACTGCTTACATTTATCATGGCTTTCGCTTTCTAGTATAATCAGATCATGATGTTAAAACGAGCTGAACGAGGGAGCTATTTGTCAAACTCGGCTTGACACGAAACTCGACATCAATTTATGGAGCTAAAAATAAACAGAACGTGTCTTTGCATTTTTTAAAATCTCTTTTATGTAAGGGGGACTTCGAAAACGATCGATATAAGTTTAGAAACAAATTGAGAAACAAAAAATACAGTGCTTCGCATAATATATCCACTGCTTTCTATTATAATAATTGCTGAAGCTTGTGTTTAGCGTTCGGAGCACAAAAGAAATCAAGTTGTGAGAAAAAGAGATAAAAAATTTGTACTGTAAGCTTAATTACATGGAAATTTTAAGTTCCTACGGTACGCTTTTAATTACATGGAAAATTTTATACTTTTTTCCATTACGTTGGTCTACTATATCTTGATTTGGGATTTTCAAATTTTGTTCTTTTTTCCACTGAAAAGTGTCTATGATTCAACAAGGAAATAATTATCAATGATAATTATAATAATTTTCTATATAATTGAATTCAATGTAATTTGGTCCATGACAAACACTTTACCATTTCGTACTAGCTATTATGCCCGTTCTTCGCACGGATCAGATAAAATATCAATCTAAACAAACTGAACAACGAAAGAACAATTAAGAAACATTTCTAAAATTGGATATATTTTGTGTAATATATTTATCCAACAACGTACATGTGTTTCATTGGGAAGGTCATTGGGAGCTGAATTTGAACGTAAACGCTATCGAGAGTGTCACTATACATCTGAGCAACCTCGATAAATATGAATTCGACACAAATATTGGTCATTTTCTACTACTTTTACAACGCCCCCTGAGACCCCCTTGGTTCGAATTGTGAAAAAAGTCGCCTCTGGCCACCAGCCGATACCGCGAAAACTATGAATGTGACGCCAAGGGCAGGGGTAGTGGAGGAATTAAAAAAATGAATGTGACACTAACATCTGCCATTTTCTAATACTTTTACATATCTCGGTAAAAGTCCCTATGATCCTCTGGTTCCAATTTTGAAAAACAACGCCTCCGGTCCGCAGGCGATGGGGACTGTACTTGGAACTCAACGCCTATGGAAGTATCACCATTCATCTCAGCGACAGCGAAAACTATGGATTTGACACTAATATCGGTCATTGTAGATTATTTTTACACGTGATCCCCTTTATAATGCCCCCGTTCCTTAGCTGGTGGGGGCTAAATGTGAAAGTAAACGCGGTCTTGAGTTTCACCATAGAGCTCAGCGACCCCGAAAACTATGGATCTGACATTAATATAGGTAATTTTCGATTGTTTTTACATGTCTCGAAATTCCCCCCTCTGGTAATCCAAGGCCCATATACAATGGTGCATGAATTTTGAAAGTAATCGCAAATGCTACTGTCACCACTGATCTCAGCGACCGCGAAAACTATGGATTTGACACTAATATCGGTCATTTTGGATTACTTTTACGTTTCGGTATCCCTCCCCGTTAACCCCCGGCCCCCAGCCGAATAGGGTGAATTTGGAAGTTAATGCGATCTGAGTTTCACCATTGATCTCAGCGACCGCGAAAACTATGAAATCGACACTAATATCGGCCATTATATACTACTTTTACATGTCCCGGTAAACTCACCCCCCGGTTTGAATTTTTCAAAACCTCTTCACCTTGGTCTAGGTGAAGGTCTAGGAGTCTACCTTATGGTCTAGGTGTCTACCTAAGGTATCTTTGACCAAAATTTGGTAACTCTCGGTCAACCTGTCTTGTCCCCAGGCCGGGCCTGGTAAGCGTCCCCCTGAGACCCCTCTAGTTCGAAATTTGAAAAAAACTCTTAGTCTTGATCTCGGGCCTAGACCAAGCTACCCGTGACCAAATTTTGAAAACTTTCGGTCCACTCGTCTGGTCCACAGGCCGCACACAGACAGACAAACAGACACACAAGCAAAGTCTTTATTTTATTTATATTAGAAAGGTCAGATTCACCGTTATTGCAATAGAGCGGTGCTTGAACGATTGATCGTAGAAATTCAAACTCCGATCAGTGATAATTTCATAGCCTTGTTTTATAACAAGTTTAAACTCTTTAGTGAGTAGAGAAAAAGGCGTGAATCATAGGTCAGAGTTGATGACAATGGGTTTTGGTGGGTCTGTGGGTCACGGTGGATGAGAGTATTTCATAGAGGGTGTGGGTCAGAGCGGGTCATGATGGGTGGTGGGTCAAATGGTCGTGGCCAAAGTTTTCATTGCCCCACGCAATCTCTGAACTACAGTGTTGAAAATTAATCAGTGAAAATCAATTGCAATTAATCAATCAATTGAAAGTAATTGCTGTGGAAATCAATTGCAATTGAATTAATTGCCAACTAATTTCAATTGCAATTGAAAAAATGAAATGAAATCTTTAAGTTTAACGTCCCACGGTTATGCCGGTCAGGCTAAAGGAGACGGTGATAATGAGAAATGAGTAAAATGAAGAAAGTGGGAGGAAACGGGAGAACCCCGAGAAAACCCACGAGCACGGTGTTTGTCCACCACAAAGTCAGCACGGCTCGAGCTGGGATCGAACCAGGGACCCCAAGCACCGGAGGTAAACGCTCTACCACTGAGCCACCGCGCCCCTCAATTACAATTGAATGACAATTCAATTGTAATTACTTTCCACTGCAATTACTTTCAATCGATTGATTAATTGTAATTGATTCTCCTTTATTAATGGCCAACTGCAATTAACAATTAACCATTACTTACTTCAATTGTTAATTGCAATTAACAATTAAATTTACAGATTAATTGTTAATTGTTAATTCAATTGAAATTTGCCCAATACTCATATAGTGTAGCAAAACCAAAACTAACAATTTACTCAGTATGATATGCTTATTCCATAAAAAATACGAAAACTCGATTTACAGACCGTTCAAAGATTTTGTGGCTCTTGATTTATAAAATTAAATTTATCACACAAAATCAAACACTTTCTTGTAGCCCCATATTTTGAGAACTACATATAGTGTAGCCAAACCAAAACTTACAATTTATTCAGTATGATGTGTTTATTCCGAAAAAATATGAAAATTCGATTTACGGGCCGTTTAAAAAATTTGTGGTCCCTGATCCCAAAAAATCAATATATATTTTATTCTATCAAAATTTTCTAATAAGCCTCGTATCTCGAGAACTACATATAGTGTAGCCAAACCCAAACTATCACTTAGCTCAGTATGATGTGTTTTCAGGGTGTCTATTAAAATTCCAAAATGAAATTTCATGACTATTTCGTGACCGTTTCTTTACCAAATCATAAAATTTTCTAACATTTTCAAGATCAGACTTGGGTGCGAATTAGGCCGAATTTTCATTCATGTGATACAAATGTATTTTGCTTGCGATTTGGTAGCGTCTCAAGCCGACCATAGACATTTTTGTTGGTGAATTTTGACGTTTTATAGAACATTTTTCAATCTGTACTTACATTTGCACAGTTAAAAAAATCGTGACCCAAAAACTAAATTTCGTGACTTTTTCGTGACTTTCATGACCGCTTTCTGATTTCGTGACTTTCGTGACCGATAGACACCCTGTTATTCTGTAATAAAAAAAACCCGAAAAGTCGATTTAGTGGCCTTCAAAAATTTTGTGGCCCTGGTCCAAAAAATCCAATATATTTCATTCAATCAAACATTTTCTTGTACGCCTTATATATGGAGAATTAAATATAGTGTAGCCAAATAAAAACTATCACTTAACTCAGTATGATGTGCTTATTCCGTAAAAAAATACGAAAACTAGATTTAGTTGCCGTTCCAAACTTTCGTGGCCTCTGATCCAAAAACTAATTATTGGCCAAGATCGCAATCTTTTGATGTATTTTTGGATCATTCCTAAAATTCATGGCCAAGATCGCAATCTTTTCATCCATTTTTTCGATCATTATTAAAATTCTTGTTTTATATTTCTCCAGGATAGGGACCTTGTAACATATGTTACAAAATTGATTCTGTGTACCGTGATATTTATATGGTGATCTTTTATTTTATACAGGTGGCAATACTGGAATTGGCATGGTCTGGTTTCGCGCCTGCTTGAGTCGACACTGTGTGGTCTTCTTCCGTTCCGTTCAAGGGCCTGGAAATGAATGCTGAGTTTAAGAAGTTAATATCAAGTTTACAATGAAACCAGTAATTTTGCTAAGTGTTAAAATTTGTAGTAAATTCTGTATACTAAGAGGTGATCATTACAGAAGTATCTTTCAACGGATAAAGGAAACTGATTTCTTTCAATGTTCGATATATTAAAAAAAAAGGCAAGCTACAAGGCTGTGTATGACTGAGTGTTCCGAAGCACTTGTGGTATCAGTGAGTACATATTTAGATTGTTTCGTATTTATTCTCCTTTCATAATTAATGTTTAAATTCGTATTAGAAGTATTTCTTTAAAAGATAAAAATAACTGTCAGTTGTTATAAGGTAACGTTGTCCATTTAGCTGTGTGTGATAAGAGTTGGAAGGGATGTAAAAGTAGCTTGGCAGGTGTTCCAGCCGCATGTCTGACAGGTTACTCGCTTAGCGATGGAAGGCTTCCTACCACCCTTATCTATCAGCTACGTGTTATTCCTTTTTTTATGAATTAAAACTTTGGCGTCTGAAGAGAGAAATTGCAATACTTAAATAGACTTTCTTTGAAATGAAGTACAAAAGTCACGAATCTTTAGCTTATTGCAACTTAGCAATCATTGAATTACGTTTGCTTTCTTTTTTTCTTTCTTTCTTTTTTTTTTTTTTTTTTTTTTTTTTTGTCCTCCCCTTGATAAAACACCGAAAAAGTAAAGGAAATTAAAATTGTATTAAGTTTTGAAGGAGAATTAATCCAGGGAATAATATTTGATGTTAATTTTACTTATTATTACTTGTTACATAAATTACTGTATAACGTCAGCGTTAATAGCATTTTTTATTAATTTGTAAATTTGCGAGGACGAAAATAGTAGAATATTTTTGTTAGTTTTCGTTATGATGAAAAATAAACTAATTTGTGATACTTAATAAAGGATTCTCGGGTGAGATTTTCCATATATATATATATATATATATATACCTGTATGTGTGTGTGTGTGTGCGCGCGCGCGCGTTGGTGAACCCGACAATCTTTGTAGGTCGATCGGTCTACACAGCAGCACTGTGAGCAATTTTTGCAAAGCGAGCATTTTTTGGTGATTGCTTGAATTGTTTTTTACTTTTAACGTGTTCAGGACCCTTATAGGGGTCCTCCCGCGAGTTCTTTTGTCTCCGCTCATTTATACGGATACAGCCGGTTGTGTGTGTAAAGTGTGTGTTCAGACTGAAAAATTTTGTTTCTCGATCGGTATGTATTCCGACGCAGTGCCATCTACGTGTGTATTCCAACCAGGAACTAGAGCAATTCAAACTCCCTGCAGCTGCGTTCACCATTGTTGCCAATCAAGTATTTGTTGAAACGTTAAAGAAAATTAGCAGCTATAGCAGAGGAATTATTCACAGTAAGAACTCGGATATGAATATTAAGTAAAAATAACCCTATGCCAAAAATGTTTTTATTAGAACTGAGGAGAGGAAGAGGGGAGGGAGAGGTGTGTGTATATATAAAAAAAAATCTATATATATAAAATTGAAAATCACTATGTTTGTGACTAAACCGCTGGTAATCTCGATCAAATTTGTAACATGGATGAGGTTCGAGGCTAGGCTGGTTTTAGGCTATTCACTGTGATGGTAGAACTGAGAGATGGGGAGGAGGAGTGGGTATAAAAAATAAATAAAACTTAATAACTCCCGAACCACGCAACCGATCTTGATCAAGGCAGGGGTGGCGAAAAGGGCCAAAATCGGCCCCGCGGGGGGTCGTTTTTAAAGTAGCGGTACGGACTGAATTTGACCTATATGAGCAATCTACAAGATATAAAACGTCAAAAAATAATAAGCATTTTCATACAGTGCAGAGTGGTTTATAGAAAAATATTTGTGGAAGGAGGCTTGTTGCAAGAAAATCCTTGAAAAGGGGTTGTTTTTCGACATTTACTAAGTTATTACGTATATAGTGCAACGGAGTACGAAAATGATTTTTAAGTATGTTGTGTAGGAGTGGATAAGCGTTAACATTTGTAAAAATGGCCACAGTACTCCACAGCGCTCATAGTGAAAATGAAACCCATGCCCTTCACCCCTCAACCACTACAGCACACTGACAAGTAAACCTTACGTTTCGGTGAATCGAGTTGCTGACTGAGACACATATGAGAAAGTAGTACTAAATGTGGTCAGTATTTCAGTGAAGTTGTAGGTGCGAAGCTCCAGGGGTTTAGGAGATACAGCTACCAGAACATCACATGGAAGTACAGAATAGTCTTCATACAGTTGCAGGTAAAAGCTCTGTAAGACCTCTTATAACGACAAAAGGTGAATAACAAATATATGGGTACATATTAGGACTAGGGGGAAGTCATATAGTAAAGATATACCTGACGGCGGCCATCTCGAAATCCGCCATTTGAATTAAGGTTAAGTTTTTAAAATGGGAATAGGGTCATGTGATACATGATTTAAGGTGCAAATTTAATCAGAAGAACAATGGTGACGTTAATTTTGATTTACGCGCAATTGGTAAAAAGTTACAGGGAAATTAAATATTGTACAGCATATGTATTAGTCATTTACCCCACCTTGTAAATTTTGTGTTAATGATAATAATTAAATAAAAAACAGGTAGATAAATATTAGATCTATGGTAAGAGTTGCCTTGATGGCGGCCATGTTCAAATCCGCCATTTTGAATCAGACAAAAGTTTTAAACAAAACGCGTAACATTGACACCTTATTAATAGCGAATTTTACCATAAATCCAACGGTATAACCTTTTTTGCTTTATCATTAACCAGCATTTGTTATCGCATAAACAAGTTGCTAATTTAAGGAAAAATGACCAAAGTGGAACTGAGTCATAATTGAACTTGGGTCTTCCTTCCAGAAAAGTCCTCAATTAGTACAATCAATATGTAGTTCAGAAAAGAGTGCATGACTTGCACAAATCCTCTGCTCACAGTGAGCACACCTGACAAAGGCAATCGAGTTACACTTGACACATTTTTCGTTAACAATTCCGTCAAAGCAATAGTCGTAAGAGCGATCCATTTAATTTTGTGCTGGTTAATAATAAAGCAAAAATGGTTATACCGTTGGAGTGATGGTAAAATATGCTATTAATAAGATGTCACTGTTATGTGTTTTGTTTAAAACTTTTATCTGATTCAAAATGACGGATTTGAACATGGCAAATCTTACCATAGACCTAATATTTATCCACCTGCTTTTTATTTAATTATTATCATTAACACAAAATTTACAAGGTGGGGTAAAGGACTAATACATATACTGCAACAATATTTAATTTCCCTGTAACTTTTTATCAATTGCGCGTAAATCAAAATTAACGTCACCATTGTTCTTCTGATTAAATTTGCGCCTTAAATCATGTATCACATGACCCTATTCCCATTTTAAAAACTTAACCTTAATTCAAAATGGCGGATTTCAAGATGGCCGCCGTCAGGTATACCCTTACTATATGACTTCCCCCTAGTCCTAATATGTACCCATATATTTGTTATTCACCTTTTGTCGTTACAAGAGGTCTTACAGAGCTTTCACCTGCAACTGTATGAAGACTATTCTGTACTTCCATGTGATGTTCTGGTAGCTTAATCTCCTAAATCCCTGGAGCTTCGCACCTACAACTTTACTGAAATACTGACCACATTTAGTACTACTTTCTCATATGTGTCTCAGTCAGCAACTCGATTTACCCAAACGTAAGGTTTACTTGTGAGAACACAGCTGACAAGGCCACTCTGTATCGTAACTACTCAGTAACAGCTTTGCTTCCAGGTCGTGCTGTTGTATGTCGAGTGAAGGTCGGATGGGAATGTTTCGTGTTGTTTAGTATAAAGAACAGTTGTTCGAAGATGCCTAACAGTACAACTGTGATTGTTGTGGATCTCGAAAGGCATTATGTGCTTTAAAATTGTTACGCAACTTGGAAATATTAGAGTATTTGAAAACGAAAAACAAACATTTGGTGGTTAATACGAGAGTTTGTGGCAAGTGTTACACTGAGGGATACAAGAACAAACGACGAAGCAGATTACGTTCGCGTTCGGAGGACCGCTCCTCGCAAACTGTCCGCATCGACATCTGCCGCAGCACAAGAGATGCCTACTGCCGCATCGCAGGAAATACTTACGTCTCGTCCTGAGTCACCAAAAAACATTTGCCTTGATTTGGGTCGGACTGCTAATACGCATTAAAAAATGCATCATTTGTAACAGTGACAAAAACTTTAAACTGATACCTCCAAGAGCTCGGTGCAAGTTCTTTGTTGAAAATGGTGTTATTATTCCTAAAGGAGTGCGGTGTTGCTCACGGCATTTAGTAGGTGATTTTCTCAGAAGTAATGAAGTGATCGCGAAAATCTGTGATCAGACCAATTTCAACAAAACCGAAATAAAAGATCTGATTGAAGGACTGCGTAACAATTGCATCTAAGAAGGGATTAGATTTTGACACTCCTGATGTTTTGAATAATGACGACTATTGGAGACTAACCGGGACCACAATTGAGCAGTTCAATGTTCTTCTTGAAAGCATAAGTAGTCACGTGAAACACACTGTCAACAGAAGTGCCCGAATTAGTTTAGCGGTATTTTTAACCAAACTTCGCTGTGGTTTGTCCTATAATATCCTATCTACAATTTTTGCCTTATCAAAAGATGTCATAAAACGATGTGTTTACACTGTTCGTAAGGCTCTCATGACTGAATTCGTTCCGAAACATCTCAGTTTCAATCATATTACTAGAGATGATTTTATTCAGAAACACACCAGAGCATTTGCGAAGACCATCTTCACACAAGGAGAGGATAAAGCTGTAATAGTTGTGGATGGAACTTACATTTATATAGAGAAGAGCTCGAACTACCAGTTTCAGAGGAGGACATATTCAATCCCTAGTTAAACCCATGTTGATTGTGAGCAACACAGGGTACATTTTGGATGTCTTAGGTCCATATTTTACAGATGGGAAGAACAACGATGCCTCTATTATCACAGCGCATATGCGACAACAAGAAGAGGGTTTAAGACGTTGGCTTAATGAGGATGATGTCATCATCGTAGATAGAGGATTCAGAGACAGTGTGAATCTTTTGGAAGACTTGAATCTAATAGTAAAGATGCCACATTTCCTACAGAAACAAAGTCAACATACTACACAAGAGGCTAATGAGTCGAGATTAGTTATATCAGTGAGATGGGTAGTAGAAGCCTAAATGGTTTACTAAAAACTTTTCAAGCACTAGCCCACGTCATGCCCAATTCTCAAGTGCCATACACAGGAGACTATGTAAAAATTGTAAGTAGCATCTGTAATGCATTTAGGCCTCCTCGAATAATGGAAGATGATGAAAGTGCAAAAATAACTGCAGAAAGAATGTTAGCATTGCACTTCCATTCCAATGAGTTGCAACACCGCGTGACTGCAGAAAAGCGGTTAAAAAAAGGGTTATTTGGCAAGAAATGACTGCTGACACTTTGACCGACTTCTCTCGTTTAACACTTGAAGAACTTAAACAACTGACCTTGGGCATATATCAGCTGAAACAGGCGACCTCTTATACAGTTGAACATACAGATGAACTAGGCCTTTACAAGTTGTTCTCACACAGGGAATGTTCAGATGTAATAAGAGTTTTAATTCAGAGCCGACACACATCGTCCAATATACACACTCTATGGATACAGTATAATATAGCTACAGTTAGATCTTGGTATTGCCAGTGTAAAGTTGGAGCACGTGTTGTTGGATGCTGTGCTCACATTGCTTCTGTGTTGTGGTTTCTTGGTTACTATAGACACCTTCATTACCAACAAGAAAGACACTCCACACATTATCAAGATTTTATACAAGATGCTGCAGTTGGCTGGTCTGATGACGAAGATGCTGATTATGACAAAGCAGGAGACTCAGATTGACAGGAAAGTGAAAATAGAACCGTGTGTCTCTTTACATGTTGTGTTACGGCACTGAGTGGTCTGTGAAGAACAAACTAATAAAATGACTATTGTGATATTGTCATTCTGTAGTAGGCCTATATCACGAAGTTCTAATAGGGGATGCCACAAATAGTTTGGCAACATAAAAAAAAAGGAAACGTTTTGTCTTTTAAATATTCATTTTGTTTCGTTTCTTGTCCATGTTACCGACAATATAATACGATTGTGCATTTTTTGTTAACAAATGGTGCTGTGTAAAACCTTAATCGCAAAATATATTTGGTTAACATTCTGTTTTTCATACATATCTGCTCTAGTACTACTATTATAGCATAAATGAATTGAAAAATCAAGGGGACCGATTTTGCCCTTTTCGCCACTCCTCCTTTTCACCATACATGAGGTTTAGGCCTGGGATCGTTTCTATGATTTAAATTTGACTGAGCAACGTAGGGGAGGAGAAGGAGGGAGAGATATATAAAAATCAATTTATATAAGACTGAAAGTGACTATTTTTGTAACTTAATAAATCTTGAAATATCCGATCGATCTCAATCAAATTTTCAACATACATGAGGTTTGGATGCAGAAACATTTTTATAATTTCACTTTAACGGTAGATCCTAGGGGAGGAGGAGGAGAGAGGAACGTATGAATAAAAACTAATAAAACATAACTTTTGAAACACCCAACCAAACTAAATCAAATTTTCAACATGTATGAAGGTTGGGGCTTGGGTGTTTTTTATCGTTTCACTATGACGAGCCAGCATAGGGGAGGGAGAGGGGGGAGATATATGTAAGAAAAAAAATAAAAATGACTGCTTTTGTGACTTCATCACTCTTGAACCACCCGACCGATCTCAATCAAATTTTCAACATACATGAGGTTCGGATGTGGAAACATTTTTATAACTTCACTTTAACGGTAGATTGTAGGCGAGGTGGAGGGGAAAGGGACGTATGAACAAAAACTAATAAAACTATTTTGAACCACCCAACCAAACTAGATCAAATTTTCAACATGTATGAGGGTCGGGCCTTGGGTGTTTTTTTATCGTTTCACTATGACGAGCCAGCATAGGGGAGGATGACGGGGGGAGATATATGTAAAAAAAATAAATAAAAATGACTGCTTTTGTGACTTTATCACTCTTGAACCACCCTACTGATCTCAATGAAATTTTCAACATACATGAGTTTTGAGGCAGGGATTACTTTAGGCGACTCATTTTGATGATGCAACGTAGAGGGAGGGGGAGAAATTTAAAAATGATCAAAATGGCCAATATTAGTGTTGAATCCATAGTTTTAGAGGACGATGAGATAAACAGTGGCACTTCTGATGCTGTTTTAATCCAAATTCAGCCCAGATAGTTGGGGAGGGTGACGGTACAACGCAGGGCAGAAGAATAAACATTAAAAATGATCGGAAATGACTAATATTAGTGTCGAATCCATAGTTTTAGGATTTGCTGAGATTAACAGTGACAATTTTGATGCCGTGTGCCGCAGCACGGTTGAGGGGGAGGAGGAGCTATATATAATGATTGAAAATGACCAATATTAGTGTCTAATCCATAGTTTTAGGGATCACTAAGATGATGATATTTCCTATCCGGTTTAAATCCAAAATCAGCCCCACAAGTTGAAGGAGGGGGAGAAAGAGATATATAAAAAATGATCGAAAATGGCCATTATCAGTGTCAAATTTATAGTTTTCTGGGTCGCTTAGATGAACAGTGATACTTTCGATCCTGTTTAAATTCAAATTCAAACATTCAACTTGAGGGAAAGGGAGGAAGAGGTTTAAAATGATCGAAAATGACCGATATTAGTGCTGAATCTACATATTTTGGGGTCACTGAGATGAACGGTGACACTTCTGATGACATGGGCCGCAACATGGGGGAGGGGATATAATGATCCAAAATGACCGATATTAGTGTTGAATCTATAGTTTTTGGGATCACCGAGATGAACAATGACACTTCTTATGCTGTTTAAATCCAAATTTAGCAGCGCATCTTGGGCGAGGGGGAGAAAAATACATAAAAGGGATAAAAAATAACACATATTAGTGTCGAATCCATAGTTTCCGGAGTCGCTGAGATGACCGTTGACACATCGGATGCCGTGCCGCGCAACATGGAAGAGGAGGAGGGGGACACATAAAAATCGTCAAAATTTTCCGAGAATTAATGTCTGATCCGTAGTTTTTAGGGTCGCTGAGATGAAGAATAACACTTCCAATCCCGTTTAAAACCAAATTCAGCCCCGTAGCTTGGGAGAGGGAAAGATAATAAAATGATCGAAAACGATTAATATTAGTGTCGATTATATGGTATTCGGGGTCGCCGAGATTATCAATGATCTTTCCGATGCCGTTTAATTCGATGCCATTAAAAACGAAACCAGCATATTTCACGGGTACAAAACACGAGATACGGAATTGTGCATTTAAATTTTCATTTCGCCCAACTAAGCGGGTAAATATATACTAGTAAAACTTCGTAACTTTGGAACCACCGAACCGATCTCATTCAAATTTTCAGCATGGATGAAGTTCGGACCTGGGATGACTTATATCATTTTAGTTTGGCGGTGCAATGTAGGGAGGAGGAGAGGATGTATCAGACCACCAGTCTTAGGCATTTTTTCAGCTTGTAGTGCAAGTAGACACTGGAAAAAAAAATGGATGTCCAAATGGTACATGAGGAATCAAATGGTGATACTTCCATATCCAGTGGCGTAGCGGAAATACACCAACGGGGTCAACTCTAAAATTTTAATGGAAACTGGTATCAATTTCGATACCTTTAGAAGTAATATTGAAAAAAAGAATTAACTTTGGGAAACACTTTTCGTTAAATTCTACGGTTTCGGATCTACGTCTGTTATTTGTTGAATTGCTACTATCAGACCACCCGGTAATCTCATTTTTCTGTTCGTAGTGCACGCAGACACTTCACAAAAAAAAAAAAAAAAAAAAAAAAAAAAAAAAAAAAAAAAAAAACTGAATGACCAAATCGTATGTGAAGAACCAAATGGTGATGCTTCTATATCAAGTGGTGTGGCGGGGATACATCCACGGGACTCAACACCAAAATTTTAAATGGAAATTTGTATCAATTTCGATTTCTTTTGGAAGTATTATTGAAATAGAAACAACTTTAACGGGAAATACTTTTCGTTAAATTCTGCGGTTTGGGATCCACGTCTGTTATTTGAAGTTGAATTGCTATTATCAGTCCACCCAGCACAGGCATTTTTCTCTGTTCGTAGTGCACGTAGACACTTCAAAAAAACTGAATGACCAAATCGTATGTAAAGAATCAAATGGTGTTGCTTCTATATCCAGTGATGTAGGGGAATACCTCTACGGGGATCAACTAGAAAATTTCAAATGTAAAGTTGTATCAATTTCGATTTCTTTGGAAATACTATTTAAAAAGGAACCAATTTTACAGGAAACGCTTTTCGTTAAATTCTACAGTTTAGCATAGTCTGCTCTTTTTAGCAGCCACTTCATTTCACGACTTGCAAGTGGGACGTTTTCCAAGAGCACACAAAGAACATCTGAAAAAAATATAAAATGTTTACCCTACCCTTAGAAATAGAGAGCAATTATTTTTCCTCCCGCTATACCATACCAGACGTTTATACTCCAGATGTGTTGATTGTGAACTTCACATACCCAGTAAGGATTCAAACTGGACCAGTATTGTGCGTTGTGTATGCTGACATCTTCATTACTCTAGTAGCCCAGTAAATAAAGGACCGCGAGCTGAAATAATTTAGAAAAAGCTGAAATTTTCGGAATTTGTTTTTCATGTGATCTTAAATGAAATATCAAAAGTCCCCTAAAATCCCGTGTGCGCTTCATCCTCAAAATGGCGGCCGTCCGGAATGCGCATGTCTCCCGATTTTAGCTTGTAACTCTGAGACTATTTAAGATATTCCAATTCTGTAAAAGCACTTTTGTTCTAGAAGCTCTAATCTATAACTTTTCTTAATACTTCTTTCTCGTAAAGTTTGACACAAAGCCACCATTTTCCAATAAAGTATAAAGTGATACATTTTGAAAGTCCTGTTCTTGGATTGGTTGTAGAAAATCTCCGAAACCGTTAGGAATTCGCAAACAATGCTCGGAATAGTTTAGATTGAACATTTAATTAGCTTTGTTTTAAAAAAAGAATCATCCAAATCGGAATACAATTAGTCGAGAAATTCGACGTTTTTGAAACATATAGGTGGACACGCTGCTTTCTTGTCACCCAATTGTCCATACTGTGTTCCTTTAAATCTCCTTTTTTTTAGTAGCAGAAATAAAGTACTGAATATATTCAGTAGACACACCCTTAACATCATTGGCGTAACAGCTGGTAGTCTATATATTATTATATTCTAAACATACATAAATTTTAAGCTAATTTGGTTCATAGTGGTATGAAAGTAAACAGCAAACCCCTGCCTTTTTATCGCAAGAAAAGAAAAGCACATCATGTCTAAAAATAGAAGCATCAACAATGCATTTGTATCGCGTCTACCTAGAATGAAGCAATTCCTTCATTGGAAAAAGTTACTCCCGAGGATCCACAATTATTAAAATTTTTTGTTGAAAATGTAACTAGAAGTAAAGAAGGTGATTCAAATATGTTATCTCGGATGCATATCATGATCTGCCATTCAATTATTTCAATGTGTCGGCCTCGTACGTTTATATCATTAATCCATCTTGCAATTGGAGTTTACTGTTTGCGATACCATGGATTTTGTCAATATATAGATAGATATACTTGCATATGGTAGTTTTGAAATATCAGCCAGCTACGCTGAAGTAAGAAGATATGAATATTCTAGAATGTGTTCTATTATTCCAATCCAAACCGATCATTCTCAAAATTTGATTCAGTTTGTTTTTGATAATGCAGCGAGAACATTAGATGGTCACGGTACTTTCCACAGTATGGGTGGGATTAAAATATGCACACTTAAAATAAATAGACAAGATTTACGTATAGAACGTGCTGCACTGCCTTCAGCAGTTATGGTATCCGCTCTTGCTAGAAGGAATATTAAATTTTATAACAAACCAACAAACAATGAATTTATAAATATTGAAATAAAGAGTTTGATACCGGCAGAAAATATGATAGTACAAAATCTCCGATATGCTAATTTTCACAGATGAAGTTTGACTTCTCATGCATCTCATAAAAGATTCACCTAAGCCAGGGTAGAATGGTTTCATGCACACTATCACTATGACCACCGGCAGTTTGAAATGAGCAGCATAACTGCAGTTCCTTTTCTCAACTGGAAATCATCAAATTTCTGTACAATTTACACTTCCTTTCTATTTACTTGTGACGAAAGCAAGAAGGCGAGATAGGATTCTTGTATCGTTACTTTTGAACAGCTTCTGTATTGGATGGCAGTGGAAATAAAACATCTGCTCAACAAGATAGTGATTTAGCTAAAGTAGTTTTCAGACTGGAGGGATTTCACCTTCTAATGTCATACTTAGGTGTCGTTGGACATATTATCTCGTACTTTAATTGAAGAACTTTGGGGCTTGTTGTATGCGCAAAATACTGTGGTACACATGTTAAATGGAACTACATATGCAAGAGCACTGAGAGCACTAAGCACTTTTTGACTTATGTAACACCACCAACATATTTGCAGTTTAGTTAGGGACCTTGAAGAGAGTAATATATGTTTCAGTATCGACGTGTTGATCATAGGTACAAGAACCGTAAACGACTTAAAGGATAATCCAGACATTAAAATACTTATGACCTATCTAGCCGAGTAAAAGCTGAACTGTGGCTTCAAAGTTTGGAACAAGTAAGATTAATAATACTTTATATTCGAGCGGAGCGTCCTGGAGACTGGAACTTTCATATTTATACGGTGAAATGCATGATTCCAAACTTTTACGCAGCAGGACATTTGAACTATGCGAAATCTACACAGTTTTATCTGCAACAGATGGAAGAATTGGGAAGTAAACTGAAACCAGCAGAACTTGCAAGATACTTTGATGTGCGAAGGAAGGATTGCTTTTGGAGTGGAAGTGCAACAGATATGGTAATTGAACAGAGTTTGATAAGGGCAATGAAAACTCCCGGAGCCTTGAGCTATGGGCGGGATATCGGCTGGCTCGGTCTTATCTTTTCCAATTACAATGGAAGCGAGTGAAGCCTTAGAAAGTTTCTATGAAAAATGGTCATCAGTGTCTGAACAGCATGTAGAAACTAGACCTTTCGGTCAGAAGACAGATGATCAAGACATCAGAAAACTTTCTGATTGGCTTAGTCTTCACAACCCGTTTGAACAGTCCTATCAAAAAGACCTAGTCAACATTGCAATTGGCTTAGTAACTGGTAAGAAAGTTAACTGTGATAGAGCGAAAGAGATAGGGTCAAAATCACTATCTCAAATGATAGGTAAAACCTTTGGTAGCGTAGTTCTAAAAAGAAAAGAGAAGCTTGTGTGTCTGCGACAAGCAATACAATTAATATTAGGAAGGAAGCTATTAGCATCAATTCACTTTCATTGTTCAGCTGAATTGCTGCGGTATTGCAATCATATGAACAGATACATGATTTTTTTAAATATGAACTAGCACCTTATCCTCCCTCCTGGTTTGATGAAATTTCAATTAGAAAAACTAGAAAATCTGTACTTGTGGACATTGTAGGACCTATAGAACCCTGTATGAAAACTATCAGAATGAGTTACGTTGTAGACGGTGGTTTCTTGCTTCGTGTGGTTGTTTGTCCGACATTAACACATATGCAAATACTTCTGAAAAATATGTACGATATATGCAGAAACACATTTCACCGTGCAGAGCTGCAGGTTTTGATGGCTATGCAACAGGCAATAACACCAAAAATGTTGAACGACAGAGAATAACAATGTCAAAGATGTCTCTACAATCGCATTTGATGAAAATACGAAAGTAACTACTGAGCAAGCACCTTTTTTACTGAACTCTGAAAATAAAAGACGTTTGATTGATTTCTTCAAAACCCACTTTAACTCTTCAACCATTACAGTGTACGAAGCTGAAGGAGATGCAGATGCTCTGATTGTCAGCACAGCTATTAATCTAAGTAAATAAAACACTTTTGTTGCTGTAGTAGTAGGAACTGTGACTCTGACTTATTGGCCATCTTAATTGCTCGAACAATTCCAGACACTACAGTATACTTTGTGAGGCCGAAAACAAACAAAATTGAACAGAAATGCTTCCACATTGGCAACATCCAAAGGAAACTAGAGTCACTGAAGGACATCTTTCACAGGGTGTCTTCATGCTATCACAGGGTGTAACACATCATCATCTTTTTTTAACAAAGGCTGCCATCAAAATTCTTCAGAAGTAGCAAGAACTATCTAAAGCGGTGACAGTCTTCCACCAACCCAATTTAGATCCCCAAACAGTCATTAAAACAGGAGAAAAATTGGTTACGCGGTTATATGGAGAACACAATCAAATTTCTTTAGACGAACTTCGATATAAGCCTAGAACAGGATAATGACTAGAAAACTATCCTCGAAATTCAATTTGGCTAATTTCCCTCTTACAAGTGCTCCTGCCTCTCAACACAGTGTATGTGTTTACCTTCAAGTACACCAATGATTGGGGAATGATTTGAACCCAACAAAATGGGGGTGGTAATTAATAGAAGGTAAACTGTTTCCAGTGGCAATTAATAGAAGGTAAATTATTTCCAGTGCAATAAAATTAAAAGCTGCTCCTGACAATCTGCTGAACCTTGTATCTTGCCAATGTAAGATAAGAAAGCAGAAAGACTGTGACAGCAAATGTGAATATAGAAAGGCAGGACTGATTTGTTCCAAACTCTCTTTCAATTGTCGGGGAAATATTTGTTCAAATATGTTAATTCCTGACGACTCTGAAGATCATGAAATTTTCATGTATTAAAGAAGGTAGGTGTAATACATATTTTTAAAACTTTTTACTCCCTTTTTGACTATTTACAATGAAGAATATACTGTACAAGGGAGTTCAAATGAGATGTAAAAACGGATACTTAATTTTTAACAATAGTGGCTCGTTGGTATGTAGTCAGTGAGGCACACTACATAACTGTAAGTTGGGTTGTGTATCTACAAGTAGACTTAATGCAAATTGATCATTTGGTATCCTTATGAATATACAACCAAACTTAGTTATTCCGTGTGCACCACCGGTTGCATAACAACGAGACGCCACTGTTTTCAATGTACTTAAAATTATTTTACTCTTAACAAAATTTACAGAATAGGGCTTTCATTTTTCATAATAAAAGCGCTTTTTACAGAATTAAAATATAATAATCCCTTTTCTAGCTCTTAGTTTCTTTTTTTTTTGGGGGGGGGGGGTGGACATGTCGGACAAGTGTCTTCTTTGGTCGCCATTTTGGTATGAAATTCACATAGGTTTTATGACAGTTTTAAAATTTCAGTTTGGAATCCAAGGCAGGAATGCCATAAATCCAGCACAACTATGAATTTCGAAACTTAAGGTGCTACACTAATAGCGATTAATTTTTATCCAACTACTTTTAATTAAAAACATCGAATTTCTCGACTAATTGTATTCCGATTTAGATTATTCTTTTTTTAAAACAAAGCTAATTAAATGTTCAATCTAAACTATTCCGAGCATTGGTTGCGAATTCCTAACGGTTTTGGAGATTTTCTACAACCAATCCAAGAACAGGACTTTCAAAATGTATCACTTTATACTTTAATGGAAAATGGTGGCTTTGTGTCAAACTTTACGAGAAAGAAGTATTAAGAAAAGTCATAGATTAGAGCTTCTAGAACAAAAGTGCTTTTACAGAATTGGAATATCTTAAATAGTCTCAGAGTTACAAGCTAAAATCGGGAGACATGCGCATTCCGGACGGCCGCCATTTTGAGGATGAAGCGCACAAGGGATTTTAGGGGACTTTTGATATTTCATTTAAGATCACATGAAAAACAAATCCTGAAAATTTCAGCTTTTTCTAAATTATTTCAGCTCGACACCCTTTTTGGTCCTTTATTTACTGGGCTATTGAAGGTCGCTTCATCCGTCCACAGAATGTACCGCTGAAAACATGGGTTAACTGTGATTAATAAAAATGTAAGAATGTTATAGTATCGGCAGTGTTGAGTATCCACCGCTGTCAATTCAAAAATAATGGTTCTTATCTCTTCTCTGTGGAAGTAAGTAAAAGAACCGGGAGGAATACTTAAGTAAGCAAACTTTATTAACACTGAGAGAGATTATATGAAAATGCAAAAACACAACAAAATTACATTGAAATAAAGTAAATTTCGTAATCTCAAACTTTATACACGAGACCTTACTTGGCTCAGATTCTTCTCCAACTAAGATTTTACAAAGAGAAAAAGGTCTTACATGAATGTTAGGTGTCCTCTCACCCACATGACTGAATTTTCCCCTCGTCTTTGGCTGCTTCCGTCCTTCCTTTTTGCCAGCCTGTATCCTCCTTATATCTTCTCTCTTTATCACACTTAATTATATTTCTAATAATTACGAAGTCTTTCTTGTCCCTTAGGCAAGGTTCTTTTATCAAAAAAAAAAAAAAAAAATTTAATAGTTCTTTTTCTTAGCACATGTTAAATTATCTTATCCATTTTTTTTTCTTGCAAAAACTGTTTCCCAACACAACTGGCATTCATCCACTGATAAAACTCTAGATGGATATGTAAATCTTGTTCTCGGAGTTCCTGATTCAGATGAACATGGTCAAGATGGAGCACGTTGTTGAGCAGAATCCTCCAAACCGACATGTTGCTTATCGCAGCATTCCTGGCGAATCGTGTTGTCGAGATTTGGGGAACCACATGAACTGCAGCAGGAATGCCGGGAGACCGTTTACCCTGAACACGGCGCCTGATCTGCTCACGTCTTTTGTGTTGGGGAAGGACTTTCCCAGTCCTCTGCACAACAAGTGCCAAGTGACGAAATACTTTCCTCGACTGCCCAGCACGATTGGGAAACCGTTGACCATATAGCCGCACAGCCTCGCGATAATTCTTCCGACTTCACTCAACACTATTACCATATCAAAAGCTACGATATTCGAAAATATCATTTGGGTTCCCTCAAGCACATGAAAGAATAGGCAATAGGAGCCGAAATCAACGAACATTCAGCAGTTTATCTTTCAACTACAATCAACAAATATTCAACTGTTTTATATCAGAACTTTTTCCCGTTTTCTTTCCTTCTTCTTCTTCGTCAGATCGCTACTAATAACTATCATGCAAAAATGTCTCCCTTTTCTCTCCTTTTTGCAGCTTCTTTCCCTCTTGACCCCCTCTGCCCCTGTATTTCATTCTTATGTGCAGGTGTAGCTTTGGCGCACGACATTTTGAACTATTTACAGGTAAAATTCAATTCTTTGCATGAAAAGGCATGTTTATAAGGAACAAATATCTGCAGGCAACAGAATGAAATACAAAATATTACACTGTATTATAGGTTTACAAGTGTAGTATTACTAGTCTAAAATGATTACAAGTGATTTACGCCGGATGTAATTAGTGAGTGTATTTGAAACATGGAGAGAAATTGATGTTACTTTCCACAACAGTGCTGGAAATTGGTATAAAGGCGGAGGGACATTTGATAATAGAAGGAGGCAAGAATGCCGAGGATGGATAAAGATGATATATTTACAAAGTAACATTGTAGACTGTACAAAATCAAAAGCATATCGTTTGCTAATATGTCACTGGCACGCATAGTTTACACAAAAAGCGAAATGAGACGATTGTCGGGTGGAAATTGGTACAAAGGCACCCACGGTTACTTGTTTGGCGCCCTCTACACGTTCAGCATTACTCCTGCTGCCACTTTGAGAATCAGCTGACATAGTGCGATAAGAGAAGTGCGGGTGCGAACGTCTTTGAGCTGTTGTGTGGGCCATGCCTCGTGGAAAATTGTTGTCGAGTGAGGAACAAGCCCGTGTCTGTGCGTACAAGGACATGGGCCTGTCAAATCGGCAAATTGCAAAACAGCTAAATCGTTCAAGTTGTGTAATTGATAATTACGTTCGATTGGGCTCACAATACGGAAAGAACGGGAAGTATGGTAGAACACGAAAACTTTCGGAGGCTGCGAAAAGATTAATTGTGCGCAAGGCAAGGGCCGGAAATATGTCATCTTCCCAAATTGTTGCTGCTTGCAACTTACCTGTCACATCCAGAAGAGTGCGTCAAATTTTGAATCAAGATCCACATCTTATATTCAAGAAACGGAAGTGTAAACCCCCCCTTAGTGCGACGCACAAGCAGGCGCGACTCCAGTTTGCCGAAACACATATGTCATGGACATCGGAATGGAATCACGTTGTGTTGGTGATGAGAAGAAGTTCAATTTAGATAGTACGGATGGTTTTCAATACTATTGGCATGACCTTAGGAAAGAGGAACAAGTGCAAATGAGCAGAAATTTTGGCGGAAGAAGTGTTATGATTTAAGCAGCGTTTTGTATTAAAGGTACATCCAACATTGCATGGCTCAACACCAAAATGAATTCATCTACGTACATAGAGATGTTAGAAATAGAATTGGTGCGGATGTATGAGGAGTTATATGATCAGAACCTGATTTTCCAGCAGGACAACGCTGCTATCCACAGGGCAGCAGCAACCCGACTATGGTTTGAAGGTAAGGGCATCAAGGTTATGGAGTGGCCAGCGAGAAGCCCGGATCTTAACCCGATAGAAAACCTCTGGGGAATCCTCGCGCGCAACGTTTATAGCAATGGTCGGCAATTTGGGACGGTTGCTGAGTTGAAAATCGCGATACAAGAAGAGTGGTCACCTATTCCACTGCAACAACTAACATATCATAAACACAATGCCGAAGCGTATATTCCAACTCATTCAGAGGAAAGGAGGGTCAATCAAGTACTGAACATCTATTTTCCTTTCTATACCGTACACTGTATTTTTATTTTTTTGCCAAAGATAATGGGTGCCTTTATACTAATTTCCGCCCGAAAATGGTGTCTAATTTATATTTTTGTATAAACTACGTGTGCAAAGCAAACGATATGCCTTTGATTTTGTGCAGTCTACGATGTTACTTTGTAAATATATCATCTTTGTCCATCCTCGGCATTCTTGCCTTCTTCTATTTTCAAATATCACTCTGCCTTTATACCAATTTCCAGCACTGTAGCAGCATATTTCTGCACAATGTACAAAACCTGTATTTTATGTGTATAAGTACAACGTTACTAGTACGAAACCATGACAAGTGTTATTGAAATTCGTACCATTGATGAAATCCATTCCTTTCCACTATCCTTGCTTGCGCACATATCCCCGATTGCTGACAGGCTTGCTCTTTCGGGCGCACTCCCGCGCTAGTGTACCTGCCCACCAGCTTTATTCTGCCATGGCCCAAGTAGATAGCATTCTTGTTTTAATGACCACCTAGCACAGGTTGGTTTGTGTTTTGCACTGTCATATTTAATTACTTCATCTTTGTATTCTATCTATGCCATGTGAGACATTTTCATTTCGCCATGGGAAAGCTTTTGGGGACAATAGAAAGGAAATTAGTGAAAGAATTATACGTTTTAACAATTGTTTCTAGTGGTGCGCCAAAAGTAAACATGTACGCATTCTTTTTCCTTCTGACTCTTCTCCACCTGTGAATCAGCGGTTTGTTTTAATTCTTCAGACTTTCTTCCATCATCTTTTTACAACTTTTCTTTCAACTCAACCTCTACTTCTTTTTTCTTGACTAATTCCTCTATATCCTCACTTTCTCTTTTACCTTTACATGTCCCTATTATTCCACTATCTACATTTCTGTATTGTTTTCTTCTGTTTCTTTCTTTCGCTACTTTATTTTCTATTCTCACCTGTTTACCATATTTTTTTTGGACTTCTATTATTTGTATTCTTTCCTTCTACTATTGTTGACCTACAGGGTATTCCCTGATTCATATTAAGGTATTCCGTTTCTACTACCTGTTTGTTGGTGTGTCGTCTACAGACCTGATTCCTCTGTTATCGATTTTCTGGTTCAAGATTCTCGTGTTTTACCTCTGAATTTCGTCTTACCAACTAAATTCGATTAATTACCAGTGAACATAATTTCTTCTCTGTATTGGCTACCTGAATGGAGCTTAACATAAAATCTCCATTGAAAATCTGAGTTTCGTCATCTTCTACATTCATATTTGCTTCTATGTCATCTAATGCTTTTGTAATTCAGTAAGGATGAAGGTCTTGTCATCATTCTGAATATCTTTATCAGGTAACTCATTGATTCTTTTTATGTACCTATTTGTATACCTTTTGGACAATATTGTGCAAAATGATTATATTCATTGCAATTTCTACATTGTGCGCTATTAGCTGAACATTGATATTTAAAATGTTTCCCACATCCTAAGCAACCATATTGATAACATCCATATTTTCCTCTGTTTCCTCTGGTAGATTTTTGTATCTGTCGTTGATCTGTTGCGACATTCACTTGTAGCGAAAAAATGTTTTTGTACAATGATTTAACAATGCACATCGCATAGATATAGCAAGTCATGTAGCACTGCTGGAAAGGGAAGTAACCACGTTTTGTGAATTTTATTCAAGAGTGTAAAAAAATGAATCTAGCTGCTCTCACTGTATTATTGATCTTCATTTGGGCCTAATTATCTCTTCTATACTGGCAGCCTCTGTTGAATGGATACAAAACCTTTGAAAACATGGTCGTCCCTGCATCAGGAATCATAAAACTCGTAGGGCGTAACAAGACGGAAGAGTGATGTAAGGGAGCACTGCCTCCCCCAATTTCAGGAGATGAGTTGACTGGTGTCCATCCTTTTGTTTTGCAAAAATTAGTACCTAACTCAAGAGTGCTAAGCATTTTCCGAAAGTAAACCTGGTAAGATAAACATGTGAATATTAGTTCACATTTTTAGAGGAAAGAAGGTAGCTTCAGACATTTTAACACATTGAACTGCCTCTTGGTAAAAAGATGTAAAATTGCTCCGAAATAAGCCTCAAATATGGAATGTAAACTTTATTAACAAACCCAAGATATCGACATAAATGTTAAAATAATGAAATAAACAAATGTCAATACAGACCGCTAAATTTCACATATTTGGAATATTGGCAAGCACTAACGAACACGTAAGATGATTGAAAAACATCATATTCTATACCTGGAAGGAACAATAAGAAAACCTACCCACGAAGCTAACAATGGTAATATGTGAAATGGTATCTGTTGATTCAATTGAGGTGCCGTTTCATGAACCCGGCCATAGCAGGATTCACACTACATCCAGCCTTCACTGAACATTTCACCACGAATTATGCATTTGGTGGTGCTTTCCTATTAATATTCTCTCGTTGTCCGTGTGGTGGTTCATTAGCTTCTTGTTACCTTTCTTTGCTACTTCGTTTGCTGAAGTCACTTTTTCTTTCAATTTGCCTCTTATATGGTATCGAACTCTACCCAGTTCTGGTGCGTGACGCTAAACGTCTCTTGCGACTTTCCGGCAATGATGATAACTGCTCACTAATGGAGAGCTCTTTACTGGTTGATGGACGAGAAGATTCTGGTTTCTCGGGCATATGTGGAGAACATGGATTCGCTGCAAACGATAAACAAGAAGTATCCCCCTTTTTCTCAACCCCTACCGAAGTTGAACATTGTGGGTGTTCACAGGTAGGCCTAGTGTATCATCTTGCGACACGAATCAAGTTTGCGGACAGATAGTTGTCCCTCTAAATATCTGAGGGTTAAGTGAATATATTCTGGTGCACGCAAATATATTGAGAGCAATATCCATGCGACACACGTTTCAATATGCCTCTGAAACAAGTTTAAAGCCGTAAATTAGTTTGAAATAAATAATTGCTAGCTTATTCTCAGATCTGTGTTATGGTTGCGAAGAAAGTAGCAACACCATGCGGCTTAGCTGTAATGCTTTTGCCTCTAGCGAAGTCAATGGTTATAAGTAGCTTAAGATTAAAAGGTAAAATCTCCTATCCCACAGCGGCCTAGTGTGGTGATTTAAAGGATATCTTTCTTACTTATCGTACTTTCAGGAGATAGTATTGTTGTATCTCTTTGGTTATTGCAGCCTCCGTGGTAGGTAGTTATAGAAATATTCCTTCGCCTATTACGGTTTCAGAAGTTGGATTTGAGGAAATCTTCGTAACACAAAACGATCTCAGAAATAGTTTAGGAAGGTTAGCGAGCAGCACTGGAACTTATTGTTCTGTCCACTTGAGGTCTTCTTTTATGGCTGTCCTCTGAAGGGAAAGTTCGTGACGAGAGGGTTGGCCATCTTCGATTTCCTTCGGAACCAACTTCGCGTCTTTCTGGTATCCTCTTTCCACCGTCTGCTGGTGATTATATTCTGAACAAAAACACGAGCTTGTTAATGAAGCATGCTTTATAGTAGTTGCTTACACCTGAGGTACGGAACCTTACAGTCCCCACACCAGGAACAGAATCCACAAGATTATTTGAAAAATACAAATATTGCTATGGAAACATTTGTTAAAAAGGTTCTATTTTCATGGCAAAATCCTTGTTATGTGCCAGTAAGTAGGAACATAAGCCCGTAAAACTTGGCAAAATTCTCTTTTGGTGGAATCTTGAATTCTGCATTTCTGGCTATTCTTGCTGAGATTTTAATAGAATTGCCTGATACTAAATATCCGAGAGCATTCAGCTCTGAGTAAAATAAATGTCTTAGGCGAAGCACAAAACTTTCTTAATTTTTAAAATAAAATTCCGATAGTTATTGTTGAAAACTGTAGCCTCCCAGCACGTCATCGACAAAAGATCTTATTCATTAATCAATGTAAAATCATCCTACTTGCAATTAAGGGAGCTTGCGTGCTAGTTTTTTGACCCATCACGCATATCACAATTTTGTAAGATTTTCTTGTGATTGACCTCGAAGGTCATGCTACAGCGGATTTTGCGATGAAGCAAGATTTGGTGGTAGCTCGAGGAGAGATCTAGGGTCGTTATGTATTTTTTTTACTTTCAAATTGTTTAACACATACTCAGTTGACTGGAATGGCACCCACAGGTATTTAATGTATGTTTTAGACTGCTGTAAATTCAAAACAATTCTAAATGCGTTCGTTGTTGGTTTCTTGACAATAATCTCTGGCCAGGCGAAGCTATTATCGTCTGTGGGTCGTATAATTCTAGCATTAATGAGTTCTTGAATTTGTTTCTCTGCCTGATCTCGAACATGCATTAGAACAGGGAGATTTGCTCTGGAACATTGCCGACTTAGGAATTCTTATTTTGTGATTGTAGCCCCTATAATATCCAATGCCGTCTGGAGTGTATAAAAACATTTTTTATTTGTATAATAGCTCGTGAATAGACCTGCGACTGGTCTAAATTAGGATATCAAAAAAAATTTTGAAAAATTTTTATCTATACTTCAAAGAATTGTCAACCTCCTATTTTCCTGTACAATTTTTTTTTATTTTCTTCTATAGAGCTCGCTTCTACTGTTGCAAAAGATTAATCCTGACATGCCACAAGATCCACCACTGGCGTGTTTATCCTTAAAGTTACAGGATAACTATTTGGATTGGAAACTACTAGTCATGTTGTTTGTATTTGTCAAGGAAGTCATGGGGAAACGATACGAAGAAAGATGCAGAATCATTTTTTTTTTTTTTTTTTGCTATCACCGGAATAAATGCGTGGAAAAGTGGAACTAACTTAATGCGGTTGTCGATAAAAAAAAAAAAGGCAAGCTTGTTGTCTTTGCCTAAATATATGAGTCATGTGTTGATAAAATGTTTTCTCTGGTAATGTTGGCTTCTTAGGATTTTTAAACAGAGATATAAGATTCTTTGTTAAATAGATTGTAACATATAATTGTTTAAGCAAGTCTAAACCAAAAATAACTGGAATACATGATTTCTTTCTCATGCGAAAGTAACGAGAGAATGTCGTTTCCCAACTTTGAATGATACCATTGCTACATATTTCAAGTTAATAATTTTATTTCATATCCCTTTAACCGCTGTTTTATGTGGTATTAATTGAACAACAGGAAGTAAATATTTGAAAGGACAGATGGAAATGCTGGATCCGATGTCCACTAGCACTGTTCGTCTGCGTAATTTCGTGATTATTCATACGTTTCGTTCTGTCATTAGAATTGCTTGATCTTTGACTCCTCGACACGGGTCGATCTACCCGCTTTTTGTACGTTTAAAATAGGAAGAAGTGCAGTACCTACGCTTTATGCATATTGCGAAATCCAGTATTTGACCTTCTGTTGTGGATTTTGTTGGAAGTTTTGTGGTTTCCCCTGGTTTCCTCTATACTTCACCCCGTTCTAATAGTTATTTTTGTTTCATCGCTTATTCTGTTAATTCCTCTTTCTATTTTGGTTATGCAAACTGATTTGTGCAACTATTAAATAGGGCTCTGGCATTTTATTGGCCAGGAAAAAAAAATCGTTTTAAACAAGAGTTTTCTGCTGGTGTGGAGATTCTACGACATTGAGGTTAGACTTCTGATCATCTTTCTCTACTTGTGGTGGTGATATTGAAGTATGTAATGGCGGAATGGAAGGATTATATTGAAAAATAGGATTTTGTTTAGATACTGCTAAATTGACACTAACTTTATCCTGTAATGTTTCAAGAGACTGAGGTAGTATATTTATTTATATACAAGTACAGTGCGACAATAATATACCGAATTGAAGTTTTTTGCAATAGAGAAATGAAAACTGCACCGAAAGCAACTATGTCTGTGAGCGTCTTCGTGGCTAAGCGGTTATTGTGCGCGCCTTTGGAGTTGGAGGGCCGGGTTCGATCCCCGACGGGAGCTCATGTGGTTCGGATTCCACGTTAATCAGTAGGTTCCGTCTAATATAGCCTCGCTGCTGAAAGGGATGTTAAACTCAAAATCAACTTAACTGAAAGTATATGTCTATGAAGTGGCTAGCGCAAATATCTGTAGTCGAGCAGTAACAGAGTTACACATTATTATTATTATTATTATTATTATTATTATTATTATTATTATTATTATTATTATTATTATTATTATTATTGAATAGGATGTTGCAGTTAGGTTTTGTTCCCTGAAGTTGGGAAAGTCAACTACGAAATTTTATAGGTAGTTATATAATGCTTATATGAAGCATTGTGTAGCATTTGAGTTTCGCAATACTTCGTAAGGTCAGTGTGTCTTTGAAGCATGCCGGTAAGACAGAAAACCGAGAGAACAATGGTGCACATATAGAAGCCATGATCAAGTTTTGTTGGTCAGTAATTTTGGATTCCAATGGTCTCGCTATTCTCTCATTAAATTAACAGTTGAATCCTTTGGGAGCAAATCTATGGATTTCATGGAGAGATCAAAGTAGAAAAAAATATGTAAGAGTACTGTAAATATGTCAAGACAAACGGATAAAAAAGTTATCAAAAAAGTGTAGGCACACATTATTGCTAAGCATTCGCATTAAAATTGACAACATTGCATATTAGCATAAACTATGGTTTGTTTCATAGTTACTACGGCTAAAACAGTAAAATATGTAGATAAATCGATTCGATTAGACAAATATATTATAATATTCCAGAGAAACAGAAATTTTAAGTGATAAAAGATTACGACGTTCAATAGTGTATTAGACATAGTATATGAACTAATAGTATAATAGTATATTTGTGTGTTGTTGCTAAGTGTTAACGCAAGTAACATGATAATGTCTTAACCTTTTAAAATCCCTTCCTTGTCAATTTTAAACTTACTGCCTTTTTCGTTTTATTGTTTTATATTCTATTTTGTTTTGCAGTATTCTTGCCGTTAGTACTTCATTTTCGACGTTATAACAAAAATATCAAATTCGATGGTAAGAATAATTGAGTTAAGTTGATTTTGAGTTTAACGTCCCTTTCAGCAGCGAGGCTATATGAGACTTGACCTACTCGTTAACATGGAATCCGAACCACATGAGCTCCCGCCGGGAATCGAACCCGGTTCTCCCACCTGGTATGAATAATGTATCTTGTTTCGTGTTTCTTGTAGGCATATAATATTGTTCTCCCGCTTGCCTTGTAGCTAGCATGTCCCTCTTTGGTCACATAGTCTCATAGAAGCATTAATAAAATCTGAATTATTATAGCGGTTCCGATTCCACCTTAAACTATAAGACTCCGTCTCATACAGCCTCGGTGCTGAAAAGAAACACTAACCTTCATCGAACACACAAACAGATATAACTCTAGTTTTGTCTCGCCATTCCATTACAAAATGAAATGAAATCTTACAGTTTAACGTTCCACGATTATGTCAGTTAGTTTAAGAGAGGCGATGATCAAGGCAAGTGAATGACGATGGAAGAATTAGTGGTATGAGAATGTGAAAGGAAGTGGGAGCACTCCGAGAAGACCCATCGAAACAATGT
Organism: Thermobia domestica; assembly: GCF_964235325.1. NCBI lineage: Eukaryota > Metazoa > Arthropoda > Insecta > Zygentoma > Lepismatidae > Thermobia > Thermobia domestica. The sequence goes on from NC_137456.1 coordinate 186,790,240, forward strand.
TGTCCACCACGAACTAACTTCTCCGGGGATTGAATCAGTGCGCTGTTCCATTTGAAATGAAATGAAATTTCTTGTTTTACATCCCTGGTTATACTTTATAGCTTAGAATAGACGGGTGATTAATGAGAGTAAATGATTATGAAATAATTGGTGGAAAGGAAATGTGGAAAGAAACTGGAGGACCCAAGAAAGTCAACAGCATTAATCCATGTGTTTCATTTGCTACAAAGTTAACTAGTGTTTAAAGCAATTGCTCTAATTCCATTGCTCGCATTTACTCACTGAACTCGCATTTTACACACAATATCTTTGTTTGTTTGTTAGTGTCTTCGTTTTTTACAGTTACTCGTTTTGCAAATGCCCAGTTGGTTTGGGTGCTCATTTGTACGCATCAAGTCATGGACGAGATATTGCATTCTGATGCCTCTAGGAACGTAGCTCTATCGCCGACGCAACTTTTCGAAACATATTAGGAAAGTAGCTTCAATACTAAAGTAGATATGAATGAATACTCGGTTTTCCTATGGCCCAGCTCGCCTTTTGTAGGGTGCACAAACAAATGTGTGTGTTTGTGTGTATATATATAAAGTTCAGGTATCCCTTAAAACTGACATTTATACATTAAACCATTTTTTAAAATTTATTGTTTATTAACAGACATGCCTACTTAAGCTGTATTCTAAAAGGAAAAAATATTCCGAATACACATTTTGTAGATGGATATTTCTACGTTCGAAAGTTAAAGTTACGAAATAGAGTGATTATTTTTATATAACTTCAAGAATAAAAGAGACTATTTGCATTTCATATGGATCTTGTTTAGTGCACTCGTAACTGCTGTTGTATAAACTACTGAATCTTCCTGTAGCGGAAAAAATCGCTCTTCATTGATTTTAAGCAAATCTTGTTCGTACACACTGTACTTGCTTCCAGTGTGTGGTTTGTAAGTTCACGCCCGAAGTTTAGTACCCAATAACTCGGGAACTAAAGATCTCCAGTTAACCAAAATTTTTAATATTGGTAAACTTTAACAAGTTAATATGTGTGAAATACCGGGCATATGCGTGGATTTAATTCTTTAGTTATTCGCTATTAAACTTTGGGTTCGGACTCAAGTACGTCCAACCCCAGCTTCGGTGGCAAATATCTCGAGAAATAAAGATGTGCACAATTTAAGAGTTAATATGCATAGTAAATTCATGAACGTATGCTACATTCGGTGAAGATCGGATGAGTTCCATCAATCGCGTCTCAGTGAAATTTCTTGATTTCACTGAGCTCAAACCCAACTTCGATGTCAAATAACTTGGAAACTGAAGATCTGTACATTATAATATTCCATACTGTGCTGGAATGTTTACATATCTTGTCAATCTTTACTGCCATATCAAGTTTGGTTAAGATCGGATGGAATTTATCGATCATGATTTATTGAAATTTCTTAATTTCACTAAGTCCAATCCCAAACTTAATGGTCGATAACTCGAGAATCAATGATCTGTATATCATAATATTCCATGTACGTACCAAGCTACATGAACTCTCATCAAATTTTGTCAAAATCAGATCAGTATCGTCGGTAGCGTACTACATATAATATAATAACATTTCACTATGGTAAATCCCAAATTCGTTGGCCAATAACTCAAACTCAGGTTTGTACACTAAAATATTTTATATGCGTACTAAGCTCGTGAAGTTCTATCACCATAACAATTTTGGTCCATATTGGATGAGTTCCAACGATCCCGTAAGCTATATATCGTCCTGATATTGGTTCTTCCTTTTCAGAAGAAATGAAACAAAGGACGATGAAAAAGAACGAGACAATCGTGAAATTGTTCACATGCAGTGTTTCTTCTAGGCACACAACCTGAAGTCCCCCTCCCCTCACTTGTCGGAGTTACGGTAAATTAAACTGCGATTACACGTCTCTTTTGTGCAGGATACGTCCTTTAGCAACTAGTGTCCCAGTACAATCCCCTCGACCCCAAAAAATTTTCTGGAAAAAAGCCTGTTCGACTACTTGCAGGCAGTGTTTATAGCAACACAGGTTCCTACTGGAACAAGAGCGGGCCAGAAATTTGGAAGAATGTAAATGGTATTCAGTGTTCTTTTTTCATAACGTACGACTTAACTATTTCCGTCCTACAGCTTGTTAAAAACCTCTATAATTTAACTTGAAGGCGATGGCTTTCATTTTTTAAATATGTATTTCCGGCCAGCCAGTCTTATGTTCATTTTAATTCCAGGGATAATGGGACATATCATCACAAAAAAAAGTCTCGAATAATTCTTATATTTTTACCAGGAAGTTGGGCCTATGGCCTCAGAAGCAGCAACGAAGCGTGAAGTTTCGAAATGGGTAGGCTGAAATCAGACCCGTAGCTAGAATGCTGCTATGAGGGGCTTAGCCCCTGAAACTTTCAGTTATTTGTTGTATGTACAGTATATCGTATGAATGTAAAGTGAACTGAAGTTAATCCCCTCGCCGATTTCTCTCTGCCCTTCCAGTTAACAATGTTCTTGTATGGTACCACTTAGATTGGAAATATCTTACATGCTTCTCATCATAATTCTCATCATATTTTCGAAAAGAGTAAAAGCAATGTTCTATTAAGTACATTTTAAGTTTGATTCTAAAGCTGTTTACAGGGACTTGACTTTTTTTACATGATGGAAGGATAATAGAGTACCTTTCTGAGTATATGTTGTACATGTTATTGTATTTGATTTTTCTGTGTGTATGCAAGTGAATGTCTTCAAGTAGAATTGTACCACTCTTGAAAACAATTCATATCCTCTCTAAGTTCTCGGATGTGAAAAGTGTGTTCATTAATCACTGATTCCATTACTTTAACCACCTCCTGTATTTCAGTATAATTTTGGGACACTCGTTCCATCTTTTGATCATACTGCTTGAATCTCATAGAAATTTGCTCCCCCAATTGACCTTCTATTTTGCATTGTAATCGGTCCATTTTATCTTCAAGTCGTTCCTCAATTTTAAGTTGCAGTTGCTTTATTGAGTCATCAAATTGTTGATGAGTTACCTGCTGGAATTCCTTAAACTGTTGTTGAGTTACCATTTTCTGCTGTAACTCCTCAAACTGCTGGTGAGTTACCATTTTCTGCTGGAATTCCTCAAATTGTTGTTGAGTTACCATTTTCTGTTGGAATTCCTCAAATTGTTGTTGAGTTACCATTTTCTGTTGGAATTCCTCAAATTATTGTTGAGTTTCCATTTTCTGTTGGAATACCTCAAACTGCTGATGATTTACCTGCTGGAATTCCTCAAACTGCTGATAAGTCACCATTTTCTGCTGAAGTTGATTCATTTGACAAGATATCTGCTTTAAGAGATCTGACATACTTTCAGGAACAGGAATATCCCTTTGTATAAGTCTGTCTTGGACACCTTCTGTTTCCGACATACCTCTGTATATTTGTTTACCACTTCTTAGAACGGTAACATAAATATTGGGCTCAATTGTGTTCGTTGTTACTATACTTCGAAACGAAACACTAATTCCCGGTGTGAAGGCACCATTTAATTATGGAACAATAATCTTATAATTTGTTCCTTTCCCGTGGTTCTTAATAAATATCACTTGAGCCACAATATATATAAAAGAACATTATAACGTAAATACTATTTATTTTTACCTTCACTTAGTGTTCAGGATACAAACTTATAATTCCTTTAACATCAATTGTCCTGAGAACTACCTAATCTTCAATCTATCATCCGTCTATTCGTTTAATTCAATACCGTAACTAAGGAACAATAATACTCATTACAATTTCCTTTTCTTCCTTTACAAAATCTGCTTCGTTATTGCACCTCTGATCTTATTCCTAAGACCAGTACAGATAGATAATAGTACAACATGATAATGAAATATACAACATACCGTTGTAAAAGGATCAATTTGAAGTTTTGTTTTAGGCTTGGCAAGACGCCGAAAGAAACCCATGATATGCTGGTACAGGTTTATGAAGATCAAGCAGTATCCTTGAAGTGTGTTTACGAATGGTTCGGCCGTTTCCGAGAAAGGCGGGATAGTGTTTCTGATAAACCCCTAGCGGAAGGCCGTCAAGCTCTCGCACAGACGAAAACATTGAAAAGGAGACATTAATCACGAACGATCGCCGATTAACTGTGTGAATGATTGCTGAGGAATTGAACATTTCAGGATATTACTTGATCTTCATAAACCTATACCAGCATATCATGGGTTTCTTTCGGTGTATTACCAAGCTTAAAACAAAACTTCAAATTGATCCTTTGTTCGTTCATTTTACTGTTATCAGTTTGGAACCGGATACACTAACACTCACTTGATATAACGCGTCTCACACAGACCACAGTTGACTCACAACTCAACAACGGTGGGTCCACAATGGCGGCATCTGTCGCTACTCGTGTGCAGTGTTTCGTTGCACCAGTCTTGCCAGGTCGAGCACTGCGACTTCATTCAACGAACTTTATTGTCAGAGGTTGTATTTGTATCATCTGCATATAAAGTCATACATGAACTGTTAATACTTTTAGAAAGATCATTTATATTGTAATATCCCATGTGAAGTTGTTTAAAACAAATCCACGCATCAAGTGTTTAGAAACACTACCTCGTGCTTCATCAAGAGGAATTTCCACCAGGGGGACCTGCAATCCCCTGCAGACGACGTTTAGCCCCTCCCACGGAGCAGAAGACGAAATTGAAGCAGCAGCGCCACCGCCACCCAAGGGATGCTATAAATTGGACAGAAGAATCCAGCTCAGTACCAGTTTTCTGGTGACCCTCCTACTGTCTGCTTCGGGACTTTAGGAGTAACCTAAAATCCACTCCTCTTTGCCTGCTACGGGGCTCTGCTGGAGATCCTGTCTGCGACCTTACGGTCAAAGACCACGTTTACTCACCCTGATTATAGAGAAATCAATTTGTATAGTATTTTGTAAAAATACTTTTATAGAGGAACATTTTATAATAAAATACTGGTAGTGGGAGTCGATTCCGGACGCTCTTTTTATTAACAGCTCTACCTCTTCCTTATATATGAGACAAAAATTACACAAAGTTTTGCATGGTAGAGGCTTGACTGACTCAGAATAAGCTCTGAATACTCCCCTACCGGACAATATTTTTATTAACTGGAAGTGGACTTTTTGTCTTTGGAAGGTATGTGAATTTTTAAGTGTTAGTGCTTTTAGTGAACTGAATTTGTTTATGCCTCAAACTAGAACCGGTAAAAACACTTTTCCAGAAAACATTTTTAATATGGAGCAGAATTCGCGTCTTTCCTTTAATGTACCACATCTTACTAAATACTCGGGTCATGTGACGGAGGATCCCGATAGGTTCTTTATGCTCTTTGACCATCTTGCATTATTACATTCGTGGAACGAACAGAAGAAGAAAGAGCTGTTACCTATGTATTTGCAGGATGTCGCTCTGGATTTAGTTTTGCAATTAAAAGCTCAAAATCAATTGGACACACTAAATTATAATCAATTAAAAGACTAATTAATAGATTTGAGCAGGCCGAAACTTCCAGCGTATAAGGCGGAATTTGAAATTTTCCAGGTTCAGCAAGGGGAAAATGAACCTATAGATGCTTACTTTCTTAGGAAATTAAGAGTAATTAGGCAAGTTTTACCTCAGGCCACCGAGGAAACGAAAATCAATTATCATTAGGTTTGCGAAATTTTTTTTTTACAAAAAATAGCATTAGAATCCTTTACAACCGTTCAGGCTGTACAGACTCACTTACATAATTTAGAAAAAGCGAATGACTTGATGAAGAAACGTGATTATGTTGAGCTACAACAGGCCATTTACTTGCTGTGCGAACAAAATACACCAGTCAGTAATTTACATTCGAGACCGATCGCTGGCGCTTCCTTTCCTGTTCACCAGCGACAACAACAAATCACATATCCGTTATATAATCCAGCGCATAATTGGAGTCAATATCAACAACCTCCTCCTATGTTCCCTGCACCTTCTACACCACAAAATCAAATACCTACAAGTTCCTCCCATCAAACCGCGAACCAGAATCCCCCGCACGGCCCCCCGGCGCCTAGCACTTCTAGCAATTCTAATAAAACTAATTCGTTAGACTTTTCTAAATTAGCAAACCAGATGGCCGAACTATCACTTTTGGTGGCCCAGAATGCTATGAAAGCCTCACAATTTAGAAAAGGTGGCCGTAATAATCATAAACCGAAAAACCCAAATAATAATCAGAACCATCAAAAAAATGGGAGAAAGAATGGTCCTAAAAACAATAATAATACCAATAATGATAGGCCTAGACCAGAAACTGTCACTGTATGTGGGACGTGCTATAAGAGAGGACATACCTCCAGCGTATGTTTTAAAAATACACAACAACAGGGAAACGTATAAACGGGCCCCAGGACAGACCCTTACACGAAAATGTTCTGGGAGCCGAAAACATAGATAAAAATGAACATCAGATGATAGGAAACACATCGCTATATGCAGTGGCTCTTTTGTCGGAAAGAAGAGAAAGTGTTAACATGTTAAATCAAGACCATAAATCATTAGTTAATGTATCGGTTAATAGAGAAAAAAATCCTGTAATTATTGACACCGGAAGTTCGTTGTCTCTCTGGCCTAGATTAGCCATTCCTCCTAATACAAAATTAATCCCTTTTAACACTAATTTGAGAGGAATTGAGAATTCTATTATAAATCTACGATACATAGCTTTAATTAAATTTAGATTGGGCTCAACGACATTCTCATATTATTTCAGAATCTTAGAACATGGAGACTTTCTAACTCTATTTGGCGAGGATATTTTAAACCGATTGCAAGCAAAGATCGATTTGCAAAATCATACACTGTCAGTGTATAAAAAACCTAGACCTCCACAGTATCCAAGGGAGATAAATACTCAGGAAAAACTATCGGCTAGTGCCATGAATACAATTAGGCAATGCAACCAGAAAATGAAATGAAATGAAATTTTTGAGTTTTACGTCCCACGGTTATGCCGGTTAGGCTAAAGGAGACGGACAACCAGAAAAGTCACTATACCTGCCAGGACACATTTCTTTTTACCTATTAGTATCAAAAATCAGCAGAAAAAACGCAAACATTTTTTCATTTCTCCATTAGAGAATTTATTAGACAGGCATGGTCTGCAAACATTGCCTACCAAAGTACCTAAAAATAATCTCACTCTATTAATATCGAATCCTACAAATAAGCCGGTAACACTAGCAAAGAACACACCTGTAGCATACGTAGAAGAGAACCTTCCAGAAATAGATTTACAGGGTAATTGTCCAGATAGTGGCCATGACGACGAAACTTTTTACAGATCAGAAAAAAAAGTTCAGGATCGATTAGAAGAAACAAAATCATTTTTTGATATTAATTTGTTTGACATAAACCCGGATTTATCAGAAGAAAAAAAGAAAGCCGTACAAGATTTACTTTTTAAATACAGAGATGTTTTTTCCTACACACCAACAGATATTGGATATTTCCGAGATTATATACATAAAATAAGGATAGACAAAGGAGCATCCTTTCATCAAAGATCTCCTCCAGTTCCATTAGCGGTAAGACCTCAAATTGACTTACAAATTAAGCAACTCTTAGACGCTAATATTATCAAGAAACTAGCGATAGTTCGTTTTCATCACCATTGATCATTGTGAAAAAGCCCGGGACTTCGGAATTCCGGCTAGTTTTGAACCTCCAAGCTTACAATAAATTCTCACATTATTTGAGTATTCCATTTCAAAATACGGAGGATATTCTATACGTTTTAAGAGGAAAAGCCATTGACATAAAATCCTCATATTTCCAGCTATTGTTGCATCCCAAAAGCCAAAAAACATGACTTTTGAGGTCAACCATACTAGAAAGGCATATAAATTCCAGAGGTGTACCATGAGTCACTCTATTTCCGCCGCCGGACTCAGTATAGCTGTACACATGCTTTTAGAGGGCCTACCACCCCGTATAACTGCCTTTGCTGATGATTTGGTCATAGGAAGTAAAAATTGGAAACAACAGTTATCGGATTTAGAATTACTTTTTAAAAGATTAAGAAAGCATGATTTTCGTGCTAGTCCAAAGAAGACCCACTTATTATACACAGAATTGGACGTTTTAGGCTTCACAGTTAGTGGGAAAGAAATCAAGATTTCACCCAAAATCGCTAACAAGATTCGAAATTTTAAGAAACCAACTACTAAAAGAACTCTGAAAAGCTTTTTAGGATTATGCTCTTATTTAAGAGCACATATCAAAAATTTCTCGGAAAAAATAGAACCATTTCAGTGCCTTTTAGACAAGAATTCAAAATTTAATTGGACCTCTCAGCATGACGAATTATTTGAGAAACTTAAGACGGACATCATACACGCGCCATCTTTGTTTCACTTCGATCCCTCACTGGAAATACGCGTGTATACTGACGCTTCCTCTATCACCGCAGGAGGCTTATTAGCATGCTATAACCCTAAAAGGAAACAAGAACGTGTTGTTGCTTATGCTAGTAGACGTTTTACACCAAGTGAAAGGAAAGCATCCAATTGACAAAAAGAGCTGTATGCCTTAATTTGTGTTTTGAGAAAATTTAGATACTTCCTACTAAATAGAAGATTTAAATTATTTATAGACGCCAAATGCTTGACATCTCTCACAACACAGGCGGGCAAAGTTGGAAAATTTAGTCGCTACCCAATATTCTTAGCAGACTATAATTTCGAAATACAACACATTAAAAGCGAATTACATCCAGCGGACATCTTTAGTCGTTTAGAGGACAAACAAGAAATTAAACAGGAAGAAAAGCAAGAAGTTGACAACTTCTCGGACACAGAAGATGCTAAAGTATTTGCATCCCTTTCTTTAGACACTACTCTCCAAATTGAACAACCTATAATCCTACCAAATTTAGCAGAAGAACAAAGAAAAGATCCTTCATTCTCTGACATTATTACTGTTCTGGAAAATAAGGAACCTAATAAATTGTCTACTCTTCGGGCCGCAAAATATTTTTCTCTAAGAGATGGGATATTATACAGAACACAGAAGCATCCCCAATTAGGACTGCTATATTTACTTTGTGTGCCGAAATCTTTATTAAGTAAGTGGTTTGATGCCTTACACAATAACCCCATGGCACCACACTTTGGATATACCAGAACATATCATTCGGCGCTTAGGAAATACTACTTTCCTAATATGAAAGCGTACATTGCCAACAGAATTAAGACATGCATTTTATACCAGAAACTCAAGAAATTACCAGTTAAACCAGCGGGTCAATTACTCCATCACCCACCTAAGCCAATCGCAACAGCTTGGCAATATGATTCTAATGGAAAAATAACAGTGGGAAATAGACAATTTAAACACATATTAGTGGCCATAGAAATGTCCACAAGATATTGTGTGACCAAGGTTGTGGACAACATAACAGCGGAAGAAATTGAACAATTTCTTATATATGACATCATACTCAAATTTGGACCTTTTTCATATTTATATCTGGATAGACATAGCGCTAAGAGGCTGCAAAATTTGGCAAAATGCTATAACTTTGAATTTAAATTTTGCCCCGCATACGACCATAAAAACCTAGGCATAGTGGAAACATTCCACAAGACAATACAGAATGCATTTAAATTTTTCGTGCAAGAAAACCAAAATCTTTGGCCGAAGCTGATACCATATATTACATTCGCAATTAATACATTCGTACAAGCCGAAACTAAATATTCAGCTTTTTTCCTCATGTATGAATATGAACCAAAGATCATCTCTGATATTGCGTTAGCGTCAACTTCAACATTATGTGTCAACAAAGAACATCTGAATAAAATACGTGAGAGTGTACAGAATAACAGAATATACTAAGCAGAAAAAGTATTTCGACAACAGACCGACAAACTCAATTTGAAAAGGGACAAAAAGGACTAGTCTACTTTCCTAATCGACAAATAGGAGTGCCGGAGAGCTTCTCAGCCTCCTACGTGGGACCCGTTCAAATCCTGGATAGACTGAATCCTAACCTTTATAAGATAGAATTTCCACATTCTTTTCGGCAGAAAATACAAGAAATCTCAATAGACCGAATTAAGCAATTTTATGAAGATAGAGAAGACATAGAACAAGAATAAATAACTTCTTTTTATTTTCTACGCGAGCGAAAAAAAAAATTACAGTACTCACCACTAGGAAGAAGGAAATACGAAGACAAGACTTCAGATGGATAAAAGCACTTTCAATAACGATACAAACATTCATTTCCTCTTTGTTTTATAAAAAGCTGATTCATTATTCTGCAACTGAATGAAAAAATGCTGAGATCTGCATTTCCGCATTTAAAAGGCAACTGATCTTTACAAGGACAGCTAACATAATTCTACCTTTTCATCGATATTTTTTTCTTTTCCTCTGTGAACTACATATTTTCACCGACATTATGCAACATAAATATTGTACAGGATGTTCCAAAAGCTATGACCACACTTACATTACACAGGATGACCGGGAATTCAGGACTATCATTATCATCGTCATTGGCATTTAAAATTGGATTATTTTATTGAAATACATATCTTTAGTGCAAATAGTTTAGAAACTTTTACACCTTATACAGGATGACCAAGAAATCACGCCGTTCGAATCAGAACTTTCCAATATCAATTATCTTTATATCTCAGTGTCAATAGCAGCTTTTTTAATAATTCTCTTATTATTTTATACATATTATATCTTCGTCTTCGCTCGTTACCAAACAAATCTCGAACGACCCGCATAGAAATTTCATCTCCTATTCCATTGGAAACATTTAATACCAATAATACCACTAAGGAGCAACCGCTAAGACAGACTCCAACTCCACTTACTATAAGTGAATTAGTATATATCTATTGACGCCAAACCAAAAACAGACCTATCTCGAGGGAAATGAAGTATAATGCACCATGTACGGATCCTGCCTGTATATAGGGACCACTTGTTTAGTGCTCTATTCCCCTACCACATTACTCCTCCAAAAAGTGATTTTCATTTATTTCAGTGCCACAAGTGTTTAGTGCTCAGTGATTTTTTTTTGCGTGTGATTCCTCAGTGTTGCCAACTATCACATAAACAAAAATAACCCTTCGGCTTATTTTTAAACAAGCCAGGGGGTATGATAACCCATGTGAAGTTGTTTACAAACAAATCCACGCATCAAGTGTTTAGAAACACTACCTCGTGCTTCATCAAGAGGAATTTCCACCAGGGGGACCTGCAATCACCTGCAGACGACGTTTAGCCCCTCCCACGGAGCAGAAGACGAAATTGAAGCAGCAGCGCCACCGCCACCCAAGGGACGCCATAAATTGGACAGAAGAATCCAGCTCAGTACCAGTTTTCTGGTGACCCTCCTACTGTCTGCTTCGGGACTTTAGGAGTAACCTAACCCCAGAGCCTCTAGTCTGCTACGGGACTACGCCTATCCTTTCTCCTGGCTTTGCCTGCTTCGGGGCTCTGTCTGGGAATCCCAACCTCAGCCGCTTTGCCTGCTTCGGGGCTCTGTTGGCCATCTAACCTACCCACTGCTTGCTTCGGAGTTTTGGGTACCTAAAATCCACTCCTCTTTGCCTGCTACGGGGCTCTGCTGGAGATCCTGTCTGCGACCTTACGGTCAAAGACCACCTTTACTCACCCTGATTATAGAGAAATCAATTTGTATAGTATTTTGTAAAAATACTTTTATAGAGGAACTTTTTATAATAAAATACTGGTAGTGGGAGTCGATTCCGGACGCTCTTTTTATTAACAGCTCTACCTCTTCCTTATATATGAGACAAAAATTACACAAAGTTTTACAATATACAGAAGAAAGAGAAGTGGCCCTAGAATTGATCTCGGTGGTACTCCTCGATCAATAATTTCTTCACTTGATACACATTTTTTATTTTTATTATTAATTATTCTTGTGATTTCAGATACTTATCTCCGATCTTTAAGGTATGATTCAAACCCTTTATTTGCTAGGCCTCTAATACCATAGCAACGAAGTTTTTCAAGCAATATATTACGATTTACTTAATTAAAGGCTTTTGTTAGATCCAAAAATATTCCTATACATAATTCTTTCCCGTCTAGCAATTTTCTAGAAGTTTCAAGAAAATGAAAAAAATGCTGTCTCAGTGGATTTACCTTTCAAGAAACCACATTGTGTATTGGATAAAATAGAGTATTTATAAATGAAATCCATTACCTGACTTAACATTATCTTTTCCAGAATCTTCTCTCTTATGTGTAACAATGATATTGCTCTATAGCTCTCTGTTTATTGCCTTTATCTTTTCAGTGTAATTGTTTAATTTTAGCAATTTTTAGTTTATCATGAAAAGTTCCTGTTAAAAGTTAAATATTTGATAGATAACATAATAATTTAACTAAATATTTGTAAAAACTTTTTACCAAATTGTTAGATATTTCATCAGTCCCAACCGAGTTCGAATTATTCATATGTTTTATTATGATTATTTCACTCTCTGTTACAGATTTTAAGAATATCGATTTATCACATTTTTAAAAAATTTTAGTTCTATTAAGTTAATTTTACTAGTTCCTTTGCTTTTAATAAGGGTTTGTCCTACATTTGTAAAATACTTATTAAATGATGTTGCTACTTCCTTTGGATCTGTCACATTTACGCCCTTATAAATTACGTTACTTATATGGGTGCTATTCGTTTGCAGGTTGAGTTCCTCTTTAATTATTTTTCACATTGCCTTTGTTTTATTGTGTGGCTTAAAAACCTTCCCACTGTTATAATTTTATTTCGCTATTTTCAAAATTGTTTATAACCAGTTTTGTATTGTCTGTAACTAAATTCATTCATCTTAGTAGGGTAACGTTTCCTAATTTTATTTAGCTGTATATTTAATATATTTGCTTTTAAGATTTCAGGTGTAGTCCATTTTATTTTATTTTTTTTTTTTTTGTTTGTTTTGATAAAATTACTTTTTTTTTATTGGACATGCTACTTCAAAACTATGCTTTACAATGTCATTAATTTTCTCATATACGCCATTTACGTCAGTTAGCTCCTGAATATTACCCCACATATCCAGGATAAGCAAATAAGTAAAGTAACTAGAATTAAAACACCTTGTTCTTATACGCGTTCCGTTTGTTCTCGCTATAGCTGAAGGTGTTTGTTTTAAAGCAAAGGTATCTCTATTATAATACATTCGAATTATTTTTCTTCATTAAGTTTTTCAAACCTACATTTTCATTTTATTTTTAACAAAAGTACATGATTCACCTCTTGCCAGATTAGGTAAAGTTTGGAATTGCTTTATACTCTATCTCATCTTCTCTATGCCAATCTTCTGTTATAGTATCAACATCTCTGTACGAAATCATGTAATTGTACTACTAATTGGAGTTGTTTATGTGTATTAAAACCCTGTATATTTTGATGGAAGAGTGAGACTATTATTTTTATTAGTAGGAAGTTTATTACCATATTTCTTTGGAGGTTGGATTATATTTACAAATATTGACGTGTTTTGTGGATTATTAGTGTTCAAAGTGTTTTATTTGTTAGAATTCGTATCTTGTTTCGGATATTTATCATCTACTTGTAGAATGTTATCCATAAAAATACCATTACTCAGTTTGGAAGCAGGATGTCTAACAGATATGTACTGGTGTATCTTGTAACTTTATATTGGTGTTAAGTAATAATTTAAGAAGAAAGAAAGAATCACAATGTGAATGCGCAGATTTGTATCCCGATATTTTGGTGTATTCTAGTGTTAATTTCGATTTTTGGTAATAGGGAAAATTAGGAACTGAAATGTAAATGTTAAATTATTACTCCACCTTTGTTGAATTTAACTGGAAGGTAAACAAGCCGTATACAATATTACAAACTCTCTTATACGATCAGTATTGCGAACTCTCAATTGTAAGACAGTGATACAGAGCGTGTATAATAAATATTTTCAACATGATTACGATATTACTAATCTCTATAAAGTAAATACTGATCAGTTAAAAGAATACTACCAAAAATCAAAAAATCAACACTTTAATTAAATTTTTAGTTGATATAAAGCTTGTCTGCTCATTCGCAATGAAATGGGAATTTGTAGTAAGTGCGCAAAAGTCGTACCTCGAAAAGACATCAACCAAAAAGCACATGTGCGGAATGTGGTAATATTTATTATAGTGCTTGTGTATATTTAAATGAAGACAGGAAGTAATACTTACACTATAATACATATAAAAGATCATCGTATAAGAAAAATGTACCGTATTCACCTTGCTAAAAATTTTCGATTTTACTTCTTTATGTGATGAAGGCAATCTATGGAACTTGTTTTCCATAAATGGAAAACAAGTCTGAGAATGGAATTCCAGATAATCGAGAGTTTCTTAAACTACTGTATTTTAATATCAATAAGAAACTCTTACGATCTCCCTTTTACTACAAGAGAGAATAATTTTATAAAAATGAACACTGATGTACATTTTGCAATGCCTCATTCTGTGTACATAAACAAAGTAAGGAAACCTACGAAACTTGCTCAAATTTAATTAGATAAGCAGAATACTAAATTTGTGATGTTCGAATACATAATGATATTGTTTTGTAGTGATATGTCCTAGCAGAGACTCTCTGATTATTCCAAGAGAAATGAACAATAACTGTATTGTATTTGGGTCTTAAATTTGTATGAACTTTCGCGTTCATATTCATGATTTGCTAGTTTGTTATTGTCATTTCATTTAGTTTTAGTATAGCTTAGCAAGTTTTCTAATCTTGGAAATAATCTATTTATATTTTTATTTTTACTGTTTTGGATTATGCAATCCTATCCTAATTGAGGTCATTTCAAATGAAAGTGTAATTTTGTGATGTTTTGCTATTTGTTATTCTTTGATAGCTTACTTTCTTTTTCTGTTCTTGTAACTTTTACTATCCTTGTACCTAGAAATTTTTGCTTTCTCTTTACGAAATCATTCTACGAGGGCTGTCTAAAAAGTATCCGACCTTTGGCCAGAAAAATAGTTACGAATACCTGACAGATTTGGGACCCTAATCCCCTTCAAAGTAGGCCCCTTGTGCTTTCACACACTTATCCCACCGATCCTTCCACTGCTGGAAACACCGCTGGAAGTCTTCTTTTCGAATGTTGTTCAGCTCCGTCGTCGTGTTCCGCATTATGTCTTCTCTACTCTCAAAACGGGATCCCTTCAGAGGCGTCTTCAATTTTGGAAACAACCAGAAGTCACAAGGAGCCAGGTCTGGAGAGTAGGGAGGTTGGCGAACGGTTGTAATTCCATGTTTGGCTAAGAACGTGTGGATCAATTGGGATGAATGTGCTGGGGCGTTGTCATGATGGACGTGCCAGTTCTTCGCTGTCCACATGTCTGGTCTTTTGCGCCGGACTGGGTCACGGAGTCGCCTGAGAACATCTTGATAGTACTTCCTTGTCACTGTTTGTCCTTCCGGTGCGTACTCGTGATGCACAATTCCACGGGCATCGAAGAAAACAGTCAGCAACACCTTGATTTTGCTTCGCACCTGCCGCGTTTTCTTCGGTCTTGGAGAATCGGGATGCTTCCATTGAGACGATTGCTGTTTTGTTTCTGGGTCGTACCCGTACACCCATGACTCATCTCCAGTTATCACGGAATTCAGATACCCAGGATCAGTGTCGGTGGTGTCCAGAAGGTCCTGTGCAATGTCAAAACGGGTGTCTTTTTGTTCCTGAGACAACAACTTGGGTACAAATTTAGCAGCCACTTGTTTCATGTTCAAATCGTCACGCAAAATTGCATGTACCCAAGTTACTCACTCCAACATCTTCTGCAATCTCCCGCACTGTCAAACGGCGATCTGCCATCACCAAATTTCGCACCCGCTCAACAACAGCTGCATTCCGAACAGTTTGGGGCGTGCCGCTACGCTGCTCACTCTCGACTGATGTGCGGCCATCTTTGAATCGGTTGAACCATTGTTTAATTTGTGTTACACCCATCGCATCTTCTCCAAACACCTGCTGAATCTTACGAATTGTTTGGCTTTGAGAATCACCCAGCCTTTGACAGAATTTGATGCAGTATCTTTGCTCAATTCGTTCAGTCATCTTGCGAGAAACACTAAATCCGACGAACACTACCAACAGCACCTCACTTCGTGACCACCAGCTCACGACTGGCACACGCAAACGCGGTGAAAAAATTCAAGCATGCGCATTAAGGTTCCTCCTTCCACCGTGCACGCTGGCGCCGCCTGAGAATCACTACTTTGCGTGGAAAAAATTAAGGTCGGATACTTTTTAGACAGGCCTCGTACACTATACTGTCCCGGGCTTAAGCCCTGTAGTAGGTGCAAATAAATAAATAAACAAAATTTGGTAACTTTTAAAAGATGTGTGTATACCTTTAAATGGATGAATAGATTTGTAACTATTGGCTGTAAGAATGGTTAACTGATTTTTACAAACGTTGTTGATTAATCCCAAGTTCGCCACACACTTAGAACGAGACAAAATGGTCATAGGGACCGCCAAGGATTTAATGAACTAAGCGTCTACTGTACAGTGTTGCCATATTTCATAAATTCTAGGCTGTTCCGATTTAAACTATTCTTCGATAATCCTGTAAGATTTTTAATTAAAAAATTTCTAGTAAATAAAATGATGAAGCAAATTTTTCTTCAAACGAAAATTTAAACAAACGAAATAGTGAATGAAAAAATTCTGGAATATATTTTCTGAAGCAAAATAATTTTCAAAAATAAATTCAGTAAGAAAAAATAAATGATCTTTAGCGATCTTATTTATCAGTTGCTAAATGTTACTGGTATTGTACTTGTTGCTCTTATATTAGAAAACTGTACAAGGTTAAAAATAAATACCAGTAGCAACAGAGTGG
Organism: Thermobia domestica; assembly: GCF_964235325.1. Lineage (NCBI taxonomy): Eukaryota > Metazoa > Arthropoda > Insecta > Zygentoma > Lepismatidae > Thermobia > Thermobia domestica. The sequence goes on from NC_137456.1 coordinate 186,807,195, forward strand.
TTAATAATTTAACCTACCACACTTCCTTATCATTAAATTGATATACAAAAATGACAAACTTCTAAAGATATTTCATTTACTAAAAGATTTTAGTTTGAATTTCTTTTTGTAGTTCAAAACTTTGATAGTCTACTAATTTTTTGCATATTAAATAAGCACTTACATTATATCCCGCAAAAATATTATTCTTTTATACTTAGAGAAAAATATCAAAGTAACATTTTTACCAAACAAACAAGAAAATCAAACTAAAAATTTCGAACAAAAATTTCGATAATGAAAAAATACAAAACGAAAAATTTTACAGCTACAGCTAAAAAAAAGAAAAGAAAAAAAAGCAAAAAAAAAACACACATATTTTATATATATATATATATGTCAGAGAGAGAGAGAGAGATACAAATAAAACTAGAAATTGTCAAACGAAAAGTCTTCTTCAAATTAAAATACCTAAGTAACTCATCATGACATATAATTTCAAACAAAATTCTTTGAACTGCCTCATAACTCGATTTACCCTATTACTATCTAACCAATTGTTTTTAACTACTTCAGCTAAAAGAGATTTCATACGGTTCACTCCAACATCAGATTCTGCTGAAACATTCAGATTGAGACACGAAAGACCTGTGATCAATTTATGATTTAAAGGTGACTTCTCCAGAGACTTTCTGTAATTTCGGCGAAAATCTCAAATGTCTAAATTTGTTCTAAATTTCTTGAAGGTAGTAGTACATGTGGTAAAATCAACGTCAACATTTTTAACACGGAGATAATTTTCTTCATTTTGCTCATCATGAACTATACGACCTAAAAGCTTCTGGTCTTACAAACTTATTCTAAAAATGAAAGTATAGAATTTCTTTATTTTTTTTTCCTGTAAATACGAAGGTTCAAGTTGATCTGTTTGAGTTATTTTTCTATAGTGAATCTTAAATTACCATGTATGCTATTAAATTTAGAATTATAAATATATTCTTCGGTGTATATGATCAAACAATCGTTAACATATCGGATGCACTTTAATTTTTCAAGTTTCAAAATTTTAGTTTTAAAACTCATTACTATGTTGAACAAAAAAGATGAAAGTGGACTTCCCATAGCCAGACTTTTATTTTATTTACAAATTTTGTTCTTAAGCCTTAAACACATGTTTTAAGGTAATCTTGAACATTTTTGAAACTTCGTGAACAATCAAATAAATCCGAATGCCTGTTTTTCAGTAACTAATGTTGGGTGCACTGAATAGCCAAACTGATTGGAAAGCAGTTCAACATAACAACATCTATAGAAACTAATTAAAGATTGTTAGCATGACCACCGAAGTTTTATATGAAAACCTATCCGAACTATTTTTGATCAAAATTTTAATATTAGGAATGTTATCAGTGATGTAGTTTTTCAGTCACTTCGCCAAAACACATACAGGAAAATTTATTCCTGAATAACGAGTCTCAGGACTGCTGAAAACGGTGGGGAAAGAAGGTGAGCTAACTTCCAAACTTTAATTGTCTCCGGGTCGCTTATCCAAGACTCAACGAAAGGAAGATTGATCTTTTCATTGACATCGTTGAGAGGACTGTTTCTGAATAAAGAATAAGTTCTGCTATTTAGTTTAGAGAGAAGTTTATTTTTGTACTCCTTCGGACTAATGACGCTAAAGGTAATGCTCTTGTCCGATTTTATGCTCTAACAATTTTTAACGCAGAGTTAACACTTGAATTCTGAAATTAATCTTTTTAAATAATTATTATGTATGGCATATTTCTTTACGGCATTATAGCCCAAAGTAAAATGGCATTCTTCAAGTTTTTTTTTTTTTTCCCTCATTTTTAAATTTTCTATTAAATAAGTAACCTTTTCGGTGGAAAACAGAAAAAGTAACAGATGATTTTCTGGAACACGCAGAATTTGAAATTCTTATTGAAAATTTTGTTGTATTTAGTATCTGCAGAGTAAGTGAGATTGTAAAACAACTTTCGTAATTTGTCGAGTGAGTGTTCCGGATATAGGTAGGTGGAATCTTTAATTCGTTTGGAGAATTATTTTCAATGTACATCTTATTTACAGACGTAGGGGAAGCAATCGAAGTTGGACTAAAACCTATGGTTGATTACTGTTCGATGATCAGGTTCCAGCAATATATAAACTCAGAATCAATCTTGACTGGGTGATCTGAACCCTCACAAACTCGAATTTAGGCCTATACAATTTCTAGGGACAAACTGTCTTAACGGATCATCATTAACATTAATGGAACAGTTTAGGTGATAAATGATTAGCCTATGTAGGTCCTACAGCTGTTCGAACATTAAGAACGTCATTTAGAATGTTATTTTCTTCACAATCTTTGGTTCTGGTCGTGTAATAAGGGATTCCTGAGCTTGATCTATGTATGCAAGTTAAGTTGCGCGAGCAGAATCCTCCAATGCTATCTTTAAGTTCTGTGCCTAAAATGTTGTAACATTTCATGGAGCAAACTCTTTTCGTTCACCATTCTGCTTTTAAAAACTGTTATTAACAGAACTTTCTAAATTTGTGGGAGACCAAGTGCAAGGACTTTTGTTGAGTTCAAATGAGGAATTACATGACTTTGGATACCTTTGTAAATTTAGCACACATAATATGACTGGATTGACTAAATCGGTTCATTATTTCTTATTCTTCACACCAGAGTTGGCAAAAACCATGTTTTTTTAAAAAAAAACCAATAAAACAGTTTTTTTGGTTTAAACTCAGTTTTTTTTTTCTTTTTTGTTTAAAACAGGTTTTTTTGGTTTAAATAATTTTCTCTATGTATTTATATCACATATGGACAGAAATAAGTTTCTTTCCCCTTGGTGTTATTATACAACAATCGGGTTACGCTGGAAGGGATTACATAAGCTTAAAGCGAAATCCAAACAACTTCTCGGCTTACAACCGAGAGAAATTGTGCTCTATTTGAACTCGAAACCAGGATTAACTGGCGATACGTCTGCCGACACACTCACGAAGGACTCCTGATAAAAATACATTGTACTGATCTTTACATACTTGTTAATATAACTGTCAAGAGCCATTTCAGAAGGACTAAAAAATAAACAGTTGCACAAGTAAAACCATTGTACATAATTACATATGAACAATTTCAAAATACTGCAGAGTACAGAAGAACTAATTTAGTCCAAGTTAGTTTACTATGATTTTTATTAGTCCAAGTTAAAGAAAAACGAGTTAATTTGCATATCAGTAAGAAAAATGAATAAAGATACAAATTATTTGAATCCACTGGTTCTGACCCATTTATACATAAATAGATACCAAAGATACTTCTGATTTCAATAAATGGCTCTCGTGGGATTTGTGTGTCCCCCCCCCCCCCCCCCGTACGTCATTTCGATGTATTTTATCAATAGTAAACATTATTAAAACGAAACAATATTTAGAATTTTTCTTTAATTGCAGCTGCATAATAATAATAAACTACACGAAAATCACAAAAGAAACATTCATGAACTTATATATACAAAAGTGACTTTTGCAGTATAATCTCTTTGAGTAATGAATGGGGAATTTAGGTCTCAATGTAATACGAATAATATACGAGAGTGAAACGTGATGGCCCACAAATGTGTGTTCATCAAGATTTTACGAACACTTACACTTTTACGAACATTTTTCGTTTTTTGGTTTAAACCAGTTGGTTATTTGAAAAAACCAGCTGGTTTAAACCAGCCAACCTTGCTTCACATGACTGCGATCGATTGCGAATGTGTATTGAATGACGACCTTATAATGTGCCAAAGTTTTACATTTTATTTAGTGTTCATGTTTTATCTGCCTGGGATAAGTTGGCTTAACAACGACCTACATGTTTCAAGTTCGGCGGAAACACTGAGAAGAGTGTTATCCGATTTATAAGACATTAACTTTACTTCAATACACTTTTACTATAACGTCTTTTGAACATATATAATACTCGGGTGAAAGAGGATTTTCATTATTGTCTTCATAATACTACGCTCGAATATGTACCAAGTCTGTTATGTATCATACAAAAGTAAACAAAAAGATGCAAGTAACATCTATGGGTCATTCCATGTGAAATCAACCAAGGCCAAAACCTCATGATATCCGATTTCGATTAAACTTGGTGTATATGTAGGCCCATATGAGAGATGACCATGCACCAAATTATAGTCCTGTACTCCCTGTAGTTTCAGAGTACAAGGTGGTGAAAAATGGACAAATCCGATGTTTTTGTAGAATCTTGTTAGCTTCAATTGGTCATGTCTCACGTAAATATTGAACTAGAGAGAAAAATAATATACCATTTTGAAGAAGAAAGAATAGGCTACAAGGTATGTCAGGAACATTTATTTGAAAATTAAATATCATTTTCCGGGAAAAGTTTGGATCAGTGGTATCTCAAAAAGAGCTCATTTGATTTCGTTGAAATTGGCTATGTTCGGCGTAAGTGTGCCAAACGTCAACTTGCGCCAAGAATAGGCTTGGAGTCAACAATGATTTTCATGTGACCATCTCGGGAGAGACACCTTGGGTGCCAATGTGGTAACTTGCCAATTTGTCAATACTGGTGAAGTAAGGTGTAAGAAATATTTAGCTATTACTGACTTGCTGAAAGTGATCAATTGTTATGGTGACCGTGTTGTGGCTTCTTCCCTCTCTTTGTTGCTTAGAGTGTATGTACGGCCAGTTGCAGTTATGGGAACAACAAGAGAGATGATGTCACAAGCAGGCAGTGAGAGCACGTCTGGTATCTCTGGATATACAAAGGAAGGATTTTGACCATTAGGTCTCAGAAAACACAACTTTGCTGTTTCATGTGTCTCGTCGACTTGCAAAACACAAGTAAGCCACCAGAAGCCATCATAGGTGAAAGTAACAAAGCCCCTGATTCTATCAATGGTGATGCCAGCTTCGGAATCATCTGCTGCAATTACTAACTCTTCCTTGAAATCTGGCTTCGAAGAATATAATAGTGCCTCATTGCTACCTTTCTTTGAGACGCAGGATCCAAAGTGAAATTTACGGGTTCCAGGAATTTGTCGAGCTGCATCAAATCTGTCCTTTAGGTAGGTGGCTTCCTCTTCAAGTTCCCCCTCTGTGCAGTACACATACACCATTTTAGAATCCTTTATATCACTCGTGGCCCACCTGTACAATTGGCGTGGAGTCATGATCTGATTTGTGCACGGTCTTTGAAGGCTTGCTTTTGCAGCACTTCTTTTCAGTGCACCTCCAATACCATCACATACTTCCTTGTCATATACGATTGTAAAGAAATGCCACCCACATGCCACACCATAATCGTGGGAATGTACACAGATGTTAATGAAGTTTTTCTGCTTCTTGTACTGAGATGCAGCTCCATCACAGAAGTACTACAGAGGGACAGGGCTAAAATTTGGTGCATGATCATCTCTCGTAGAGGCCTACATGTACACTAAGTTTCATCAAATTCCGATGCGACTTTTTTTTTTTTCCTGAAAATTTGGTTGATTTCACATGGAATGGTTCTTATGAAAGTACATCTGGAAGTGTTTTTGCACTGATTAATGATACTGAAAGAAACTATAAATCTTAAAATACGGTAGATATTTTTCAATATAGAGTTATTTTACTATAACTCTTCGTATATATTAACGTTATGGAGTAAATCTCACTAATTCTAACTGGTATGTGTCAGTCATGTTTCACTGATTTACAGACGAAAAGTTAATAATTATAGTACTATTACACGTAAGCAATTTCGTAACAATAGAAAATCCTATTTAGATAATGAAAGCATAATAAAATTACCTTCAGTATGTCTTTTTACTAGTTTTTCACTTCTTAATAGCTTAGGATGACAAAATACTGATTTTCTGATTAACATACCTGCAACTATCTGCGTTCTGACATCTACAACAGGAACATTATATATTTTCTCAAGATAATTTTTAACATCATAATTAGTCATTTCTTTAGACACCATAAATTGCACCATGTTAGATGGTTGACTTTGTTTAGGTTTTATCAGCTTCATCCAGAAGTTTGGAAGAAACACCCGTAGTTGTGGATTTCCTTTCTGATACAAAGGATACCTGTAAATAAGAATAATAATAATAACATGGAGAACAAATTTATCAATCGGGAAAATTTCTCCTCCTACCATAACTCTCTTACATTCATGACTTGTGTACGATTGTCTTTGGAATGAATCACGCTCTGGGAAATTTTAAGAAAATAAAAATCATAGCAGGACCCAGGGGTGTACTTCCATGAAAATGCCTCCAAAAAAATGACACTTTCCTTTGCCTTCGGACTTTTCTGAGTTGTTGAAATACGGTTAATAGGTGTCTATATAGATATAAATTCGCACTAAAAATATGATGTAAAATTGGTGAAAAAAAAAGTTAAGATTACCATTTAGGATGCTCCTGATTGACCCTAACAACTTAGATTCAGAGATTGTCTTTCGAGTAAATCAGGCTTTGAAATGATAACATATGTATGCTTCTTGATCCATAAATTCAGGTACATCCGGGAAATTTCTCAGAAAAAATATGTTTGTTTCGCAATCTGGTGTTCCTGTCTGGCTTCAGGGTTAGGTATTTGCACTACATCTACCCCAAAAATTACGTATGCTAGACTATATTTCTATCCAATTTCATTGGCTTACGATTAGTAAGTACGAAGATATATTTTTCTAAATATACTGCACATTTTGAAATATGCAATCACTTAAGAAGTTCTTGCTAGTACCCTTAATTAACGTAGGTTCATATTTTGTACGTCACTATCTTCAGAGTGGTACAGGTTATCGGGTATCACATGCACGTGCCACAATCCACAAACTCGAGAATGAACATTTTCTTGAAAATGTATTCTTTTAAATCGGTACGCCACGTTGGCGCTCCAGGATCAGGTACCTGAATAAAAGATATTCCGAAAAAATCTACATTCACTAGTTTTTTTTTAAGTTTTATTGACATACGCTATACCAAGTTTGCCAAGTTGACTTTCGAACAAAACAAGTCAATTTTTGTACAAAATACCTTGTATTTCTTGAGAGAGAAAGGCGAGGGTGATGAAGTGAGAAAGAGTATATTTTTACATTTCTATGATAGTTCGTAACCCTGCGTGTAAGAAGACTGCATAACCCACATTGTGAATATAATTAAGTGTATCTCATTACCAGCAAAATAACAACACCTGTTTCTATTTTGACGGTAATACAACAATTTTAGTAAGGTTAAGGGCGTGGTTCATCATCCAATATAGACCATGAATTTTAACCATAGGACCGTACTTAGTAATTTTCTTGTTAAATATACCTTATTATTTCACTGAAGCTAATGGTTAGGACTTGCAGTGTTGAACCAATAATGTGGGACTTTCCGCACAAAGAAGTAGCGGAACTTGGGGTCAAGAAAACCAATATTAATAGAATTCTTCCGAACAAATGCAGTGATTATGAATTACTTAACTGAATGTTTGCCATCCGATCGGCCATAGACCTCCACTGATTTCAATGCTACAGTTTATCACCATTAGTAACATTTAATTTTCTTGCACAACAATAACTCGATAAATGAATTATTTTAAATTTCAGCTTTCACCTGGCAATTTGATAATCAAAATATGATCATAACTGCTGTAGAGGTCTTAAGGCAACATACAAGGGCTGGATATAACGTAATGGTACTGTTATAATTCGTACGGTACCTGACTTTGTGTGCACAAAATACTTGATACATTCCTTCAATGTAATCGCGTCTCATCTATATCACCTTCAGCTACATGTGTGGAAGGTGTCATACACCGTCAGAGTGAATCTTTGTTGATGTCCCGCAAGGACTGCCATACAACAAGAATCATGGCTTCTTTTGTGTCATAGTGCTTCTTGCAAAATTGTTCCTTCATTTTGGCGAAAAGTTCGTCACGAAGTCACCATTGTTGTGCACTGCGTTCACGACGCACTTCAATCTTGATCCACGCACATTGTTCGTCTTTCCGCAACATAATTTCCACTTTCATCTTCTACTTACGGAACTCATACTTTTGACTAGATAACACAATCATTACCACTCGCCTCAGATTTCCTTATCAGCTAAGGAACTCTTGTAGCGCTAAGATACAGCCTTCTGACGTAAGAACAGTGTTGCCACTACTTTTTATCCAACCTATGTAAATAGAAGCAGGCGTACTTTAATAAAAATAAAGAAAAGAATTAAAAAAAGTCAAAGATTTGTCGATCAGTTAATAATTTACAATGCAGTCAAAAAGTTCTGTATACATCACTATAACTATAGGACATACGGCAACGATTATCTCACCAATTCAAATTCCTGCGCGCACACACACACACACAATAACAGGCGAGTCCGGAAAATAAGGTTAAAATGGCTAATATTCATTCAAAAAAATGTGTATTTGACAAAATGTCTACTACTACATATTTAATGATACAGGGGTAATTGCTGCCATTGTCCAAACACTTGTTACGTCGAGCTTCTAACGTCTGTACCTCACAATCACAATATTAACTTTTGCTGTTGGAAACTTATTACAATTTCGTTTTTGATCTCTTTATGGTCGTGAAAATCCAACAAAATGTTTCCACGCACGGAAACAAGTGCTTCGAGAGTGTAGCACGGTGCTAACCTCGTATCTGAAGAAAATGTACGATATATGCACTTCATGTGATGTGACTTGGCGCAGCCATTTTAAACACATATTATTCGCACTAGATTCCATGTAGCAGAGTGGAAAGTGAGACGTTGACAATGAACCTCAGTATAGCCAACTTACACACGAAAATATTACTTGCTGTACCCTTACTTTACGGATACACTTCGTACATACTTGCTCCACTGATTCTGTTATTGTTCAATCACCAGCGGAAAGTTTCTTCAGGAATATCCTGGAATTAAGCCGTCACATTCCATTTAATCATTTCCATGGTTGCAAAATTCGTTACCTTTAGCCCCATTATCACATAAAGAGGCACGCAACATCTGACGCAGAGTGAGATTGAGGGTACGGTGTTGGGGTATGATAGGGACACTTTTCTCAGAGTAGTCCAACACAATAAAGGAAGTGTGGAATTGTGATACAGATACTTTTCCTCTTATTTGTCGCACTGTTTCCCTCGAACTATATCCCATAATCTCTGCAAAACTTGGACGTATAACCAGTGGTGTCATTCAAATAATTGAACAACCGGTTCTACAATTACTATGTATTTAACAACTGGTTTTATGATAACTGTAAGTTGAATTAGTATTAATATTATTACTATATGATATTTATTCCAATGATATTAGTAATAGTGACTAGAATTAAGTCATATAGTGTTTATTTTCAATACCGACTTTTAAAAATAGTACTAAATTATTATTATTATTGTACACTTATCACTAATCGTTGTTACTGTAATAACTGCAAGTTTTAACGTATTATAATTTAACAATACCAGAGCCAAAAAACCTAAAATTCTGCTATATGCTCTTAGAGTAAATAAAGCGCTCCTTCCAAAACATCATGAAAAAAAGGTGTCACTAGATGTGATGTGTTGGTTGAACTGACTTGAAATGACTCAAATTAGCGTTACAGTAGGATATATCAGTGTTACGAACAAATTTGATACAGCGAGAGAGGTTGCATACTCTGTAATGAGTGCGGAGTTGGCAACAAATAACACTGAAAACGTATTACTTTTGCGCAGTTATATAATATGAATGCACATACACTTAAGGAAAATGAAATAAAAAAGAGCACATGTTTGAGAATAATTATTAATAGCAAACAAGAAAAAAAAACAGCTCGGACAAAACTCCCCTCCACTGCTGATATGTAAGATGCCGAGGCGTAGTTACAGCAGCTAAGGGTTAATCTCGGTACGATACACTCATTGGCATACACACACACATATACAAATAAATAAATAAACATGACAAAATGCAGAAACTGAAATGAAACTTCACGGATTCCAAGGCCATACAACTTTGATAACAATATCAGATCAATTCGACAACGAGTTTGGTTGAACGACCGTGATACGTGTTGCATATCGGTAAGTTGCTGCGGATATGAATTAACGAGGATTGGAAGTGAATCGTAGAGTCTCCTATAGTTGCCTGATGCAACTCAACCCATAGCTGCTGTAACTACGCCTCGGCATCTTATAGATCAGCTGTGGCGGGGAGTCATGTCCGAGCTGGTCCCAAACATATACAATAGGGGAAAGATCAGGTGACCTTGGTGGTCGGAGACGAATCTCAACATGGCGTAGACAGTCCATAAACACATGTGCTGTGTGTAGCTGAGCGCTGTCTTGTTGGAAGAATGTACTAGCCTGCTCTAGCAGGAGGATAACACATACGGACGCAGAATCTCACCTACGTATCGCTGTGCAGTCAAGGTTCCGCGATTACTACGAGAAGTGACTGAGTCATACATGATGGTTCCTCATATGATGGCAGAAGAAACGCCGGTGTGACGTTCCACAATATTCGATGGATATGAACTCTCCCTTTGGCACTACTACACACGTGCACGATGGTCATCTGTCGTAATGCAGAATCGAGACTCATCACTGAACACGACGATCCGTTGTCATTCCTGAGGATTCTGTGCTGCCCGGATGCGACACCACTTTACACGTTATCATTAATGCACTAGTGTTAATGGCAATATACGCAGCGGACGGTGTACTCGCAATCCAGCTGATACCATTCGTCACGACACGCTGCGGGATGACATGGTGTTCTACAGAATCTAATACTTGTCCTAATGGCAGAGGCAGACGTCGCAAGGTTACGTAATGCTTTATGCACAATGAGACGAAGCTCCCGTGTTGTGGTCTGTCGTGGTTTATCGGAACCTTAATGTCATGTGCTGGTGACTTCAAGCATCGAATGGACCCAACAACGGGTCATACTAACATCGAAATGCCCAGCCCGTCTCGTGCAACCTCACGATACCACTCTTTTCGAATGCCGTCAAATGCTGCCTAATGAGGTGACAAAGTATTAAGTATATTTCTTGTTTTTCCTGTACTGTGTTGACTCTCTGCCCCTCTCACGCTTCACGACTGACTGACATGACCAGGGCTGAAATCCTTAATCTGATATAACTGCTGTCTTGTGGTCTGTGGTTGGAGAAGCTGTGTGATGCCATGTTTGGTCACAAAGTCCATGACAACAAAGGCGGTGTGACTCGGCGCATTGTAGTGATGAACGTTTCATAATCCTGTGATTGCTGGACGGAGGCGGGCGACTCGTTTTCTAAGTCTTTCAAATACTTCCACGTAGTGCAGCATTCACAGTCTGACCAGGCGGTAGAAGCTCTCTGTGGACCACTCCTTTGCAGTCAAAAAAAGTTGATCAACATGAATTTCATTTTCGACTTGCTCATGCGGGCTTTTTTCGGGTGAGGTGAAGCGGGGGTGTGCCATTCAGAGCTTTGGCACTTTGTCGCGGGCTTGTACTCAAAAAGCTAAGCAAAACTTCACCACGTAACGCAGCTCTAACAGACAACTCATTGTGTAGATGACAAGGCATCTTGATCACCTTAAACTCGATCTACACTCCGTAAAGGCTTGTAAACGACTGGCGACTGATAGCTAAGATGCTCCCACCAACAAACCAGCAAGATAACATCTCCCTTCTTCACCACGTTTTGGCGGGAAAAAATCAGTCCTACTACTTTCTGGACTAATGTTGTAAAATTTCCTAAAATTTTGGAGAAATTGGGAAAATAACAAAAATCTTTGTATTAGGTTAATTTTACTAGAAATGAAGGCTTTTTTTTTTCCTCTTCTCGAATGCGTGCACGTGTAAGTTAAGAAACATCAATATAAACAATGTTTTTAAAAAACGAGCAATTTCAAATAAAACTGTTGTAATTATTCTTAAAAATTTATAGTCTGCATTCATTTCCTCTATATGCTTTTTAGTCGTTTATTCGTGGTTGAGAGTTAATTGCAGGACTTTAACAGTTGCATACGCATCTACCATCATGAAGCGTTTCTGTTGCAACAAACGAGAGCTCTTGAATGAAACTGCGTTCTTAATGTGCTCTTTGATCTGGTGAAATTTTGATAATTTTAACAAATTTTTTTTTTTTTTTTTAAAGAAACAGCAGTACGCAAATTTCAGTAATACTCATGCACTAAAACATATTACTATTATTTAATACTCCAATATATAGACTTATATATACATCATACACAAAATTTTGTATGTAGGCCTAAACAAATACGTTTCCTAATGTGACAAATTATACAGGGTGTTTCAAAAGAATACCGACAACGTTTGAGAGATGATACCTGACACCAAGATAAGACAAAAAGTATAGACCAACCTGGGTGTACAAATGCTTCCTTTCGGAGTTATAGGCTGCCGAAAACATGAAAAAATTAACTTTTAAGGTTCATAGCTCCAAAACTATGCGATCTACCGTAGTCTGGTTAAGACTTCACTTAGGAACTAGTATGTGTCCTATTCAAATATCTATCTTTCAGATTCCCCCTGTACTTCTGTAATAATTTTGATAGAGGCAATTGGAGAGTACTTGAAATTATATGACCGTAGCCAAACTCTCTCTATAAAAATTGTTTCGTGAGTGCCTTAGGATTCTGAAACATGTATTTTTGAATAGCGCACATATTAGTTCCTAAGTGAAGTATTGACTCGACTACGGTAAGTCCCATAGTTTTGCAGCTATGGACCTTTAAAGTTCAATTTTTCATATTTTCGGCAGCCTGTAACTCCGAAAGGAAGCATTTGTGCACCAAGAATGATCTATACTTTTTCTCTTATCTTCGTGTCAGGAATCATCTCCCAAACGTTGTCGGTGTTGTTTTGAAACACCTTGTATAAAAATGAAAGTGACTATATTTGTAAATCAACATTTGAACCATTAGACCAATTTCGATAAAATTTTCAACATAGATGGGTTTCGGGCCCAGGATGGATTTTATCATTTCACTTTGAAAGTGCAACTTGGAGGAAGGAAGGGGGGATACATACTGAAAATGACCGATATTAGTGTCGAATCCATAGATTTCGAGGTTGCTGAGATGAACAGATGAACAGTGACACTTCCGATGCCGCTTAAATCCAAATTCAGCACTGCAACTTAGGGGAAAGTAGTGTTAATTTATTATGTAGCCAAAACCCACAGGTGAAATCCTCACACCTAAAAAAAGTCCATACGAACATAGGGTGAAAAACGCGTTGTTTCAAAGTTACGGGATGCCGAAATCGAGAAAGTTGTAACTTTGAATCTGTCTAGCTCGAAAACTATGAGAGGTATCAACGGCGGTTAAAGACATATTAGAGAAACTAGTACGCTGTCTATCAAAATAACCAGGTTTCAGAGTTGAGACGTATCGGCGCAACGTATTTTATAGAGGGACCTGCGGTATAGGTTCCGCTCTTCCTTCCCTCTCTCTAAAATCGTATGCGCCTGTACAACCCAACTCTGAAACATGGTTATTTAGATAGACAGTGTACTAGTTCTTCTATATGGTGTACTAGTCACCATTGATCTCTGCAACTGCGAATACTGTAGATTTGACACTAATATCCATCATTTTTTGTTATTTTTACATGTCTCGGTATAACTCCCCCCGTGACCCCCACCCCGCAGTCGAATGGGGTGAATTTGGAAGTTAATGCGAGCGGTTTCACCATTGATCTCAACGACCGCGAAAACTACGAAATCGACACTAGTATCAGTCATTTTCTACTACTTTTACATGAACCGGTAAACGCCCTACCCCCGCTGGTTCGGTTTTTTAAAAAGAAAACGCTTCGTCTTAGTCTGGCGCCTGGACCAAGGTACTCGTGATTTCATGACTCTCGGTCCAGTCGTCTGGTCCTCAAACCGCAAACAGACAGACACACAAACAAACTCTTCAGTTTATTTATATTAGCCTAGCTGAAATACTCATTCTTCGCATCGGGGTTGAATTTGGAAGTCAACGCCTGTGGGAGTATCGCCATTCATTTCAGCGACCGCGAAAACGATAGATCTGACACTAATATCGGTCATTTTGAATTATCTTTACATATCTCGGTACGCCCCCCCCTCCCCCCGCACCTGGATTTGAAAGTCATCGCTAATGGATGTGTCACCATTCATCTCAGCGACCCCGAAAACTATGGATTTAAAACTAATAACGGTCATTTTGGATTATTTCCACATGCTTCGATTATCCCTTCCTCCCCGGTGACCACCGGCCAGCGGCCAAATGGGGTGATTTTGAAAGGTAATGCAATCGCAGTTTCAGTGTTAATCTCAGCGACCACGAAAACTATGAATTCGACACTAATATAGGTCATTTTCTACTAGTTTTACATGTCCCGGTAAACGCCCCTCTGAGACAGAATGGTCATTTTCCACTCGGCTCGTGCTCACTTCTCTCAACTGAGCTCGGACTCACTCGGGCTCGCGAGTCTCAACTGGACTCGCGATCATTTCTCCCAACTGGGCTCGCGCTCACTTGCACTCGCACTCAGTTCTGTCCACTGGTCTTGCACTCACTCAGGCTCACGCTCACTTGTCTCAACTGGGCTCTCGCTCACTTGGACTCACACTCTCTTCTCTCGACTGCACTCGCGTTCGGGCTCATTTCTCTCAATTGGGCTCGCACTCTTTCGGGCTGGGCTCAGTTCCCTCAATTGGGATCACGTATTTCATTGGAGCTCGAGCTCACTTCTCTGAGTTGGGCTCGCACTGACTTGTTTCATTGAGCCCGAGCCTAGTTGAGCGCAAGAGCCATGCTCGCGAGCTTGTACACCTTAATGGGCTGATTAATGGCGTATACCCCCTCCAATTTCAACCGCTGATGGAGTTGTTACAATTAATCGGAGTTTTCTAACTTTTCCTATTTTTGCGGCAGCCCAAACTGTTATCTAAATCGATTTTTGTTAAAATAATGTGAGTCACTTTTATATCGATTTTCATTGTTTTTATTTGCAGAATCTACGTGGATTGAGCTATCATTTAGTTACAAAATAATGTTTTTTTCTTATTCCATAGAAATACCTGACACATTAATACTAAACTTCGTTAAAACAGCTGTTTTTTTAAAAAAAATGAACTAGTCCTACAAGTCATAGGTTGTTTATGCAGCTGAAGTTTGAAATACTGTTGATTGATTATCTTTCACCGTCCCCTTTCATCAGCGAGGCTATATGAGACATGGACTTAAAGTCCGCGTGCTAGCCACTAGACCAGTGGGAGGGCTTGTAATACTGTTGTCCAATGATTTTTATTAGGAATAAATTATAGGAGATTTTTTTTATCGTTTAGTCAGCGTAACGAAGATGTCCAAATTACAGTATGATATACTGATTGTAGATGTGTGGTCCACAATAGGGATGGCCAAAAATTTTCGGATCCGGATCCGGATCTTGCCGGATCCGGACCTAGATCCAGATCTCGGATCCGAATCTCAGATCCGGATCTCGGATCCGAACCTCAGATCCGGATCTCGGATCTGGATCCGAAATTCGAATCTCAGATCTTGATTCGTATCCAAACCTACATCTGAAATTGTGATGATAAAATTGAATATCCAAAATTCGTTAAAGCTTTTTTTTAGGATTCACTGATATAGTAGGTTGCTGTGCTTTTAAATGTTTCCATAACACGTTTGTGTTACCTTTGTTCTTTATTTTATTTTAACCTTGCAATATTTACATGTTGCACTTTCTGTCGAAGTCTCTTTAGTAAAATGTTTCCAAGTTTGATTTCTTCCCATTTCAGAGTATAGTGAACTGTCTGAAAACTGATGTAAATGGTAACAAATTCTTCTGTTTAGGTCCTCTTCGAAACTTAATGTTAGCTTCACATTGAAAATGTTTATTTTATTCTTAGAAAATAAACTTTCTTCTTTTCTCATATACAAATGAAATATCTTTTAGATAAGGCCCTTCTAATCGCAGGGATAGTAGACAAAGCAAACTCTTTATTAATAGTAGTTTCTGACTCACGAGTCCAACCACCAACAAATGTAATAATGAATATCTTTCACTTCGAAGGTATATACAACAAAAAATATAGACTGGTTGGCGTGGAACAACAGTAGATTTTTAAACATACACACGAGAATTTCAGGAGAGCGATATGGTTGTGTTCGTTGTATGACTTTATTACCTAACTTATGGCTTGCCCTTCTGAGGTCGGGAGTTTGTTGAAGGAGTAAATATAAAAGAGATTTCTGTTATTTTTTCTTCACCCTCCTGGCTTCTTTAATCATACATTGCAGGACGTAACCAAAACATATCCATGCATGGTATCATTGAAGCGTTTTGTGTTTTGTATATTAAAGCGTTCAAAAATATTTAACATATTCGCATTTGTTCATGTGATCTCAGGTTCAATTCTCGGTGGCACATACATGAGATAATTGAAAGCTGAAACAATATTTAAATAATATATAGAAGTCAGGAAACTGATATTAAAACTTTAGCTATCTATTGGGACTGTAAGGCTGTAGTTAAATTAACCTACACGTTTCGTGAAGATACATTACGTCGTTATTGTTTATTTACTATAAGTTACCAGATACATCCTCAGAGGCCATTTTACACTATAGTAATCAACAGATGAAAACATTGGAAAAGGAATGAAAAGAAGGTCTCCAGAGCCTTAGATCAAGGTACTAACCTAGCATTTGCCGAGTATAACTGAGGAACAACCCTGGAAAATCCTCAGTCAGGATGGCTGGTCTCCGAATTCGAACCCGGTATTATCCAATTGCGAAGCAAGAATCCTAACAAGTAGCCTGAGCTCGCTCCGTATTGTTATTATTATTTAATTAACGTAATATTTTAAAATTAGTGCAAATTAAACCGTATTTTCTTTATTGCTGATGTTATAGTTAATAAGCCTACATGAGACATCAGTCCCCCATTAAGAAAGAATACTAGAACTGGAATTCAGGAAGCGGGGGTGAAGAGATTAATAAGGATGAGGAAACTATGTACGATGCAAAAACTGAATAATTATGACTTCGTTACAGATATATTCACTTACACACGTCAATTAATATTTCTCTGATACAGTACACTCTTACTTTCTATAGTAGGAAAATGGCCCGCTTTTGTAAACGAACACACTAAGCACGTGCGTATAGGCGCAATGTCCGTGCAAAGAAACATAGGTAAAACTAGAAAAAAGAATAGGGTAAGCGAGGGGAAAATGATAAACCACCCTTCAACTTGAAAAAAAAAAAAAACTAAAAATAACTAAACAGAGCTACGAAAGACGCGAGGCGAATTTTATTGAAAAGATTGTTTTTCCTTAGTGATTAGTTGTGCTAACTATGAACATGAATTAAAAAGAAAACAAGTAGCTAGCTCTGAGTTTCCAAAACTAGTTGAAAAGAAAATATTGGATAACATTTAATAATAAAGAAGCCATTTATGATAATTAAAACAAACTAAATTCTTGGCACGACAGTCCTTTGGTTCCTACCAGCGGGCTTACGTTGAAAGTGGGGATGTGTAGTCAACGCATCGACACCCGAAGTCCCTAATGCCGGCTTTCTAGACTAGAATCCGCTACCTCTTACTTAAGATAACTCCCCAATTGTCCTCGCGATGCTGGGTCAACATCGAAATTGTTGAGTGCCTCTCCGGGAATTGAACCCATGACCACGGGCACCTAAGGCACGCTCTCTGTCTTCTATAGACGAAAAGCTATAGTTACCCACATTTCCTAATACAGAAATAAGTTCTAATTCTCTAATAGCTGCTGATGATGATAATCAAGGTTTACCGAAGCATGATCCCAAACCCAAACTGAGATATTGATGTCACTGGAATGCCTGAAAAGTCATTGGAAGCCGGCTATTTTGAATCGATGTTTTTTTTTTCACATAAAAAGCCGGCTTTTTTGGGGGAAAAAAACGAGAATTTTGGAAATTTTGGCTTTTTTCATTTTCATGAATTTTCTATCTAAATAGCTATTCTATAGTTAGATAAGAATTCCATGACCTAAATACCATATTTTGCCCTGAAATTCACCATCAAGATGGATGGAACACATGTTTTACGAATTAAAGCTAACATGAAGAATGTAGTATTTGAGGGCAATTTTACAGGCTATTTTAACTTTATTTTAACTTTTGAGTTATCGACATTTCTTTTCTTCTCTAGATTATTTTAGTTTGTCATCCGTGTTTCATTTCTAAGAGCTTAGTACTCTAGCTTCTAGCGCAAAAGTTAAACTTACGTTTTTCTAAATATCCGTCAAAGCGTACGTTTTTCAATATATCCGTCAAACCATACTTCCACATTTCTGTTATACTGTAGCTGTGCAATGATTTAGCAATAATTTTCGGGATACACCCTTCAATACCAATTTATACAAATAATCAGTAGCGGATTTAGAAAAGTACTTTGGGAAGGGTTTCTCTGATTGTTTCATTTTCTAAAAAGTCCTAATTTTATTTGGCAGGTGCTTGAAGTTTATGAGTACAGGCATAACTAATATTTCGTTTCGTTTATATGTTTAGCAATAATCTTCCGGATACAACCTTGAAGATCATTTTATACTGAGAATCAGTGGTGGATTTAGAAAAGTATTTTGGGAGGGGTTTTTCTTACTAATGTTTAGTTTTTCTAAACATTCGTAATTTTTATTTGACGGGAGCTTAAAGTTTATGAGTAAAGGCATAACTAATAGATATTTCGTTTGTTTTAGACATTCCGTAACTTTGGGGAACAGGCTTCAGTCCGAAAAACTGCCCCCCCTAATCTTCGCAAAACCGTCACTGCTGGTAATTAGTAATAATAACGATTTATAAACAATAAGAAAGGAAGCCGGCCAACTCACGGTACACGCACTATTTCTACATTCACAGATGGAATGAAGAAAAGCTTCGTCAGAATGGTCGAATGCTAGATTGAATCCCGGACTTTCCAATAGAAGCGCAAAAGCTAACCACTCAGTCACGTTTGTTGTGCAGTTGTATTTAGCTTAATTTAAATATATTTCGTAGTCCTTTTCTTTGGGGGGGGGGGAGTTCCGTAATGATATGTTGAATCCCTCTTGTTAAAAATTTAGAACACTTGAGGATGGGGTAAACCGTGATGGTGGTTATATAAAACTTAACTGTAGATTTTCAAGAATATACAGAACCAAAAACTCTAGATGTGCAGCCTTTAAGTGTATCATATAAATATAAGTATCTCTTATGTTTTATTTTAATTTTATTTTGTTTCAAAAAGAGGGTATGAAATATTTTGAAGTAAAAATACTACATACAATTTTGCTAGTTATTTGTGTATTTTTTTAAAGAAGTGTTTACTTTTAGGGTTGGCTGGTTTACATCAGCTGTTTTTCTTTCTTTTCTTTTTTTTTAAATAACTGGTTTAAACCAAAAAAATAAAAAGAACGAAAAATGCGAATCGTATGAACTTCATGGTGACGTTTCCACATATCAAACCATCTGCATTAGTTTTATTTCCTTTTCACCTTTTAATTACGGTGTTCCATGTTCAATTCTCGGTCGAACCACAACCCTTTTTCATACGTAAACCAAGTAGCGGTTCGGATGTCACTTTAAGCGAAAGTCTTCTCCTTAGTAACATCGGTATTATGTAAGGATGTTGAAATTTAATTGTATATTTCTGCTTGCCTGAATGACTGTTTTATAAAGAAGCCAGAGTTGCTTAAATATATTGATAGAAATTGGCAAAATTTATCGATTGCCTACGTAGCTTCCAACATTAGCTTGGATTGGACTTTCAATGGTATCTACATACTAAATTTGTAATTTAATACCTCAGTTTTAGCGTACTGATTATGATACATTGACCTTAAATTTTACATGCAAAGCAATAACAGGATTTTTCCGTTATTGTTTTACATTTAAAATAATGACGGGATTTTCCCGATGGCTAGGGCGGAAGTTTCTTAATTTCAGAAATTTATTGACCGCACTTCTTTAAGCTTATGGGACCTCTTCCAACATAACCACGTTGTTGCATAATAACACCAAGGCGAAACAAACTTATTTCCGTGAATATGTAATATAAATACATAAAGCAAAATATTTAAATCAAACAAACCTGGTTTAAAAAAAAAAAAAAAAAAACTGGTTTAAACTTCCACCAAAAAACGGGTTTCTGGCGTTTTCAAAAACAACCATGGTCCTTGCCAACCCTGCTTACTTTTGTATATAAGAGGTTAAAAAAAATCTTTTTATATACATTGGTTAATCCTTTGGAATTCATAATGTAAATATGTTGAAGTAAAATTATTTGAAATATTTATTTGAAATATTTTTTCGAAATTCACGGTTTATTTTCGAGGTTTTATATTATTATCAGCATCAACCACTAATTAAATGACTTTGTCTCTTATAGAAAAGCAAAACAAAGTCTGCTTTATCAATTTAAAGCAGAATTTTGAAAAAAGCCCAAAATTTCCCAAGCAAAAAAGCGAAGCAGAAAAAACCGAGTTTCTTTCCAAAAAAGCCGTTTTTTTTTTTTCGAGCCCTTGCATCTCTATGGATAAGTGAATTGCCCACTTGTCAGGATGAAGGGCGATGGTGATGTGAAATGGGGGGCTGTCAGAGGTACCACTTATGATAATTGGATTTACAGTAGAGCGTCGATTATCCGAACGTCGGTCAACCGAACGACCGCTTAATCGAACTGTGTACTCGCTCGCACCTGTTACTCTCCCACCCTACCGTCCATCATCCCCCACACTCCCAAACCAAGTTTCCCACAGTAGTCGCCGCACTGAGCCACCGCTGGCGGAACATTGCTTCTAATGGGGCCTTCATAAGGCGCTGCTGACCGGCCAAGCCGGCAGTCGCTGTGTTTCAACAATCAGCACACTTCTGTCGGTTTGGCACTGGCTGTAGAAGTAGCGGCAGTATCAAAGCTGTTCACAGCAACAGCTGCGCCAGCTTAGAGTTGAAGCGTGCCGCCCCCCTGTACAGTACTTCTTTTTGGCAAATAAACATGTACAGTTCGATTATCCGAACAAACCAGTTTTCCGAACACCCATGTCCCCCAATTACTTCGGATAATCGACGCTCTACTGCATAATATTCTATGTTGCCGTAAACCCTCTTCAAGAAGATAACTGTTAATTTTAGCTTTGAAAATGTTACATAAGGAGTTTTATTGCTATCATTAGGTTGCATTAGGAATTATCGGATTTATTTTAACGCTTAACTTTTACATCTCTTCTGATTTATCAATATTTAAATCGTGATTATCCCCTTAAGGTCAATTAGTGATATTTTAAATCATTTCGAACCACTTTATATATGGTTAGTCTTGCTATATGGGAATAACTGAGACCAGAAGCAGTCTACAGGCTAAGTCCAAAAGAATCTTGGCCGACCTCCTGATAAACCACGTCTTTCAGCAAGCCGATACCCATATGAGGAAATCTTCGGTTCAGTGTGAAAGCTTACATAAGAACCAGCACTCTAATCAGTGAAATGTGCTTTGCTAATTTTTATTCAATGTGAAAGTACCTAACTTTATTGCTAAAAAAGAAAAGGCATTTATTTCAAACAAGTCGCCATTACAGTTTTCGTATTTGAACACAACACTCATGAAAAGTCATGTTAAAGCGCAACTTGCCCCTGAAAAAGAATATTTATCTGGTTTTAGTTTCTCGTGTTCCCCAAAGTACCGGCACATGCAGAATTAGTGCTCGCCTTCCGCTCGCATTACCTAGGTAAAACGTCTACGATCTTGGTACTAGCACTTGTTTCGGTGTCCAGATCTCAAATATTTATCTTTCAGCCTGATTCTATGTATGAATCCGAAATTTCAAATCTAGATAAGGATCACCAAAATTCATAGTTTATTCTCGGTGCTCATATTGTGATTTACTAAATAATTATTAAATCTAATTGTAAGGTATACATTTGATATTTAGAGCAGACTGAGCAAGATAAATATACGTAAAAACTAGTCAATACTTGTCTTAACTGTTTGCTTTCTTAACTGTCAATGAAATAGGTGTATTGAGGAATTTTAAATATTCGAGTTTTATATTCCGGTTTCAAATATGAATATGTGTGTATTTCATCTCAGTCCTGCAACCGGGTGGACCTAGATTCGACATTCGAATTCTCATCCGGGTCAAATCAGATTATTTTTTAGTAAGGCAAGCATTTGATCTTTAGTGTAGAATGAAGGAGACAAATAGACTTGTCAATATCCGTCTTAATTTTCTGTTTTGTTCTTCACTGTCAGGACTTCGTGAAATTACTTTCGGTGAATTTTTGATATTCAGGTTTATCACAATTTGGGTGGGATGTGGGTTTGGATAAGAATCAAGTTCTGAGATCCGGATTTCGGATGCAGATCCGAATTTCGAACCCAGATCCGAGATCCGGTTCCAAATCCGCATTTCGAACCCAGATCCGAAATCCGAGATCCGGATCCAGATCCGAAATCCGGCCAGTCCACAACCATTGTGTGGTGCACAATCCAGTATACACCTTCTGAACCGCTGTCACCAAGGCATTCAAAGTGAACGTGTTAGTGCTCTGAAGAATGTTTACCCTCCCCCTGACCCATCCCCATTGTTAAGAAACCAACTATCCAATCCCGAGTCAGTGAAGCGGATATCGACCTTGGCCGATGATAATTTTGTGCTCAGGATCTGCATGAATTAGTAAGTACAACAAAATTAGTAAGTCCCAGGTATGTTAAAAGC
Source organism: Thermobia domestica (assembly GCF_964235325.1). Classification (NCBI taxonomy): domain Eukaryota; kingdom Metazoa; phylum Arthropoda; class Insecta; order Zygentoma; family Lepismatidae; genus Thermobia; species Thermobia domestica. The sequence goes on from NC_137456.1 coordinate 186,829,899, forward strand.
AGACCTTCACCTTCAAGTTTTATTGCACTGCCAAGCCTCGAGGCTCATTCATTGTCGTGCTCTGTAGATAATAGCTATGTATCCGAGACTATGCTTCAAAACCATACACTGAGAAAAAAGTGTACGTGGCGTACGTAAAACTGGCGTACGTGTTACATTTGTAAATCCTGTAGTTCTTGGACTGCAAACGTACTACAAACGCACTGCAAACGTATAACTGAAAACGCATGTTTTATAATACTTTCTGTAAGTGTTCCATGTGAACGTACTTTCCGTATGAAACAATATGGGCGGTCAGGATCTCATGTACAAATGGACGTATATAACATACATATATATACAGGGGTGGATTTAAGGGGGTGAACCGGTGCACGTGCACCGCTTTCGTTGTAAATATACACTATCTAATATGAGAAACTAGCAACACTTTCCGAAACTTTCTGTCGTCATGTTTCCGTTTGGGGATTAAAAGAAAGAGGAATTTTGCAAAAGCAATAGTTTAAGTTGATTTTCTGAATGTTCAAGGAAACGGATTCACCAAGTAAAGCACATTTGTCAAGTAGGGAAGAAATAAGCCAGGAAGAGTAAAGAATTTTCCCTGCATATCGTTTGCGATTCTCTTTAAATGTCGCGGACATAAGCTCATCGGCATTAAGCTCACCTATGTTAATGCAAAAGCGGACACAAGATTATCACCAATAATATAATTGTGTTATAAGATAATTAATGTAATAAAGAATACAATAATGATAACTAACTATATTTATAGGTTAATTAATTTAATTGCAAAGGAAAATAAACCTGAATAAAATAAATACAAGTAAGCAATGGAAAAATGGCAAACGGACAATATGACAAAAATGAAAACTAGACTTTGAATATTAATATGAAGTAGATTTTGAATATTCAAATATAAATTGAAAACGGATTTGGACAAACAAAAGAATACTACTTCCCTTTACTGAAGAAAGCATTCTAACCCTCTCCCCTATGCTGAAACCTTCGGTGCAAGAAATTTTGCAGCACAGAAATATCGGAAAACGATTTTGGGGAAAAGGTATCTCCTCCTTTTTCTTTTTCCTCTTTTTTATTTTCGCTATGGCTGAAAGTGTCTGAGATATATTTAATTTCGCTTTAGAAAAACGTATGATGGGAATTAAAGATGTATTAAAATCTAGACTTTGACTAGCAGTAGGCCTAATTTAGTAGAAAATAGAGCTATTAATGCTATATATCAGTTGTCAGATATAAAAATAAAATAATAAGGATGTTGCAGGGTTTAATGTATTAAACGTGAGCGGACTTTAAGGAACTTGAAATAAAATGCTCTTGATATTTAAATCTGGGCTTTGACTACTAGTAGGCCTAGTTCCTCAATAGAAAATAGGCTATATGACTAACGTCATATAGGAGTTATCAGACATCAGAATAAAAAATTAAGAGTGTTGCAGAGTTCAAGTCTTATGGCTGACATCACACTTGCAGACCAATACTCATCAAATGAATCTCTTTCTTATTTACTAAGATCAGAACAACTTACGAACAAACAAAAAGCTTAGTATTAGTAAATAAGAGATTCATTTGATGAGTATTGGTCTGCAAGCACGACGGCAGCACTAAGAAACAAGGCCTAAATATATCTGAGTATGATGATTTCCTTTTTAAAAAAAAAAAAACACCAACCCTGTTAGCAAGCAAATTCTATTATGTAAGCATTCATGCCTAATCATGAAATTATTTTAATGCGGTTGATGAATTGTCAGGCTTATAAGAAAAATTTGGTTCGAAAATTTCCAGGGCCAAAATTAGGCTTACTGTTGCCTATGCTTCACACATTAAACTTGCAACATCCCTATTTTATTCTGATATCTGATAACTGCTATACGATATTACTAGCTCTACTTTCTACCGAGTTATTTGGCCTATTTGTAATTGTGGTCAAAAGCTAGATTTTAATATCCAGGGCATTTTACTACAAGTTCCTCAAGGTCTGCCCACGTTTAATACAACGCAACTCCGCAACGTCCTTATTATTTTTTTATACCTCATAGATAAGTCATATAAGATAATAGCTCCATTTTCTGCTTAGGAAGTAACTAACACCTTAATTTCAATATTCGGTGAATTTTATTACAAGTCCCTCAAGGGAGTTTATGTTTGCTATCGGTGAGCTTTTGTCCGTCCCTGTAATATAAGACTGTCGGTGAGCTTATGTCCGACATCCACATTACGCATAGATATCTCTTGTTTTTAACTAACACACAGATTCTTAGGTTTCAATTTTTATTTATTTATATTTTTGTGAGAAGACAGCTTTAGAAGTAAAATTAGAAGTAAAAATTTAAGGAGACATTAGAGGTATTCAACATTCGTGAAATTACAGAACTTATAATAACAAGAGCTAAACGTTTCCCGAGAGTCTGCTAAACGTTTGGTAAGGAAGTAACAGGATCTGATATCAGTAATTATAAGTGTTGGTTAAACCCATTTTATAATAGAACATCTACCTCTGCGGAAGCTAAAAGCAAACCAAAAAGAAAAGGGAAATTTCTCTGATCCCTTTATATCGGTTTGAATGTAACACAACGAAATAATAGTACTTAAGAGAGTATTGCAATATCAATGGTCTCATAGGCTCCAGTAATACTTGCAGGAGTTCCGGCCTATCCTACAGGGATGTGCTAATCAAAACATTAAAAATTAGCGATTTTTGAGAAATTTTGGTAGTGTATACCTCCAGAGCAATAACTTTAATATATAGAGAGAAGGAAATGTAGAAAAATATTTTCTAACTTTTTAAAAATATACTTTTAATCGGAGGGGACTTGTAAGAGAAGTAACACGGATAAAAATTAAAAGACTTTTTGTTGCTTCAAACTAAAAGAAGAAAACTTTCCTACTATAGTAATTGTCGTATACAACAATCAGAGCCGGACTTCAGCGGATTGGACCGATTGCTCCCAGTCGGGTCCCGCGCCAGTGTAATCTACTATCCAGTGCCGTCTTAGCAGCATAATGTTCCCCTGTGGAAAACAGTGTGGCTCCTATGACTAAATTCCTCAAGTAATACATGTAATTAATACATTCTGCTCACGGTACACTCGGCCAAGTGATCATCAGACTGTTAGGCGGCTCTGTTACTCTTGGCTTGTGAAGTGCTCACAATAACATATTGTAATACATGTATATCCATGAACATAAACAAGGGAGCGTATAGCCTGTTGGCCTCTATCTAGAATTTGAGGGAGTGAATAGTTTGTATTAACAAACAAGCAATATTTTCTAAAGTTAATTCTGCAGTAGTTTCTTTATTTCTTTACGTTTCCAACTTCCGATGAAAAAATAGGCCTATTAAGTAATATGACACCTCCATGAATACCGGGATGATATAGTCTTAATGCGATTTCTTTACATGTTTTTCTGGAACTTAGTCCCACAATAGTGTTCCCATTCGGGCCTGCATCTTCTAAGTTCATTAGATTACTTTTTCCTCTTACTTTGAAGCAAGAAACCCTTAATCTTTTAACTTTGTGACTTACCTCAGGAGCAACCTCTACTTTTAGTTATGTATTTGAAAGCATATTGTCCTGCTAAAATACATTAAATATGAATATTTCTTAATTTAGGTCAAGTTTAAGAGTACTGATTAATAAAACTGAAAATTTGAAAGTATGCGTTGATTATAGCCTGTATTTTGTTAAAACAACACCAAAGAAAATTAGAAGTTAATGAAAGCTCAATAAAGATGTTTATCAATGAAATTTACGTCATAACATCAGTTTGAGTCGAGAAGTTATGCGTAATACTTTCGAAAATGGTAAACATATCGTGGTTGAAGTTTTCATCTTTACATTTCTTATGTATATTAAAAGCCGGTTCTTTAATGGCGTAACATAACGGAAAAATAGTACTTATATAAAATGAGGTAATATTAAGGACTACGTCAAAATAGGAAATGTAATTATGTCAATTTACGAAGCTATCGTGATGTTTTGTGTTTGTTTGTTTGGAACTTAATATTCTTTTTCATCAGTGAGGTTATATGAGATCTCGCTCGTCTGAAAGATGAGAATACTTACCACTTATTCACAGTGAATCAACATGAATAAGTGCTGGCAACCCTTAGCTATTTCATCAGGTACGTCCTAATCTTTGCCCACTATATTTTTTAGGAAGTGGAGGGACGCCATAGATATTTTTGGAAGTGGGGGATGATGTCCCCCGTGTTAACTTTGGTTGTAACAAACGACACGCCATCGTTTCAGGGTAGCTTTCGAAAAAGACTTTAATGAAAGGAGGTGTGTGTGTCTTATATTTTGGATGTTGAAATGCTACTTTTTTTTTTTTTTTAAATAGCCCATTGACTTATATGAGGAAGTATTTGTCTTTTAAATAGACGAGATTTTAATCATTCAATTTTACTAATTTCTTCTTCTGGTCTATTTAAGAGTTCCTTGCTTTAAAAATATTCAATGTAATATTGTTTTAGTTTTTATTTATACCGGTATATATTAAAATTACATAATACAGTAGTTAAATTTCGTATAGAATACATTTAAAGATCTCAAGAAGAAGTAGTCAGTAAAATTAACAGGCTAAAACTCTTTTATTTCAAAAAATTAAAACAATGTTTCCTCATATAAATCAATGGGCTGAATAACCATTATGGTGCACGTTATTAACATTCTTAAGACCTCTCCTTTATTAGGATTTAAAGAAGCTACAATTAAATAACACATAACTATTTCGCTCGACTTTTCTATGAACGCACAGCTTCATTATTTGCTAGTAAATAAATGTTCTACTTCGCAAGGTCAAATAGTTTCCTTACTCTATGATCTCAAAAAAAAAAAAAAAAAAAAAAAAAAAAAAACTGGGACATGGAAATTGTTACTAAAACAACAAAAACAAATACCTGCCTCAAACAAATACCATCCTCTCATAATAACCACGAAAAAGTCGGTTCTCTATTGAAAGGTGTTTGAAGTCCTCTGGACAATAAAATGACAGCTCAGACCTCAAGAATGTGCTTTCTCTTTTTGTAAAGTTGTTTCATTCTTCCTTTACAAATCTGCACATGGAATGAACTTCCTATTTTTTTGACTCTAAACCAAATTAGTCCATGTAAGTGTGAAGTGAGCGCGGGCTCGCACTGAATTTAACTCGCGCTCGCATGGGCTCAAGTTCACTTCTGTCAACTGAGCTTGCACTCACTCGGGCTCCCGCTCACTTCCCTCAATTGGGCTCGCGCTCATTTCCCTCAATTGGGCTCGCGATCACTTCCCTCAACTGGGCTCGCGATCACTTCTGTTAACTGGGCTCGCACTCACTTCTCTCGATTGGGTTTGCGCTCACTTATTTCATTGGGGCTCGGAATCGAGTTCAATTATTGAGCCCGAGCCCGGTTGAGCGTGAGTACCGAGCTCACGAGCGTCGGGCTCGCGAGTTTGAACACCTATACTCTGAGAATCCCGTGGTTCGAATTTTGAAAAAAGAAAAAGAAAAAAGGCTTCGTCTTGTACTCGGGCCTAGACCAAGGTACTGGTGACCAAGATTTGGTAACTCTTGGTCCACTCGTCTGGACCCCAGGTCGCACACAGGCAGACACAAACAAATTCTTTATTTTATTTATATCAGATTAGATAGAAAATACGATCCTATTCTGAAAATCAATTAACATTCTTTCCGTAGACTTTACAAACTTATGCCCCAATAAAATTAGATACTACGAAGTACCGTACAGGATGAGACGTGTTCTCTCTTTTTTTCTCTCTCAATATTTTGATGCATAAAGAACACTTCCACGATGAGACGCGCGTATAGGTTTACTTTTGGCGCACCACTAGAAAGAATTGTTGAAAAATTAGAATTTTTACACTATTTCTTTCTTAATATCCCTAAAAGGTTTTCACTGGACAACATGAAAATATCTCACTTGGCATAGATACAATTCAAGAGAGCCACAAGAACAAATCGTTGGAAAATTACAATTCTTTTATGATTCGTCTATAATACGGCTCCTGGATGTGTAGCATAATAACTGAAGTGGAAAAACCCCAAGCCAACCTGTGTTGGGTGACCACTAAAAAGCACGAATGCTATCTAACCAAATCACGGTACGGTGAATGAAGGTGGTGGCCAACGCGATAGCGCGTTCAAGAGAGCAGTTGCGTCAGCGCTAGTGATTATGCGCGTAGGCGAGGGTAGTGAAAAAAGTGGGTTTTGGAAACTATACAAATTTCAATTGCACTCATCATGGTCTGGTAGCCCAGCTTTTTCACCTACATATTTTGCGATATTCTACTCAAATTCGGTCGTTTTATGGTTCCATATGTTAAATTAGATTACCAATACTTAATTCACATAGCATTGCCAAGCGACCGTTAGACAGTGAAAGCGGGTTAGAGCCCCGCACGGCACGTTATTTTCTGTCTATTGTTACGAATCGTTTACTTTCTTTTCCCACATAAGTAACTATAAAGTTCAAGTAGGTAATCTGGCGCTAAACCAGTTAAAATTTTCATCACACCTTACTCAAACATCATTTGCCAGTCACCACTATCAACTCACATCTACTGTAAATCACACTGTTTTTGCCAGTTTTGGCTCCCCATCTCTAAACTGTTACCGGAACGCTGCACTTCGTTATAAACGTAAAATACAGTTTCTCTGCACTGTGCAGAAATATGCAGCTGATGGAAAATAGCATACAATAGCGTGCATGTTTACTTTTGGCGCACCACTCGAAACACTTGTTGAGAAATTAAAATTCTCTAATTTTCCTCTTATTGTTTTATAAATGACTTGCGCCGGGCGACATGAAAATATTTCACATGACATAGATAAAATTCAAGGGAGCCATCATAAGTATTTGTTGAAAAATTACAATCCTTTTACGATTTGCGAATAAATACAACTTCTGGATCTATGCATAAAACCTACAAAGTCCAAACCACAAAACCTGTGCTACGTGACCAGTAAAACACACGAATTCTATCGAACCGAGCCTGAGTAGGGTGGAGCTAGGGGCTCTAATTGTTAGCGAAAGGGTGCGCCCAAAGGAAGCAAGCGCGACAGCGAAGGTGGGTACACGCGTGGGGAGGGTAGTGGAAACTAGTGGGTTTTGACAATGATACGAGTTTCAACAACACTTGTCATGGTTTCATACTGTAGTGCTCCATTTGTACATATACAATACAGATTCTGCACAAAGTGCAGAAATACACCACAGGTGGGAAATAGTGGTGCTGGTGTAGCTTTGGCGCACCACATTTTGGAAGACTTACAGGTGAAATTGTATCCTTTGTATGAAAAGAAATATTCATAAGGAACATATTTCCACACGCGACATAATTTTATACAAAGTAATAGAGCTGTATTTCAGGTTTGCAAGTGCATGGTTACTAGTGTAAATCATTACAAGTGCTTCACCATGGATAAAATAAGTGAGTGCATATGGAAAATGACTCTATTAGGTATTATTTTTCGCCGATGGTGTACATCTGCACAGTATTCAGAAGCTGTGGAATGTTACTAGTGTAAGTGGAATGTTACTAGTGTAAAGCCATGATAATGCTATAGAAATGCGCATACTTTCCGAAATCCACTTCTTTTTGACTGTCCTGGCTCATACCTCGCTCGCTCGCTGACGCGCCTGTTCCCTTCGGACGCACCACACTGCTGTTGTGCGGGCCCACCATGTTCGCCCTACGTTGACTCCGTCAAATAGCATTCGTGCATTTTAGTGGCCACCTAGCACAAGTTGGTTTGTGCTTTTGCACCGTAGTTCTTATGCCGTACATTTGGAAACCGTATTTATACACAAATCGAAAAAGAACTGTAATTTTTCAACAATAAAATCTAGCGGTCCCCTTGAATTTTATCTATGCCAAGTGATATTTTCATGTCGCCCAACGCAATTCTTTTAGGAGACAATAGGAAGTAAATTAGTGAAAGAATAACAAATTTTCAACAATTATTTATAGTGGTATGCCAAAACTACACCTACACGGAAACAGTTTCTAATACAGTCATCTTTTAGGTTATAGTTAAGGAGCCGTACTTCCCATTTAGGGAAGGACAAGAAACGCCATACTTTCAGGAATTATTCATTGACTATCTAGGATGTTAAAAAGTAGGTAATAGACTGAGTTCTTGCCCTTGTACTTAGGGTGTTTAGGTAGTGCAACAGTAAGATGTATCCTCGTGCACGGGAGATGAGAAGTAGCTGTTCTTAACAATGGCTTATTTTATCCGTCATAAAGCATTTGTAATGATTCTACACTAGCAACCCTACACTTGTAAACATAAAATACAGATGTATTTCTTTGTACTTAATTTTATCGCTTGCAGAAATTTGTACTTTACAAGTATGTCTTTTCATGCAAAGTACTGAATTTTAAATGTAAATCTTCCAAAATGTGGTGCGTCAAAAGTAAACCAGCACCCTCTTGGTTCCTTTTAAATTTGTCTTTTCATGCAATATTAAATTTTACCTGTAAATCTTCTAATAAGTGGTGCGTTATAACTAAAACTCCACAAAACATGTTACAACTTCATACGCAGTATACCAATGGGTATAAATACCAACATATTACTTACCATCTTGTTGACATGATTCATCCAACTTCTGTTACCGTCACCTTCACCTTCACCTTCACCGATCGAGAGGTGTTGCATTATCAGGGTGTAGATATAGTCTGTTTCACCCATATCCTTGGCATTGAAAGCGGAGTAACATTGGGCCTTATGCAGAGTCGTTTTGAAACCTGTTTAAAAAAATACTACGTGTTTAACTAACGGATGGTTATCAAAATTGTATTCAGAGTCTCTGATTAGGACGTATTAATTGACGAAGTTAATCACATGTGACTAATTAATCTAGAGCAGAGGCTAATCTTTTACCCACGGTTTAGCGTCCGACACAACATTCCGTATTTCATATATTTTCATTTTTACGCGCTGATCTACTTTTCCGTAGTTGCCACATTTATTTTTCTCGCCCGATGCATTGGGGTTATATAAGTTAATCATACCCAAATCATCATTTTAGTTTCACTCAAAGTTGACTCTGAATACCAAAAAGTGAACCTTCCTTAGTAAAGAATTAGTATGCTTACTAACTAGTCTGTGACTAACCTTCGAGTAACGAATCCTCTCTGAATACCGCCCATTGTGTTTGTTGCTTAGAAGGTGTGCTTTGACCTTTTCCGGTGGAAATTGAAAAAATGAGAACTGGAATAGTCATTCCCTCTTGTTGGAATATATGAGTGATGTTAATTCCGTTGCCTATGTGGGAAATACAGATCTATGATTTTCTATTGAAGTTCTTTTTTTTTTTCCACCGGAAGATGAAATGTAAAAGTAAAAATGATATTATTAACCGGGTAATGATTAAAGTAAATTAAAGGACAAGTCCGTTATCTTGAAAAAAAAATATTAAATGTTTCAGGATATCTAAATCATTGTGCGTCAAAATTGGTTTGATGGTGAAGGGTCCATAACCATAGCGTTTATTTAGCTCTTCCATAACTTGAGTTCTATTTTTAGATAACAAAAGACATTTAGATAACAAAGGAAATATGAGATGATTCAGAGTTCCAACCTCTTCGTTGCACCAACAGAGAGGTGAATCTCTCCGATGAATTTTGTACAGAAGATATGGAGTAATTGCAGTGTTGAAACGAAGTCTATAATATAATATGATTTTTGACCGTGACCAAGTGTGAAGTGCATTCCAGCTGGATGATTGCAAATGGTTAGTTTGCCAATAGTATGTTCCTGGTCCACTTCTGATTTTATGTTTCCAAAGGACTGTTTGCTACGAGATTATCTGGTCAATGTAAAATAAAAAGTTGAGAGGTGATAATTTTATATTGGCTGAAATACCAGAGTTACGAGATTTTTTGGATAAATCGTCGACAAATTCATTCGGTTTTATGTCAACATGACTTAGGACGTGGATAAAATCTATGATATGACCCATTTCAATTAATTTTCGATAAATGGATTTTATGTTTAGTACTGTCCAAGTTGATTTAATTGTCCAATGCACAGAAGAAAGTGCTTGTAACACACTGTAGGAATCCGTGCAGATACATGCACGCCGGATATTGTTACGTTGAATGAGTAGTAAGGCTTGTCGTATTCCAAACGCTTCACCCTCAAGTACTGTAGTAGCAACTGGAAGTTTGAGTTGTTGGATAATATCAAGTTGGGGAACAAAGATAGCTACTCCAACTGGACTGTGTGCAACCTTAGAGACATCAGTGTAAAGGAAAATTATGCCAGAATGGAATTGATCGAGAAAACTTTGCCAATTATTTTTGTTTATGCGATGAGATTGATCTTTGATATTGGTATCTACATATGAAGGCAGAATAGGTTTTATAATTGTTGTATTTGTTTCATATGCGAAACTATAGCGTAGCAGGTTGGGAAGTTTTATTATTTGAGTTTGGAGGTTTTTCAAAAGTAAAAATGCTTTGTATATCTTAGCATGGTAACTTAGTAACATATGGTAATTTGGTATTACGGTTCTGTACTTCTAAGGCTCCCAGTTTTGTTAGTTGTGAATTCATGATAGCGAGTCGAGATATTATATATTTACAGGCAAGTTTGAGTATTTTAATAGATAACGGTAGCGTGCCTGTCTCCTCTGAAATGGCATTTTTAGAACAAAAGTGGGGTTGGGAAAGTATAATTTTTAAAGTATTGTACTGAATCGCTGTTAGTGATTTATAGAATTTTGGCATGGTGATAGAGTAGATTATACTTCCATAGAGTATTTTGGCTTCAATGCATTGTTGAAAAACAGTATATAATGTGTGCGGATGAATGCCCCATTTTTTAGAACTTAAGCTGCGGAAAATGTTCTGTACTTGTTTACATTATTTTATTATGTGAGTTAAATGTGATTTACAAGTTAACTTGTGATCGAGGTATAATCCAAGATATTTGATATTTGTTGTGCTGTGAAGCTGTGTATGAGAAAGTTGAAAAGGAGGGAAGTTAGTGATTTTCTTTTTAGTAAATACTAGGTAATTTGTTTTGTTCCAGTTAATTTCTAGACCATTGTTCCGGCACCAGGTTGCAATTATTTCCAATGATGACTGCAATTTCTTTCGACCAGTATCCAGATCATTTGTAACAATATAAATGTGTAAGTCATCTGCAAAGAGAGAGGCTGATACAGTACCATTTGGTATTTCCAGTAATTCCACCATGAAGATATTAAAAAGTGTGGGACTAAGCTTGCTACCTTGGATAAGACCGAGAGATGTTTGCCGAGGAGTGCTATATTTGTTATTTATTTTGAGATAAATTTGTCTATTAATGAGTACATTATGAACAAATCTTATGAAAACGGTAGGGATGTTCATTTTTGCCATTTTAGTTATCAATAAATCCAATTGAACTAGGTCATATGCCTGTTTAAGATCAATGCCTATAGCCATGAGATATTTACAATGTTGAAAAGTTGTCCAAATGCCTACAAGGAATGGACCAAGTGCATCTAAAGTTGACTTGTGTTTTCTAAAGCCTGTCATATTAGGGGAAAATATCTGGTGATATTCCAGAAACCATTGTAATCTGGTTAGAATTAATTGTTCTAATGTTTTTAAATAACAAGATATTAAAGCGATCGGTCTATAGCTGGTCGCTGCTCCTATGGGTTTTGTTGGTTTCCGTATTGGAGTAATCAGAACTTTCTTCCACTGTAAAGGAATCTGTGAAGTTTTCCAGATGGAATTATAGAAATTTAACAATGCATAGATTCCCTCCGACGGAAGATTCTTGAGGTGTTGATAATGTATTCTATCGAACCCTGGAGATGAATCTCTTTTTAGTGATTGGAGTACAGTGGTTAATTCCTCAAAAGTGAATGGAAGATCTGAAGAAGAGTGTGATGTCGAGGAAAAATATTTTACAAGATCTAACCGGTTATTATTTACAAAAAGTGGAGCCAGATTCTGATGAAATTCTTCGATCCAAGTATATCCATTGAGTTGAATATTACTTTGTTCAGTTTTAAGAGATACGTTTTTTGGTATTTGAGATATTTCCAAATTTTTTCGGGGTTTTTAAGGACATATTGTTGCAAAAATCTTGCCAATGTTGACGTTGTGTTTGTCGGAGTATTCTTTTTGTGAGGGCATTTGTTTTCTGATAAGCTAGAAAATGATTTTTTCTTTAGTGCGAAGAAATAATTTCCAAGTCCGCTGTCTGAAGTTAACACTTCGTTGACATTCTTGTGTCCACCAAGGAGGTTTGGCTGGAAGACTACCAATACGTGATGATTTCGAAGGAAGAACCGGCTGCACTTTTGAATGATGCACCGCAGCTTTTATTAAAGTATCAAAACTTCGTGCTGCTTCTTGCATATCAGGAGTAATAGTAGGATTTGAAAAGTTATTTTGAAATTTTGAAGCAATGAATTCCGTATTTATCCGAGTGTAATTCCGTAGAAATATGTTGCAATAAAGATTTGAAAGGTAAAGAGTATCCATGAGTGGAAGTAGGTATTTTACAAACTGGTACCTCAGTAATGATGGGAAAATGATCACTACCGAGGGCATCGTAAAAAACATGCCAGGAGGAATAAATAAAGTGTTTTGTTCGTACCAATGAAATATCAGGTTCGCTTTTAAAGTTATGAGAAATACAAGTAGGTGTACCATCATTGAGAAGAAGATAATCACCTGTAGATAAGGCAGTGATTAATTTGTTGCCAGCGGAATTGGTACATGCACTACCCCACCAAAGTCCTTGGGTGTTAGCATCACCAGTAATGATGTCAAAATTATTAGAATGGAATAACTCCTGCCAGAAAGACACATCAACAGGAACAGAAGAGGGAATATAAATGTTCGCAAGATTACAATTTTGCACTTGTATTCCTAGGACTTGGACATTAGGAGGTTTATTACGGATTTTTACTAGTATTTCTTGATAGAAAAGGTCGTGACGTATACCTATTGCTATGCCACCATAACCATCCTCTCGCAGTTCCTCGATGAACTTGTAATTTTTTAAACGAAGCATCAAATGAGGTTTTGACCAAGTCTCCTGTAACATGATCAAATGTGGATGGAATATATTGATTAAGTGTAGTAGGGCGTAGCCCTTCCCAGTTGCACTCTGCATGTTCCATTGAAGAACTACTAGATTTTCGTAAGTATCGGAAGCCATGATGAAGTTATTTGGTTGAAAGAAGACTAGTAATTTGTTGAATTAAAGTATCTAGAATTTTGGGATTGGAATCAGCTGTAAAAGTGACAGAAGCAGTAGTCAATATTTGTTTTATTGCTTTTATTTGATTATGGAGAATATCATTATGGCTCGATAATTCCCGAATCTGATCATTAGCAGAATTGTCATTATTAGGAAGGAAAGTATAGTTCTGGCGATTGTTGATTGGTCCAGTTGAAGGCTCTGCACTATTATGTCCAATGAGATTGTTATCAATGGAGGAAGCTGATGTTGATTTACTAGATGATACTTGCATGTTAGGAAATCTAAATTTGTCTTTATTACGAACTGAACCTTTAAGATCCGGTTTAGATCCCGGAGTGTCGAATCTTAGCGAAGGAAACATGGAAGAAGAAACAGAGGAAGAAGGCACCTCAAAAGATATTGAGGAACTTTTTCTACTATCGAAAGATGATAGGGATGGAGTAAAGTGATCATCTTGCAAGCCTTTTCTTCTTTTCCTGGGAGGAACTTCAGGGAGAATAGAACTAGAGGGTGGTTTGTTATGTGAGTTCACTGACTGTGAGAATACGTTGTCAACAGGAGGATGTCTAATAATTTCACTGTAGAGAGCCGTAGTATTCGTGACATTAGATGAATTTGATTTATTATTAGTCGTTAACATGCTAGCTTCATTAAAAGATAGATGTAGGTTGGCCATTAATTGGACAATTCTTTTTTGTATCAATCGTTCGGGACACAGAGAAATCTGCTCTATGGTTAGACTTGCAATGATAGCACTGTGTAGGATTGGAACAATCAGTTTTGGAATGATTTTGACCACTGTTTGTACATAGTTTTATGCCTGCTTTACACGTACGGTTCGTGTGACCGTACTTCAAACATCCACCAAGGCACTGTCGAATGGCTGGAATATATGATTCTACAAGAAGTTTGAGAAAGTATAATTTTACTTCTGATGGTAATTGTTGCGAATTAAGTTAGAATAACTGTTCTAGTGGGAACTTTCTGGTTATTATTTCCATTTCTAAGAATACGGCGCGCAAAGATAATTGGTATCTCAGAATCCAAGTCCTGTAGTAAGTCATCTGTTGAAATGTCAACATCAATGTCTTTAACAACTCTCGTAGAATACAGAGCGTGATTTGGAATATAGGACGACCAGTCCTGTGTTTTTTGGATTGGGTGACACATAAATTGATTAGCTTCAGTTCCTGCGTTAAAGTGAATTTTTAAAAGGTTTCTACCAATAGTTTGAATTTTGTTAATGCCAGGGATTTCTGCTAGATAGAGTTTCCGACTTATAGACATAATGTGCTTTCTCCCAATTTCTCCATTGTTAGCTTTTAAAAAGATAAAAAATGGGGCAGAATGACGATCACTATATAGATTTACATGATCATTATGTTTCGAAAAGTTTTGAAATTCCTGTTTCTTATTTTGATTTTTATCTATGATTGGAAATGATTCAGTTCCCTTAATGTTTTGAACTTCTTTCGTAATTACTTCCATTTCGTTTGATATTTCCATTGAGTCTGGAGGGATAGGGATGATGTTAGTATTTAAGACTTGAGTTATTTGGGTGATTTGCATCTGTATGAGGCTCCAATGGATGGAGACAATTGATCATGAAATGATATGTTTATAAGATTATGTGTTGAAAAAAGCTACACCTAAAAACTAAACAAACACAATATTAATAATTAACCCTTTGGGGATCCCATGGTACAATTTGTACCATACGGGGTGTTTCATGGTACATTGCGTTATAACTCTCCTATTTGAGATTTTTCGTCCGGTTTTCTTTTTTTTATTTTTTTTTTTTTTTGTTTTTCAAGTCCAGAGGCATTATAGAAGACATTACGTATGGTTTCACACCTTCCTGCGTCGAGACATACGAGGTGATGACGTCATAAGTGTAAAATTTATATTTTCGTGTAATACCTTTTGGGGGGGTTTATGTAAATTGTTTTTGGCGGGCTTACTTTTGCACGTAGAAGATTGAAATTTTGCACAAACATGCAGTCCACCGAGTAGTATTTACCTGATTTTTTTTTCAGATTTCTGCGTTAAAACAGGGAGGATCCAGAGGGTCAAAAAGTTGAAAAAAGGATATTTTTACCAAAAAATCCCGTTTTTCCTCATTTTCCCGCCTTAGATACATGATGGAGACAAGTGAATGGCACCGCCTAAAGGCAGTTCTATTCTGAAGAGAATGATGTGCGACACATGGCCCTTAGGGTAATTAGGGAAGTGTCAGGGAATTTTTTTATCAAAATATACTTCTGTATAGGGGAATTTTGGACATTTTCGGTATTATTTTTTGCGGGCTTATTTTTGCACCTAGAAGATTGAAATTGTGCACAAACATTCAGTCCACCGAGTAGTATTTACCAGATTTTTTTCTCAAATTTCAGCGTTAAAAAAGGGTAGTACAGAGGGGCTAAACGTTGAAAAAGGGAAATTTTTACCAAAAAATTCCTTTCACGGGATTTTCCCGTCTTAGATACATGATGGGGGCAAGTGAATGGTACCGCCTGAAAGGCAGTTCTATTCTGACGAGAATGATGGGCGAAACATGACCCTAGGGTAATTAGGGATGTCTCAGGGAATGTTTAAAAATTTCCCTCTGTATACGGGAATATTGGACATTGTCGGTATATTTTTTTTTTTTTGGCGGGCTTACTTTTGCACCTGGAAAATTGGAATTGTGCATAAACATTTAGCCCACCGAGCAGTATTTACCAGATTTTTTCAGATCTCTGCGTTAAAACAGGGGGGTCCAGGGGGGCTAAAAGTTGAAAAAAGGATATTTAGACCCAAAAAATCCCATTTTTGCTCATTTTCCCGCCTTAGATGCATGATGGAGACACGGGAGTCATACCGCCTGAAAGGCAGTTCTATTCTGAAGAGAATGATGGGCGAAACATGACCCTATCGTAATTAGGGATGTCTCAGGAAATTTTTTACCTGAGATCATGGTGTTTTACGGTAATTTGGGGCATGGTGGGAATTCCTGATAAAATTTCTCCCGCCCTTAGTATTCAAGATAGAAACTTGAAATTTGGCACACACATTCAGTATACCAAGTACTATTTATCAGATTTTTTTCAGATGGCTACGTTCACACAGGGCCGCTCCAGAGGGGCCCAAAATGCGAGAAAAAAAATCCCTCCGAAATTTTCCCTTTGACAAAACTTTTTCCCACTCCTGGTATTTGGTGTGAGCATGCAAGTGGTATCATTTGAAAGCCAGCTCTATTCTGAAGAGAATGAGGTATGAACCATGATCCTAGAATAAATAGTGACGATGTAGTAGCTGCTTGAATGAAAGTCTAAAAAATAGCCCAAAAACCCCGGATCTCTTAAGGGTAATGTTACAGTTAAATCAACATTGGTTAGATCTTACCGATATCAGAAAATATTAATTACTCAAAATGTATCGTAAACTAAGTACACTTTTCTTCTTCTTCCTCCAAACTTCTTCTGTTGTCGTCTCAATTCAAAAGAAAATTTTAATTTAAAAATTAAAAGGTACTGTAATTAATTATTTCTAGACTCGCGACTATCGAGTCAAGTCGGCCCTGTCACCACAGATCACACATCACATAGCATAACGGCAAGATTGGTAACTACATGGAAAAACAAACGTATCAATTTCGTCGCGCTTGCAGGGACATCCATTCTCTCTGGCAGGATAATGTAACTACTCACCAGCAGTGTAATCATCCGCGTAAAGAATTCACCAATATCAGCAGTAGATCCATAGGTATAACTTAGTTACCAACATTAGCAGTGTATCCATATAGCACCTTGACGTAGTTTATAAATAATATTTGCCATTAAATTTAAAATGCAATTATGATGCCCTTCTAGTAGTCCTAATTTCCTATCTTATTTTCAACCGATTATTTTAATCGAAAGTCATATTAATAAGATTTGAAATGTCGTTATTGTGTACAATATTCATATACAGTGAAACCTCCCTTAACGGACACCTCTATAATACGGACAAACTTTTTGTCCTGGCAAAAATATGTTCTCTTACGGAACAAAACCCTCCCTTTCACGAACACTCTCAGATACGGACGCGAACCCCCTCCCCCAAACGTTTCAATAACCTCATCATGACGGACAGGAATTATTCTCGGCTCTGCAATATATT
This sequence comes from Thermobia domestica, assembly GCF_964235325.1. Taxonomy (NCBI): domain Eukaryota; kingdom Metazoa; phylum Arthropoda; class Insecta; order Zygentoma; family Lepismatidae; genus Thermobia; species Thermobia domestica. Next base: position 186,847,275 of record NC_137456.1, read on the forward strand.
ACAGTAGACAGAAAAGTCTTTTCCCCACAAGTGTATCTATCATGAGTCTAGACCTGGTGAACTATCAAACAGAATAGCTTTACGCTGAACTTGAAATTATTTTTTTCTGTCCGCAATAAACTGCTTTCTGGTAGGAATCCTAGATAACCTTCAATAAGCAATAAGACTCATGCAGGGTCAGTCGTATGGCGAAGAATTCTAAAGATATTTCCTTCCCTAACAAATTTAGCCCCTTCCCTCCACGCACATGTTTCTTCCGAAACCGTACTCTGGATTCTCATAGGATATTTCCTAATGAGTTTAATTACCCTTGTAGAGAAAAAAAGCATGCCTTTTTCGGTAAACTAAAGAGTTTAGCCGGTTGCAGTATACGAATATATTAACACATCCCTCAGCAATAATATTATTAAACAGAAATGAATTTCTCCTTCATCCCTCAGAGTAATTGAAATACGTACTAAATAGAGTATTTTCACATTGAATTTTACATATTTACTCTCATACATACTATATTTACTATATATTACTGCATACAATTACCGTTGTGAGAAATTAAATTTATGTAACCTCTTTGTAACGGACAAATATTCACGTCCCATTGGTGTCCGTTATTCAGAGGTTTCACTGTAATTTTATCTATTTAGAAATCGGAGACACTCTTTTTCCACTATGCTTTAGGTGCGAATTCAATAGAATTTAAAGAGGAAAAAAATGCTAGACTTGTCTGGCAATCGAACAGGTCCTCTACTCGTACAATGCCGGTGAACTATTATACAATTCCAGTTTCTCCCCGATTGGCTGTGCGCTCTCCTGAACATTGAATAAGGGTTAGTCTGGACAGCATACCGATACAGTAAGCTAGAGACTGGAATACGACCTCTTGTACACACATTTTCATTGTTCTAATTTTATTAGTTTCGTACCTATAAAAAATATAGTGAAAGAAAAATCAGATCTTTTCCCTCAATTTCTTAATAAATAAAGTTATATGTATACGCAATAAACACAATTAAAATGTAATACTAACACGCTTTCAATTGGAATCATATAGTAAAGCGAAAAGTTTCCAAATTAAGACTGCTAGGAGGTAATTATAGCTATTTAACTTTAATTAATGTAAGGTAACTATTGATGCTATAGTTCTAAATATATACATTTATTTAAAATTTATTTATATCTTGTTTGGGTGCATTGCATTGCTCTTCTTGCGAATTATACAGGTGTCTTCACATTCCCAGCTCCCAGGACTGCTTATTTACTTTAAATTTCTCTGTTTTCTTACAAAAGTAATCGTTGTAGATTTTTTCTTATCCTCTCTCCCTAAGTGAGAAATCAATAAATTTCCTAACAAATATTATTAGAACATATTAATTGTGTTGAAAACCTTACCGAGAAGCCTGGTGGTATAGCGTTCACGTCTAGTGCATGGGTCTCTGGTTCGATTCCAGTTCGCGCCAAGTTAACTCTGTGGCGGATAAACACCGCATGCATGAGTTTTCTCAGGGTTCTCCCGTTTACTCACCATTATCACCCATCTCATCATGATTGCATGCCTAGAGGCACAGTGGATGATGTTTAAAAAAAAAAGAGAAAACTTACCTGAATTTGTCTCACCTAAAACAGTCACTTCTTCCTTGCTGTTCCATAATTAAAAGGTGGACATTTCTGACAGATGAAATAGATCCACACCCCCTCAAGAGAGGCAAGAGGATAGAAACTATCAAACTTTGTGTGCTGTATGATGTCACTTTCATAGCAACCAATCGGGACCGCGCCAAGGTTGGACGACGACAAGTCTGGACACTTTTTGTGTCCAGGCTTGTCGTCGTCCAACCTTGTCGTCAACGACCCAAAATGAGATGTGTCCAGGCTTGTCGGGATCGACCACGACAAGCTTGGACACCCCAGGAATGTGTCCAGGCTTGTCGTCGTCCAACCTTGTCGTCAACGACCCAAAATGAGATGTTTCCAGGCTTGTTGGGATCGACCGCGACAAACCTGGACACTTGAGGAATGTGTCCAGGCTTGTCGTCCATGACCCAATTTGAAATGTCTGTTCCAACAAACTCTACCAGTTAAGGCGTTTCCAGCTCATACATACATGCCCTTCAATATAGAGTTGCATGGCTCGCATCTATATTGCTATTGGCTGATTCTCGCCAGTCAGCTACTGCCCTCTACTAGAGGATTTTCGAATTATTTCAAATTTATTAATCTTTTATTAAAAGAGATTATAATTATTTACAAAATTTTCGTTTTACTTAAAAAATTACAAGCAGTATTTAGCAATCGTTGCAAAATTTCCGCCAAAAAATCATGGTAAGTACGGACCATGCGACTCTGCCGTGAAAGCCACGTTTTCATGCACCGCTGACTCTAGGGGCGCGTTCTTAAACATCGATCAAGTTAAATGCTTTCTTTGATCAGGTTAAATGCCTAGTGTTATGAAATTCTTTTCGTGAAAACGCTTATTTCGTTACGGGAGGTGAATCAAGTATTAGCGTGAGTAGGCCTACACTTCGCAAAAAAATTTGGACTTTTTTGATGAACAATTATGGAAGTGAGTTATTTGGGGAGATCATCTGGTGAGCAATCGTAAGCAAATTAAGTATATCTGATAGAACAAGGAATATCTAAAAAAAAAAATCATGATCTATGATCATGTAGAGCATTTTTGTTTGCGTGCCTCTTAGTAGGATGTTCAAAAGCTGAGAATGGGCTTCGTCTTAAAGAGGGCCGTGTAACGTCGCATTGCTTTAGCGCAGTTTACTCCTGTGTTAGCATCTTGCTTTATTCTTCTCCTGTGTTATAGGTTGATCACAGGTGGCGACCCCTACCATACACTTATCATCTCAGTGCTCCGGTACTGAGCAATCAAACTTATCTGTAGCCTGCCACGGATTGGGCCCTCTGGGGCGCTACAGCCGTACCCAGGATTTGTTTGAGGAGGGTATAGGCCATATCTAGAATATTTTGAGGAGGGCAGACCATATTTAGGATATTTTCATAGGTGCACACTCTATTTTATTTAAACCAGTAACTACAATAAAGGAAACTAACAGTGTCATAGCAGCATTAGGCTGGGACAACAAGTATTTGTGCTAATCTTGATGTTATTTTCGGACTATGAGAACATGAGCAATTTTGAAATATAAACCAAGAATATTCCAATATCGCACAGTGTGTTATTCTACGGACGCCATTTCGATGGAGAACAATGTTACAAGAAAGTGTGGGTTTCCAAACTGCAATGCTAGAATTGAATCAATCGTTTGAGCTATACAGATGTAGTCTTGAATGGTAGAGAAAATTATGTGTGGAACTCTCTTGCTTGACATCAGTGTATGAAAGAGTGGATAGTTTTATGACTCTAATCCAAGGAAAATGAGACAGACGGGCAGCTAAATGCTGATACTTGCTTTTTGTACAAGTATTACAGATTTGATCTGAAGAGTCTGCATTAATACTAGGCTTCTTTCTCGCTCCTCCTGGCCTATCGCATTCTTCAGTTAGTGCGTAGTCTCACCCATTCTACTTCTCTTTAATTCCATCTTTTTAATGTTGCTGTTACAGCACTTAATTTCTTCTGCTCTCCTTCATTATATATTTTGTCTGATAATTTACCTTTCTCTCTATGCCCACATTTCGAAAGTTTCCAATTAGATTTCATTATCTTTTCCTGCAGGCCCGGACTTCCCAATAGGCCTGCTAAGCCCGGGTCTAGGAACTAAACGTTCTGAGATGCGCATTGGGACAAAAATTGTATAAAAAATCGCCAGAGTGATCATAGTTTAGTTTTATATCCTTATTGTCGAAGGATAGGAGAATATACTAACAACTTTTGATCAAGATATCTTGCAAATCAAATGCGTAACATTGCATTTTCTTAGGTGATCGCGTGTGAAAGTGAACATGATTTAAAGTATAAATTGAAAGCATGTAGAAAACCGTCGCCATTCTACATTTCAGACGCGAAAAATCAGTGAATACGTTAGTTGGAAATTGATTCTATTTTGAATTGGAACTCAAAAAAGTTCACCACGTAATACAATCACAAACATTAGAGGTGAACACGTTTAAAGTTTCTGCGATTGCTTTTCACGGCGAATAGCCGCAGTCTTAGCGTTCTCTTTTGTATTAAATGCATGTGTCGTTAATTGTGACTAGGTGCTGCGTTAAAGCCTGACGGACCCGCTCAGTTCGGCGCCACCGTTTCAGCTCGGCGCTTATGTTAATCAAATGGGATGTGTGCCCTTCTACATAAAATTTTCGCCGAACTGAGCTGGTGCTGAAACGGTGTCGTCGAAACGTAACGGGCCCAAATCCTGATGGCTTGAATATGTTTGAACCCTATGCATTTTTGGGTTTTAATCCTCGTTTTTTTTTTTAAAAAAAAATTTAACCGGGTTTCTATTTTTCAGTATTGATATATGATATTGTAATTGAATAATCATGTCTGTGGTATTTCTTAAGCTTTTTATGAATATCACTGTGGTATAAAAATAACACTGCAGTATAATCAGAGAGAACAGTTGCCCTAGTACATTGATAACACTAACTGCCCTTGTACACCCGTACAAGTGAATAAACAGTTGTATTTGTCAGATCATTTAATTTAGAAAACGAACATCTGGTTGCTTAGTAGATTAATACCAAGGTTCTTCGAGACCTTTCGTATTCACCCACCAAGTGACCACAAGTGATGGTTAGTTGTCCAATATTGAAGGATATGACGAACACAACTATATATCCATTTATTTATTTATTTATTTATTTGACGAGTGTACATTTAATAAAATTCCACGTCTGAGTTTAAACCCGGTTTAAAACTTTGGATTTGCAGCCAAAAAATTAAATGTTTTTTTCCACCACTGATTGTGACTAGTGATGGGGAAAAATTCGGGTTTTTACCTTTTGGGTTTTACCCGGGTTTAAACCCAGAGGTGGGTTTTTATCAAATGTACAAAGTGTAGGTGGAGTTACCAATGTACAAGGGCAACGCTACTCGTAATATACAGTGTAGTGTTAGTTTTATTTATACCACATTAATGTTTTATTATATCATGTAAACTGTTGTAAGAACCAGCACAGACATTTACTATAAAATTATTGAAATACATGCAACATCTATACTGAAAAAGAAAAACCAGGGTTAAAACCCAAAAATGACGAGGGATAATGACGATTGGGTTTTAATCCAGTGCCCATCTCTAATTCTGACTAGCGCCTTTCTCCAATAACTTTTAACATGTATTATGGTAAAATAGTAATTATTATTATTATATTTAAAGAAAAAATTAAGTTAGTTCACTAATCACCGATCAAGATTTTGAGTTTGTAATCGATAAACATGAACTGAGACTAATATTTTCACATTTTAAAAATAAAAATCCATTTTTCGGGAGGGAAAATATGATTTGAAAAAAAAAAAAAGGGTTTAAAACCAAAACATATTTTCCCTCCCGTCGGATTTTTTTCCCTTCGCCCATCACTACCTATTATTACATATTTTAAAACTGCTTACAAAACATATACTCAAAGATTGGATTTGAGGGTATACTGCCATTTTATTATTTTTTTATATAGCCTATGTTGAGTTGGCAATGCTGATTGGTAGATAGCACATTTCGATACCACCTTTAGGGCCAGTCCTACAATCATCTGATAAACTTACTGATTATAACCGCCAGAAAAAGGTTTCGGGATGTTTTCAGCTACTTTCATCCGAAGGTCGTCCTACAATGCATTCTGATAGATAAGTGCTGTTGCAGATAGACTGAAATAGTGATGTCGTCATTTCCTTTCCGTTACCATGGTGATCGCCATGTTTTCTTCTATACAAACGCGTGAAGCGAATGTTGTTTTTTAAAGTCTATTACAAACAAAGACAACGGCTGTAAATTTATTTACAATTATAAAATATTTTAACGACTATTGAAGTTGGCAGAAAAGGGTACAGTTTTAGAATATGGAAATTTGTTTAGGAAACTACGAATAAAATCAAGAAAATTCATAAAGAAAGACTAATATCTAAGGAACTTATTTCTAAAAGCGTTACATCCCTAAGTGATAAGAAAGAAGTCAAATATAATTAATGTAAACGTCATTATGATGTAATCCACCTTAAGAAGCAATTATACACAATATAAACTCTCTAACGTGCAGATTGACAAACTGTCGGCACAAGGAAAACTAAAAATACTGGGGCATTTTCTTTTGTTACGTCCACTCTTGATAATGAAAGTGCACAATATTAACGCCTACAATATTACAAAAGAAAGAGAAAAAGCAAGACTGGAAATTTTCAATCCGGACCAGTGGATATAGGCAGGAGCGGATTAAGGCTTTTGGGGCCCTGGAGCCGACTATTTCACAGTGTTGCCAACAAGTTGACACAAAATGTCGCTAAATGGGAAGTGAAATGACTCCAATTTTGGGTGAAAAGTCACTAAAAAATTTATTCGTGGAATTTCGTCTCTCTCTCTCTCTCATATATGGACCTTAAAGGCAGAGGGGAGTAAGTCATTTTTATTAAATTTTCAGGAGAGACAGAAAACAGTGACTTACTTCTTTTTGCCTTTAAGTGCCTTCGGACATAAATCCAATTTTATTGTTGCTATTTGATAAAGTATTCATAATACAACTACAAGCTTTCTAAGAATAAGATATATCAGAACACGCGTTTCAAACCTGGCAATAACTCATTTCCAGAAAAAAAAATATATAATCTACGTTGCAAAAATGTGTACGTAAAACACAATTGAAAGAATGAACTATATGTAACACACAATATTTTCACTTTTAGGACAATATATATTTTTTACTTTTCATTATGATCAATTTCAATTCAGCGAAATCGAAAATGAGTTTAAAAATACAAACAAAAGTAAAAGTCTACAAAGAAAAAATCTTACATCCACTTCATTTTTACTCACGCTTCTACAGATAATCAGCTTGTTATTGGTAATGTATTATTTACGTCTCTAAGTAGAAGCTTTGCAAAGTAAATGACGTTAAATCTTGGAGGTAATCTTCGTTAGAGGCCAAAAGGTAACAGCAATCAAGCGGGAATATGGAGATAAATGCTATGTACTCTCCCCAACTGCGGTGATTCGAATAAACAAAAATAAAATAAACATACGTATATCAGAGCTGATTCGAGCTAATAGTACTTCATTACAAAAGGACAAGTTGTTCGCAGCACGAAAGTCCCTAGATTTATAAGTAAGTCACCAAATTGTCGTTGAAAAATCACCAAGAAAGTCGCTAATCGGAAAAATCATTTTTTGTCGCTATCCTGGATGTCGAATCCCCTAAATTTAGCGACTTTTCCCCCAAATTGGCAACACTGCTATTTCAAGCGGGTCCTATGTTACGAATAATTCCAGCGCAAAAAATTTCTTTGCTGCCTTCCACAGCCCTCATAGGCTTATCGAAATACCGAGAACTATGCAACATTTTAATGTACACAGCAATATTTTAATGTGCTCCATGCCATTAAATATGATCTTAGGCTAGTTTTAGACGGAAGCATTTATCGTAGCATTTCTCGTAGCAAAAATCGTATCATCGATATCCTACCGTGTAAAGTAGCAAATGCTATAGCATTTCCCATGCCATGGCATATCCTATGGCATTTCTTGTCGATAGAACCTGCTCTATTTCGTAGCATTTTCCCCAGCATTTCTGCTCCGATTGCAGCGCCGTGGTGTGTTAAAAGGAAGCGATGTGTGGGAAATTGAATTGTACTAAAGATAAATGAGTTGGAGTAGGGATACTATTATTATGTTGATTAAAAAATATGAGAAACATCCTTGTTTGTACAAAGTTAAAAGCGTGCAGTTTCACTATACGGATACACACAGAATTTCATTTAAAAAAAAAAAAAAAAAAAAAAACTTTTTCGTTTCATTTATAGGTGTGCTCTTGCATTCTCCGGTGCAGGTTCACTTTAACAGGTGGTAACGTGTAGTTTTACTATACGGATCCATAGTATAAGTAGTAGTAGTAGGAGGAGGAGTAAGTAGTAGTAGGTGTATTCATAGTAGTAGTAGTAGTAGTAAGAGTAATAGTAGTAGAAGTAGTAGCAGTAGGAGTACTTAGTAATAGTAACAGTAGCAGTAGGTGTAGTAGTAGTAGGAATAGGAGTAGGAGTAGGAACGGGTAGTAATAGTAGTAGGAATAGGAGTAGGAACGGGTAGTAGTAGTAGTTGGAATAGGAGTAGTAGTGGTAGCAGTAGTAGTAGCAGCAGTAATGGGAATGGGTTAGAAGCCCTGAAGGGGATGGTTGGGTTCTGTTTTCGATACAAAATGGGGAAATTACAGACTTGCCAAAATTTTATGGCAGCTTATTGAAAATTACGTGCATTTCAGGTTCGACTTTAATTTCTATATTTCCACATAAATACGCATCTCAGATGTAAGTGCACACCATATTTCCATTACTTATACATTACTCTATTAAAACATTAGAAATTTCTTCTGTAAATTTTAAAATCTATGGATCTGTATAGTATAACTGCACTGTTAAAAGTCCTTTGTATCATAATAACCATATGCGAAAAAGGGCTTTAGAAGAAATAGTGACTGAAATATCTGTTTTTAGTTTTGGAGCCATAAGTGCGCTCTTCTCCAGTGATTTGTTTGCTACGTCACGACAAAATGCTTATCAAAATGCTACCGTGTAAGAGCACAATATACTTTTGATGCCATAGAATATTATACGAGATTTTTGGCAGCACATCTGCTACGAGAAATGCTACGATAAATGCTTTCGTCTAAAACTGGCCTTCCCTAATGCTAAGATATTGAATATCGACACACGAATAAAAGGAATTACTCAGAATTCTCTTTTGATAAACAAGTTAGCAATTGTACGTTTCAAAATTAATGGAGGAATATTTCATCATGCTTTTCGGGTATTAAGTAATTTTTCCCAGGACATGTTGTTGGAGACTGATTTTTTAGTGTCTCAGAGAGCCCAAATTGATTTGAATAGGAACGTTTTATTGTTAAGGATATAAGGAAAAATCACCTAGATTTGTTGTAAGTAATGACAGAGATATTTCAAAGAAATTGTCACCACAAGCCGAAAATTTGGTTTGTAATAGAGGACCAAAATAGCTCACTCCCTCACAAAATAAGTATCGTGAAGACGCTGTGGTGAAAGAAGACTTGAACTCTAGCGATATCGCAAGCGGGAAAAAAAATAGCATGGGTCTGAAGCCTATAGTATAGTAAGTTGATTGCTATAATTAAGTATTAAAGAGAGGGATTTTTGGGGGCCCCTTGAGCCTAGGGGTTCCCGGAGCCTGGGCTCCATTGGCTCCGCATTTAATCCGCTCCTGGATATAGGTCAGTTTTTTTTTTCTTATATTCCCTATCAACTTTTTAAAATAAAAGCATTTAGAAACAGTACAATAAGAAAACATCCAATTATAAATGGTTCAAGATATTCTAAACAACTGTTAAACATTAATCCTGTTCGCGTATGCAATGTTATGATACTTAGGGTGAGTTCGCCAATAGTCGACCGCCATCCAATAGTCGACCATTTTTGCTTACTATTGTGTATATAAAATATATCTAATGGTCTTTTGGAGCGGAAAGTGATTCGCGATAAAGTTTGCATCATATACCACCAATGACAATCATTGTTTCCCTCTCCCTTGGCCAGCTGGTCGTCTTTCACCGATAAATTTCGACGTATCTGTAGAATTACGACTCAGGTGCACAATTAACGACAGCGTGTAATGGGAATCTTGTGCAGCTGTTGTTTTTCGTTTTTCTGAGGATATAGATAGTACGTGAGGTAAGAAATGTTTTTGTTACAAAACTAAGTTATTCTAGAAGCTGTACAGTATAATTTGTCAATAACTGGAAAGTATTAAATTAAAAAATACATTTTAAAATGTGGTCGGAATTTGGCATTTTTTCTTTCCCATGCAAACCAATTGTCGACCAAGGGTGGTCGATTATTGGATTATTTGAGAGGGCACCAAATTGCTTCAAATTATTTCCTGTTTGGTATTAAGGTCTGTTTTTCAACATGCATGTATAAAATTTTTGATTTCGTGACATATTCTAAAAATCGAACGCCTGTTTCTCGTGTTGGTCGACTATTGGAATATTTCTTGCCACCTGTCGACCGCACTGTTTCATACTATGTTTCGCGTTTTGCTGACTGGAATTTATTCAGTAACTTAGTTAAAACTTTCTTTTTATGATGATCTACTATTTCAATGTGAAACCAAGTTTTTCTTTTACACGAGAACAGGAAGCCCTCGTCGCTGGTCTAATGGGTAGCACCTGTGCCTTTGGTGCTCTGTGTCCCGGGTTCAATTCGAAGCGGGAGAGCATAAAACGAATTAAAGCGGTTCGAATATTACTATAAATTGTAGGTCTACCTCTTTACGCTCCTTAATCTTAATCCAAGTCTCGATGCTAAGAAGGGACGTTAAACCATAATAAACAAAGAAATAGGCAAACAAACGAGAACAAGAAGGGTTTCCTGTACGTCTACCACGTCTCCCTGAATGAGAGAAATAATAATAATTTCTTGGAGGCATGTACCAGACACGTTGTCCAGTGCCTGGCCTGCTGGATTACGAATTGGGAATGGAGAGATGTGCGGGTTGAAACCCCAATACCGGCCCTTCTGACAGGTTTCTTAGGGGTTTTATCAGTTATACCAGGCGAATGTCATGATGTTACCTACATAATAGGCTCTGGGCGACACCTTTCCTCATCCTTCTCCCTCCCCTATCCCGTCCTGTGCCACAAATGCTTAAAGGACATAAATAAATTCAACAAAATTCAAGTAAGTGTTAAAGTATGCTGCTTTGTAATAAAGTCCTGGGTTCAATTTTCCATGGGAATACAATTGGTTCGGAGCTCACGTTAAACTCTAGGTCTCACGTCCTTGGGACGTCATCATCATCCGATTAATGGCAATAAAAAATATCGATTCACTCGGCTCAGGTTTTTTCAGTTCAGAACCTGCTTTCGGGAAGAACACTGAAATATTAAGATTATCAATATTGAAAAACAACTTCTGTTAATATATTCTTAATTACTTCTGCTTTATAATATAGCAATGCATTTTGTTGTTAGAAATATGGCGAAGCATTTTAAATTTTATGTATTTTTGACATAGCATGGCTCCGGGATTAAAAGAAATTCTTTCCGCTATTCGGAATTTGATATGCAGTGCGCCTTAGAAGCTGTAAGAACAGAACAACTTTCAGTTCGTGAAGCCTGTAAAAGGTTTGGTGTGCTAAAGACAACAGTTTTAGACAAATTACATGGATGGGTACCAGAAACAACTGGGAAGATGGGACGCTGTACTTATTTCTAATGATGCGCTCGAGTCGAGACATGTCTCGAATCTCGACTCGACTCGACTCGAATTCGAGTCGAGATTCGAGTCGAGACACACTTTGTAAAATTCGAGACGAGTCGATACAAACGTATTTCTCGACTCGAATTTTCGAGTCGAGACACGAGTCGAGTCGAGACGGCTCTTAAAAATCTCGACTCGACTCGAATGTCTCGAAAATTTTTCTATAATTTTTAATATTATTTTCAAGAAAGTATTCACTCAGAAACAGCCTTGAAACCAATTCCAGCTTTTATTCCTTCAGAAAGGTACAGAACGCATAAAATTAATAATTAATCTTTAAAGATCAAGATTTAATTTTCAGCTCAATTCAGTTAATTAGAACTAATAGTTAATGTTGTTGTATTTGGTTGTACTGCAAATATAATGATAATAATAATAATTGATTATCTAGTTTGTATAAAACTATTATCCGTAGTTTAAATCTAGTTTGTATAAAACTATTGCGATAAAATGGACTTCATAAATTCTCTGAATGAGCAGTTGATAGTCTATAGTAATTTAGCATAGTTATAATTATTGTTTTTGTTCCCATGAACGCAATAGGGTTACGTAACTTCTGGATTATTCGCTTGCCCAACTATTTTGAGGCTTTAATATGTTGCAGCATATCAAGAGCTACGGATAATATATAATGAAACATTTGTTGTACATCACATATTGTGATACGAGACTATTTTACATAGTATATCTTATCTAATATAAATAAAATAAAGAGTTTGTTTGTGAGTTTGTCTGTCTGTTTGTGTGCGACCTGGGGACCAGACGAGTGGACCGAGAGTTCCCAAAATTTGGTCACGGGTACCTTGGTCCAGGCCCCAGATCAAGACGAAGCGTTTATTTTTAAATTTCGAACCAGGGGGGTCTCGGAGGGGACGTTTACTGGGACCGACCTGAGGACCAGACAAGTTGACCGAGAGTTACCAAATTTTGGTCACGGATACCTTGGTCCAGGTCCCAGTCTAAGGCAAAGCGTTTTTGTCAAAATTGTAACCAGGGGGTCTCAGGGGCGCGTTTACCGAGACATGTAGTAAAAGTAATCCAAATTGATCGACATTAGTGTCAAGTCCATAGTTTTCACGGTCGCTGAGATCAATGGTGACACTTCCATCAGCGATGACTTGCAAATTCAGCTACCACTGTACGCGGGCCGGGTGTCAGCGGGTGAGGAATACCGAGACATGTATAAATAGCCCATATTGATTGATACTAGTGTCAAATCTATAGTTTTCGCGGTCGCTGAAATGAATGGTGATACTTCCACAGGTGTTGACTTCCAAATACAGCCCCCATGCTAAGAATGGGTATATTAAGCTAGTATTACAGTAAATGGACTGCTTGGATGCCAAGAACTAGTACAGATAAGTACCTTTCACTTCTGTGAATAGGTATTTTTTTAAAGGATTTTTGTAAACACTAAACTATAAAACAATGAACTACATACAGTAGTTATGGTTTTGGTTCCCAACATAAAAAAAATATGAATTGTTCATGAGATATTGAACTTTAACTTTCACTCCTGGAAAATTTCAATTTTGGAGTTAGGCCACTTGGCATCGAAGCAGTTCACTGTAAGATAAATACATTCCGCACATTAGTAACATAGTTGTTCAGGAGCCTTCGATTTCCATCCTCTCAAATGAAAGCTGAACGATTGCTTGGTACATGCTGACTATATAGGAGAAATAGTGTATTAAGTTTTCGAGCTTTGGTGCGTATCCGTATTTACACTCTGATATAACTTTAAGTTCACACTCAAATCGAGATAATTGTTTAACACATTTCGAAAGCTTTTGTTTATATGCAGCTCATTAAGGAAAATCTATTTCATAATCGTAACATTTATGTACTAAGAAACTATGAACGTAAAGTGGACTCGACCTAGCCTCGTGGCTGCTGTGACTCAGTGGCACAGCTTTCACCCTTGGTGTGTGAGGACTCTGATTCTGTGTGTGTGTGAACTCCGTGGCTAGTGTACGCGTCTTTGTCGTGGAAGACTCGGGTTCAATTCCCGGCGCGAGCTCATGTAGTTCGGATTCCACGTTAATCAGTAGGTCTACACTTCATATATCCTCGCTGCTGAAAGAGACGGTAAAGTCAAAATCAACTCAACAATATATATGTGTGTGTGCTTATGTGAATTTCCTCGTGGCTGTATGGTTAACACATACACCTTGATCGCGGGAGACTCTGGTTCGATTTACGGTGGAAGCTCATGAAGTTGTTACCGGTATTCCACTTTAAACTGTAGATCCATGCCTCATATAACCATACATATAATACATATGCCTTTGATACACTTATTTTCCGACTTGGAAGTCATCGAAAATTTCCGGACGCAGAGTCCCGTAGACCGAAAATGAGAAACATGGCTACAGAGTAAAACTGCCATAAAAATTTAAGCTTTTTAGGCTAACTTAATCCTTATATATTATGCAACTAGCTTGGCCAAGCTATAATGAAGGAAATGCTATCATTTGCAACACTCTGAGAATAGAAAATGTTCGCCAGGTATTACTATCCTCCCCTCTCCTGCAGAATGAAAACCCTGACTAAAACTCATTATTATATATATATACATATATATATATATATATATATATATATATATATATATATATATATATATATATATATATATACAGTGGCGGATCTAAGGGGGGGCTATAGGGGCTATAGCCCCCCCCCCTTGACGCTCGGGTATACACTGGATAAAATGGACTTCAATCCTGCTTTACACTGGATAAAACGGAAAAATATGGTTTAGCCCCTCCCTTGATCATATCCTGGATCCGCCCCTGTATATATATAACTATTTTGTGTAATGTAACAAACAGTGGCGGATAGTATTCATGTTTTCTTGCAGAGGTCCTTACGAGGGTTCGCTTCCATCTTCCTCTCCCCAAGAACTAATAAATTAAAAAATTGCGATTACTTGTTAATCTTGTAAAATTGCGATTACTTGTCAATCTTGTACAAAGGACGCAATTAAAGTCCCAGTGTAACACCCCTTCACATTTAGATTTTTGCCCTGGAAGAAAACCAGTTATTATTGTTTCTTGATTTCTCAGTCTCACCTACATAAACATACGAATAGAATTAAAGGATAGGACATGTTTAGAGTGCTTGCACGTGACATCTAACTATATTTCTCATCAAATGTGTCACAGATGAAAATGTCCGTTTGTAGTGCCTCTATTTTCTGGTACACATGTTTCATTTATGTTACGTTGCTAAAATTCGTTAGGAAACAAGTACAGACTGAACCTGTGTGCCTGACAAAACGTAAATGTACTGGATAATTATTTCTTCACTTTCTTAAAAAAAAAAAAGTAACACATCTCATGTCGGCTAACAAAAGGAGGTAGCGGACCAAAGATAGCCGTTGTTTACCTAAGGTCGTTACATAGCAGGGGTTTCACTCAGTCAGAGAGAAAAAAAAATAATTTAAAGTTTCTACATTTGTTTTGAAGTGCAATATACTTCTTCCTTTTATTTTAAGAACCATTTCCTTGTCATTTGTCTGCATCAGAAAAAAATGCAAAAAAATCACTAGAATGTGCCTATTTACCCAAAGTACGTACTAGATCACTAGTTCAATAGTAAAATCACTAAATCTAGTATTATACGAAATCATAAATGTGGCATCCCTGGGTTGGTGCGAAAGTAATGGTTGAAGTAAAAACTAGTCCGTATTTCTACTGCGTTCTGTTGTTGAATTCACAGAAATGTTCAAAAATAAATTCAAGAAGTAAAACACGATCCTACAAAAGACTGTTTACTTGCTCACTGGTTTTAGTATTGTGAACTGAAACTCAAGTCGCAGTCATGTTGAATACTTCTGTCCCTTTCTAGTAGTTTCTACTTTACAACTTGAGGTAGGATGAGGGTCGAGTCGGAAGCGGTATGTATTGTTTATACTACTTACAATGTTACCCCCCCCATAAAATATAAATTCACCCTTTCTCCCTTCCCTTTTTGCGAATACAATGAACCGACTCTTTTGCTGAAGAAAGATGCTAAGAGAAAATTGAAACATCTGTGTCTAAACTTTCTTTGAAGCGCATTCTTTTGTATTTGTAGGGTTTTGCGAGTGTTTTCACGTCAATATGAAGAGATAGTTAGCCAAATCTTTTACCATGGACTCCTGCTGCGAACTGACCGTGAGTAAACATAAACACCCGATCTCGCTGTGCTCAATTTCTCTCGCACACGTGAAATGGGTGTTGTTGTTTCCAAAACAAATAGGAAGTTATCCTGTGCTTTTGCATTTCTGCACGCACACAGGTACCATTGCTATATTTTAATGATCAGAAGAAATATCAAAACCATCCAATATATATGATACGAAACAGCTAACAGAGGGAGGCAAAGATTATAGTATACCAAGTTTTCCGCGTGGTACCATTATGGAGAATAAATATTTGATAAAGTCACGTAGATGCGCTTAAACCTATTCCATCTGTCCTTATAATTTTTCTGGTCTCATCAATTTCTCAGGAAAATACGTACAACATATGTCCAAATTCCATATATACTATTTCTAAACTAATGAGTAAACTCATTAAGAACACGAACTGATATCAATAAACAGGAAAGAAAACAATACTTTATACTTCTATCATTTGGTACACATCTCTATGAAGCACAGCTTGTTTCTTTTCGAAATAGCTCCTTCGTATCACAGCTGTGGTTAGTTTTGTTTTGTGTTAGGATGAAAGAGAGAAATGCAACATTTGCTTCGCGGTGAAGTTATATATATATTATTAAGATGAGCGGTGATAAGCGAGGTTTAACAAAGAGTGCCTTTCGGATGCACAATTTAACGGGTAGTTGCAGTCCGTGTTGAGAATTGAACCAAAGCTATGTAAGACATGTCAATATTGAGCTCTTTTGTGGTAAAAGTGAACTTCAGAAACACACAAAAGACTTGAAACATCAAACTAATGTAAAGCAATTGAAAAATAGCCTACCTATCGCTGCATCTTTTCTGTGGCTAGGAACATGCAGTGTGTAGCAACAAGAATCGTGTTAAGGACTTTTTTTTTTCGAACATAACATTCCCTTCCACACCATAAAAGACAATATAATGTTTGTTAAAAGAAAGTGCACATAATATTTTTAAATTTTGTTTGTGATCCTATCATGCATAATTATAAATAATGCCTTTCATACTACGAGAATGAGTTCAACTATACGTCATGGCCCCTCTAAAGCGGGGCCGCGGTGGCTCAGTGGTAGATCGTTCACCTCTGGTGCTTGGGGACCCTGGTTCGATCCCAGCTCGCACCAAGTGAACTTTGTGGTGGACAAACACCGTGTGCATGGGTTTCCTCGGGGTTCTTCCGTTCCTCCCACTTTCTTCATTCCACGATTTCACTAATTTCTCATCATCACCCCTCTCCTTTAGCCTAACCGGCATAATCGTGGGACGTAAAACTCAAAGATTTCACTTCATTTTTTTCCTCGAAAGCGATATCTTTCAAAATTATTTATTGTTAGATATTGTAAATTTACGGTATCTATTTTAGTGGACGGGAAATTTTGCATCTAATCGGATAATTTCATGGCTTCTAACAGGAATTCGCAGTTACGAAATTTGCATCACTGTCTTTTGAAAGGATGCCTAGAAAAAATACTACTAGAAAATAACTGAAAACACAAAATGGATTTGATAGCCAAATTCACGTCATCTTGGTTCGTCATCATTTTTCTTTAAATATTTGTATTTAGTATTAGATTAGAGTTTAGTGTCCCTTTCAGCATCAAGGCTATATGAGACGTGAACTTACAAATTAACGTGGGTTCAGAACCATAGGAGTTCCCATCGGAAATCGAACCTAGGTCTCCCGCACCAAAGACGCGTACGCTAATCATATGGACAAGGGTGTTCGATATTTAGTAATGTGTACATAAAGTTGTGAAATTGCGCTTGTATAATGGAATGCAATTCCTTCTACTGACATAAACCTTCACAATACTTAGCTGGATAAAGTATCTTTAAAAAGAAAATGTCACTCTTTATGTTTCAGTTCCTGGTTCGACTGAAGGATGGAACAAATTGCAATGAGCGTTTTTGGATCCTACGTTGTGTAGTTGATTCATCATTAACTTGGTATTTGATACGGATATGAACTATTACACTTATTTGGTGTTTATTTCTAAATAAGTCCTAATACAATTTCATAAAGTTGTAATTCTTCTTTAGTTTGTATCACTTTACACAATGACAAATCCAAAAGGTGTGTTGTATCGGTGCAATACCAGTTTTTCACGTTTTTCAAAATGTTCCAAAACCCAAAGAATAATCTTTAATTTCTGATATTTTAGTCGTCACAAATTACAATTTTATAATGTAGTCAATGTAACGTCCCGTTCAGCAGCGAGGCTATGTGAGACGTGGACCTACTGATTAACGTGGAATCCGAACCACAAGAACTCCCACCGGGAATCAAGCCCAGGTTTCCCACGCCAAAGGCAAGTATACTAACCGTTAGCCACGAAGGAGCTCCACCATAATTTTAGTGGGCGATAAGAAATATTTCGCCAGTGCTTTTACAATAAATAAAATTTTATAAGTATTAAAGAATAGTGGTAAGAGATTTTATAATAGCTCTTTTATTTATGAGATATGAGTATTTAAAAAAAAACAACTAAAGAATAGGTTGGCGGAACCACAAAAGACTCGTAAAATAAACTTTCTTATAAATACACACGCACCTTACTCACCTTTTATAATTGCTATGCTTACGTTCTCCATAAAAACAGAAATTCTCTTTTAATGATACTTTACACAAGATCATGAAGTGGGTTCAAATTTAATTAAAGGCAAAATACAATACAATAATCCACAAATATTGCCTCAAGTGAGTTTAAAGATTTCTAAACACTAGTGCGAAACCCGGCTCTGCCGTTGCGATCGATTTACAGGTCTTGAGACGAAAGTAAGAAGGGACTTACGCACACAGTAAGTAAAAACAATTAATATGCCTGTAACTTTCCCCCAAATGGGTGTATCTTAAAACTAACCTCACCATTATTTTTCTAATTAAATTCTAGCCCGAAATTATGTATCATATTACCCTATTCCCATTTTGAAAACTTGACCTTAATTCAAAATGGCGGATTTCAAGATGGCTGCCATCAAGGTCATATCTACCATACGACTTCCCCCAGGACTTATATGTATCCACATGGTTTTTCTTCACTTTTCTTCATTAACGCTCCGTTTACAAAGGGTAGTAAGGAACTTCTGTAGTAATCTCTAATAACCACATCACAACTCTTAAAACTTATTTAAAAAAATAGAAAACATGCACCATGGCAAAAATTTGTCATCACAAGTAATGATGCATACATGCCTTCTATCAGCAAAAAAAGTTTCATTGAAATTGGAGCCGTACATTTGAGTGATGTCCCTTGTGGGATGTGATTGAACATGACGTCAGAACACATCGCCCCCCTTCCCGGAATTTACGGGAATTAGGTGACCTGAGTGAGCACATGTGGTGCCAGCTCTCTCCAACGACCTATCAAGGATCATTGCGTGTATGCCAAGACGTGTCGCCGTTTTTATCCATGCCAAAAGTCGACATACTGACAATTAGGTAGGTAGTCATGATGGTCTGGCTGATGTGTGCGTATATTTTAACTCGTACATTTTGTCTCGACTCGAATTTCGAGACGTCTCGACTCGAATTCGAGTCGAGTCGAGACAGAGACTGTCGAGTCGAGACACGAGTCGAGACAGAAACATATTTTCGAGTCGAGACACGAGTCGAGACAACATTTTCTCGAGACGAGTCGAGACAGGCTTAAATCTCGACTCGACTCGACTCGAATGCATCCCTACGAAGCCCTTGCAAACTGGCTTATTGAACTTTCTCAACGTGGTTTCCCCAGAAAGAAGCATGACCTCTTAAATTCAGTACAGAAAATAGTTGTAGACGGCAAACGCAAAACACCATTTAAAAAAACAGACCTGGGCAGAAATGGTATGCATCTTTCTTGAAGAGACATTCAAATATTGCAGTGAGGACAGCTGAGCCTATAAATGTCTGCCGAAGTTACGTAAAAGAAGAATATATACGTTCGTGGTTTCATGATATTAAGACCTACTCACCAGTACGAACAATCTTTCCATTCTAGAAGATCCACGTAGAATTTTTAACGCGGATGAATCTTCTTTTCAGTTGTGCCCATCATCTGGAAAAATTTTGGGACCAAAAGGCTGGAAGAATATTTATGAGGTTCAAGATAAGGAAAAGGAAACTCTTACTTTTCTAGGAACATTTAGTGCTTCGGGAGAAACCGTTGCTCCAATGATCGTTTATCCATACAAGTCGCGAGTACCCAGAGATATTGTGTCCAATATTCCCTCTTCAATTGTGATAGGACGATCCGAATCTGGCTGGATGATTAGTGAGACATTCTTTGAGTGGGTCGCCAATGGTTTCAATAAATGGCTATTAGATCACGATGTACCTAAGCCTGTAATACTTTTCATCGATGGTCACAAAACTCACTTAACTTATGAAGTAAGCAAATTTTGTGACAACAACGAGATCATATTGTATGCCCTGTACCCTCATGCAACACACATCTTGCAACCATGCGATGTATCCGTCTTTAAGGCGTTAAAAACAAATTGGAAATTCGTTGTTCGCAGCTATCTAACGGAAAATAATTTATCTTCTATTACAAGAGTTCAGTTTGCACCACTTATTGCAGAGGTCCTAGCAACAACAGCAACACCGTCAACAATAAAGAATGGGTTTCGCAAATGTGGACTGTATCCTTTTAATCCGGACGCTGTTGACTACACAAAATGCATCAAGAGTGTATGTAAACACATAGAGAATACTTCCACTCAGCCAAATGTTAGTGAAGAAGACCTTCGTACTGCAAGAAAAGTTATTACTATGTACAAAGATGAACTTCAAAAGGCTGCGGTTGACTTCAACGTAGTTCTTGAAGTCTTGAAACTTCCAGCAGAAAAGCCGATGGACGAAGCACTACAAACTTATGATAAAAGTGCCAACTTACCATTATATGACGAAGTTGCAGTTGGTGAAATCCCTGTAGTTGATGACAACAATGAACACTTGTCTCAAGCTACTCTCCCTGTTGGAAAGGATATAACAGAGTGAATATAACATCTATTCTATCAACGATACCTGAGGAATTCGACGCCATTGCAGCACAAGAGAAAGATCAAATCAGTATTGTGCCAAATAAAGAATCAGTTATGTCTGCTCCAACAACAGAATCAAAGAGGCCTTTCATTATTATGAGAAAGGAAGTGTCTATTCCAGAATTTATGCCATCAATTGAGAAGAAAGGAAACACATCAACTACATTGAATGAAACTGAATCTATGAAAGATATTCAGCAAGATACTTATTCAATCAAAGAACCTGCTACTGAAGCTCTGGTTTCTGTACCAGAAGCACAGCAAGAAACAAGGGACGTTTAAAGCGATGCTGTTGCTGAACCAAATGAATCAAGTCAGAAGAATATCGCAACAACCTCTAAAACTATCAGACCAATATATATATAACGCCAAGTTTTAAAAAGCATCTGTTCTGGCCTAAGAGTCCAGTCAAAAAGCCTAAGAAGAAGGTAGAGAAGATACCGTTTGCAATTAGCTCAAAAGAATATCGCCGCGCACTGACTGCAAAGCAAGAAGAACAGAAGAAACTAGAGGAGGAAAAGAAACGCAAAAGGGATGAAAGAACAGCAAAAAAGAGCAACAAACTGGAAAATCCAAAGAAAGGTTCTCCAAACTGGAAGAAGACGACCACTGATGTTGTAGAAGAACATCACAATAAAGAAGATGTAATTGATTACGGCGATGGAGCTATATGCGCAGGATGTGTAGTAGTAATAAACGATTTTGCTTTGGAAAGTGAGGATAAACCAGTGGGTTGCGATCAATGTGATAAATGGTTCCATCTTCGGTGTACCGAATTATCTGGGTATACATGGGAAGAACTTTCAGATAAGCAGTTCCTGTGCGCAGATTGTACCATATAAATGATTTGAATAAACAATCAGGAACATACTGTTATTACATGAAAAGATAGCTCAATGTGCTCAAGTAACTCAAAAGAGAAACCTAACACGGGAGAGAAACCTTATCATATGTGAGACGATAACTCGAATGCTGAAGTAACAAAGGAGAGAAATCTTAACATATATGAGAAGATAACTCGATGTGCTCAAGTAACAAAGGAGAGAAACCGTATCATATATGAGGAGATAACTCATTGTGCTCAAGTAACACAGGAAATAAACCTTATCATACATGAGAAGATAACTCGATGTGCTCAAGGAGCACAGGAAAGAAATCTTATCATATATGAGAAGATAACTCGATATGCTCAAGTAACAAAGGAGAGAAACCGTATCATATATGAGAAAGTAATTCGATCTGCTGAAGTAACGCAGGAGAGAAACCTTATCATATATGAGAAGATAACTCGAAGTGCTCAAATAACAGAGGAGAGAAACCTTAACATTATGAGAAGATAACTCATTGTGCTCAAGTAACACAGGAGAGAAGCCTTATCACATATTAGAAGATAACTCGATGTGCTCAAGTGACACAGGAGAGAAACCTAACACCGGAGAGAAACATGATTCACACAAGGGAAAAGTGAACACTTAGGATTTTCTAAATTATTAGAGACTCGTACTTTGTTTCGGATTTGTAAAACCGTAATATAAGTGATAAGATAACGTGTGCATATAACACAGGAGAGAAGTCTTGTTTCACGTGGAAGATCTATTTAATATTCAAATCCATTATTCCAAATAAAATAGCTATGTATCAAATCCTAATAGCGTGATTCTTTCATTTATAATCACTAAGGAGAAAACCTTAATGAAAATTAAATAAAATCTATACAATCGTTTTGTCAAGTTCAAATCTCGCCAATAATACAATTTCGAAATATCACCTAAGGCAATCAATTACTTCTACGTGATAGAAACGATAGAAATTGCGCGCGGTCGACTAATAGCATGAATGCGGTCGACTACTGAGCGATGACGGTCGACAAGTGGGAACTTTGATGAGTTTTCGTAAAATGTATTTTTATATCACTGCAAAATTTTAAAAGTGAGCAATTAACACACGGCATGATACAAAAGAACCCAAATAAAGCAAATAATTCACTTTTGTCAAATACTATGAAATCATCACGCTTTATAGAAGTAAGATTTTTTTTTCAGCGGTCGACTATTGGCGAACTCACCCTATATTAATGATTTGTTTTCTCTTTTTCTATATTCCTGTTTTTTAGTTTCATTGATTAGAAATATTTAAAAAGAAACAAATATTTCATTCACTCTAGTGTTTGCAATTCCGAAATATTTTATCACTGTTTTCGCTTCGCATTTAGATACTTTAGGTATTCAGGCTACTTGTTGTTTAGAAAATAAAATGGTGATCACCATGGCAGCGGAAAGGATGTGACGTCACACTATTTCAGTTTATAGTTATTTCGAAGGCAAATTGTAACGAATCATTTGATTGGCTGGTAAATGCTCTAGCTGCAACAACTGATAACGACTGGAACATTAATTATGTATTTTGTATTGATATATTGAGTAGTAGGATTGTAATATGAAGAAAGAATTACATTATTGATTTATGGTATCTAATTCGTAGTTGTAATACTTCGTTTTCATAATGATCAATTCGACACACATGTTGGTACTTTTGGCATGCTGTTAAGCTATGATGACGTTCGGTTGCCGGTTTTAAATACATATATTTCTATTTTATTCAAATAAATCTTTCAATTTTTATTTTTAATGGAATTATCATACTTGTACTTACCTAAAGAGCACAATAGAAATAGTTGTGTTTATTTGTGGTTCAAATAATTTGGTTCAAATTTGCGCAGTGCTGACCCCACGGCCATCACTCAGGTGGGAATAATTGCACATGCTATTGGGGCAGGCTCAGGGCCGCAAGGTCTGTCACGCCAGTGATCTGCCGATGTGACTGAAACGGAAAGTTTTCAATGAATGTATTCTTCCTGTTTTGACATACGGAGCTATGACATGGACACTAACAAAAACAGACATTCACAGTCTGCAGACTACACAAAGGAGCATGGAGAGATGTATGCTCGGAATAACCCGAAGAGATAGGAAAAGAAATATGTGGATCAGGAAGATGACAGGAGTGACGGATATTATTGCAAAAATAAAGGGACTGAAGTGGCAGTGGGCGGGACATATCGTAAGAAGAACTTATGACAGATGGACAAAGGCAGTTCTCGACTGGATACCTAGAGACAGGAAACGCCCAAGAAAGCGTCCTAATACAAGATCGAGTGACGAAATGAAAAAGCACTGTGGAATAGCATGGAAAAGAAAAGCAGAAGATAGATGGTTATGGAGAAGAGTTGGAGAGACCTTCATCCAGCAGTGGATCGACATCGGTTGAAAATGATGATGAAATTATATATATATATATATATATATATATATATATATATATATATATATATATATATATATATATATATATATATATATATATATATAAACTATTTTTCCTCAATGCATTATATCATTGTAAAATGTCCTAAACTGCACAAGAATTGCTAGGAATGATGGATTGCTGATACAACAGGTCCAGGGTCTGGAAGCGTTCATCTTATGTCCAGGGCCTGCACCGAACTTCCCTACACCGAATCTTCCATATTCCCGCAAAAATAACCTTTCTTGCAATTTGTCCTATTTTTAAAGGATGGTAAAGTCCCTGGACCTCAGAACCTTCATCTATATTTCTAGGTGAAGTGGCTAAAGCTAGAAACACCAAAGACAAATGTTGATTATGATGAATGGGAATGAGAATGAGAATTAGAAATACGAAATTTGATATAAAAACCTTTCACCAAACGTGTATTACGAAAATAACTTCTTTAAAAGTTCATGAAGTCGCCATCTTGAATCCAATATGGTGGATGAAAATGTATTTCACAATCGCTGGGGATAGAAATGCCAAATGAAATACACATATTGATTATCAAGATGTGATCACGAAATGATAAATAAAGTGTGAAAAAGTCGTTGTCTTGAATCCAAAATGGTCTCCTAAAATAAAAATCGAAGGTACTAAATTTGGTAGAAATGTTCATGAGAATGGGCAGGTAAGGTGAGTATACGCCGAATACCCTCGTATTCCCTCCATTACATTCTTGGTATTATTCAATTTACCTAATGGATTTACCAATTTATCATAATGCACATTTATACCAAACTCTGTGTTTGTATAGCTTCAGCCATTTGCTTTGTGCATATCCACTCCTTATTTTATTTAGGCTGCCAAATAAGATCCACAATGGCAACTTATTCAAAATTTGGCGTTGTTTCCTTGACTTGCTCATTCTCAAATATATTTCTACCAAATTTGGTACATATAACTTCAGCACTTTGACTGTACATATAGCTTTGTTTTTTATTTTAGGAGGCCATATTGGACTCAAGATGACGATTTTTTCATACTTCATTACGTGATCACATATTGATAATCAATATTTGTATCATATTTGATGTTTCTATCCCCAGTGACTGTGAAATATATTCTCGTCCACCATGTTGGATTCAAGATGGCGACTTCTTGAACATTTTTATTATTCTTTTAATGCACGTTTGATGAAAGGGTTTTATACCAAATTTCGTACTTTTAGGTTCAGTAGTTCGGGCTGTGCATATATTGTGTTTATATTTTAGGAGTCATATTGGATTCAGGATGGAGACTTTTCCCAAATGTATTTTCCGTTTCTAACCTCCTCATTCTGGTAATTATTTATACCATATTTGGTGTCTCTAGCCTCAGCATCTAGGCTCTGTATTTTTATGACAAATGCTTTCGGCCACCATATCCTTTGGATCCAAGGCTTTGGGAGGTGATAGGGTAGGTCATTCTAAGCAAAAATGTTTATGTGAACATATAGGGTTTCGGAGATAGAGGTGAAGATAACTTTTTGCATCTTGCACTTGCCCATTCTTGTTTCAAACATTATAGCACACCCTGTAGTTGGTCTTACATTACATATTATAGCTTGTTTTAAAGCTAATGAAACAGGCTTTTAGGAGGTCTGCAATTTGTATCAATACTGCATACAATAGGGAAGTAACGGAGGAATTTTTTAAAATTCTCTTTTGTAATACAATTTTTCACTGTTCTTGAGTAGAAACTCTGTCAGTAGAGAAACTGTTTCTGATTTGGGGATATACACAGATGTCAAGTTGTTATCTTCTTTAGATGCCACAGACACTTCTTACTAAGCGGTTTATTTGTTAAATAATGACTTCCACTGGAAACAAACAATTTTGCTTGTTTAATAATTATTATTATAATTTCTTCTCTTATTTTAATTGTTACTGTTATTATTGTCACAATTTTTATTGTAACTTGTGTTCATACGTGGAAATGTAGAGCTTTCGTATGTTTGGGAATAGTATTGTATTTCCAGTTTTGTAGAAAAATGGCTTATTAACCAAGTATCGGTTACCCTTATATATGTATAAAAATGATTGTATGTATGTATGTTCCACATCTCTCCTAGACGGTTGAACCGATTTTGACCAAACTTGGCACAAATATTTCTTGCTACTAGACAACTAACACTGTCGGAGTTAGCCATCCCAAACTCACCCCGATGCAGAGGGGGAGGGGGAGGAACACTACCCAATGCTTTTTAAATGGCGATATAATGGCATAAATGGTTTTAATGAATTATCTTAAGAACGGTTCTACCGATTTAAACGAAACTTGGCTCACATATAGCTTATAGTCTGGCGAATAATAATGTTGGAGTAGAACACCCCTAGTGCGTCCAAGGGCGGAGATGGAGGGGGTGAAATATATATAAATAATGGCATAAATGCTGTTAATAAAATATCTTAAGAACGACTGCACCGATTTGAACGAAACTTGGTACACGCATAGCTTATAGCCTGACAGATAATAATATTGGAGTAGAACACCCCTCGCGCGTCCAGGGGCGGAGGTGGAGGGGTTGAAATATAAATAATGGCATAAATGCTGTTAATGAAATATCTTAAGAACGACTAAACCGATTTGAACGAAACTTGGCACATATATACCTTATAGTCTGGCGGATAATAATGTTGGAGTGGAACACCCCTAGCGCGTCCAAAGGCGGAGGTGGAGGGGCTGAAATGTAAAATCTGTCGAAAATGACCAATATTAGTGTCGTTTATATAGATTTTGAGGTCACTTAGATCATGTTAACACTCAAAACAGGTAGTAGTAGTTGCTGTTGTTGTTGTTGTTGTTGGAGTAGTAAGTAGTAGTAGTAGTAGGTAGTAGTAGTAGTAGTTGCAGGTAGGTGTAGTAGTAGTAGTAGTAGTAGTTGCAGGTAGGTGTAGTAGTAGTAGTAGTAGTAGTAGGTGTAGTAGTAATAGTAGTAGTAGTAGTAGTAGTAGTAGTAGCAGTAGGTAGTTGTAGTAGTACTAGGTAATTGTAGTGTTAGTAGCAGTAGGTAGTTTCAGTAGTAGTAGTGGTAGTATTAGTTGTAGTAGTAGTAGGTAGTTGTAGTAGTAGGTAGTAGTGGTAGCAGTAGTAGTAGTAGATAGTTGTAGTAGTAGTGGTAGTAGTAGTAGGTAGTTGTAGTTGTAGTAGTAATAGTAGTAATAGGTAGTAGTAGTAGTAGTAGTAGTAGTATAATGTAGTAGAAATAGGTAATAGTATTCCAATATATTTTTAAGAAACCAGATCTCCCCGTATGAAGTCGGGCGTTAAGGCTATTAACCTTTAAAAAATAGGAAAATACTGGGATAAACTACATGTAACGTAAGACCAACTACAGGGTGGGCTATAATGTTTCAAACGAAAATTGGCAAGTGCACCACGAAAAACGTTACCCTCACCCCTATCTCCGAAACGAAGGGGAATAGACCCTATGTTTACATAAGCATTTGTCCTTAGCATGACCTTCCCGATCCCCCCTCCCCATCATATCCCAAAATCTTTGCATTTCCTCACCGGACACCGTGTATACATTATAATATACTTATTGGAAATATCAGTATAATATTTCCAGTAAGGGTGATGTTCGTATCAAAGTGATATTCGAAAAATCTGCATAGAAATTTTCTAGAATTTCTGGCATGAGGATCTCTAATAATGGATCACCTGTTCTCACTTTGTATGGGATAGGATACATTAAAGAGACTGTTTATGTTGTTCCACTGCGAACTACCGTGGATGAAATGGGGAATCAGTATTTTGCATATCGATAATACTCGGGAAGAAGAAGAAGACTAGATCCACAGATACTACTCTATAGCGTCTCACGGTGCCCCCTACACTATCTATCTTCTTGCGTAAACCGAATTTGAAAATTGTTCTTCGTTCCAAAGATATTTTGATTTATCAAATTAAATGTACATAAAAACCCTGTATATAAAAAGTGTATACCTTTTTTTAAACTTTATGAAAGTAATTTTTAATGATGAAATTGTATTCAAACCGCATTTTATATGGTTATTACTTTTAACAAACATTAAGAAAACACCAATAGCTCAATACCCGAGAACTTGTACCTTTTCATACACACCCACAAATATATTCATTTTCACAAAATTTATATTTGGATTGAAATATTTTTGGTAAAAAAGAACAAAGCAACTTTATGGAGCCTGCGGTGCTACTTTCCGGGGTATTTATCATCTCCCGAACCTGGGAACGGAACGAAACTTTTCTGGTGAAAATTCACGCAATGCTGCTCTTTCAGCGCTAAACAAACTTATTGCTACGTGCTTTGAATGCACCAAATCGGCCCATTGGAATGTGTCCAGGCTTGTCGTTGGCCAACCTTGTCGTCAGCATCCAAAATCGATCCCGACAAGCCTGGACACCTCAGGAATGTGTCCAGGCTTGTCGTCGTCCAACCTTGTCATCAACGACCCAAAATGAGATGTGTCCAGGCTTGTCGAAATCGACCACGACAAGCTTGGGCACCCCAGGAATGTGTCCAGGCTTGTCGTCGTCCAACCTTGTCGTCAACGACCCAAAATGAGATGTTTCCAGGCTTGTCGGGATCGACCACGACAAGCTTGGACACCTCAGGAATTCGTTCGAGTCTGGCGCAAGAGGATAAATTGAGAAGTGTCCAAGCTTGTCGTTGTCCAGGCTTGTCGTCGTCCAACCTTGCCTGCGTCCCATAAACCATGGATCATAACTCCTTGTGTATTACTATAAGGACCAAGAATTATATCGCCGGTGGAATCATAGCAAATTCGTTCATATAAATGCATTTCATCAAATGACAAAACTGTTAATTTATTTAGGGAAGAGAACGTAACCGCCTTGGCCTTTAATAAACATAAAACTTCCTCAAGAATACCTGGACTGCATTTAAAACTTTTGACCCACTTCTGAAGTAGCACGACATGGAAGACGAGTTTCCTTTCTCCGGAGGTGAGCGTAAGCTTTTTGAGACAGAGCTCTTAAAGTCAAAACTGTAGCAATATCTTCTGCGCTCCATCGTATGCTCTTCTTCCCTCTTACTAAATATTTTATCTGCCCAGGAATAAAATATTTCGACAGAATCTTCTCAACTTCCCTAACAACTATGCTCTTGGACAAGGGCGCCGATTTCTTTGTAAATTTGGGGGGCCCCATTCATATGCAGACGGCATATACAGTATATGAGGATTTTAAGACAAATTGCATTCAAATTATGCCAAATATTAAATATTCCCAAATAGAATGAGGGGGCCCACATGAGCTTTGGGGAGTCCGGGCCCCTGCCCCCCCAGAATCGGCGCCTTTGCTCTTGGAACATGATGGTATAGTCCTATGCTTTAAACGAATTCTATTTGTTGTGGCTCTGACCTGCTTTAACACAATGTCACATTTCTTCAGAGCATCTTCTTTAGCTGCGTTTTCCATCTGTAGCATTTCAATTTTGTATTTTAAACGCTGAATTTCTAGATCTTTCTCTACGTCAACTAAAGTTTCTGTATTTGTTGTCTTCTCAAGTCTCCTCTTCTTCGGGGATAGTGTCTCAAGATTAGAAATAGCTATTTTTCTTATATTTCTTACTTTACTTCTCTGTCCACGATCATTCAAGCCCTAAACAAGAAAATAATGTGTTTTGAGATTTGCATTAAAAATTATACAGTGGAACGGTGTCATAACTTGTGGGGAGTGTCTCTTAACTGACCCTATTTAATCTTCCTTTCGTTCGAGGGGTTCACTTCAATATCAAACTTACTTACCCCATATGATAGGACACGAACATGAGTGTGCAAATAAAGCATGGAATACATTTACCACATCCAAGTAAAAAAAAAATCTTTCGAAACGAAGAAAAAAGGCAAAAAAAAACATGTTTTGGGTCAATTTCAGTAAAGTGGTTACCATTAGAGTTCCCCAGAAATAATATATATTTGTGTCAAATATTGTTTCGTCAAATTAACTAGTGACAGATAGAATGCCCCTATCATGCTATTTCCAAAAGAACTAAAATAATTTAGGGTGCTGCTGCTGCCCCAACATACGTTTCTAAGTAAAGCATAAATGTAATATTGGATCTACTTCAGTAAAACACTAACTTGGGCACTTATAACTAATTACAATGTTTATTGTTTTTAAAATCTAGGTAGGCTCAAATTTTATATTTTTCTAGGGGACCAACTTTAAATTTTCTTGGGCGGGGGAGAGTGCAAGTATTAATGCTTGCGCCGCAGGAAAAGTTCCAATTTACGCCACTGCAGTGGATATACAATATTATCATAGCAGGATACCGGGCTCACAAAATACCAATATGCATTCATGACGTCCATAATTTACTTATATGCTTTCGGGGAGGGCAGGGCTAGTAGTGACAGGGGCAAGTAGTGACAAAGCAGATATATTCTCTTCTGTGAGGTATCAACGATGAGTGACACTGCAAGTTGCAGGGTTTGGTGCAGAGTAATCGATGTAAAGTTGGAATCAACACATCGTCGCGCGTTTATACTACAGCAAATTTAGTGTTTTTAGTGCACAAAAGTAAAATTTAGGGAATCGTTTGGAACAATGTCAGTTCAAGCTTATGATGAGATAAGTAAAAATTGTTATTATATCTTGAGACGATAGTGTTTCCTACATTAGTTCGTATGATATGTTGAAAGCAATACGTAGTAGTACTCGCCTGACTTGATCTCAATTTTCCGCACCTTGGAACATGGCGCCCGCCACCGCCGCCAAATTTTGCGCCCCGGGCGCCCGGTGTCCATTTTGGGGTCACGTGGTGTGACGTTATAGGGTCACGTGATATCAGGCCACGCCTTTTTGTGTTACGTGGTGTTAGGCCACCCCTTTATGGGGTAGTTTTACCGAGGGGGTTGATTTTGTTCCCTTTTACGACATAAAATTTTGGAGATTGTTACCTTTTGATGGAATACAGGCGTAGGTATAGTTTACCTTGCGGTATCAACTTTTGCGCCCCCGGCGCCCCTAGGCCACACCCCGTCCGCCTTTATGGGGTATTCCCACCAAAGCGATTTATTTTGTTCCCTATAAGGCATAAAATTAGGATATTGTTACCCTATAATTGAGTACAGGTGTATGTATAGCTTATTTTGTGTTACCTGATTTTAACTTTGGCGCCTCTGGAGTGTGACGCCCGCTGAAATTTTGCGCCCCCGGTCCCTCTAGTTTACATAGTTTTACGCTCCGTCTTTATGAGATATTCCCACTAAAGGGGTTTATTATTCTCCCTTTCATGGGTATAAATTTGAAGAATGTTATTCCCTTTCTTACCTTATAGGGTATATATAAATAAATAAATATATATATATATATATATATATATATATATATATATAGCCTACCTTATTTTTGTTCCCTTTGATACGCTCCTGCGCACACCTTAGCATCGCCTTTAGGATCAAATCATGGGGTCACGTGGTGTTAGGTCATGCTCTGTCTTTATGGGGTAGACCTACCGAAGGGGTCGATTTTATTCTTTTATTCGTATAAAATTTTGGAGATTGTTATCTTCATTCTTAGCTTATAGGGTGTGTGTATAGTCCGTTTCCTTTGATGAGTACCAATGATTGGTTTTGGAGCCTTATTACGTTATATCATTATTTGGAGGTGTACTTTAGATTATTTCATTATATTTGATATGTACTTCGTGATCTATTTCGTTCCACCTCAGGGATGAACATGGATACCTTACATATGTTGATTATTATGTTAAAGACATTGCAATCGTCCGAGTTCGATCCTTGGTGCTAGTTTCAGGAAATGCTGAGTTTAATGTCCCTCTCGAGGCTAAGCATTACGATGATGAGAAATAGTGAAATGAGAAAACATCATACACTTACATGGTTGTGGATTGAAGCAGAGACCTCACACATCAGAGACAAGCGCTGAGCCACCGTGCCCCATTGAGAACTTTTAATTTTCTGTGCGATCAGTTTTGCGTATGAAAAAAAGACGAGCAGATTTAAACAGATTATGTTACATTACACATTTCTGCTCGTTGTTACGCATAGAAGTTTGTTATTGTGAAATTGCAGAATCTGCTTTTACGAAGAGTACTCCATCAGCATTGTTTTCTCAGCTGTTAGTGCAACGACGGACTTTTAAACCTCAACTTGACATTTTTGTCAAAGACAGTTTCGTAACTTATCGATGAGTGTTACATTTTTCAATCAAGTTTAAGGAAAATGAATCACATTTTAGATGTGTTAATTTGAATGTCGTAAGAAACTAACGAAAGCATATTTTTTGTCAACGGTATGATGTCATGACCAGAATCGCGATACTAGATGATTAATTAAAATATGTCGTAACTATTGATGTGTAAGGAGAAAAACGTGAATAATGTCACAACCAATCAGATTGTTTCTTACATCACGTTTCGGCTCATGATACATGATGAAAGCTGTGTTTTCATTGGTTCTCCGTGATGTCATTTATTAATTTCCTTGTTTTTGATTGGATGGTAGTGATGTCACTTTATAGTTGAACACATTTCTGACCTAAATAAAAATTCAAAAACAAGGAAAATGTGTATTGTTACGACGTGATACAACGTGCCTTTTAAGAGTGAGACGTAGACTTTCAGTTTAATGTGGGATCTGATCTCCCGCCGAGAATCGAATTCGAGTCTTCCTTGTTTAACCGCTTAGATCGAAAAAGCAAGCGCATTAGATTTTGTTTCCGTTTCATGTTCGTTATACGTTTCAAAGTTCAGTGTAAGGGGAGAATGCTTACTAAAATAATTCTCTCAGCACAGTTAGAAAAACAATTTCATTTATTCTTTTTATCACTAGAGAAACTTAGGTCAGTTACATGTTGATGTTGGTCCTGGGCTTGATTTCCAGTATGACGACAATAAAAATTTTTAACAGTAGAACTATTTGAGATATGATAATTCTTTCAGGATTGTTCGTGTAGTCATTTTGATACCGTTAAAGGTGTTAGCGATCTTTGATTTGTTAATTCAACTTTAATTCGGCTTTTTTCTCTCTTGTTTTAGATATTTGTTTTCTTTGCCTATTCCTTTTTGTTTTACCTTACCTTTTCCTGTTTGAATATGGCTACCTCTGGGTTTACTGTCTTGCGAGAAATCAATAGACATTATCGGCGTTTTAATCTCGAAGGACGAATGCTCGAAATTAAAATCAATACTCCGACCAGTGACACCAATATTGTTGAGTGGGTTCAGACCTCCTTTCAACATATGTTGGATTACTTATTGGAAAATGTCGATGAATCATCGATGGTTGGATTATGATTTTATCTCATGATAGGAACAAGCCGTTTTAATTATCTTTTCGGCGTGCAAGTAATTTGACACTGGAAACTTTATGGGCTTCCTTCTATCGCATCCTTCAAAGTAACGATAGTTTTCTCATAAACGAACCGTTCATTGTACATTTTCATCATGTGGATGTGCCCCGTGGTTTTGGATTAGTGCGTCAAGGTCTTTTCTCAAACGACGAATTATTAAAGTTCAAGAAAGGCATTCTACGAGTGAAAAACACCGCCAAGAAATGTTTAGCGTATGCGATTATGATTGCTATTGGCCTAAAGAAATATAAAGGTACACATAAGAAACTGTACAGACAATATCAGAACCAGCGCAAGTGTGTTGTCATCCCAGACGTACTTGAACTTTTGTCCAGATCCTCAGTGAATTTAGATCATGGGGGATCCGTGGAAGAATTGCGACAATTGCAACGCTACTTGACAAATTATAAACTTACCGTATACACCAGCTTTTCCGGAGAAGATATTCTGTATGAAGGCCTGGTGGCGAAGACAAAATTTTAATCAATTTAATGTGCATCAATTCTCATTATGACATCATCACGTCATTAACGTCTGTTTTTTCTACCAACTATTACTGTGCTGCATGCCACAAAAATATGATCATCGTATTGCACACGTCAAGAACTGTTCGGCCATGTGCGAGAAATGTTTGCAGAAACCGCCGTGCAGTAAGACCAATACGAAGAAACAGTGTCCAGAATGCAATCGTGAATTTTATGGTGAAACATGCTATACAAATCATCTGACTGTACCATATCATAAGGGCCAGCCAATATGCAAGATGTTAAAACAGTGTTTCAAATCTACGCATTTATTCGTTTGTTCATACAGGGGAAAGAGAACACCATGTACAGATTATTTTTGTAATGTGTGTCGTAAACACGTTATGTCTACCCACCAATGCTACATGAAGCCTGACACAACTCAATTAAAGCCTGGAGTTCCATCAGTGTTACATGCCAAGAAGGCTAAGATTGTTTTTTGATATCGAAGCCACACAGGATACTTTCTTTGATGAAAACACGTTCATTCATAAGTCCAATTTACTGGTGGCCCAAGAAGTATGATATAACTGTGTTCAAGATGAAGATATACATCATCCGTGTGAACATTGTGGACATGAGGAACATATTTTTCAAGATGATCCGATCAGTGCCTTTCTTGCGTATTTACGTCAACTAAGACCCAACATCAAACTTATTTTATCTTTGGCACATAACTCTAAGGGGTCTGATGGTCATTTTATTCCTAAATCCTTAGTGGAAGAACATGCATTGAAACCTACTTTGATCTTCAACGGAGCAAAATTTTAAGCATGAAAGTCAATCACTTATCGTTTATTGACTCCTTAAATTTCATGCCAATGGCTTTAAGTAAATTATCCAAAGCATTTCATTTACCAGCGACCAAAGGATATTTTCCACACTTTTTAATACTGCTGCAAATCAATCGTGTGTGGGAAAATTACCAGACATCCATTATTATGGTGCAGATGAAATGAAAGTGGATGAACGAGAGAAATTCGTGACATGGTACAACGAACACCAGAACGATACGTTTATTTTCCAAGAAGAATTGGTGAAATATTGTGTCCAGGACGTCAACGTACTTCGAATGGCTTGTATATCTTGCATGACCACTTTTGAACAAGAAACCCACGTCAATTCTTTTCTGGAGGCTATCACTTTGGCGAGTGCGTGCAATTTAGTATTTCGACGAAATTTTTTAAAACCCAATATTATTAGCATGGGCCGGATCTTGTTGACCTAAAATTTTTTAAAGAGTGACCTATAAAATGACACTAAAATTCCTGTAAAATGACCCCAAAAATCACAAAAATTGACCTTAAAACTTACGTTTTCTCAAACTTTTATTTCGTTAAACATTGACACTTTTTAATATCCATTGAAGTTTTAATTAACATTTCTCACCCATATTCAAAAAGTTTTGTTTCAGCTAGTTGCAGTCCATTGATCATTTATTTCTATTGATCGTCCATTGTACGGAATTGTAAATATTGAAAGCGTCAATTCACTTCCGAGTTGAAACTAGGAAGCAGTCTTAAACAATAAAAGCTAGCAAGTGTAGACTACATGAAAATAATAGATAAAAACCTGTTTAAAACCCTTGTACGCCTTCTAATCCATTTTAGTTAATCACGTGATCACATTATTTGTGGTCAATAACCCAAAACTATCTGTTTGGCCACATACCAACCTCCACCTTTCGTTAACCAGCTACAGTTTAGTTTTCATTAGCTTGTTAAGAATGCAGTTTTTCCACTCCAATAGTCAGGAAGTAAGAAAAGATATTATTCAACTTCGTCTTTTCCACATCCGTAAACCGTGTTCATTTAAAGATTTCCTTATGTAGAAAAAATAATAAAAAGACCACAAGTGACCTAAAAGTTACCTTAAAATATTAAAAAATGACCTGAAATTTCAAAACGGCAAAAAGTGACCAAAAGTTGACCTTAACCCACAAACGCTCCTTGTGCCACCAGTGACCCACTTTATTTTTCACTACGTTACATGGGCTATATCATTCAGTTAGCCAAACCCCCTTTGTTCCACTTCAGGCACACTACCCGTTCTCTTGTTGTAGGAATTTCGTTCAGTTTTCTTCTCAGGTTTTCGATGTAACACGGTATTGTTCAGGCAGTTGCTAACGAATAAAACTGGTCTTGGGCGTTTGTGGCTTAAAAAACTATATTTTTAGAACCTAGAGTTGATGGATAACGTTTTTATTTGAACTTGCCTTGTCCTATGCGTAACAGAAAAAAGTTGACTTGTCAACAAGATCCAGGCCCTGATTATTAGCATTCTCCCTGCACGAGAATACCGTCACAGGAATAATCAGTGACGGATTGCTTAGCAGTGGCTTGCCTACATGGAAGAAAAAGAGGGACATCCAATTCTACATGCAGCAAGAGGAAAAGAAGTTTTTGTTGCTGGTTTTCATCTGGACGGTTACTACAAACATCCTGACATTGAAAAGGAACACGTGTATGAATTTCAAGGTTGTAGGTTCCATGTCTGTCCTCTCTGTGTCCCTACAGGCCGTGATCAGCCCGTTTATGAGAACTCTGAAGAAACTATGAACTATTGCTACGAGAGAACACAGCGTAAAATGAAATTATTACGATCCAAAGATATAAAGTACATGAAATGTGGGAATGTGAATTTCGTCAAATGTTAAAATCAAAACCAGCATTGGCCTCTTCTTTAAGCACACATCCTTATACTAATAAGACACCGTTAAATCCAAGAGACAGCTTCTATGGTGGCCGTGTTAATGCCATTAAATTGTATCACGTCGCAAATGAAAATGAAGGCGAAGAAATTCAATTTTTAGATATTGTTTCATTGTACCCTTATGTCAATAAATGTGGACGGTATCCAATAGAACACCCACGAATTACCTACAGGGAGATCCTGAAATGCCCGCCATTCAAGATGTCAACGGTTTAATCAAGTTAAAGATTTTGCCTAGCAGAAATGTCTTTCATACAGTACTGCCATTTCGCTCAAATAAGAAGTTGTTGTTTCCACTTTGTGCTTCTTATGCCACAGCATTAAAACAAGATTCTGAATGTACACATTCCGACAGTGAACGAAGTCTAACAGGAACGTGGGTGTCCTATGAAATTCAAAAAACCATTGAACTTGGGTATCAAGTAATTGAAATTTACGAAATTTGGGATTACGGTATCACCGTATATGATCCTGAAACCAAGACTGGTGGATTATTCAGCGAATACATCAACACATTTTTGAAATCCAAGCTGGAAGCTTTTGGATGGTCGGCTAATTGTGTCACCGAAGAAGAAAAGCAGCAGTATATTCAAATAGTACAACAACGTGAAGGCATAACTTCGGATGCAGCAAATATAATGACAAATTCAGCACTTCGTAGTCTTGCAACACTTTGAATGCCTTCTGGGGACGACTCGCTATAAGAAACAATTTCAGCGAAATGACCATCATTAACGACCCCAAAGAACTGTATCAGAAATTAACTATTCCAGATATACAATTCAACCAAATTTTACCTGCTAATGATTCGTTCTTATATCTTTATTGGCAGAATAAAGATGATGTTCCAGTACAAAATCACAATGCTAATGTTGTCCTTGGAGCATTTACGACGTGTCAAGCTCGTCTGGAACTCTACAAATATTTAGAATTGCTGCAAGAAAGAGTACTATATTTCGATACAGATTCCGTGATATTCACGCAGCGACCATCAGAGCCCACAATAGAACCAGAAATATTTCTTGGTTCAATGTCAAATGAACTGGAATCAATTAGACCAAAAGCATACATTAAAAAATTCGTGTCTGGTGGCCCAAAACAGTATGCTTTAAAAATCTAGGACCCCGACACGAAATCAACCAGTTATGTATGCAAAATTTGTGGAGACGCTCAATTATACTGCAAGTCAAAAGTTAAATTTCAATAACCTGGAGCAAATGATCATTAATCAATCCAGTGAAAAAATCTCCATTAGCATGCCACACAAAATTTACAGAACTCACGATCATCATCTTGTCACAAACCTGAAGGAAAGAAGTACAGTTTCAATTATAAATAACGCCGATTAATACCAGATACATACGAAGCATTGCCCTATGGGTATAAAAAAGCAAAAACAGAATAACAGCCATATTTTTCCCTAATCCCACCAACATTACCTCCCAAAAACGGGCAAGGAACCAACCGTAACACGAGACATGCTTCAGCGATGCACGAGTTCCTTCTGATGCTACAGCGGAGAAAATTTCATTTGACATCACCCTACAGAAGCCAGTGGGAAAAAAAGGAATTCAGGTACGTCACATTTGCTTTTCTTTTTCTCACCTCACTCTCTCTGAAAAGCAGTTAGTTTATGTTCTTGTTAGATGTTAATAATCTGTTTTTCTTCTTTCACAGGAAACAAATAAATATTACCATGTATATTAATATGTTTTATTTTCTCTTTACAGAATTTGTACCCGTCACGGACACGTCTTTTCTTGAAGAAAAATAAATGCACACAGACATGAAGAAAAAAGTAACTCTGTATTTTATTTCACATCCTAAAATCAAATTCTTTTTCTCCACCGCGATTTCAATTTCTTTTTCTGAATCAGTTTACCGGTAAAATAAAATTTATGAAATCAATGTTTTGCGAAAAAACTAATTTTCGTTACTAAATTTTTTGTTTCAGAACTTTTTTCACGTAGAAAATAACAAGTTTGTGTACAAAATAAAATTCTGTTTCAGAAACAAAATTTGTGTGCGAAAAAATTATTTCAGAAAAATTTTTGTGTACAAAACAAAATTCTGTTTCAGAATTTTTTTTTGTGTACGAAACAAAATTCTGTTTCAGAAAAAATTGTGTACAAAACAAACTGTTTCAGAAAATTTTGTCTGTCAGAAAAAATTGTGGACGAAACAAAAATCAGTTTTCGTCACGAAACTGCTTCGACTAGATGAATCGATTCATTCTGATTAGGGATGGTACCGAGACCGAGACTAGTCTCGGTATCGTCTTGGTCTCGTCTCGATAATTCGAGACGAGACCGAGACGGATTTTATTTACCGAGACGAGACCGAGACCGAGACAGACTTTTACATACCGAGACGAGACCAAGACCGAGACAGACCTCTAAAAATCGAGACGAGACCGAGACGATACCTTGGTCAGTCTCGAAAGTCTCGGTCTCGTCTCGAATATTGACAGCTATTTTGCCTTACTCAAAATTTGTTTCGTTGCTGTGTGATATAATATGGGAACGGTTGACTGGAGTACAGTGGCGTATTTAGGGGGTAGGTGTCGGGCTCAAGCCCCTTCCGAAATAAATTTGTGATTATTCTTTCGCATTGCAATCACAACACAAATGTTTCTTACCCGTTCCTCAAGCTTCTCCCGAAAGAAGATCCACTGCTGTTGTATATGATCTTCTCTCTCTCTCTCTCTCTCTCTCTCTCATATATATATATATATATATATATATATATATATATATATATATATATATATATGCGCGGATCCAGGATATGATCAAGGGCGGGGCTAAACCATACTTTCCCTCTTTATCCACTGGAAAGCAGGATTGAAGTTAATTTTATTCAGTATATATATATATATATATATATATATATATATATATATATATATATATATATATATATATATATATATATATATATAATTCAAATGCCGAAAATTTGTACCATGTTGTGTGAAATATTGAAGGGAAAATTCTTCTAAATACTCTGCAATACCACTAGATAAATAAACAGTGTTGTCAACGAAAAATAAAGTTGTATTTTCTCAAATTGCACGATGTAAGTTATTACCTATTGCTAATTTAGATATTAAATAAAACCACAATATCACATACATTATTCAGTCTAATAAAGAACAATACAGTATCAACATTTTGGAGATTTCTAATAACTCAAATGGCATAGACGGTGCAATGCGCATCATTTGTATCTTAGCGTCAAATACTATGATCATGGTATAATGTATTTCGAATGAATGAGGGACCAAAGTTACAAGAAATGAAAAATTTAACTTTTTCTAAAGACTTCATTTCAAAAACGTGCTGACATATCACGTCTCATCATGTAGATACTTCCAAAAGACTTAAGTGATCATAATGTTATTTACAACAATTGTTATTTCATACCGTTTCAGAGATACCAAATACGTGAATAGTGATTGTTGTACTCCTTAAAATAACGTATTTGTGTTAAATTTTTGTAATGATTATTGCTTTAGTTTGCTTCTATAACATTACAACAATAGTTTTTGGTGGTTTTAATTACAAGTCGCAGTACCACGTGCCTGAAGTTGCCCCCCCTCCACCTCTCCCAAATTACATCAAACATTGCACAACGTTAGTGCATCGTTAGTGCACGTTAGTGCACTCAGAACTAACGTTAGTGCTATCAGCGTTTACGAGATATTGAAGATTTTTGGTGGGGGGGCCAACTTCATATGAAGTTAGCCCCCCCACCCATCTTTATGCAGACAGGTTTTCACAAAACTTAGCACATCGTTAGTGCATCGTTAGTGCACTTAAACACACTAAGCACCACTGTTAGTGCTAAGATATTTTGGGATTTATTCAAGATTTTTGGTGGGGGGGCCAACTTCAGAAATATCAAATTCTATACAAATAGAGATAGAAACATAGAGTTAACGGCAATCGTTAGTGCATCGTTAGTGCACCTAAACGCACTAAGCACAAACGTTAGTGCTACAATATTTTGGGATTTATTCAAGATTTTTGGTGGGGGGGCCAACTTCAGAAATATCAATTTCTATACAAATAGAGGTAGAAACATAGAGTTAACGGCAATCGTTAGTGCATCGTTAGTGCACCTAAACGCACTAAGCACTAACGTTAGTGCTACAATATTTTGGGATTTATTCAAGATTTTTGGTGGGGGGGCCAACTTCAGAAATATCAAATTCTATACAAATAGAGGTAGAAACATGGGGTTAACGGCAATCGTTAGTGCATCGTTAGTGCACCTAAACGCACTAAGCACTAACGTTAGTGCTACAATATTTTGGGATTTATTTAAGATTTTTGGTGGGGGGCCAACTTCAGAAATATCAAATTCTATACAAATAGAGGTAGAAACATAGAGTTAACGGCAATCGTTAGTGCATCGTTAGTGCACCTAAACGCACTAAGCACTAACGTTAGTGCTACAATATTTTGGGATTTATTCAAGATTTTTGGTGGGGGGCCAACTTTAGAAATATCAAATTCTATACAAATAGAGATAGCAACAGGATTAACGGTAATCGTTAGTGCATCGTTAGTGCACTTAAACGCAGTAAGCACTAATGTCAGTTCTACTGTATTTTGGGATTTATTCAAGATTTTTGGTTAGGTGTCAACGTTAGAAATATAAAATTCCGTACAAATTGATGTAGAAATATGGGGTTAACAGCAATCGTTAGTGCTTCGATTGTGCACTTAAATGCAGTAAACACTAACGTTAGCATTACCATATTTTGGGATTTATTCAAGATTTTTGGTGGGGGGACCAAGTTCAGAAATATCATATTCTATACAAATAGTGGTAGAAACATAGAGTTAACGGCAATCGTTAGTGCATGTTTAGTGCACTTAACGCACTAAGCACTAACGTTGGTGCTACCATATTTTGGGATTTATTCAAGATCTTGGGGGGAGCAACTTCAGAAATATCAAATTTTATTCAAATAGAGGTAGAAACATGGGGTTAACGGCAATCGTTAGAGTGTGATTTGTGCACTTAAATGCACTAAGCACTAACGTTAGTGCTGCCACATTTTGGGATTTATTCAAAATTGTTGGTGGGGGTCAACTTCAGAAATATCAAGTTCCATACAAAGTGTCAGTATTTTCAGGAAGCACTAACGAATGCACCAATTACTTTGTTAGTGCTTGAAGTGGGCGCAAATTCACGCTGACCACCAAAGATATTTTACTAGTAGCATCTACACTAATTAAGCACTAATGTTAGGGGTTGGTGCACGAAGAAGCACTAACGATGCACTGAGGATTGTACTAGAAGTGATCATTAGTGCTTTTAAATTTGGCAGAAATTTCACACAGTGAAAAACTCCCCTTAAATTTCTTATGTGAGTTTCCTGAGATGTAACTGGTCATAACTATACTAATAGTGAAGCACTAACGAAACTGAAAGTATTTTTTAGAACCACGAACGATGCACTAAAGAACGGCTTTAATTTTTCGTTATTGGTTGAAGTGGAGGCGCCAAGTTCATGAAGGCTACCAAAGGGTTTTTTTTTTTACTTGTAGGACCTACATTAATGAAGAACTAACGATAGGTGTTAGTGCGGTATGAAGCACTAACGATTTCAGTAGAAGAGTTCATTAGTGCTTTTGATTTTGGCGGAAATTTGACGCAATGAAAAATTCCCCATGAATTTCTTATGGGATTTTTGTGGCATATCTACATCAATAGTTAAGCATTAACGGAACTATGGGTGTTTTGCAGAAGCGCTAACGATGCATTAACGAATGGACTTATTTTTCGTTAGTGCTTGAAGTGGGAACCAAGTTCACACTTGCCCGCAAAGGTTTTTTTACTTGTAGCACCTACACTAATGAAGCATTCAACTTAGGTGTTGGTGCACTAGGAAGCCCTAATGTTACAAGTAAAAAAACTTTCGAAATTAGCGTGAAGTTAGCCCCCACTACAAGCACTAACGAAAAAAATAGTTTTATTCGTTAGTGCATTGTTAGTACCTTTAGAAGATACAAGTAGTTTCGTTAGTGTTTCACCATTAGTGAGGATATGGCCAATTATAAGTCAGAAAACTCCCATAAGAAACACATGGGGAATTATTCATTGTATCAAATTCCCATCGCATTCAAAAGCACTAATTACCTCTGTTAGTGCAATTGTTAGTGCATTGTAAGAGCTTCTTAGAGCACAAACACCTAACGTTAGTGCTTCATTAGTGTAGGTGTTACAAGTAAAAAAAAAACCTTTGGGGAAGTCAGCGTGAATTTCGCACCCACACTTTAAGCACTAACGGAAAAAATAGTGCCATTCGTTAGTGCTTCTATAAAACACTAACAATTTCATTAGTGCATCACTATTAGTGTAGTTATGGCCAATTATATATCACGAAACTCACAAGAAATTTATGGCAAATTATTTATTGAATCGTATTTCCGCCAAATTCAAAATCACTAATTATCTCTTCTAGAGCAATCGTTAGTGCATTGTTAGTGCTTCTTAGTGCATCTACACCTAAGGTTAGTGCTTCATTAATATAGGTGCTACAATTAAAATACCTTTTGAGGCCAGAGTGAACTTAGCGCCCCCACTTCAAGCACTAACTAAAAACTTAGTGCCATTCGTTAGTGGATTGTTAGTGCTTCTAGAAAACACTAACAGTTTAGTTAATACTTCACTATTTAGTTATGGCTAATTACATGTTACGAAACTCACATAATAAATTTATGGGAAATTTTACATTGCATCAAATTTCCGTCAAATTCAAGAGCACTAATGATCTCTTCTAGTGCAATCGTTAGTGCTTCTAGAAAATACTAACAGTTTCGTTAGTACTTCAATATTAGGGTAGCTATGGACAATTACATGTCACGAAACTCCCATAAGAAATTTATTGGGAATTTTTAATTGCATCAAATTTCCGCCAAAGTCAAAAGCACTGATGATATCTTTTAGTGCAATTGTTAGTGGTTCTTAGTGCACCAACCCCTAACGTTAGTACTTCAATAGTGTAGGTGCTACAAGTACAATATCTTCGGAGGGCACGGGAACTTGCCCCAACTTCAAGCACTAACAAAAAATTGATGCCATTTGTTAGTGGATCGTTAGTGCTTCTAGAAACCACTAAAGGTTTGTATGGACTTTGATATTTCTGAAGTTGGCCCGCCCAACAAAAATCTTGAATAAATCCCAGAATATGGTAATGCTAACGTTAGTGTTTACTGCATTTAAGTGCACAAACGAAGCACTAACGATTGCTGTTAACCCCATGTTTCTACATCAATTTGTACGCAAATTTATATTTCTAACGTTCACATCTAACCAAAAATCTTGAATAAATCCCAAAATACAGTAGAACTGACATTAGTGCTTACTGCGTTTAAGTGCACTAACGATGCACTAACGATTACCGTTAATCCTGTTGCTATCTCTATTTGTATAGAATTTGATATTTCTGAAGTTGGCCCCCCACCAAAAATCTTGAATAAATCCCAAAATATTGTAGCACTAACGTTAGTGCTTAGTGCGTTTAGGTGCACTAACAATGCACTAACGATTGCCGTTAACCCCATGTTTCTACCTCTATTTGTATAGAATTTGATATTTCTGAAGTTGGCCCCCCCACCAAAAATCTTGAATAAATCCCAAAATATTGTAGCACTAACGTTAGTGCTTAGTGCGTTTAGGTGCACTAACGATGCACTAACGATTGCCGTTAACGCTATGTTTCTACCTCTATTTGTATAGAAATTGATATTTCTGAAGTTGGCCCCCCCACCAAAAATCTTGAATAAATCCCAAAATATTGTAGCACTAACGTTAGTGCTTAGTGCGTTTAGGTGCACTAACGATGCACTAACGATTGCCGTTAACTCTATGTTTCTACCTCTATTTGAATAGAATTTGATATTTCTGAAGTTGGCCCCCCCACCAAAAATCTTGAATAAATCCAAAAATATTGTAGCACTAACGTTAGTGCTTAGTGCGTTTAGGTGCACTAACGATGCACTAACGATTGCCGTTAACTCTATGTTTCTACCTCTATTTGTATAGATTTTGATATTTCTGAAGTTGGCCCCCCCACCAAAAATCTTGAATAAATCCCAAAATATCTTAGCACTAACAGTGGTGCTTAGTGTGTTTAAGTGCACTAACGATGCACTAACGATGTGCTAAGTTTTGTGAAAACCTGTCTGCATAAAGATGGGTGGGGGGGCTAACTTCATATGAAGTTGGCCCCCCCACCAAAAATCTTCAATATCTCGTAAACGCTGATAGCACTAACGTTAGTTCTGAGTGCACTAACGTGCACTAACGATGCACTAACGATGTGCAATGTTTGA
This sequence comes from Thermobia domestica, assembly GCF_964235325.1. Taxonomy (NCBI): domain Eukaryota; kingdom Metazoa; phylum Arthropoda; class Insecta; order Zygentoma; family Lepismatidae; genus Thermobia; species Thermobia domestica. The sequence goes on from NC_137456.1 coordinate 186,892,104, forward strand.
TGTAATTTGGGAGAGGTGGGGGGCCAACTTCAGGCACGTCGCAGAACCATTATTTTAAGTAATGTTGCCAACTTAAATAAATTGCTAAATATTATTATAAATATAGTGCAAATAACGTAGCTAAACTACAAATTATGGTGCTAATTTGTTTTATGGTGCAAGAATGTTTACAAAAGACGATGTTTTTTGTAGTCTGTATAATGTTAATGTTAATGTCAAAGTTTTGGTTCCAGCAATACATGTAAATGCAAATTGTAACTGAAATTAAATGTAATTGATAACTTTTCAGTAACCTTAGTGTTCCCCTAAGCCTTAATCGTGATGTACACAAAACCAAGGCTAATTACACCCTAGTTACATTTCACTTGTTTTAGTTTGACCACCCACCACCTCAAACTCGACCCATACGATAGCTGTATGCAGTTATTGAAGGACTTACAGTTAGTAGTACACATTGTGTTGATTTTTGGTATGGTTTGTTTTAGTTTAATGTCCCACGATTATGCTAGAGCGTCTAAAGGAGACGTGGAGCTAATGATTGTAATGGAATCCGAACTACTTCGATCGTTCAACTGTATTCCTACCGGAAATCGAATTCGGGACCAAGCAAACCGAAGTCAAGCGTGCTAGCCACTAGACCAAATGGAGCCCTCACATCGTGTTGATTTAAATCATTGAGTCAGTGCTGTCAGATTCGAAGATCAAAAACTAGCGTGTCTGTGTTCCAAAAGTACCGGATTTGAACTATTTGTAGGACAAATATATGCAGTAGAAATGAATTATTTGGCCACTAATGACTGGTACATATTGCTGGACATATTGCAAGAAATTATGATCGATGAACAAAAACAATTCTAGACAGGATACCACGAGATAAAAAAAACAGCCTAGAAAACGTTCTTGTACAAGAAGGTTTGACGAAATCAAGAACAACTGGGAAGTAACCTGAGAAAGAATTGCTCAAGATAAATAGTTGTAGAGAAGACTTGGAAAGACCTTCATCCAGCAGTGGATTGATAGTGGTTGATTATGATTATGGTTATGATTTTACTATATCTGGACCTCAGAGATAAACTAAACCAAGTTATAATTTTGTAATTTTACAGGAGAAGCGAAAAACCGGTTTCTTAAGTAATGGGATGCTTTTAGACATATTATTACACCACTAGAAAGAATATAGTCTATTAAAAAGTATTGTTAATCAATTTCGACCAAAAAGTGACTTAGCATAATCTAGCTCTAAAGTTAATGCATGTATATATATATATATATATATATATATATATATATATATATATATATATATATATATATATATATATATATATATACAGTGAAACCTGTCTATGTTGGCCATCATCGGTTCCATTGAAAAGTGGCCAACTTAGACAGGTGGCCAACTTACAGAAAATAAGTGTGATCGGTGTATTTTTAAAATAGGATTTCTAGTATTACTTGATTGTAAAATTTTAATAAGCAATGGCACGTCAGCTACTTTTAAATAATGTGTATAGAATAATCATAACAATATACATTACTAGAAAAAAATAATACAGTATATTTAATACACACAATTTAATTCATTCAACTTTCTACGTTTTAAATCCATTATGAATTCATGAACTCAACACATCTCCTTCCACTGAACACACAGATCACTGAATACACACACACAGAAATCGGAAGTAGCTCTTTTGCTGTCTGCAGAGTAAGAAACTTTCATCTGAACTGATTAAACAGTGTCAAATATTTTCTGTAGATACCTTTCGAAAAATAGCGAATCACTTATTAATGACAATTGCATTCATGGTGGTTCATTCTAGACGTATTTCTTTTATTCTTTTTGGCACATATGCACATTCTAATTTTGTAGTTAACTATTTCTTGTTAATGAGCTACAAGTGTTTCCCTCGGAGCAAAATATGTTTTCAGAAAATTAGGGGAATTCATGTCTCAAAACTTCCGCTACCTTCCGAAAAGCCGTCAGGTGCCAAGAGTTGACAATTGAGATGATTAGCTTTAACCTTGAGAATTTTCCGGAATACGTACAACCATTTACTGAATACCTGTACGTGCTTTTTCCTATTCACATCTTCATTCACCACCCCATTATGAGGGTAGCGTTCTGGCCATTGACCTCCAAGAACAAATAGTGGAAGTTTATACTTCTTTGTCTCCAGTCACAAATACAGAACATCTGCCTCTCATATGGAAATACGAAAGAGTTAAGAAAATAACAAAACGGTATTTTGAGTGGCCAAGATACAAAGGTAAATTTATCATATCAACATAGGTTAACATTGCTTTAGAGTGGCCAACTTCCAAGATAGACAGGTGGCCAACTTACAGAGTAATAAGTAACGAATGCCTTATGGGAAAATGCAGGTTCAAGACGAACCAGGCCAAGATAAGCAGGTGGCCAACTTAGAGAGGTGGCCAAGTTGACAGGTTTTACTGTATATATATATATATATATATATATATATATATATATATATATATATATATATATATATATATATATATATATTGTAGCGTCCGCAAATATCATTCAATATCTGACCCCCATTTTTTTCTTTTTTCTTTTCTTTGCATTTTATTGCAACAGAATTCGCGTCTCATTCACTTCTTTTAAACTCCGAATTCTGTTGGGAAGTTTCGATGTTATTTTTCCTAGCTGGAAGCCAGACATCCTGTCTGCCTTCAAGTCTCGCACTTGAGTTCCCCCTTTCTGACCTGTAGGTCAAGAGCAGTTAAGATAAACATTCTCCCCTTTTGGTTCTATACAGAAGCCTGGTTCTCTTTTTATATTTATGTAGTCTTTTAACAAGTTAGATTATTATTATTATTAGTGGTAGAATACTGTTAAGAAAACCCATATAGTTTTGTGTATCTTTTAAATGTCATTTTCTGTTTCCAAACGAAGATTCTTTTTCGTTCTTCGAAACATTAAATATATATGTATGTCTTTGGTAGAAAACAAGTAGATAAACTGTCGAAGGGTCTTGAGTTCATTATGTATAAAACCTTTCAAGTTTATTACTTGAAATCTTTTATGTTTAGTATCTGTTTTATAGTTTAAGATACTGTTTGTACAATTCTCTGTAAATTGAGATGTAAAATCATTCTTACAGAGAAAGGGGCTCACACACCTAAACCCAAGGACTACACATCACACGCACACGCATGCGCACACACAAAATCTTATCTTTTGCCTGGCTCCGCCCAAGGCACCTTGTTCTAGCCAATCTAGATGTTAATGGCATGGCTTGTTCCAATAGCTAGTATCTCCGCCCCTCAGAGTGGAACTCTTCCGAGCTCCTATGCACCCGAAACCGTGTGCAAAGCCAATAATCTTTCTTTTCAGGATACTGGTCCCCCTCGGGCTCCGCCCTAGGTACTTTTTAGATCTCCACGCATGCTCAACCTCTGACCTTACGGTCTTGGTGCAACGTTTGCATACGTTACTATTTTGCACACAGACCGTAAATTGGTGCCGGTTGCACCCCCGATCGAGGCCCTTAAAAACGCGTGTTTTGGGCTCTCTCATCGGACAACGTCCCTCTCCTGAACCCCTCAGAGACGTGCGGCCTACGAGGAGTACGCAATTCGTTAGGTACGTCTCAGTTCAGGAACTTATCACGAAGAAGTCTCTAGTTGTCCAACCCTCTGCCTTCCAACCTCTCTGCCTCCACGGAGGCCTGCCTACTCACTCTCTTGGTTACCTACCTCACTCTCTTGGTTTACCCAGTACTTGGAAATCTGTTTCTGAAAGCTCGATGGCTCAGCCAGGGTTCTCCCATAATTGCTGGTCGGCTTAGGAAACTGACGGTCAAAGTACTACCCTACCTAATCCTCACGGTAACTTGGCAATCTGTTTCTGAAAGCAAGACGGTTCAGCCAGGGTTTTCCCATAATTGCTGGTCTGCTTAGGAAACTGACGGCTAAAGTTACCTCCTTCCGAACTTGGCAATCTACTTCCGCAAGTTTCGCTTCAGCCCGGACTCGCTCCAGAAACTGCTGGCAAGCTTAGGAAGTTGACGGCTAAAGTTCTGTCGCACCCCTATTTGATGTGTGTTTTGACAGACTCTAAGTTTATTGCTTAGCTGGCTAAACACACGGGTAATCAAATAGTTACACCCTGTTTGATGTCTGTTCGCAGACCGGTAGATCAAACGGTAATCCCTTACACCTTCCTTGTTTGATGTCTGTTCGCAGACCGGTAGATCAAACGGTAACCTTAATTCCTTCTGGTAACCAACTTTGTTTGATGTCTGCTTAGCAGACCGGTAGATCAAACGGTAACCTTTACACCTACCCTGTTTGATGTCTGTTCGCAGACCGGTAGATCAAATAGTATAACTCTTACCTACCTACCCACTAGGACTGATTCGTGCCCTCCCAGTCAAGTGCAGTTTTGTTTTATTTGTGCAACAGTTAAGCTCTTTTTTTAATCAGTGAAGTTATTTAGTAAGTTTATTTTTTGAGAACTATCTTTTGGAACACCGCCACGTAAGTTAAACTCTTTCATAAATATACACAGTACTTACACTATCGTCCTGGCTCTGGTTCTTGTAATTTGCTTAGAGCCAATAAACTGCAGGCTTACTGCAAGGATCATATTTGTCGAGTTTTGTTTCAAGAGATGTCCCAAAGGATTGTTTGGTTATCAAACCTTAATCAGGATAACGATTCCATTGTTTCCACTAGAAGTTAAGTCTTGGCCCAGGCCAATGCTACCGTGTAATACTAAGATTCTTCAGACTGTTTTGTTAGCTGAGTTCCTGTTTCCTGGCCCAGGCCAATGCTACCGTGTAATACTAAGATTCTTCAGACTGTTTTGTTAGCTGAGTTCTTGTTTCCAGTATAACTTTGCCGCTCGAGTTATAGTTGGTGTTTTGCAGAAACTTTGGTTGACTAATTAGAAGTATTTTGGTAAATTACAAAACTCTCTTGTGTGGGTGCCGGTCTACGCAAACGCATACCGCCGGCCCGCCACATATCTTGAACAACCTTGGATATCGTGAACTTTTTGCACAGCCTTAGGATATCAGGAATAATCGTGACATCGTAAACTTTGATACCAGTTTAAGTTATTTAAGTGAACTGTGTTTTGTGCATGTGCATTTTGCATGTGTGATATTTATTGTGTGCTGAAAATTTTTCCATCTGTTTAACTTTCATTCCATCCTCCTTGGCGGAAGCGAAAAAGGGAAAAGGACGCTTTTGTTGTTTGACTGGCCATCAATCAGCAAAACATCCTGCTCACTGTATCGTGACGCCAAACGCACATTAGTGATTTCAGTTCATTAGTGTTTAAATAAGTGCAGTGCATTTTAGTGTTGAAATTAGGCATTTTAAAGCCCGAATAGGTGAATAAATCCCTCGTGATTAAACTCACAGGTGAATAAACTCATCGTGAATTTAGATTTAGTTAGGTTAGGTGAGAAATTCCTCTCAGAAAGCATTATTGCTCAAACCTTCGAGTTTTCGCAAATCTAAGACGTTCATTCATTTATTTAATTTGTTGTTTACACGTAGAAACGTAATTTGAATTTTTAATCATGGCAGAAGCTGACGGAAGTAACGTACAGCCAGAATATATTTAAAGTTTCTCAGGCAATTCAAGTTATTGCAGAACCATTTACAGGAGATCGTTCTAAGTTGAGGCAATTTATTGATAGTTTTGAAATTGCTCAACGGTTAGTTAACCCCCGTGATAAGCCTGTATTATTGAAGTTTATTAAGTCGAAGATTTTAGGAGAACCTAGAAATCGTATTTTAGTTAGATTGAACGTAGATACTTGGGAAGCAGTTAAGACAATTTTAGAAGAGAATTATGCTACACATAGATCTATTGATTATTATGCTTGTTTATTGTTTTCTGCCAGGCAAGGCAAAAATGAGGGTATTAGCTCATGATCTAGCAAGTTAGATACGATTCGAGCTGATCTGAAAGCTGGTGCTTCGAAAATGTGTAGTGAAACTGAAAGAGCTGGTGCTCATTCACTTATTGATCATTTGACAAAAGCACCTTTTGTCCAGGGAATTAGCGATCCCCGCATTCAAACAGTAATTCGTGGTAAAAGTACAGAAGATGATAGTTTCGCTCAATTAGTAGATTTCGCTCTAGTTGAAGAATCGCACATATTGTCTCAGAGACGAAAGCCATTAGATTCTAAGAATGAAGATAGGGCAAATTCTTCAAATCATAACCATAAGTCAGAGAAGAAAGGAAATAGGAAATTTTCCCAGAAAAAGTATTCTGAAAGGAAATCTAGAGATTCTCATAACTCTTCTCATTCCCGTAAGGATAGGAGAAATTTTAAGAAAAAGGTTCATTGTTTAGAAGATTGCGATCATTCAGTAGACTCGCATGAAGAACCACATGATAAACATTGTAGTGAAAATAGTGACAAAATTGAGGATACCAATTCTTGTTGTGCTTTACGTTGTACACACTCCTATCATTGTCGTAAAAAGCGTACCCATACTTGTGCTAAGAAACGCATCATGTTTGTACCCGAAAGAACAATAGTTCTCCGCGTTGTTGTCATCACCGCCAAACGCGCAGTTCTTCTCCGCGTAGTTCTCGTTGCCGCAAAACGCGAAGCAGTACCCCGCGTCGCATTCAGCGTCGCCCAGCGCGAGATCCTTCTCCGCGCCATCCTCAGTGTCATCGTCCAGCGCGAGATCCTTCTCCGCGCCGTTCTCAGTGTCATCGCACATCGTGTGCTCATTCTCCGCCTCGCACTCAGCAACACCCAGCGCATAGTCCTTCGCCGCGTCGCCCAGTGTATGTGTGTCCCCAGCGCCGTAGACCGCGCAAACTTTCTCCGCGACCAAAACCGAATAATGTCTCACCGCGTTGTCATCCCGTCGTTGACACGCATGATTGTGAATTGAAAGAGAAATGCCGTGCTGACCACAGCACCAAGCCAAAATCTTGTAGTAAGAATAAGTCTTTATGTTGTTTATCGAAACACAACTCCTCAAAAGTTAAATTAGAGAAACGTGTTGATAGTAATAAAAATCAGAATGATAATGTTAAGAAGATTTTCCTTTGCTCCACTGAACAAACGAGTAATAATTGTACGAAGGTGTCCCCTCCTCAGAAACCTGATCAAAATTCTGTTAAGTCTGATACAATTGGACGTTACGCCCAATTATGCGAATGTTCCACTAAGAGTATAATCGATGAAAAGAATAAAATTAAAGTGCGAATGATGGATTTAAATAAGAATTACGAGATGTTATTATATTCAGGCTCAGATCTATCGCTTATTAAGTATAGCCATTTACGTGAGTCAATGTTGAGAAAGATACATAGGTGTGACTCCACTCCAGTGCATGGATTCAATAATTTTCATGCCCATACTTTAGGTACATTAGATCTTAGATTAGAAATAGGCAAGAATAGAGTGACTCATACTTTTCATGTAATGCGTAGTGATTTATTACCTCCTAATGTAGCCGGTATAATAGGCAGAGATTTTCTTCTTGAACATCATTGTGTAATTTCGTATGACGGACAAGCTGAATTGAAAATTGATGTAGGAACTAAAGTAAAGATCCCAGCATGTACTGAAAAGCTAATTGAAGTTAAGACTGAAAATAATGGGATAGGATTTTTGTCCAAACGTACTTTGGCAGACGGTGTATTCCTGCCAGACGCTATAGTTAAAGCATCCGATAACAAATGTGTTACTAGCATTTTGAATTTGACTGAAAATGAGGTAGACGTACAAATTCCTCCAATCTCTTTAGATTTTGAACCACTTTTTGATATGACAAAATCTCATAGTGTTTATGCATTGAGCAAATCTGACAATGCAAGTCAAACTAAAGGGTTAAAATCGCGTTTAGAATTACTTAGGCAGAACTTGCGATTAGACCATTTGAATCCAGAAGAGAAAGCGTTAAAACTGTCGCATTGTGAAGAATATCATGATTTATTTTATTTAGAGGGAGACAAACTCTCCTATACTGATGTGATTGAACATAGCATCCCCATTCATCCCGACAAACGAGGTACAGTCGTGACTCAGAAACCGTACCGTATTCCCGAGGTACATAAGGCAGAAGTAAAAAATCAAATCGATAAGATGTTAGATGAAGGTATAATTTCCCCAAGCAAGAGTCCTTGGAATTTTCCGATATTAATAGTGCCGAAAAAGATGGATGCATCAGGCAAACCTAAGATTCGTATATGTTTAGATTTTCGTAGGCTTAATCAGATTACTATTGGAGATAGCTTTCCTTTACCGAATATTACAAAAATACTAGATCAGTTAGGGCAGTCGAAGTACTTTACGACCTTGGATTTAGCCAGTTTGTACCAACAGATTAGAATTAAACCTGAAGACCGTAGTAAGACCGCCTTCAGTACACCATATGGTCATTACGAGTATAATCGCATGAGCTTTGGATTATGCGGTGCCCCCGCAACATTTCAGAGAATGATGAATATTGTTCTATCCGGATTGCAAGGATTAAAGTGTTTTTCGTATTTAGACGATTGTTGTATCTATAGTAGAGACTTAAAGGAACATATGTCAAGATTGAAACTTGTATTTGATAGGTTTCGAACCTACAACCTCAAACTTCAGCCTGATAAGTGTGAATTTCTTAGAAAGGAAGTGACATATTTAGGACATCAAATAACAGATCAAGGTCTGAAGCCAGACCCTCGCTTAATTGAGAAAGTGTTACATTTTCCGCATTAGAAAAATGTCAAACAATTGCGTGGATTTTTAGGATTAAGTTCTTATTACCGTAGATTTATTGAAGGCTATAGCAATATAGCCAAACCTCTCACTCTTTTGTTAAAGAAAGATGTTCCATTCAAGTGGGAAACTAAACAAGAACTAGCGTTCCAAGCTTTGAAGGAAAAATTGACATCACCACCTCTCCTTGAATATCCTGACATGCGCCGTCCCTTTATTATTACCTGTGACGCCTCAGAAGTCGCAATTGGAGCTATCTTGTCTCAGGGCCAAATTGGCCAAGACAAACCAATCGCTTACGCTAGTCGTACACTTAATAATGCTGAAAGAAATTACTCCACAACCGAACGTGAATTACTTGCGATAGTTTGGGCTGCCAAACTATTCCGCCCATACATCTTTGGAAAGGAAACAACCTTTGTGACTGATCATAAACCTTTGCTTTGGGTGTTTAGTGTAAAAGATCCTAGTAGTAGACTTTTAAGATGGAGAATTAAGCTAGAAAAATATAATTATAAGATTGTTTATAAAGCAGTTGTCCGTAATACCAATGCTGATGCATTGAGTCGCATTGCATATTTAGACCCCGATCCAGAAGGTCAACCTTCTACCCTTGACGAAGAAACAAAGAGTAGGATTCTCAAAGAGTTTCACAACCTTCCTGCCGGTAGACACCAAGGTATTCATCGAACTATAGCTAAAATCAAAGCGTACTTAGAATTGAACAATATCGATCCGAAATCTTGGAAAAGACTAAACACCGATGTCGCAGAATACATAAAGAAATGTGAGTCGTGTCAAAAGAACAAACTCACCCAACCTAATGTCCAACTTCCCATGGTTTTGACCACCAGTCCTGATGTAGTATTTGAGAAATGCGCCTTAGATCTTGTAGAACCGTTTCCTGAGAGTTCTCTCGGAAACAAATACATTTTAACATGCCAAGATGAATTATCGAAATATTTAGTGACCATTCCCCTACAGCAACAAGATGCAGAAACCGTAGCTGAAGCATTTGTGACGAAATTTGTTTGTGTTTTCGGTATACCTCAAACCATTTTAACCGATCAAGGTACTAATTTTATGAGCGATACCTTTAAGAAAATGTGTCGCATGTTCCAGATTAAGAAACTACATACTAGGGCATTCCACCCTCAAACTAACTTCGTTGAAAGAGTTCATAGATCTCTTGCTGAGTATCTGAGGCATTATGTGTCTGAAAACCAACTGGACTGGGACGTCTGGTTGCCATACGCTGCTTTTGCTTACAATACAACTCCACATTCAGTAACTAACTATACTCCACACGAGTTGATGTTTGGCCGGATGGCTAACATCCCTGGTATATTACAGAAACAAACTACCGACATTAATTACGCGTATGATGATTACATCAAAACCCTAAAGCAGAAGTTTCAGAACAGTTACTAGTTAGCTAGATCAAAACTGAAACAAGCTAAGGTTAAAAACAAAGAACAATATGATAAGACCGCCTCTCATAAAGAACAATTGTTTAAAGTAGGAGATCAAGGGTTACTTAAAGATGAATCTGTCAGAAGAGGACCATCCAAGAAATTGGGTTCACAGTGGATCGGTCCATACAAAGTAGTTAAAGTTAAAGGTGTTAATTGTACTATTGCTAATCGAAGAAAAACATTTGTAGTTCATGCTAATAGGTTAAAGTTATATTATTAGTAGATAATATTAGTAGACTTTATTAGTAGGTAATGTAGTTTCCGTTTTTGTTCGCAGCCATCATGAGACATCCTCTCTCGTTGCTTGCTTGCTTGGCGATAATTCTTCCGATTATCCGGACAGCAAATGTCACTAGCTCTCAAATTCAGACAATAACAAACACTGTCGGTATATATTATGACTTCTTAGGAGAAGCAGTTTTATATAACAGACAATGGAAGCTTGTGACCTTTGTTAATCTGTCCGATTATGAACAAACTCTTCACCGTGTCTCCACCTACTTGGGAACAGCAAACGAACTATACAAATCAAGAGTTATCTATTCCGATCGTTCTCGTCGAGAACCTCGATTAGACGTATTTATCCGAAAACTACACAAGGTTGAGCAAACTAATTCAGTCATAAATCAAATTGTCAAAACCAAGGTGAAAACCAAAAGAGGAATATTTAATTTTGTTGGTGAAATATCGAAAATTTTGTTTTGTACTTTAGATTCTCAAGATGCTACTTACTATACAGAACAAATTAGTAAATTAGAAAATGAACAGTCAAACTTTTTGAAATTAACTAAAGAATCAATGACTATTGTGAAAGCCACTTTGAAAACTATTAATAATACTGTGTTGTCTATTGAACATAATGAACAAATTTTACAAAAAGGTATGGAAGATGTTAAAGGAGAAATTAATACTCGTAGTCAAACATTTATGCATTCGATAAACGAACTTGAAGTGAAGGTCGAATGGGATAATTATCTGCATTTTATTCCACTTATGTTAGAAGAATTAGATGTCGCATTTGAAATTTTGTTACAGTCCATTCTAAATGCTCAATCTGGTATTTTATCTCCTCATGTAATTACTCCTAAAGAGATATTAGAATATTTTAAATTAAGTGCCTCTGTGATTCCACAAGGCATTTCATTACCCATTCCACCTGGCTCTTCAATAGGTTATGCATTATTAAAAATTGTGGATCTAGATGTTTTTATCAATCAGAAAATTCTTGGTTATGCTATTAGTTTACCTTTGACTGATGGTTTAAGATTTAATATGTATAAATTAATTCCATTTCCAACTGTGCTTAAAGACAATAAGTATTTCTTTATACAGCCTCAAAATCCGTATTTGATTATTGAAGTATCAAAGCAATATTATGGTAAGATTGATGAACATATGTTTAATACTTGTAAGGAATTAACTTCATTTTCAAGGGTTTGCAAACAAACATTTCCGCTAAAACCTACACATAGTAATGAAGACTGTGAAGTAAAACTTATTGATTTTGTTAAATCAATTCCAGCAGATTGTAACAAACGTATAGTAGAATTAAGAAATATTTTATGGATTTTATTAGATAATAATGAATGGCTATTTGCTTCGCCATTCCCAGAAAAATTAACAATAGTTAGTGGAAATGATGTGTCGAAAACTGTTTTGATTCATAAAACTGGAAAATTAACTTTAGATAAAAACTGTAAAGCTTATGGTCCAAATTCCTTAATCAGTTCTCAGGAAATATATGTAAGTAACAGTACAAGTAAAGATTTGCTTCCACTACTAAATGATAGCATTGATTGTTGTATATTCTCAAACTCAAAGATCAATATTAAGAATATGGAATTTACTTTGCCGTTAAATCATATCATACACAAAGTTACAGATTTACAATATACCAGCCATCGTGTTGAGGATGTTGAAAAATTAATTAATGAACAAGAATGGCAGATAAGACAAAGTAATCATGTATTTTCTTATTCTATTTTGACTTATATAATCATGTTTACTATTCTGATAGTTCTTTGTGTGTATTGTTGCTTTAAGTTTAATTGTTGTAGACATAGGAATAAATGGTGTAATTCAGACTGTATCAGAACCATATGTATTAAGCCAACAATTGTTGCAGGTGTACAATCAAATAGTCCAGCTCTTAATGCTACTTATCGAGCTGCTTCAGGTGAAATAACTTTTAACGAGGAATCACAAGATGATGATTCACATCATCTCAATCAGAGAGTTACCAGGTCTATGAAATATCGTTAAAATTTAATTTTGGGATTTTTTTTTCAAATTTTGATTGAGCCAGTACGAAAAATTTTTGCCTTACAGTTAAAAATTATTCTTTCCCTAGCAGGAAGGACTGTAGCATCCGCAAATATCATTCAATATCTGCCCCCCATTTTTTTCTTTTTTCTTTTCTTTGCATTTTATTGCAACAGAATTCGCGTCTCATTCACTTCTTTTAAACTCCGAATTCTGTTGGGAAGTTTCGATGTTATTTTTCCTAGCTGGAAGCCAGACATTCTGTCTGCCTTCAAGTCTCGCACTTGAGTTCCCCCTTTCTGACCTGTAGGTCAAGAGCAGTTAAGATAAACATTCTCCCCTTTTGGTTCTATACAGAAGCCTGGTTCTCTTTTTATATTTATGTAGTCTTTTAACAAGTTAGATTATTATTATTATTAGTGGTAGAATACTGTTAAGAAAACCCATATAGTTTTGTGTATCTTTTAAATGTCATTTTCTGTTTCCAAACGAAGATTCTTTTTCGTTCTTCGAAACATTAAATATATATGTATGTCTTTGGTAGAAAACAAGTAGATAAACTGTCGAAGGGTCTTGAGTTCATTATGTATAAAACCTTTCAAGTTTATTACTTGAAATCTTTTATGTTTAGTATCTGTTTTATAGTTTAAGATACTGTTTGTACAATTCTCTGTAAATTGAGATGTAAAATCATTCTTACAGAGAAAGGGGCTCACACACCTAAACCCAAGGACTACACATCACACGCACACGCATGCGCACACACAAAATCTTATCTTTTGCCTGGCTCCGCCCAAGGCACCTTGTTCTAGCCAATCTAGATGTTAATGGCATGGCTTGTTCCAATAGCTAGTATCTCCGCCCCTCAGAGTGGAACTCTTCCGAGCTCCTATGCACCCGAAACCGTGTGCAAAGCCAATAATCTTTCTTTTCAGGATACTGGTCCCCCTCGGGCTCCGCCCTAGGTACTTTTTAGATCTCCACGCATGCTCAACCTCTGACCTTACGGTCTTGGTGCAACGTTTGCATACGTTACTATTTTGCACACAGACCGTAAATTGGTGCCGGTTGCACCCCCGATCGAGGCCCTTAAAAACGCGTGTTTTGGGCTCTCTCATCGGACAACGTCCCTCTCCTGAACCCCTCAGAGACGTGCGGCCTACGAGGAGTACGCAATTCGTTAGGTACGTCTCAGTTCAGGAACTTATCACGAAGAAGTCTCTAGTTGTCCAACCCTCTGCCTTCCAACCTCTCTGCCTCCACGGAGGCCTGCCTACTCACTCTCTTGGTTACCTACCTCACTCTCTTGGTTTACCCAGTACTTGGAAATCTGTTTCTGAAAGCTCGATGGCTCAGCCAGGGTTCTCCCATAATTGCTGGTCGGCTTAGGAAACTGACGGTCAAAGTACTACCCTACCTAATCCTCACGGTAACTTGGCAATCTGTTTCTGAAAGCAAGACGGTTCAGCCAGGGTTTTCCCATAATTGCTGGTCTGCTTAGGAAACTGACGGCTAAAGTTACCTCCTTCCGAACTTGGCAATCTACTTCCGCAAGTTTCGCTTCAGCCCGGACTCGCTCCAGAAACTGCTGGCAAGCTTAGGAAGTTGACGGCTAAAGTTCTGTCGCACCCCTATTTGATGTGTGTTTTGACAGACTCTAAGTTTATTGCTTAGCTGGCTAAACACACGGGTAATCAAATAGTTACACCCTGTTTGATGTCTGTTCGCAGACCGGTAGATCAAACGGTAAACCCTTACACTTTCCTTGTTTGATGTCTGTTCGCAGACCGGTAGATCAAACGGTAACCTTAATTCCTTCTGGTAACCAACTTTGTTTGATGTCTGCTTAGCAGACCGGTAGATAAAACGGTAACCTTTACACCTACCCTGTTTGATGTCTGTTCGCAGACCGGTAGATCAAACGGTAACCTGTTCCTAACCTCTGGTAGCCTACCCTATTTGATGTCTGTTCTGCAGACCGGTAGATCAAATAGTATACCTCTTACCTATCTACCCACTAGGACTGATTCGTGCCTTCCTAGTCTAGTGCAGTTTTGTTTTATTTGTGCAACAGTTAAGCTCTTTTTTAATCAGTGAAATTATTTAGTGAGTTTATTTTTCGAGAACTATCTTTTGGAACACCGCCACGTAAGTTAAACTCTTTTATAAATATACACAGTACTTACACTATCGCCCCGGCTCTGGTTCTTGTAATTTGCTTAGAGCCAATAAACTGCAGGCTTACTGCAAGGATCATATTTGTCGAGTTTTGTTTCAAGAGATGTCCCAAAGGATTGTTTGGTTATCAAACCTTAATCAGGATAACGATTCCATTGTTTCCACTAGAAGTTAAGTCTTGGCCCAGGCCAATGCTACCGTGTAATACTAAGATTCTTCAGACTGTTTTGTTAGCTGAGTTCCTGTTTCCAGTATAACTTTGTCGCTCGAGTTATAGTTGGTGTTTTGCAGAAACTTTGGTTGACTAATTAGAAGTATTTTGGTAAATTACAAAACTCTCTTGTGTGGGTGCCGGTCTAGGCAAACGGATACCGCCGTCCCGCCACAATATATATATATATATATATATATATATATATATATATATATATAACTTTTACTGGGTAAGGTAGGGTAAAAACGGATCCAAAATTTAACGAAATTCGTACAGCGAAAAAATATTTTTGACTTCATATTGCAGTAAAACTACGAAAATTAATAGAAAAGAATACTAGAAAGTTAAGAAACTCGTATTGCCAGGACAGAGAAAATGTATACATATAGCTCGAATTGCCTATATACTTATATAATATGTATGTTTACGTTTCGCAAGTAATTTTCAATCAATATAAAATTTCAATAGAATGAACGCACGAATAGTTTTCTCGAACAAAGATCACATGCACCGCTGAGAGCTCAGGAATAAGCTTAATCTATGTTACGGCACTGGATATATGCTTATGTAATACATTACGACTTTATGAACTTGTATAAGAAACAAAATGTACTTAAAAGTAAGACGCGAACTATACGAAACATCGGACTTTGAATCTAACTTGTTTGGTGATCCAACCCGAGACCACAGATAGCAAAGATGAGTGCCTTAGCTCCCACCACAAGGTTAAGGAAGTTCCTGTTTTAAAGTGTCAATTAAACAGTGAGATGTGAAACGGTAATAAAGCATTTGGTCAATTTGAAACAAAATATATTGTAGTAATAATTTACTCTATTTGTTAAGATAATGAATATTATATTCTGTTTTTAAAATAACATTATATTCTGTTTGCAGAATGTATTGGATAATAAATAAGAAATTGTAAAATTTCAATTTCGGTACGATTAAATACATTCGTGCTGCTATGTGTTGCGTTATCCGTTAGGAGGTATCGAACAATTCTGATTCAGAGGAAGGATCAATTTTCTGGGGTTAATTTAATATCGTTTAATTGTATAGGCAGTACTGATGCTATTAGAGACAAAGTCTATTGTTGAAAGTGAAATATGAGTTACTATTAGAGTTTTATCCCGGGTATATTATACCCACTGATGATTGAACCTGGAACACACACATGGAAAGCATTAGCGCTAGCAAATTAGCTACGAAGAGGTACATCATAGCATAATTCAAAGTCAAGAATGAAGGCAAAAAATAAGAAGCGGAAACGACAGACTGTACGATAATAATACTCTAACAATTTTAATTTCACACTATATATTTCGAGACTTTCGAGACGAGACCCGAGGCGAGACCGAGACTTGGCCTTAGAGACCGAGACCGAGATAGAGACAGGCATCTGTTGACCGAGACGAGACCGAGACCGAGACGGCGATTTTTAACTCGAGACGAGATCGAGACCGAGACCGCTACTTACTAACCGAGACGAGACCGAGACTGTATAAAGTCTCGTCTCGTCTCGTCTCGATTCTATCCCTAATTCTGATAGTGTTGGCAACCCTGAAAAATCACACAACTATTATTGTAGTATCGCTAAGGCACTGAGTTACAGCGAACAAAACTAGATTCGAACCAACAATCCTAAACGTCTGATTCATCCCTAAATACAGGCAACTAAACAATAAAGTTATGTTTATACGTTTTAATGCCAATACTTAGCACTAAGGCAGCAAGGTTTCTTTCAAGGTCAAAGTCGTACACGGCAAAAAATAAGAAACGGAAACGACAGACTGTACGATAATAATACTTTAACAATTTTAATTTCACACTATATATTTCGAGACTTTCGAGACGAAACCGAGACTTGGCCTTCGAGACCGAGACCGAGATCGAGACAGGCATCTGTTGACCGAGACGAGACCGAGACCGAGACGGCGATTTTTGACTCGAGACGAGATCGAGACCGAGACCGCTACTTACCAATCGAGACGAGACCGAGACTGTATAAAGTCTCGTCTCGTCTCGTCTCGATACTATCCCTAATTCTGATAGTGTTGGCAACCCTGAAAAATCACACAACTATTATTGTAGTATCGCTAAGGCACTGAGTTACAGCGAACAAAACTAGATTCGAACCAACAATCCTAAACGTCTGATTCATCCCTAAATACAGGCAACTAAACAATAAAGTTATGTTTATACGTTTTAATGCCAATACTTAGCACTAAGGCAGCAAGGTTTCCTTCAAGGTCAAAGTCGTACACGAAGTAAAAAAGATGATAACACAGACCTCCTTTTCTATATGAAACATAACCTAGTGTGAAAACTGCTCGCACCGAAATGTGTAATGTAACATAATATGTTTAAATCTACTCATCTTTTCATACGCAAAACTGACCGCACAGAAAATTAAAAGTTCTCAATGGGGCAGGGTGGCTCAGCGCTTGTCTCTGATGTGTGAGGTCTCTGCTCCAATCCACAACCAAGTAAGTGTATGATGTTTTCTCATTTCACCATTTCTCATCATCGTATTGCTTAGCCTCGAGAGGGACATTAAACTCAGCATTTCCTGAAACTAGCACCAAGGATCGAACTCGGACGATTGCAATGTCTTTAACATAATAATCAACATATGTAAGGTATCCATGTTCATCCCTGAGGTGGAATGAAATGGATCACGAAGTACATATCAAATATAAGGAAATAATCTTAAGTACACCTCCAAATAATCACATAACATAATAACGCTCAATCATTGATACTCATCGAAGGAAACGGACTATACATACACCCTATAAGCTAAGAAATGAAGATAACAATCTCCAAAATTTTATACCCATAAAAGAGAATAAAATCGATCCCTTCGGTAGGTCTACCATATAAAGACAGAGCATGGCCTAACAGCACGTGACCCCATGACGTGATCCTAAAGGCGATGCTAAGGTGTGCGCAGGGACGTATCAAAGGGAACAAAAATACACCCTATAAGGTGAGACATTCTTCAAATTTATACCCATGACAGGGAGCAAAATAAACCCCTTTAGTGGAACAACCTCATAAAGACGGAGCGTAAAACTATGTAAACTAGAGGGACCGGGGGCGCAAAATTTCAGCAAGCGTCATACTCCAGGGGCGCAAAAGTTAAAATAAGGTAACAAAATAAGCTGTACATACATCTGTACTCCATCATAAGGTAACAATCTCCTAATTTTATGTCTTATAGGGAACAAAATAAATCCCTTTGGTGGGACTACCCCATAAAGGCGGACGGGATGTGGCCTAGGGGCACCGGGGCCGCAAAAGTTGAAATTGTATACTGCATGGTAAACTATACCTACACCTGTATTCCATCAAAAGGTAACAATCTCCAAACTTTTATGCCGTAAAAGGGAACAAAATCAACCCCCTCGGTAAAACTACCCCATAAAGGCGTGGCCTAACACCATGTAACCCAAAAAGGCGTGGCCTAACACCACGTAACCCAAAAAGGCGTGGCCTAACATCACCTGACCCAAAGAGGCGTGGCTTAACATTACGTGACCCTATAACGTCACACCACATGACTCCAAAATGGACGCCGGGCGCCCGGAGCGCAAAATTTTGGCGGCGGCGGCGGGCGCCATGCTTCAGGGGCGGAAAATTGAGATCAAGTCAGGCGATTACTAGTCACCTTATTGTTTTAGTTCATCACACTATGAAACAAAGAAAGGGAGAGTGGGGCTAGTTGTGACACGTGACATGGGGCATGTTGTGACATTGTCACAACTTACCCCACCTGTGACCTTATGTTCGATTTTTGTTTCATTTTCAGAAATGGTTTGCAATTATAAACGGAAAACAGAGAGAGCTAAATCAACTGTAGAGGACTATGAAAAAACTGCGAAGGAAATTTAATCAGGTGCAAGCCGCTTATGGGGCGTTTACACTTAGTCGATTTAGTCGCAGGACTAAATCGACTCGCTGCATTTGCCACTAAATCGAAGCAACTAGGCCGAATCAGATTGATGGATGTGTTCAATTATTTCAACCACAGAAAATAGAACGTCTTTTAATTCAGTTGCCAGTCGATTAGTCGCCTTCGATCAACAAGCGATTAAGTTGAAGTCCCGTTTACACGGTCGATTAAGTTGAAAGTGACGTGAATTCAACTGAATCGAACGCAAATCGACTAAGTGTAAACGCCCCATTACGTAAAGCACAAGAAATCTTCCATGTGACTAGAATGTCCTTGCTTAGATATATGAAGAAGAAGAAGAATCGAAACGATGCTGTCACTATGTGATATGTATTATTTTCTCAGAATCCGAAGAAAGAGAGTTGTGCAGTTATGCACTGTCAGCCTCCAAGATATTTTATGAGATTGGTCCTCGTGAACTAAGAAGTTTAGACAAGAGCAATTAAATAAAGAAAAAGAATTAAAAGCAGGCGTTTAAAAGGCTATTTGAAACTACGGGCATTGGAAAAGAACAACGCAGAAGAAATCCTGTATTAGATTACTCCGAGTCTTCTGAAGATGATTGTTTTTACTTAGTGCGTTTTAAACCCTTCAGCAAATCAGCACATGGAAATGATTGGCTTCAATGCTTGGATTGTAAAAAGCGGGTTCATGTGAACTGCATAAATAATGATCCTTATCATGTTTGCTTCAATTGTCAGTCTGATGTTTAAATTGACAGTTTGCCCAAAATCAGTCTGTATATACGGAATTGTTTTTAAAGATAAGATTTCGTACTAAATGTCCTTGAGTTATTATTTTTAGAGCTTATGTTATTCACACAATCCTTAAAAAGTCTGCATTTTAACTTTTTCACTAAATTATGGTTGGATTTACTTTTTCTTTTAAAAATCAATATTCAACCTTTGAAGAATAGTCAGTTTACACTGGAAGATCCACTTTATTCGGTGTTCTTTGGAAAGTATTCATTGGTTTACATTGTTATGTGGAAAAAACTGTTTTCTTTCAGTAAATAGTATATTACAGTGGTATGTACTAATGCCAATGTTTAATAAATGTTGTCACTACCTGCCCCGTGTGTGTCACTACTTGCCCCATAGAGGGGGCAAGTTGTGCCAAATGATATGGTTGTGTATGAAAATAATTTACTGTAAAACGATTATGTCAATCCTGAGATTTTTATGTTTGGCTAAACCGGAAGGTCTAAGGTTTCGTAAGCGAGTGTTACTATTTTAGAAATAAATTTTGTTAAGAAGTTACAAGGTTGTAAGTAAAAATTGTCACAACTTGCCCCGCTCTTCCCTACACTCCGTGCCTTTAAAATTACAACTAGCGAAAAAAAAATGGTCTGATCCCTCAATTTTTCATTCAAGCTCGATTTTTTTCGTATACGTATACAGACAGCATCGATGCGTGGAGAGTCGAGTCCTCACTCCAGACTAGGGATGGCCACATTTTTTCGAAAAATACTTTCTCGAAAAATGGATTTTTCGAAAACGAAAAACGAAAAACGAAAAATTTTTCGAAAAACGAAAAACGAAAATTTTTTCGAAAAACGAAAAACGAAAAATTTTTCGGAAAACGAAAAACGAAAAATTTTTCGAAAAACGAAAAACGAAAAATTTTTCGAAAAACGAAAAACGAAAAAAATCGAAACAGAAGGAGATGGAACACGAAGGGACGAAACGAAACTGATGAGAAATTTGAAGTTGCGAAAGAGCAACATTTCCTTCCCTGCCTGGTTTGATTGAAGTTATAAACAAAAGAAAAGAAACGCATCATTACATACAGATAAGCTTTATGAAATTGAATAGTATCTTATTTCGCTGATGCGGCGTGTTCTAATCGTAATAGCTATTTGAGACTGCTTTTAGCTAGCTATCTCGTACTCGCCTTTGTTGATACGGTACGTGGTTTCGTATTCGCTGTGACTGAATATTTTGGTAACAATAAAAGATTGTTGTTTAGAGAAAGGACACGTGTCCTACGATATCAACACTTCTGGTATGTTTATTGGCCTAGTGGGAGAAGCATTAGTTCGTTATGAGGAATACCCTACTGAGTTCATTATATCAGTTACCAACGCAGAGTTTGTTTCGAACTATATAAGATAACTGCAAGAAGAGATATTTTCGGGAAGTATTTACAATGGGAAAGTCGAATATATGGGAACATTTCACTCGTGAAAATGATGGTGTTTCTTCAAAATGCAATTACTGTCGAAGTATTATCCACAATCGAAATTCAACGACTGGCTTGTGGTACCATTTAAGATCACGACACGTTGGTGTTATACAGGAAACATCAAGATAGCAGTCACTGGAAGAGATTATTGAGGCCGAGGGTGATCCAGAGATGGAGCCACAAAAGAAACAGAGGTAAGTGATTGTACATTGGTGTTATTTGAATCTTCTAGCCCCCTCCCCGAGTGAGGTAGATAAGATTTATTTAGAGGACACTCGTGTTTGACACTCTTAGAGTAAAAATAAAAAAATAACGTGACACGAACACACTTAGTGGACTATTTATCTTTACACTCTTGTAACTTTTAGAATAATATAAAAAAAGGCTGAAATTTTGTTACAAACTAAGGATGCTACAGTATCACAAACATCCACAAAGATCCAGGCCCGTGCTGGCTTACTAATGAGGGCGGTGGACAAGTCTACCAAGAGGGCGCTCATACAAACGTGATTGCGTTATATATATATATATATATATATATATATATATATATATATATATATATATATATGTGTGTGTGTGTGTGTGTCGGTCTGTCTGTGTCTTTTGGAAGATTTAATTCCTGTCTCCAAGATAAAAAGAAAATTATAGACCAACCTGGGTGTAGAAATGCCTCGGAGCGATGACCATCCGAAAATTTTCGGAAAAATGCAAAAACAGACATACTCCAGAACAAAATGTCGGATTGAAATTGGGCAAAAGTGAATGTCCATTATTTTTAGTCATAGATTCCATTAGTGTACAATCGGATAAAGTGCAGTGGCGGTGCAAGGGTGGCTCCCAAAGAAACTGGGGGAGCACAGTTGTCTTCAATATTGGGAGACGGGCAGATTTAAAGCTTTTTTTGGTGGCGAAGGGGCAGATGAGACTCAGATGAATCTGCTTTCTGAGGTGAACATGTTGTATATTATATATCAGGCGATGTAGATGAAATAGTGGTAAATATCAGTATTACAAATCAGTGCCATGAACTTATTCTGAAATCTGAATACATGCATATTTGTAATTGGTATGCTTCTACTTAGACCGCATTAAATTTTAGGACACTTATTTTATAATAACTTAAATAATGACTTTCCCAAAACTATGAAGAAAGAAAATAAATTATGTATGACGCAAGAATACTATTATTTGAGAAAAATGATGATGATCTCAATAGCATTATAGGAATCGTTACAGGAATTAAATAAATAGACTAACAATAATTAAAGACGAATTTAATGTATTGAAATTGGGGGGCAGGCTCCCCATTTCCTCGGGATTTATGCCCTATCTACAACTGATACAATTTTCCAGCATGAGGAGAGGTACATATCCTTTTCTGACACTTATTGCAATTTGTGTCCAAGTAACGGGAGCTGAATTAATACAGATTGGTGTGACGTAAATACGGCAGGATACGAAGTTCAGTTTGAAATATGAAAGAATACGATTCTTTTTTTTAAAATGAAACAAGCCAAGAGACATCAATTTCATCTCACTTTCCTTTGTGGCAGTCGGACACAAATCATCACATTTCTCCCCCAAAAACACATTTCAAATCGAATTATTGAGGGGACAGTCCCTCGTAGTTCCAAGGTTGGGGACATGTCCCCCTCATCCTCTCGGGATTTGCGCCAATGACTATATGAATTTACTATATAGAACTGATATACAGAAGGACAATTAAAACCACTTCCCTCTAACGTGGTGTTTCGCAGGGTGCTCTATGCGCGGGACGCACTGCACCCTTCACGGGTTCTTCACCCACAGTAACAGCATGTATTCATTTTATAGAACTAAGCCATACAGAAAAATAAATAAAACCGTCTATCTTTGATGTTGTTTTTCAAGGGTGCCTTGACGGGTTCTTTTCCAACGATAACAGTATGTATATTGTATAGAACTGTGCCATACAGAAGCACTAGCGGATCCAGAGGTATCGTTTGGAGGTGCGGTTCGCTTTCTGGAAGATGAGATAGCCTAAAAGTGACCAGAATTTTAATTTGCAAAAACGGGACACATATGAATCCGGGTTTGGAGACGAGGGGGGGGGGCGTAAACCTGATTCTCAGATTATATTTTGTGACCCGATTATTATTATTATTATTATTATTATTATTATTATTATTATTATTATTATTATTATTATTATTATTATTATTATTATTATTATTTTATTATTATTATTATTTTTATGAAAGTATATTCTTTCTCTAGAGTTAAATTAAATACGAACTTCCGTTTCGGAGGCGTGGTGGTATCATAATTCACTTCACACTAGGGATGCGCTCGAGTCGAGACATGTCTCGAATCTCGACTCGACTCGACTCGAATTCGAGTCGAGATTCGAGTCGAGACACACTTTGTAAAATTCGAGTCGAGTCGAGACAAACGTATTTCTCGACTCGAATTTTCGAGTCGAGACACGAGTCGAGTCGAGACGGCTCTTAAAAATCTCGACTCGACTTGAATGTCTCGAAAATTTTTCTATAATTTTTAATATTATTTTGAAGAAAGTATTCACTCAGAAACAGCCTTGAAACCAATTCCAGCTTTTATTCCTTCAGAAAGGTACAGAACGCATAAAATTAATAATTAATCTTTAAAGATCAAGATTTAATTTTCAGCTCAATTCAGTTAATTAGAACTAATAGTTAATGCTGTTGTATTTGGTTGTACTGCAAATATAATGATAATAATAATAATTGATTATCTAGTTTGTATAAAACTATTATCCGTAGTTTAAATCTAGTTTGTATAAAACTATTGCGATAAAGTGGACTTCATAAATTCTCTGAATGAGCAGTTGATAGTCTATAGTAATTTAGCATAGTTATAATTATTGTTTTTGTTCCCATGAACGCAATAGGGTTACGTAACTTCTGGATTATTCGCTTGCCCAACTATTTTGAGGCTTTAATATGTTGCAGCATATCAAGAGCTACGGATAATATATAATGAAACATTTGTTGTACATCACATATTGTGATACGAGACTATTTTACATAGTATATCTTATCTAATATAAATAAAATAAAGAGTTTGTTTGTGAGTTTTCTGTCTGTTTGTGTGCGACCTGGGGACCAGACGAGTGGACCGAGAGTTCCCAAAATTTGGTCACGGGTACCTTGGTCCAGGCCCCAGATCAAGACGAAGCGTTTATTTTTAAATTTCGAACCAGGGGGGTCTCGGAGGGGACGTTTACTGGGACCGACCTGAGGACCAGACAAGTTGACCGAGAGTTACCAAATTTTGGTCACGGATACCTTGGTCCAGGTCCCAGTCTAAGGCAAAGCGTTTTTGTCAAAATTGTAACCAGGGGGGTCTCAGGGGCGCGTTTACCGAGACATGTAGTAAAAGTAATCCAAATTGATCGACATTAGTGTCAAATCCATAGTTTTCACGGTCGCTGAGATCAATGGTGACACTTCCATCAGCGATGACTTGCAAATTCAGCTACCACTGTACGCGGGCCGGGTGTCAGCGGGTGAGGAATACCGAGACATGTATAAATAGCCCATATTGATTGATACTAGTGTCAAATCCATAGTTTTCGCGGTCGCTGAAATGAATGGTGATACTTCCACAGGTGTTGACTTCCAAATACAGCCCCCATGCTAAGAATGGGTATATTAAGCTAGTATTACAGTAAATGGACTGCTTGGATGCCAAGAACTAGTACAGATAAGTACCTTTCACTTCTGTGAATAGGTATTTTTTTAAAGGATTTTTGTAAACACTAAATTATAAAACAATGAACTACATACAGTAGTTATGGTTTTGGTTCCCAACATAAAAGAAATATGAATTGTTCATGAGATATTGAACTTTAACTTTCACTCCTGGAAAATTTCAATTTTGGAGTTAGGCCACTTGGCATCGAAGCAGTTCACTGTAAGATAAATACATTCCGCACATTAGTAACATAGTTGTTCAGGAGCCTTCGATTTCCATCCACTCAAATGAAAGCTGAACGATTGCTTGGTACATGCTGACTATATAGGAGAAATAGTGTATTAAGTTTTCGAGCTTTGGTGCGTATCCGTATTTACACTCTGATATAACTTTAAGTTCACACTCAAATCGAGCTAATTGTTTAATACATTTCGAAAGCTTTTGTTTATATGCAGCTCATTAAGGAAAATCTATTTCATAATCGTAACATTTATGTACTAAGAAACTATGAAGTAAAGTGGACTCGACCTAGCCTCGTGGCTGCTGTGACTCAGTGGCACAGCTTTCACCCTTGGTGTGTGAGGACTCTGATTCTGTGTGTGTGTGTGTGAACTCCGTGGCTAGTGTACGCCTCTTTGTCGTGGAAGACTCGGGTTCAATTCCCGGCGCGAGCTCATGTAGTTCGGATTCCACGTTAATCAGTAGGTCTACACTTCATATATCCTCGCTGCTGAAAGAGACGGTAAAGTCAAAATCAACTCAACAATATATATGTGTGTGTGCTTATGTGAATTTCCTCGTGGCTGTATGGTTAACACATACACCTTGATCGCGGGAGACTCTGGTTCGATTTACGGTGGAAGCTCATGAAGTTGTTACCGGTATTCCACTTTAAACTGTAGATCCATGCCTCATATAACCATACATATAATATATATGCCTTTGATACACTTATTTTCCGACTTGGAAGTCATCGAAAATTTCCGGACACAGAGTCCCGTAGACCGAAAATGAGAAACATGGCTACAGAGTAAAACTGCCATAAAAATTTAAGCTTTTTAGGCTAACTTAATCCTTATATATAATGCAACTAGCTTGGCCAAGCTATAATGAAGGAAATGCTATCATTTGCAACACTCTGAGAATAGAAAATGTTCGCCAGGTATTACTATCCTCCCCTCTCCTGCAGAATGAAAACCCTGACTAAAACTCAATATTATATATATATATATATATATATATATATATATATATATATATATATATATATATATATATATATATATATATATATATATATATATACAGTGGAGGATCTAAGGAAGGCTATAGGGGCTATAGCCCCCCCCCCTTGACGCTCGGGTATAAACTGGATAAAATGGACTTCAATCCTGCTTTACACAGGATAAAACGGAAAAATATGGTTTAGCCCCTCCCTTGATCATATCCTGGATCCGCCCCTGTATATATATAACTATTTTGTGTAATGTAACAAACAGTGGCGGATAGTATTCATGTTTTCTTGCAGAGGTCCTTACGAGGGTTCGCTTCCATCTTCCTCTCCCCAAGAACTAATAAATTAAAAAATTGCGATTACTTGTTAATCTTGTAAAATTGCGATTACTTGTCAGTCTTGTACAGTCAGCGACAGTAGAAACTGGAGGTTGGATACATAAGAAATGATAGCTTTTTCCAGTAGGAGAATAGTTTCACTCGATGTCTGATAGTTGGACAACCAACATGACAGCAAATACGTGCCCGAAAACATAACATGCCAGGATATTCCTCCATTTGGAGGAAAAAGTATTACTATCTGAGAGCATCACTTAGAGAAACAACCACGAGATAAATCTGCAGAAAATCCATTCACTTTAAGATCAAAGAGATAGGAATTAATGCAAAGGAAACGAAAAGAATAATACGCATCATGCAGAGACCGAAAAAGTATGGAAAGCTAAACAAAATGAGAAAAGAAGGAAAGAGGGAAAGGAAAGAGCAAAAGACATGGGAATAAATTATTTTTTAACACTTAAGGATAAACAGTGTCCGTCTTTCCCCCTGACCCCATCGTGGGTTTTCTCCCTTCATAGGATAAATCTCTTTCAGTATCAAACGCGAACATCATTTATAGCGTTGAAAAAAAATTAACTCAGTCTAGGCCGAGACTCGAACCCCACACCCTTAGAATAACAGTCTCACGCGGTATCCACTTACCTACACAGGCTCTATCTATAAACCAGCTCTTACCCGCGCTGTTATCAAACGTGTTAAATCAGCCATTGTCGGTGAATCACCCCAGTTCCATTTGAAGTTTAAATTTTATTTACCTCACTTAGCCATCTATGGGTAGCAGTCCCCTTGCTTTCATAAAAAACATTTGTTCTGTAGATTAAAATCAAGAATAAATTAATCTGTACTCTTGGGAGCTTACTGGTGCACCAACATATCTATCTATCTATCTATCTATCTATCTATCTATCTATCTATATATATATATATATATATATATATATATATATATATATATATATGTGTGTGTGTGTGTGTATGTGTATGTGTGTGTGTGTGTGTGTGTGTGTGTGTGTGTCGAATTGATTTTGGATTAAAAGAGCGACTTCGTAAATTTACGGAACGCGTGTTAACACGACAGTAAGGACATCTAGTAACGTTGTTAGGTAACACACGCAGTGTAAATAAAGTTTCAAAACCAGAAGTCGGAAGATATGCCGTGGGTAAGTCGGTAAGACGTCTGCTTGCTGAGTGCAGAAATTCGGGTTCAAATCTTGGCTGTTACGTTTTTTTTTTTTTTTTTTTGTTCCGTTGAAAATACATTTCTATATTTTTGCGTTTGAAATTGCTTTCTTTCATTTTTTGTAGATTATCTTAAATTAGTGAAGGCCAAGTAAGGTCAGATTACATATATGTCTGCTTTATCTGTGTGTACAGTCCAGAGATGGAGTGAGTCAATTGGGTCAAGATTTGTGAGTAGGTCAGTGGATCGTGGGTCAACAGGACGTGACTAACTGTGACACACCACCCCCCGTGACCTCTCTGACTCACACTGACCCTACGTTTTAAATTTTAAAGTCTCCCTCTTTATTCGGCCTCCCTCCTTATTATTAAATTCAATGTATAGATAATTATTGAGTTGAGTTGATTTTGAGTTTAGCGCCCTTTTCAGCAGCGAGGCTATATGAGACGGGACCTACTGATTAACATAGAAACCGAAAAACGTGAGCTCCCGTTGGGAATCAAACCAGGGTCTTCCACGCCACAGGTATATAATAGTGTCTTATATAGCAGTTAATATTCTTGCTATAAATTATCAAATAACTAAACATTTGATGTAAATAAATGAGAAACCTAAAATATTGCAGATTACTGCAATTGCGATTTAATTCAATTTAAGCATTATACATCCATATGATTGTTAAAGTTGCTTTATAAAGATGCAGATTATGAATTATAGTAATTTTTTCAATGAAATGAAATTAAATTAAGTTTGACGTCCCATGCTTATGTCGGCTAGGTAAAGGAGACGGTGATGATGAGAAGTGAACGAAAATTGTGCAACGATGTAGGTAGGAGGAAACAGGAGAATCCTGAAGAAACGAACGCACACGGTGTTTCTTCACCACAAATCTGACTTTGTGCAAGCTGGGATCGAACCAAGGACCCCATGCACCAGAGGTGAACGCTCTACCACTAAGCCACTTTGGCCCTATGAAAAATACAACCATATTTATTCTCTCTCTCTCTCTCTCCATTTTTATATAGGTATCAGAAGCATGAATAATTTTCATTTTGGGGGGTGCGGTGGCTCAGTGGTAGAGCGTTCACCTCCGGTGCTTCGGGTCCCTAATTCGATCCCAGCTCGCGCCGTTTGGACTTTGTGGTGGACAAACGCCGTGCTGGTGGGTTTTCTCGGGGTTCTCCCGTTTCCTCCCACTTTCTTCATTCCACCATTTCACTCCTTTCTCATTATCACCGTCTCCTTTAGCCTAACCGGCATAACCATGGGACGTTAAACATAAAGATTTCATTTTATTTCAATTTTTGTTTTGAACGTATGGTTTCAAGTTGGTATTAAACTCAGAACTCTTATCTTAATGAGTTGAGTTGATTTGGAGTTTAACGTCTCTTTCAACAGCAAGACCATATATGACGTGGACATATTGATTAACGTAAAACCCGAACCATGTAAACTCCCGCCGTGTGGTGGTGATTGTGATTTTGAGTTTAACTGCCCGGTCAGCAGCATGGCTATAGGAGACGTGGACCTACTGATTAACATGGAATACGAAACACATGAGCTCCCACCAGGAATCGAACCCGGGTCTCCCACGATAAAGTCGTGCGTACGCTAACTCCCACCGGGAATTGAAATCTGTTCTCATTGTAAGAATGTTAACGTTCCTTATTTTACCGATTTTTGTATAACTTCATGGACCAAATTTCACAGAAGTAAATCCCCACGGTAAGCAGGTTTGCATATCCAGACTCCTAAGTATGAAAACATTTACGCTCACTTCAACCTCAAACAATTCATGAATTGAAGAATAAAGGATAATATTCCCGATAAAGTATATGGTTTGAAAAATACCATATAGGAGAGGGACATATCAGTCCTTTCTGCTCATGGAGTTATTAAAACAGGATCATCGGGCAGTGGTCTTTACCATTGAAAGATATTGCTTCTAAAATATTTCCAAGTAACTTCCAATTTTCCATCTATGGGTAGCCGTCCCCTTGCTTTCATAAAAAACATTTGTTCTGTAAATTTAAAATCAAGAATGAATTAATCTGTACTCTTGGGTGCTCACTGGTGCACCAACATATCTATATATGTATCTATCTATCTATCTATCTATCTATATATATATATATATATATATATATATATGTGTGTGTGTGTGTGTGTGTGTGTGTGTGTGTATTTGTGTGTGTGTCGAATTGATTTTGGATTAAAAGAGCGACTTCGTAAATTTACGGAACGCATGTTAACACGACAGTAAGGACATCTCGTAACGTTGTTAGGTAACACACGCAGTGTAAATAAAGTTTCAAAACCAGAAGTCGGAAGATATGCCGTGGGTAAGTCGGTAAGACGTCTGCTTGCTGAGTGCAGAAATTCGGGTTCAAATCTTGGCTGTTACGTTTTTTTTTTTTTTTTTTTGTTCCGTTGAAAATACATTTCTATATTTTTGCGTTTGAAATTGCTTTCTTTCATTTTTTGTAGATTATCTTAAATTAGTGAAGGCCAAGTAAGGTCAGATTACATATATGTCTGCTTTATCTGTGTGTACAGTCCAGAGATGGAGTGAGTCAATTGGGTCAAGATTTGTGAGTAGGTCAGTGGATCGTGGGTCAACAGGACGTGACTAACTGTGACACACCACCCCCCGTGACCTCTCTGACTCACGCTGACCCTACGTTTTAAGTTTTAAGGTCTCCCTTTTTATTCGGCCTCCCTCCTTCAAGGTCTCCCTCCTTATTATTAAATTCAATGTATAGATAATTATTAAGTTGAGTTGATTTAGAGTTTAGCGCCCTTTTCAGCAGCGAGGCTATATGAGACGGGACCTACTGATTAACATGTAATCCGAAACACATGAGCTCCCGTTGGAATCAAACCAGGGTCTCCCACGCCACAGTATATAATTGTGTTTTATATAGCAGTTAATATTCTTGCTATAAAGTATAAAGTTAAAGAAAACTTGTAGCTTCACGAAAGGCATTTGTTGGTCCTTCAAGGTCAACACAAGAACAAAAATGAAAAACTAATACTAGGTGTGCCTTTACAAGTGACTACTATGATAACAACAGAATGCTGCCTACGTTTAACATATTATGCCTCCGGGGGTTAGTAAAACGCTTAACTGTGTGAAAATCGCTGCACACAACAGGTCTTAGGAACACTCGCAAATACGTAAAATTGAAAGAACAGAAAATAGTGCATTTTTGAAATGAGCATACAATTCACACTTCACGCAAAGTTCCAATATGGGAAATCAGTCAATATCTTCAGTTGGAATTACTGAAAAAGACAGAAACTGGCTATTTAAAATTCCAAGTGTAAACCTGCGCTTGGAGCGATTCTATTAGCTATATCACAACGCATTTTCGTGAGTTGCCTCTGTGGTCAAGCGTGCTTAATAGCGCTGTTAAAGTTCTAGAACCGGAGGGCGGCGGTTCGAGCCTAAGTACAGTAATTTTTTTTTTTCAAAATAGGGATGGCTTTTTAAAAGTATATATAAAGTTGTATTTTGAAGTGATTGTAAAACAAATTCAGATGAACTTTCACATTTCCAAGCTCACTCGTATTTATTCGCCATGTCCCAAATTTCACAGAAATAAATCCCTACGTTAAGCGGGTTTACATATCCAGACTCCTAACAAGGAAGGGTCACGCAGTGGCTCCGCTGAGATCCGAACGAGACAAATGTGTTTTCATTTGATATATTATAACTAGATAGATCCCAAAGTTATACGTGCCACCGAGCGGAATATCGTGAGTTACAATATATTTTGTAATGTAAGAACTACAAAGCTGGCAGAATATTTTGACCGAATCATTTGTTCGGAAACGGTTGGGTAAATGGAAAACTCGGATAATATGTATCCCGTCATTTTCAAGAACACACTTTTTCGGATAAAAAAGTTTGCCCAGGATCCTCGCAGGGTCCCACATGGGGTCCAACTCAAAATTTTCAAATGACAAGAGGGATTAAGTAGCACATCGTTTGAAAGCTGTTGCAAAATGAAAGAAGATGCAGCAAGTCTCGACTCTCTACAACAACCCTGTGCAAAATGGCGGAGGGTCAAAATGTAAACAGAAACTTAATTGAAAAGTCAATGGTCACCCCTATAAATCGGAAACGGTGAAAAATGTGAAAATAGGAAAGGAAGTCTGGCATTATTTTCAAAGTACAACAATTTAAGGTAAAACGTCTTGTCCCAGGGTCCCCACATGGTCCCAGGTGGGGTCCAACTAAAAAGTTTCAAATGGCAAGAGGGGTTAAGTAGCTCATCGTTTGCAAGATCTTCTTAAATGAAAGTAGATGGAGCAAGTCTCTACTCTCTACGACAACTCTGTCCAAAATTGCGGCGGGTCAAAAAGTAATCAAAAGCTTATTTGATAAACTATGGCCACCTCGAATCCAAGATGGCCGGTTAAAACTTATGTCGTTCATAACAGTACAAATTTAAATCTCTATTTTTCTCTATTATATATTTAGAAACAATAGGAAGATTAAAGAACAATTGAATTTCGATTCACCTCAACTATAATTTCATTCGGTAACAACACATATATGTTTTGTTTGGTTCCCTCGCCATCATTTACTTTAATATAACGAATATGCGATGAACACACAACTCTGACTTCCTCTAATTTTGTCATACGTAGTTCATGCATAAAGGACTTGCTGCACCAGTAGGTGGGTGGCTCTATTGTAATTCGTAACTGCGCATTCGTGGCGGTTACATTTGTATGTCATTCGTTGGTTTGATCACAATACTCCAAGCAATACCAAATATACAAAAAAAAAAAAAAAAAAAATCATTTGCAAGATTGGCGAGTAGTACCAAACCATGTGTAAGTCATTTCAGATTTCGAGTTGCGCCAAACTTTGTTGGTTTAATTACGGTATTCCAAGAAATAACATATTTATATACAAACTCATTTTTCACGCTGGCAGCCATATTGGATTACCTCCAACACCAGTGGTTTGAGCTGGACATGCGTTCGATACATACTATGGCATTTTGAACTCAAGACGTTTCGTTTTTTGAACATTTCGCATCTTTTCGTCATCCACTGATCAACATTCATGCCAAATTTGGTTTTCCTAGCTTCAGCAGTTTGGTATGCCTATCCTTTCGATATAGGTTTTAAGCTGTCTCTTGGATTCAAGGTGGCCATAGATTTTCAATTAAGCTTTTGCTTATATTTTTACCCGCCGCAATTTTTGACAGGATTGTCGGAGAAAGTCGAGACGTGCTCCATCTTCTTTCACTTAACAAGAGCTTTCAAACGATGTCCTACCTCTCTTGCCATTTGAAACTTTTTAGTTGGACTCCACCTGGGACCATGTGGGGACCCTGGAACAAGACATTTTCACGTTGTGCTTTGAAAATAATGCCACGCTTTCTTTCCTGTTTCCACATTTGTTTTACCGTTTCCGATTTATAGGGGTAGTCATGGACTTTCCAATTAAGATTTTGTTTACACTTTGACCCGTCGCCCTTTTGCACACGGTTGTTGTAGAGAGTCGAGACTTGCTGCATTTTCTTTCATTTTACAACAGATTTCAAATAATATGCCACTTAACCCCCCTTGCCATTTGAAAATTTTGAGTTGGACCCCATCTGGGACCCCGCGGGGGACCCTGGGGCATTTTTTTCTTACCACAAAAAGTTTCTCGTTGAAAATGGTGGGATAAGTGTTGGCAGAGTTTTTCACTTACTCAACCATTTCCGAACAAATGACGGTTCAAACTATTCTGCATGGTAATTTTTTGTAGTTCTTACATTACAAAATATGTTGTAACTCACGATATTCCGCCCGGTGGCACGTATAACTTTGG
The DNA here is from genome assembly GCF_964235325.1 of Thermobia domestica. Taxonomy (NCBI): domain Eukaryota; kingdom Metazoa; phylum Arthropoda; class Insecta; order Zygentoma; family Lepismatidae; genus Thermobia; species Thermobia domestica. The sequence continues at coordinate 186,925,403 of NC_137456.1, forward strand.
GATCCATCTAGTTATAACATATAAAATGCAAACACAATGGTCTCGTTCCGATCTCAGCGGAGCCACTGCGTGACCCTTCCTTGTAAGTGTGAAAACATTTACGTTCACTCCAACCTCAATCATTTCATGAATTCAACCTGCTTTACATATGTTATTAGGACGTAAAATTGAATGTGATTTATTCTACAAACACTTTTATACATTGCAAGAGCTGTGACGTCTAAATATTCACTGAGAACTCATAGTCGTATCGCAATAAACAAAAGCGAGTATGGAACAGTAAACTGCTTTCACAAAGGTTAAAAGAAAGCCTCGAAAAGCATGCAAAATGGTCGAGTGGTTTAGGTCGATACTCTATCAATCATATGTTTGTGTTTTAAAACCCGATAATAAGTTTCTCTAAGTGTCTTCCTATTTTCATTTGGAGGCGGAAAACATTTCTTTGAATAACTCATTGGAAACTTCTTTTGTTTCAAATTCGGCTAAGACGGAACAATATATCAATTGCAAATCTAAAATCCATAGCTGAAAACAAAATATAAAGTATGTTTTCCCATTATTATCCTCCGATTTGTAACGAGACCCGGGTTCGATTCCCGGAGGGAGTTCATGTGGTTCGGATTCCACCTTAATCAGTAGGTCCCCGTCTCATATAGCCTCGCTGCTGAACGGGACGTAAAACTCAAAATCAATCAATCAATCTCCAAGAGAGAGAAATAAAAAAAAGTTTTTTTTGGTAAATTCTAGTTCAAAGTTCGAAGCACTTGCTTTTGCACGTGATTTTTTGTTTCTTTTTTCAGGGAACAGAAAAGTTCTGGCGCCTAAGAAATTATACCATATAATATTGCAAATTTGCAAGTGGATGTATTTACATTGCAATTTGTGGTAATAAAGATATTATGATTAGAAAACAATATTGTAATAAGTAAGTTTAATTTCTTCATCCATCGCCAGTCTTAGGGGCCCCTTATACCTCGCCGCCCCCCGAATATCGATATCGAAAATTTCGAATGATATATTCATGTCCATATATTCGCGATATCGAATGTTGATATATGATAATATATATATATATATATATATATATATATATATATATATATATATATATATATATATATATATATATATATATATATATATATATCGACGATAGCGATTTATCGACATATCACAGGCCCAGGTCCGAGAAGTGATGCTTGAAATATACTGGAATCAACAATCAAATTCTAAATAAGTTCCCCATTTCCCTATTCAATGTTGAGGGGGAAGAGTGTGAACCCGAATAGAAATTTTAAGAAAAACAAATGTTAAGATAAAAGTAGGTTTTCCGTCTCCCCTTGAATATAAAAATTAACAGAAAACTATTACTGCAATTTACCTTTTACTTCTGTTTCTGATTGTTATCACAAATCAGCGACAGTACACATACTTTACATAGTATACCAATACCAATACACTCTATAACTTTTCACAACCAAGCAAGCCGGAAGATGAATTTCCTGTAATATTAAAGTGGAATATTCTACAAAATAGTCATAATTCATTGGCCATATTTCTATCAGTACTTTGGTACGGACTAAGAGCTACAAGACTAACAGAACTAGAAATTAAAGATTTCATTCCTTTTTTCTCTCAGACTAAAAGACTTCTGCATTTTCCTAAGATTTTCATTTTCTTAATATAAGTCCCCTATCCTGGGCTAATTCTGGCTACCGCGGTTTCGAGGTAATCGGTAAACGAAAGAGCAAAGTTTGTCGACTCTCAGCTCTCGACAGTTTGTAAGAAGATATTTCACAGTTCATGTTGTTATTTCTTCGTTACAAAAACACTTCTAGTTGACTCTATTCATGGTGAATTACTGAACTTATAAACATTGACAATTATTAAAAAATGAATAATTATTTTTAAACATAAAAGGCATTACAGTTCACTAGAATGCAGTAGTAGAATGCAGAAGTGAAAGAAAATATTGTTTATTTGTTGAGATGCGCAAACTGAATGTGAATAATAAGTGTTTCCCATTCTCTTGTCCAGAGGTGGATCTACGATGGACTTCTGGGGGCTCGGTGGTTGGTAATACTCCTATTTAGAGCTACTTTTAAGAGCTCCAAACTCTGGAATGGGTTTTATTTCTATATAAAAACACAAATATTCCCTTTCTGGGAGGCTATCGCCATGATCGCCCACTGGATCCGCCCCCGCTCTTGTGTAGCAGACTTTGAAGATATTTAGCTCCTGCGATGGTGATTAAGGATTGTAACATCTGGATAATTTTTATACTGATATCGGATAGAAACTTATCCGGATTTGCAATATCCGGTTGACGGACAACAAAACGGATGACGGATAACGGATATTATCAGTCATTCATTATCCTGACATTATCCGTTATACGGATAATATGAGGATAATGGATGACTGATAATATCCGGATAGCGAATGACGGATAATATAGAGGTAACGGATACTATCCGCATGATGGATAACGGATGACGGATAAGATCCGGATAACGGATGTTATCCGGATGTCGGATAACACTGGCTTACAGTGGTTTTGGTGCCGGGTGTTTCTTAGCTGATTTGAAGTAGAATTGGGACGCTGAATCCAAATATGGCGTTAGTTTTCCCCTAACAGCTTTAGTTTTTGAGATATAGGAATTGCAAGACTGACCTGCTACAACGTTGAAAATTGCATAGGTGCTGTTTTACTGTAAGTGAAAAGAAAACTATGACATTTAAATCTGTTATTTGGAACACTTTGAAAATAATGAAAACCATATAAACACAAACATCAAGTACATAATAACTCTGTAACTACATTTTATAATAGTTTTTATGAATAAAAAAATCAAATAATTTGTTCAAAACGATCTATTCAACACTTCGGAAGCTTCGTTTTCGTGACATCCTTGAATGTTTCTTTGCACAGTCTCTTTTTAGGTTCCAGCAGTAATCTGCCATCATATGGGCATCCCATCTTCCTTGGTAGCGGTCCTCCATTGTTTTAATATCTTGGTGAAATCTTTCACCTTGTTCTTCACTCAGACTGCCTACGTTGTCTGGGAAACGGTCCAAATGGCTGTGCAGGTAATGAATTTTGATACTCATATTACATCCAAGTTTTTGGAATGCATTAAGCATCTGGTTCACTAGCTCAACATAGTTATCAGCTTTATTATTGACAAGGAAATTCTTGATAACTTCTACAAATGAGGTCCAAGCTCTACGTTCAGTCTCATTCATGGACTCCACGAAAGCCGGATCTTTCATGAGTTGTCTTATTTGGGGACCATCAAATATTCCAGCTTTTAATTTTTCTGTGCTGATCTGAGGTAGCTTGTTTCCCATGTAAGCAAAGCACGGCCCGTCCTTATTTAGCGCCTTTACAAACTGCTTCATCAAACCGAGCTTGAGATGTAGAGGTGGCAAAATGATTTTGTCACACTCAACAATAGGCATGTTAATAATATTTTTCTTACCAACAACCATGTCGTCTCTCTGCGGCCACTCTTTTTTGACCAATGGTTTGCTTTGTCTCTGCTATCCCACAAACATAGAAAACAAGGATATTTTGTGTAGCCACTTTGCTGTCCAAGAAGAAAGTTCACCATCTTTAAATCCACACAAATCACCCACTGATGGTCCTGATATTTAATTTTTTCCATAACCAAAGCAATTGCTTCATATTCTTCTTTCAGTCGTGTTGAATGAGCGATTGGAATTGAGCCATATTTATTGCCATTGTGTAGAAGGACGCATTTTAAACTTCGCTTGGAGCTATCAATAAACAGGCGCCAATCATCTGGATTGTATTCTGGAAGATCCATGTGTTCTAGGAGACCTCTAACATCGTGACAGAATACGAGATTTGTGTCTTCAGTGAAAAATGGTAAAAACTCCTTTTCCCTTGTTCGGTAGAATGTGATTTTAGTTCCTTGTTCTAGTACGTTTTTCTCCTTCAATCTGGAAGCAAGTAATTCAGACGATTCTTTTGAAAGATTAAGGTCCCTAACTAGATCATTTAGCTCATCTTGATTAAACTGTTGAGGAATTGTTGACATTCCCTCATAATCACTGTCACTTCCATCATCCATGTCACAAGAATGTTCACTACGTTCGTTTTCAGTCTCACAAAGCTCTGGCAAGTGGTGAAACGTTGGGATTGGTATTTCATCGGAATGAACAACTGGACGTCTTGCTGAAGGCAGATCAGGATATGTCCACTTGTTCCGGTTATTTCTATTCATACCCGTAACATTTACCAGGCAGAAATAACAGTCATCAACATGGTTTGTGGGTTCCCTCCAAACCATTGGAACACCAAACTTAAGACTTTTTCTTTTTCCAGTTGTCCACTGTCGCAAGTGTTCAGTACACATTTTACACACAATATGTGGAGCCCACGTTTTATCTTGGTCCCCTAGGCGTACACCAAAATATGCATGATATGCTTTTTTTACAAAGTCACTGATATGTTTTCTATTGTCTTTAAATGTGTACTCACCACATATGTAGCAAAACACATCAGGATGGTTAACACAACTTCTTCGACTTGAACTCATTTTATGTTCAGGCCACTAACACGGATGTTAAATATAAAGCCTTAGTATACGCGATACAAGTTATGATTTCAGAACAAAACTCACATGTTCCAACATGTCACTCCACCTGCAAGACAACAACTACGATCCACTAGCCAAGTAGAATACCAATGCAATCTAGTGGACGTTCCTGGAACTACTATATGACTAGTTTCCGTTTAGTACCGACAGATAGCAGCACTAATGAGAAAAGAGCGCCGTTCTTCCAAATAGAAATCTCTATAGAGCACAGTAGGAATTATTTGAGTTGCAGAGTTTTTAAGATCATATTCAAACTTGTTATTACGAGAATATTTGTATTTCTTTTGCTTATTTTGTATACTATTGCAAGAAGCATGCAGAAATAGTGGTTACATCATTTATAATTTACATATTTATTTTGGATTGTAATATTTCTTCCACATACATTGTAACGTAAATAGCACTACTGGTACAGTAGCCTGTATCTACCAAAGTAGAGCTGATAGAAAAAAACTGCTTACATTATTGGATTCAGCGCCCCACACATAGTTAAAATCAGCTCTAAAATTTTAGGCACCAAGAAATTTTTTTTTTCTGTAGGCCTGTGTAATTTTCGGATAATGGATTTATCCGGATAATTTATAAAATTAAGATAACGGATAATATCTGGATAATAGAACATTCGGATAACTGATTACATCCGGATGACGAATAAAGGATAGTATCCGGATAAAGTATGTGGTTTGAAAAAGACAATATAGGAGAGAGACTTATCAATGCTTTCTCCTCATGGAGTTATTAAAAGACGATCGTCGGGCAGTGGTCTTTACCATTGAAAGATATTGCTTCTTAAAATGTTTCCTAGTAACTTCCAATTTTCTTGTTCTTGTTGAGCGCGGTGGCTAATGGTAGACCGCTTACTTTGGCGCGTGGGGTCCTTATTGTTTCGATCCCCGGCCAATTAAGTTTGCGGTGGACAAGATCGTATCCGTAGCTTCTCTCAGGGTACTCCCGCTTCTTGCCACTTTTCACTCCATCAATTCTTCTATTATCAATGACTTGCTTTAATCATTCGACACGGCAGCTCAGTGGTAGAGCGCTTCCTCTTTTGCGTGGGGTCCTTATTGTTTTGATCACCACCCAAGGAAATTTGTAGTGGACAATATCATATCCGTGGTTTTTCTCAGGGTACTCCCACTTCTTCCCACTTTTCATTCCACAAATTCCTCTATTATTATTGACTGGCTTTAATAATTGCGCGCGGTGGCTCACTGGTATAGCGCTTCCTCTGGTGGACCAATTAACATTGAGGTGGATGAGATCGTATCCGTGGGTTTTCTCAGGGTACTCCCGATTCTTCCTACTCTTCATTCCACCAATTCCTGTATTATCATTTACTTGCTTTAACCATTGGGAGCGGTGGCTCAGTGGTAGAGCGCTTCCTCTGGTGCGTGGGGTCCTTATTGTTTCGATCTCCAGTCAAGTAAGTTTGTTGTTGACAAGATCGTCTTCGTGGTTTTTCTCAGGGTACTCCCGCTTCTTCACACTTTCCATTCCACCAACTTCTCTATTAGCATTGACGCTTTAATCGTTGGGCGCGATAGCGCAGTGGTAGAGCTCTATCTCTGGTGCATGGGGTCCTTATTGTTTCGATTCCCGGCCTAGTAAGTTTGTGGTGGACAAGGTCGTATTCGTGGGTCTTCCCAGGTACTCTCGCTTCCTCCCACATTTCATTCAACCAATTCTTCTATCATCATTGACTTGCTTTAATCATTGGAGAGGTCTTGGTCCCTTGAGGATTGCGGTGATGTAAGAAATCAGATTCGATCCTAAGCATTTGGGTTGTGATGTAAACCTTTGCTGTGGTTCAGTCTCAGTATTTTATTACGCGACATAAAGCCATCCATACAGCTATAAATGTTGTTCTATCTTGTGCAAGCAGGTATTGATTTTGAGCCAATTCGGAACCACATTTTTGGCGCTTTGAGGCCAGAAACCGATTTCGGACATTACGCTGTCCTCAAACTACTAGGATCTTTTCAATGTTACCATCCGCGTCCAACAACCCCATGTTTAGAAGGGAAATAGAAAGGACTCGTGTCTAAAACTTCCGGACCCAGTTTCTTGAGGTTCAAGAGTAGGGATCGATTTCTGATATCACCATTGTGCTCAACGGATCAAAACCTTTGAAATGTCGCCAACGCCGTCCAATAACTTCATCTTTAACAGGTGAATAGAAGGGACCTGAGCCCATAACGTCAGGACCCCATTCCTTGAGCTTCGTGGTCTGAGCCTGATTTCTGACATTACTACTGCACTCAGGGGCAGTGGTTAGGGATGGGCACGAGCGAGTTCGAGTGTTTTTTTTTTTAAACTTGATTCGACTCGAAACAGACATCTTTTAGCTCGACTCGGGAACTCGACTCGAAAAATTTCTTCTGACTCCACTCGAAACTGGACTCGAATTTGGATCGAGTTTCGAGTCGAGTCGAGCCAAATCGAGCCAAATCTTGTGTGTAGTTTCAAGTTCCTTTTTCACTTATTCTGCATAAACAATATAATTATTATCAATGTTGCTACTTCCACTACAGCTTATTATTATTATTATTATTATTATTATTATTATTATTATTATTATTATTATTATTATTAAATTCTGTAATTAAGCTTGAAAGATAGGCGGTTTCCATCTGAATACTAAAAACTAGTTAACTGCCGATTTCGGTAGTCGTGAAATCTAGGACACAAGGACATCGTTCACGAGGTTCTGGGTTTGAGTTCCGGAGGATCAAGTATTCGTGCTTGGGCCAAAATTTGTTAAAAGTTATAGCGTGCCAGGAAAACATGTTTAAAACTGTTCTGCCTGGGTCTACGGTTGTCAACGACTTGTGCGGCTTGGCTCACAGCTTATTTAATATCGAACCGAACCGAGAACCGAACCGGATGTGCACGAGTCGAGACACAATTTGTAAAATTCGAGTCGAATCGAGACTGCTCGTAAAAATCTTGATTCGACTCGAATGTCTCAAAACTCTTCACATATTTTTAACAATAGTTTTGAAGAAACTAATCACTCAGAAACAGTTTTATATATATATATATATATATATATATATATATATATATATATATATATATATATATATATATATATATATTATACAGGTGCGGATCCAAGGGGAGCTACAGCCCTCTTGACACTCAGGTATACACTGGATAAAATAGGCTTCAATCCTGCTTTACACTGGATAAAGCGGCAAACAGTGATTTAGTCGCTCCCTTGATCATATCCTGGATCCGGGGCTTTAAGGGTTCATAGCTGTAAAACTATGGGACCTATCGTTAGTGATGCGCACGAGACGAGTCGAGACAGAATTTTCCTGACAAATTTCGAGTCGAGACACAGCTCTTGCAATAAAAAAGAATACATTTTTCGAGTCGAGACATCACTTTTACAGCACATTTTCGAGACGAGAAAGCCTCAAATCTTGTCTCGTGCGCATCCCTACCTATCGTAGTCGGGTTAAGACTTCACTTAGAAACTAATATGTGCGCTATCCAAAAATACAATGTTTCAGAATCTAGAGTACACATGCGACAATTTTTAGAGAGGAACTTTGGCTATGTGCATATAATTTGAAGTACTCACCAAATACCTGTATAAAAATTGTTGCAGAAGTATGTTAGAATTCTAAAATATGGATATTTGGACAGCGCACGTACTAGTTCCTAAATAAGGTCTTGACCGTACTACGGTAGGTCGCCTAGTTTTGGAGCTATGGACCTTTAAAGTTCATTTCTTCATGTTTTTGGCAGCCTATAACTCCGAAATTAAGCATTTGTGCGCCCAGGTTTGTTATTACCTTTTGTCTTATCTTGGTGTCAGGAACAGTATTTCTTCCAGATATGTTTTTGCGGCACTGCCCCCCTCCCGGAGCTCTGAGAGTGCCCCCGGAGGAGACCAAAATATTACGTCTATAATACAATAATAAATAGAATAGTACCAGCAGTGCCCCTTCCCCCACCCTGAACATTTTTTCTGAAAGAACAACTGGTCAGGAATCTCCTTGCATTTTTTAAATGGAGTATCGCATCGCAGTTTGCAGTGCAAATGGGAATGCAATGCAGCGCAAACATGGAAATGCAACATTGCATTTACATGTTTGCACTGCAAATTGAAAAATGTATTGCAAATTGCGATACATCTTTGTGTCTTAAATTACTACATAAGCTAAAATAAGGAGCAAGTTAAAAATATATTACTATTATTTCAAGAAACTTCCCCCGACTTGAAGGGTCAGTTATTGCAAGAAAAAATGCCTCGACTTTGAATTACAATAGTTTTCCACTTTTGTATTTCCTTCCCTTTGTCAGTTTATTGTTACTGGGTCATTCTCCAGATCTTCTCAGGTTTCGGGTGATTATCCTTGTTTCTGAGCGTGTAATAATAAAAAAAATGTTCCTTGAAGAAAAGGCGCATTGGCAGCAGATTGGACCTAGCCGATATATGGTATATATAGCATGATTGTGGGTTGGTTAGTAAAACGCAGAAGTGCGTACAGTAGATCAATAAAACAGTAACGGTATTCTTCAATGCCAAAAATACAGTATAGGAAATTACTCATCTTTATCTCTCTTTTCTTTTTGCTTTCCATTTGAAGTACTGATATACCTGATACCCATTTACGTTCCTTGTTAAAAACAACATATGTTTTAGCAAGATTTCTTCTTGGGAGACGCCGCGAACCTCAAAAAACATCCCGAACAAATGGACTCTCTCTTTCTGTGTGTGTTTGAACCAATGAGTTGTTTTTCCTAAACCTAATTGTTGAATTTGCCGCTGTGGTAAAACTATTTCGCTCAATTTGACAAATAATATAATAAAATATAATACTTATCCAGCAATGAGCGTGGATTGCAAGGAAAAGCAGTGAACTCTAAAGTACCCCTGTAGCAGGGGCGGATCCAGAACGGACTTCTGGGGGGGGGGCGTGGATTGTAATACTGCTACTTAGCTAGTTTTAAGAGCTCCAAATTTTGGGATGGGTTTTATTTATATATAAAATAAGAAAGCTTCCTCTTCCGTGGGAGGGGGGCGATTGCCCCGATCGCTCCCTGGATCCGTGTCTGCCCTATAGCCTCTCCTCGAAATTAAATGCATTGATCTATTATTTCCAATTCGAAGTCATTTTCGCTTCCATGTTAATGGTGACGGAGTTCTTGTTCTTTGTATCTCTGTACTCAAGAAAATAATAATAATAATAATAATAATAATAATAATAATAATAATAATAATAATAATAATAATAATAATAATAATAATAAAGCATCTGAATAATAACGATATTTTTAACCCCCCTTCTTTAAACTTTCTGTGTATTTCTCTGAATCTGGATATGTTGTTTTATAGTGTATAATACAAAAAGGCTTCAAACAGCAATCAGGCAAAAATTATTTGTGTAAAAGACACAAACGCCTTATCAGTGGCTCTGCAAAGAAGTACTAAACAACTGACGTTGTTTCTGCTTGCCTTTAAACATAATGTTACGGTTTACAAGGCACAGACAAAAGTAGAGAGCAACGTGAAATTTCGCCTAAGGGCACCTTCGTTGCTAAACTGAAGACTAGCACTCTGTCAACATATTGCATAGCTATCAATAAGTTACACTCAAAGGTTCTTTCCAAACGTTTTGGTATAACAGGTTAATCAAACTACGCTGTTGTAGGTAAGGGATGAGACTCTGAATGACCGATAAGTGTTGGAGTTCAGAGCCGTAGCTAGAAATTTCGTTGCCCGTGGCGAAGTAGAATTCGGCGTCCCCCGACACTCACCTTACCAAACTTTGACTTTTTCTTTCTGTGCTTTTATTTTTAACATATAAGAGAAACACCTTTTTGTTGTTATGCTACGCTGTTTTTTCTTTTTTATCAAGCCGCTTAGACAGACCATTGCAACAGCCAAAAGCGATCGTTATGTATTCTTTAACAAATAAGAGCCACTCTCAAGAGGCTTATTTTAGACCTGCTGCTAAACTTGCCAAACTACCTTGTATACAAATCCATTTGGAGAATAATTATGAAAAAAGCATGGAGTCGATTCTCCTACGTCAGGACGACCATGTTAGACATGGAGTTGCTGGACGCGAGTGGTAGCGTTGGAAAGGCCCGGGTCCCCTGAGTGCAGTAGTAATGTCAGAAGTCTGGCCCAGACCACGCAACTCAAGGAATGGGGTCCTGACGTTATGGATTCGGGTCCCTTCTATTCACCTATTAAAGATGAAGTTGTTGGACGGCGTTGGCGGCATTTAAAAGGTTTTGATCCGTTGAGCACAATTGTGATGTCAGAAGTCGATCCCTAAACTTGAACGTCAAGAAACTGGGTCCAGAAGTTTTAGACACGGGCTCTTTCTATTCCCCTTTTAAACATGGGGTTGTTGGACGCGGATGGTAACATTGGAAAGATCCTAGTCGTTTGAAAACAGCGTAATGTCCGAAATCAGTTCCTGGCCTCAAAGCGCCAAAAATGAGGTTCCGCATTGGCTCAATATCAATACCTGGTTGCGTAAGATAGAACAACATTTATAGCTGTATGGATGGTTTTACCTCGCGTAATAAAATACTGAGACTGAACCACAGCAAAGGTTTACATCACAGCCTAAATGCTTGGGACCGAATCTGATTTCTGACATTACCGCAATGCTCAAGGGACCAAGGCATCTCCAATGATTAAAGCAAGTCAATGATGATAGAAGAATTGGTTGAATGAAAAGTGGCAAAAAGCGGGAGTACCCTGAGAAAACCTACGGATACGATCTTGTCCAACGCAAACTTACTTGCCCGGGGATCGAAACAATAAAGACCACACGCACCAGCGTAAGCGGTTTACCATTGAGCCCCACAACAAGAACAAGAAAATTGGAAGTTACTTGGAAATATTTTAGAAGCAATATCTTTCAATGGTAAAGACCACTGCCCGATGATCCTGTTTTAATAACTCCATGAGCAGAAAGGACTGATATGTCCCTCTCCTATATGGTATTTTTCAAACCATATACTTTATCGGGAATATTATCCTTTATTCTTCAATTCATGAATTGTTTGAGGTTGAAGTGAGCGTAAATGTTTTCATACTTAGGAGTCTGGATATGCAAACCTGCTTACCGTGGGGATTTACTTCTGTGAAATTTGGTCCTTGAAGTTATACAAAAACCGGTAAAATAAGGAACGTTAACATTCTTACAATGAGAACAGATTTCAATTCCCGGTGGGAGTTAGCGTACGCACGACTTTATCCTGGGAGACCCGGGTTCGATTCCCGGTGGGAGCTCATGTGTTTCGTATTCCATGTTAATCAGTAGGTCCACGTCTCCTATAGCCATGCTGCTGACCGGGCAGTTAAACTCAAAATCACAATCACCACCACACGGCGGGAGTTTACATGGTTCGGGTTTTACGTTAATCAATATGTCCACGTCATATATGGTCTTGCTGTTGAAAGAGACGTTAAACTCCAAATCAACTCAACTCATTAAGATAAGAGTTCTGAGTTTAATACCAACTTGAAACCATACGTTCAAAACAAAAATTGAAATAAAATGAAATCTTTATGTTTAACGTCCCATGGTTATGCCGGTTAGGCTAAAGGAGACGGTGATAATGAGAAAGGAGTGAAATGGTGGAATGAAGAAAGTAGGAGGAAACGGGAGAACCCCGAGAAAACCCACCAGCACGGCGTTTGTCCACCACAAAGTCCAAACGGCGCGAGCTGGGATCGAATTAGGGACCCGAAGCACCGGAGGTGAACGCTCTTCCACTAAACCACCACACCCCCCAAAATGAAAATTATTCATGCTTCTGATAACTATATAAAAATGGAGAGGGAGAGAGAGAGAATAAATATGGTTGTATTTTTCATAGGGCCAAAGTGGCTTAGTGGTAGAACGTTCACCTCTGGTGCATGGGGTCCTTGGTTCGATCCCAGCTTGCACAAAGTCAGATTTGTGGTGAAGAAACACCGTGTGCGTTCGTTTCTTCAGGATTCTCCTGTTTCCTCCTACCTACATCGTTGCACAATTTTCGTTCACTTCTCATCATCACCGTCTCCTTTGCCTAGCCGACATAAGCATGGGACGTCAAACTTAATTTAATTCATTTCATTGAAAAAATTACTATAATTCATAATCTGCATCTTTATAAAGCAACTTTAACAATCATATGGATGTATAATGCTTAAATTGAATTAAATCGCAATTGCAGTAATCTGCAATATTTTAGGTTTCTCATTTATTTACATCAAATGTTTAGTTATTTGATACTTTATAGCAAGAATATTAACTGCTATATAAGACACTATTATATACCTGTGGCGTGGAAGACCCTGGTTTGATTCCCAACGGGAGCTCACGTTTTTCGGTTTCTATGTTAATCAGTAGGTCCCGTCTCATATAGCCTCGCTGCTGAAAAGGGCGCTAAACTCAAAATCAACTCAACTCAATAATTATCTATACATTGAATTTAATAATAAGGAGGGAGGCCGAATAAAGAGGGAGACTTTAAAATTTAAAACGTAGGGTCAGTGTGAGTCAGAGAGGTCACGGGGGGTGGTGTGTCACAGTTAGTCACGTCCTGTTGACCCACGATCCACTGACCTACTCACAAATCTTGACCCAATTGACTCACTCCATCTCTGGACTGTACACACAGATAAAGCAGACATATATGTAATCTGACCTTACTTGGCCTTCACTAATTTAAGATAATCTACAAAAAATGAAAGAAAGCAATTTCAAACGCAAAAATATAGAAATGTATTTTCAACGGAACAAAAAAAAAAAAACGTAACAGCCAAGATTTGAACCCGAATTTCTGCACTCAGCAAGCAGACGTCTTACCGACTTACCCACGGCATATCTTCCGACTTCTGGTTTTGAAACTTTATTTACACTGCGTGTGTTACCTAACAACGTTACGAGATGTCCTTACTGTCGTGTTAACACGCGTTCCGTAAATTTACGAAGTCGCTCTTTTAATCCAAAATCAATTCGACACACACACACACACACACACACACACACACATACACACACACACACACACACACACATATATATATATATATATATATATATATATATATATATATATATATATATATAGATAGATAGATAGATAGATAGATAGATAGATAGATAGATAGATAGATATATAGATAGATGGATAGATAGATATGTTGGTGCACCAGTAAGCTCCCAAGAGTACAGATTAATTTATTTTTTGATTTTAATCTACAGAACAAATGTTTTTTATGAAAGCAAGGGGACTGCTACCCATAGATGGCTAAGTGAGGTAAATAAAATTTAAACTTCAAATGGAACTGGGGTGATTCACCGACAATGGCTGATTTAACACGTTTGATAACAGCGCGGGTAAGAGCGGGTTTATAGATAGAGCCTGTGTAGGTAAGTGGATACCGCGTGAGACTGTTATTCTAAGGGTGTGGGGTTCGAGTCTCGGCCTAGACTGAGTTAATTTTTTTTCAACGCTATAAATGATGTTCGCGTTTGATACTGAAAGAGATTTATCCTATGAAGGGAGAAAACCCACGATGGGGTCAGGGGGAAAGACGGACACTGTTTATCCTTAAGTGTTAAAAAATAATTTATTCCCATGTCTTTTGCTCTTTCCTTTCCCTCTTTCCTTCTTTTCTCATTTTGTTTAGCTTTCCATACTTTTTCGGTCTCTGCATGATGCGTATTATTGTTTTCGTTTCCTTTGCATTAATTCCTATCTCTTTGATCTTAAAGTAAATGGAATTTCTGTAGATTTATCTCGTGGTTGTTTCTCTAAGTGATGCTCTCAGATAGTAATACTTTTTCCTCCAAATGGAGGAATATCCTGGCATGTTATGTTTTCGGGCATGTATTTGCTGTCATGTTGGTTGTCCAACTATCAGACATACAGTGAAACTATTCTGCTACTGGAAAAAGCTATCATTTCTTATGTATCCAACCTCCATTTTCTAAAGTCGCTGACTGTACAAAGGACGCAATTAAAGTCCCAGTGTAACACCCCTTCACATTTAGATTTTTGCCCTGGAAGAAAACCAGTTATTATTGTTTCTTGATTTCTCAGTCTCACCTACATAAACATACGAATAGAATTAAAGGATAGGACATGTTTAGAGTGCTTGCACGTGACATCTAACTATATTTCTCATCAAATGTGTCACAGATGAAAATGTCCGTTTGTACTGCCTCTATTTTCTGGTACACATGTTTCATTTATGTTATGTTGCTAAAATTCGTTAGGAAACAAGTACAGACTGCGCCTGTGTGCCTGACAAAACGTAAATGTACTGGATAATTATTTCTTCACTTTCTTAAAAAAAAAAAAAGGTAACACATCTCATGTCGGCTAACAAAAGGAGGTAGCGGACCAAAGATAGCCGTTGTTTACCTAAGGTCGTTACACAGCAGGGGTTTCACTCAGTCAGAGAGAGAGAAAAAAGAATTAAAGTTTCTACATTTGTTTTGAACTGCAATATACTTCTTCCTTTTATTTTAAGAACCATTTCCTTGTCATTTGTCTGCATCAGAAAAAAATGCAAAAAAATCACTAGAATGTGCCTATTTACCCAAAGTACGTACTAGATCACTAGTTCAATAGTAAAATCACTAAATCTAGTATTATACGAAATCATAAATGTGGCATCCCTGGGTTGGAGCGAAAGTAATGGTTGAAGTAAAAACTAGTCCGTATTTCTACTGCATTCTGTTGTTGAATTCACAGAAATGTTCAAAAATAAATTCAAGAAGTAAAACACGATCCTACAAAAGACTGTTTACTTGCTCACTGGTTTTAGTATTGTGAACTGAAACTCAAGTCGCAGTCATGTTGAATACTTCTGTCCCTTTCTAGTAGTTTCTACTTTACAACTTGAGGTAGGATGAGGGTCGAGTCGGAAGCGGTATGTATTGTTTATACTACTTACAATGTTACCCCCCCCCCATAAAATATAAATTCACCCTTTCTCCCTTCCCTTTTTCGAATACAATGAACCGACTCTTTTGCTGAAGAAAGATGCTAAGAGAAAATTGAAACATCTGTGTCTAAACTTTCTTTGAAGCGCATTCTTTTGTATTTGTAGGGTTTTGCGAGTGTTTTCACGTCAATATGAAGAGATAGTTAGCCAAATCTTTTACCATGGACTGCTGCTGCGAACTGACCGTGAGTAAACATAAACACCCGATCTCGCTGTGCTCAATTTCTCTCGCACACGTGAAATGGGTGTTGTTGTTTCCAAAACAAATAGGAAGTTATCTTGTGCTTTTGCATTTCTGCACGCACACAGGTACCATTGCTATATTTTAATGATCAGAAGAAATATCAAAAGCATCCAATATATATGATACGAAACAGCTAACAGAGGGAGGCAAAGATTATAGTATACCAAGTTTTCCGCGTGGTACCATTATGGAGAATAAATATTTGATAAAGTCACGTAGATGCGCTTAAACCTATTCCATCTGTCCTTATAATTTTTCTGGTCTCATCAATTTCTCAGGAAAATACGTACAACATATGTCCAAATTCCATATATACTATTTCTAAACTAATGAGTAAACTCATTAAGAACACCAACTGATATCAATAAACAGGAAAGAAAACAATACTTTATACTTCTATCATTTGGTACACATCTCTATGAAGCACAGCTTGTTTCTTTTTGCACAGCTCCTTCGTGTCACAACTGTGGTTAGTTTTGTTTTGTGTTAGGATGAAAGAGAGAAATGCAACATTTGCTTCGCGGTGAAGTTATATATATATTAAGATGAGCGGTGATAAGCGAGGTTTAACAAAGAGTGCCTTTCGGATGCACAATTTAACGGGTAGTTGCAGTCCGTGTTGAGAATTGAACCAAAGCTATGTAAGACATGTCAATATTGAGCTCTTTTGTGGTAAAAGTGAACTTCAGAAACACACAAAAGACTTGAAACATCAAACTAATGTAAAGCAATTGAAAAATAGCCTACCTATCGCTGCATCTTTTCTGTGGCTAGGAACATGCAGTGTGTAGCAACAAGAATCGTGTTAAGGACTTTTTTTTTTCGAACATAACATTCCCTTCCACACCATAAAAGACAATATAATGTTTGTTAAAAGAAAGTGCACATAATATTTTTAAATTTTGTTTGTGATCCTATCATGCATAATTATAAATAATGCCTTTCATACTACGAGAATGAGTTCAACTATACGTCATGGCCCCTCTAAAGCGGGGCCGCGGTGGCTCATTGGTAGATCGTTCACCTCTGGTGCTTGGGGACCCTGGTTCGATCCCAGCTCGCACCAAGTGAACTTTGTGGTGGACAAACACCGTGTGCATGGGTTTCCTCGGGGTTCTTCCGTTCCTCCCACTTTCTTCATTCCACGATTTCACTAATTTCTCATCATCACCCCTCTCCTTTAGCCTAACCGGCATAATCGTGGGACGTAAAACTCAAAGATTTCACTTCATTTTTTCCCTCGAAAGCGATATCTTTCAAAATTATTTATTGTTAGATATTGTAAATTTACGGTATCTATTTTAGTGGACGAGAAATTTTGCATCTAATCGGATAATTTCATGGCTTCTAACAGGAATTCGCAGTTACGAAATTTGCATCACTGTCTTTTGAAAGGATGCCTAGAAAAAAATACTACTAGAAAATAACTGAAAACACAAAATGGATTTGATAGCCAAATTCACGTCATCTTGGTTCGTCATCATTTTTCTTTAAATATTTGTATTTAGTATTAGATTAGAGTTTAGTGTCCCTTTCAGCATCAAGGCTATATGAGACGTGAACTTACAAATTAACGTGGGTTCAGAACCATAGGAGTTCCCATCGGAAATCGAACCTAGGTCTCCCGCACCAAAGACGCGTACGCTAATCATATGGACAAGGGTGTTCGATATTTAGTAATGTGTACATAAAGTTGTGAAATTGCGCTTGTATAATGGAATGCAATTCCTTCTACTGACATAAACCTTCACAATACTTAGCTGGACAAAGTATCTTTAAAAAGAAAATGTCACTCTTTATGTTTCAATTCCTGGTTCGACTGAAGGATGGAACAAATTGCAATGAGCGTTTTTGGATCCTACGTTGTGTAGTTGATTCATCATAAACTTGGTATTTGATACGGATATGAACTATTACACTTATTTGGTGTTTATTTCTAAATAAGTCCTAATACAATTTCATAAAGTTGTAATTCTTCTTTAGTTTGTATCACTTTACACAATGACAAATCCAAAAGGTGTGTTGTATCGGTGCAGTACCAGTTTTTCACGTTTTTCAAAATGTTCCAAAACCCAAAGAATAATCTTTAATTTCTGATATTTTAGTCGTCACAAATTACAATTTTATAATGTAGTCAATGTAACGTCCCGTTCAGCAGCGAGGCTATGTGAGACGTGGACCTACTGATTAACGTGGAATCCGAACCACATGAAGTCCCACCGGGAATCAAGCCCAGGTTTCCCACGCCAAAGGCAAGTATACTAACCGTTAGCCACGAAGGAGCTCCACCATAATTTTAGTGGGCGATAAGAAATATTTCGCCAGTGCTTTTACAATAAATAAAATTTTATAAGTATTAAAGAATAGTGGTAAGAGATTTTATAATAGCTCTTTTATTTATGAGATATGAGTATTTAAAAAAAAACAACTAAAGAATAGGTTGGCGGAACCACAAAAGACTCGTAAAATAAACTTTCTTATAAATACATACGCACCTTACTCACCTTTTATAATTGCTATGCTTACGTTCTCCATAAAAACAGAAATTCTCTTTTAATGATACTTTACACAAGATCATGAAGTGGGTTCAAATTTAATTAAAGGCAAAATACAATACAATAATCCACAAATATTGCCTCAAGTGAGTTTAAAGATTTCTAAACACTAGTGCGAAACCGGGCTCTGCCGTTGCGATCGATTTACAGGTCTTGAGACGAAAGTAAGAAGGGACTTACGCACACAGTAAGTAAAAACAATTAATATGCCTGTAACTTTCCCCCAAATGGGTGTATCTTAAAACTAACCTCACCATTATTTTTCTAATTAAATTCTAGCCCGAAATTATGTATCATATTACCCTATTCCCATTTTGAAAACTTGACCTTAATTCAAAATGGCGGATTTCAAGATGGCTGCCATCAAGGTCATATCTACCATACGACTTCCCCCAGGACTTATATGTATCCACATGGTTTTTCTTAACTTTTCTTCATTAACGCTCCGTTTACAAAGGGTAGTAAGGGACTTCTGTAGTAATCTCTAATAACCACATCACAACTCTTAAAAGTTATTTAAAAAAATAGAAAACATGCACCATGGCAAAAATTTGTCATCACAAGTAATGATGCATACATGCCTTCTATCAGCAAAAAAAGTTTCATTGAAATTGGAGCCGTACATTTGAGTGATGTCCCTTGTGGGATGTGATTGAACGTGACGTCAGAACACATCGCCCCCCTTCCCGGAATTTACGGGAATTAGGTGACCTGAGTGAGCACATGTGGTGCCAGCTCTCTCCAGCGACCTATCAAGGATCATTGCGTGTATGCCAATACGTGTCGCCGTTTTTATCCATGCCAAAAGTCGACATACTGACAATTAGGTAGGTAGTCATGATGGTCTGGCTGATGTGTGCGTATATTTTAACTCGTACATTTTGTCTCGACTCGAATTTCGAGACGTCTCGACTCGAATTCGAGTCGAGTCGAGACAGAGACTGTCGAGTCGAGACACGAGTCGAGACAGAAACATATTTTCGAGTCGAGACACGAGTCGAGACAACATTTTCTGGAGACGAGTCGAGACAGGCTTAAATCTCGACTCGACTCGACTCGAATGCATCCCTACTTCACACTTAGTCACCACAATATATCAGATGCACTGTCTTGCACAGTACTTACACAAAGTACTATATTGACGATGGCATTTATATGTCATCTATTATCTGCCACGAGCCTCTCCCATATCTCCTCTGTGTATATAAATATAGCTTCCCTTTGTTTCACTAAAGTGATCGCAAGAAAACATGAAGTTTGCCGTAACTATCAATTTCATTATCCAATAGAATGCCTTGACGTTCGTCGACCCCTATCCATAACATTTTTTTTTCACTGTCTCTCTGATCTGATCTTTGAACATTTCCTGAGGGAAAGATGTTGGATTTCCGTTACGTTTCGTTTTGCTAAATTCAATATTTCACCAGAGCTCCTCCGTGGCTAAGCGGTTAGCGTACGCGCATTTGACGTGGGAGACCCGGGTTCGATTACCGGCGGGAGCTCATGTGGTTCGGATTCCACGTTAATCAGTAGGTCCACGTCTCATATAGCCTCGCTGCTGAAAGGACGCTAAACTAAAAATCAACAACATCAATATTTCACCATGATTTCAGTTTATCAACATTATTGACATTTTCTTAAGTGCGCGTTAAGATTGCGGCTACATAAGTCGTACCAAAATCTTCTGATGTATCAAAGGTGAAGAAAACATTTCTATGATTGGTATAGAACCCAGGATTCACGAGGAGTTGGGGAGTCATTGATAAGCCTTGACGTTATGTGTGCATGGAATAGTTCATTTCTCAAGAAAAGCTCCCAACTGTACTCAATTGATGCATTTAAAGATGAATGTATAAGGAATTCAATTTCTGGTACATTCAGGAATTTTTAACTTAAGCAGGAGAGAGCAAGAAGACAAATATAGGACACTATTACAAAAGTGTAGACCTCTATACATAGGGTATTTTGATTTGTTGCTTGAGCTTAACGTTCCATGGTAGTGACATGACGGCTAAAGGAGACGTGCACTTATTGATTGTAATGGAATCCGAACCACATTTTTCGTTGAAATGTACCCTCAACGGGAATCAAACTGGGGACTTTAAACACCGTATAGGGTATTTTGTCCGAATACTCTGCTTTTGCAGTGGTATAATTGAGTATGTAAAAAAAAAAAAAAAAAAAAAAAAAAAAAGACCAGACGAGGAAGAGGGTGTTGGAAATTGGCTCTATTAATTAATTTCTTAAAAGCAGCATTTAGAAACATATATGCCTACAACAACAATAAAATTATATTATAGTAGCCTTTACCTAGGTGAGATTTCGCTCCCAGACCCCCAATTTGTTCGGAATACGGCCCTGTACAATGTAGAAAATGCTTCTACGTGTATTGTGGCACAATATTTTGCGTTCTCCCTTCTGTGTCTTTCATATACATATAATTGAATCGAGCTAAAACGCTGTCACGAAATTCAAACACCTCGCAAGGCATTTTAGTCAACCCTCACCTATTTTATTGCCTTTCTACTGTACGTTAAGTGGCAAAAAATGCTCAAATACATGTTTCATTATTTTAAATGAATAATCAAATTAGCAACTTTCATGTCTCTAGCCGTAAGGAATCCCGAAATATAGTCATCTTATAATAATAATAATAATAATAATAATAATAATAATAATAATAATAATAATAATAATAATAATAATAATACAAAACGCTGAAATATATATTGAATTGTTTTAAGTGAGAAGTCCATATATCTAATTCCATGTTTCTAACCTTCAAAGATTCTTAGATATTGATATCTTATTATGATAATTGCAATCCCCGCCCCCTTTTCTTTACACCTCTTTTCCCCATTTTACTGAAGTATCAAAAAATGTTGAAACGCATTATTTTAAATGAGAAATCAAAATCAAAATTTCAGTTTTCTAACCTTAAGGGATTCGGAGATATGATCATCTTATTAAAATAATTCCCACCCCATTCCCCCTTCCTTTCTTTGAATTTCCCAAAAATCCTTCCTTAGTGATACTTTAGATCGAAAATCTTATCTACTGTCCGAATTTCAAGTTTCTAGCTTAAGCGGTTTGGCCTGTGCGAAGATCAGGACGACTTCTTTATATATGATTACAATAACAGCTTGTAGCTTGTATTATTTCCTAAGAAAAGATGAAATGCCATTAAAAGTCACAATGAATGTTTCCGTGTTGAACCCCAAAAGTCACAGTTCTTTGTTAATGTAGTAGCTAGCGGACATACCTTTGATAATTGATGCATGAGGTTCTGTGGTTTGATACAAGGTAAGTGAACATAGAACGCATTGCAGTGGTTCAGATCCAACTTTAAACTCTAGTTCTCGTTCTGTAAAGCATCGCTTTTGACAAACGACATAAATACATATCAATCAATCAACCAACCGAAAAGTCTCCTTTTAGATTCAGAGAGCTTTTCGGTAAGGAGCGCTGAATATTCTATATTTCTCTTTATTCAAGGTAAACGTAATTGAAGATTCGGGTTTTGAATCACACATCATTTTTTTTTTCTAGGATATAGTTTTAAAATATACATTTTTAGTTCAAAGAGTGATCCATGTTTCCTTCTTCCTACAGCTGTTCGTTCAACGAATAAATCATTCTCGCTCGTTTGCGGCTTGTGGTGACAGTCTCAAGGAACTAGGGACAGAAGTATTCACAATTCAAATATGTCTGTATTAAGTACCATACATTTTGATTAGACTCTGCTAGGCTTGTCACACAGATTGGATCGGCCAGATTGAAAAGACAATATTTTTATTTCCGAAAGTAAACTGGAAATAAAATACCTTTGGGGGAGCGGTCGCCCCCTCTGCCCCCACGTGGTCGTGGATCCACCAATATACAGAAGAATAAATTAAACTTTTATCTTTGATGTTGTTTTGCAAGGGTGCCTTACGTAAAAGGCGCACTGTACTCTTCACGGTTTCTTTACCCACAGTAACAGTAAGTATTTATTGTATAGAACTGTGTCATACCGCAGAATAAATTAAACCGTTCATCTTTGATTTGGTTTCACAAGAGCGACTTACATAAAGGGCGCACTGTACTCTTCATGGTTTCTTTACCCACAGTAACAGTAAGTATTTATTGTATAGAACTGTGTCATACCGAAGAATAAATTAAACCGTTTATCTTTGACTTGGTTTCACAAGGGCGCCTTACATAAAGGGCGCATTGTACCTTTCACGGGTTCTTTACCAACAGTAATAGTATGCATTCATTGTACAGAACTATGCCATACAGAAGAATAAATAAAACCGTTTATCTTTGGTGAGGTTCCGCAAGGGCGCCTTATATAGAGGGCGCACTGTAATCTTCATGGGTTTTTTACCAACAGTAACAGTATGTATTCATTGTACAAAATTGTGCCATACAGAAGAATAAATAAAACTGTTTATTTTTGATGTAGTTCGCGAGGGCGTCTTATGTAAAGAACGCGCTGTATTCACCACCAGTTCTTTAGCAATAATAAATGTAAGAATTTATTAGATCTATATATATATATAAAAAGTTGTACCTTTATTTATAATGAGATGTTTCGGAGGGCGCACCGGGACATGTCCCGGTGGGCCAGCACGGGCCTTCAAAGATCCAAATGTTTTAGGCTTCTATAATAGTAATAAATAATAACTTGGACGGGGCATGCACATCCACAGCACATTAGCACATTACATACTATGATCATGATATGATTTATTTCAAATAAATAGGTACAAAGTTGTCATCATAGGTATTCTGCCATTATTGGCAAGTCACTTGCCGCAATTGAGAAGCTTCCATGCTCCTTAGTCTTCACATAAGGCATTGAAAATTTTACTTTTTTTCCAGAAAGATTTTATTTCGATAACTGCTTGGATGAGTATCATATCCAACAACATAGAAGATTTTCAACGGACGTAGAGATCATAATGCAGTTTACAGCAATTTGATATCTCAAACTGATCTGGAGATGTGATACACATTGGTAAAGTTTGCAACACTGGTTAAAATTATGTAATTGCAAGAATTTATTGTAATTACAAGTACCAAAATCTGTTTCTGTAATGTTATAAAAGCAAAGAGAATCAAGATACATTACGAACAATCCCCAAATACGTCATTTTTAGGAGTATCACTATCAGTATTCACGTTTTTCATATCTCCTGAACGATTTGAGATATCAAATTGCTGTAACGGCTCCGAGAAGTTTACGTCTTTTGAGAATCACCTACGTGATTAGACGTTCTGTTTATGTAAGAAATTTTTCGAAAAAAGTCTAATTTTTAATTTCTTGTATTCATTCGAAATAAGCCATGGTCATAGTATTCGACACTAAGGTATTTCGGGTTTGCATTTCACTGTCCGTCTCACTTCTATTCATAGACAGATCCAGGGGGGGAAAGGTTATTCACCTCCCTGAGTTTCACAATCACCAGTGCTGCAAAAGTCGGTGAGAGAGAAAACAGAATCTTTCACTACCTTCTTTCCTCACCGTTGAATTCGTCCTGAATCCGCCTCTGCTTTTATTAATACTATTATCAGGTTTCTAAAGTTTAGATGCTTGTCATATTGCAGCGTCCTTAATTTGCAACACTGAATAAAAATTTGTGTTGTAAGGTTTCGTTTAATATTTAGATTTGAGATATGTAATAACATGGCATAGTGGCGTTAAAAATATAACTTTATATTATGTTGGCAACACTATTAATTTGTTGGTACTGCAGAGTTTATTAGACAGAGTTCCCTTGTCGTTATTTGCATCTTACAAAATTCCAGCCATTTTTGTCAATTAGTTTCAAAATTATATGGGCGTATCAAGATAAATGGCCCATCTCAAATTTTTATACTATAAAGTGGAGAAGTTCCATATAATATAAGCCTAATTAATCATTTTTTTCTTTCTTTAAATGTAAAATCTCAAATGATTGTTGTGTTTTCTTCTTTTAAAGAGACTCAAAATATTTTTCAAGTGAAAAGAAAACATATAAATAGAAGATTCGCAATCTAGTTTTTATTTTAAGCTCAACACCTTGCAAATGTGTTCCGATGATGATGAGGATATTGGTTTTAGTTTAGCGTCCTACTCAGCTATAGAAACGTGAACTCAGCATAACATGAGATACAAACCACTTAAGCTCCAGGCTGGAATCGAACCCGGTCTCCCGAACCGAAAACGCATACGCTAAACATATAGTCACGAGGGACCTCGAATGGGGCTGCGTAACTAAGGGAGAAGCTGATGAGCAAAATAATGGATGAAATGGTGCAACGCTATGAAATGAGGAAACGGGAGAACCCCGAGAAAACCCACGAGCACGGTGTTTGTCCACCAGAAGGTCCACATTGTGCGAGCTGGGATCGAACCAGGAACCCCAAGCACCGGAGGTGAACGCCCTACCACTGAGCCACCGCGCCCCCATAGGAAATTGTTCAAGGTTATGTACATACAAAGCTCAAGCGACTGAGACATTTTCTCAGGTCAACATGTTCTCTCAAATTATGAAGTATTGACTGTATCCTATCGTCAACTTTCATATACATGGCTTTTCCGTTCTTTTGAGTAATGCTCAGCATTTCCATTCTTCTGAAAACATGATTACATATAGAATCTTCCCTCAATAGTCTTCACAAGACTGGAAATGTGCAGGGGTTCTGGATAATATTTTGTTTAAGCATTTCTGTCAGTCTTCTACTGCTTTATTTGTTCGATTCCTGTGACTGCTACAATTCCAACTTTCCGGAGAAAAATTTCGATTTTCCAGCCATTGCTCCTAATCATTGAAGACTTCGACTCTTCGTCTAATCGGACAGCTTCCATGTTGATCAACAAACCATCAGAAATATACTCTACGGGTACTAGTGCCAGTGTTGCACACATCCGGACGTGACTGCGAATCTCTTTAATCTTGAGATTAGGGATGGCCACATTTTTTCGAAAAATACTTTTTCGAAAACTAAAAACGAAAAACGAAATTTTATTCGAAAAATGAAAAACGAAATTTTTTTCGAAAAACGAAAAACGAAATTTTTTTCGAAAACCGAAAACCGAAAAACGAAAAATTTTTCGAAAAACGAAAAACGAAAATTTTTTCGAAAAACGAGAAACGAAAAATTTTTGGAAAAACGAAAAACGAAAAATTTTTCGGAAAACGAAAAACGAAAAATTTTTCGAAAAAACGAAAAATTTTTCGAAAAAGCGAAAAACGAAAAAACGAAAAATGAAATTTCCGAAAATCGAAAAACAGATTTTTCGAAAAAGGCCATCCCTACTCCAGACCTGTTAATCGCGTTCCCTTATTGTTTGCTTTGGCTAATTATATATAGCCTACATCTCCCTCATAAATAATAATAATAATAATAATAATAATAATAATAATAATAATAATAATAATAATAATAATAATAATAACTTGTGACGCGTGTGATAGCTGTTAAATCCGAGCGTGTAGATCTCGTTCAGCATAACTCTTGATTCCCATTTATTCAATATCTTGAGTAACATTAAAAGAAAATTTTAAAAAGGAACAGGGAAATACGTATATCCAGCTTTCGGAATTATAAATATCACACAGTTTTTTTTTTTTTTTAAATATGCGACTTTGTAATGCTTTCTGTACAATCTAATGACATAATTTCATTTGCTTTACTTATAATCTCTATAGACTATTAAATATATTAGTGATTTATTATAGGTCTATTAGAACACAGTATTAAGAAACACCTTGATAAAGAGTAGAATATATTTTCGACTTTACGTGCCTCCTAATTACATATATGCCAAAACTTTGGTCTACACCAGGTTTCCTCAAACTATGGTACGTGTACAACAGGTGGTACGTGAGCCGCTTTCGGTGGTACATATGGTTTATGGTAGTATCAATAATTATATTTTGGCGGTACGCCTGTGGAAAAGTGAGAAGCCCTGGTCTGCACTAAGTTTCCACCAATTCGTATCAGTCTTCGCAAAAATTTCTGACTACAACACAACGCAAAATATTTGTTAAGAACTTTTGATGTCTGTCTTGTAAAAATAAATAAATAAATTAATTTTTTTTTTAATGCCGAGCTACTGCTACAGGGTGCAAACAGCAATTTATGTATCAATTCACAATAGTCGAAATGATCGCGAACTCAAAATATGCATCATTGACATCATAGCGCAAAATCAGATCTGATATCAAATATCACAAATTAAGAAGTGAATTTTGCATTGTGTTGATGCACAACGATACGGAATGAAGCCCAAACCAAGGGCGCAGAATTCTGTAAAGTTATTGTTGTTGAGTTGATTTTGAGTTTAATGTCCCTTTCAGCAGCAAGGCTATATGAGACGGAACCTATTGATTAACGTGGAATCCGAACCACACGAGCTTCCACCGGAATCGACTCCAGGTTGGGGGAGCGGAGGGTGTTCAAGGAGATACCGTATGTTAAATGCAAATAAATATATCCAGTTCCGGAAAGAACAAGCAAACTTGGTGGCCCAGACTTTATCTCCCCAGAATCAGCGCCCAGCCAGTCGCTATTCCTGTGCTGTTTAGCCTCAAGCAACTGCCACACACGCTCAGGTTTAACTATACAGGTAAACCTCACCGGTATACCGGAACGTGTGTGCCCGGCCTTGAATTTCGATTCTTCTCCGGTCGCCTGTACATGTAAGGATAAACAACATTCAGATGGTCATCTTTCGGGACAAAGGAAAACCCTGGAAAGCCCTAGACAATTTTTCTCAATATCATGACATCTACAACATATCACAGTTTCATTCATTTACACTAAAATAAAAAAATTGTCATTATACCCAGTTGTTTTTAAAAATCTGCACCTGTAGTGGCCAAACGGTCATAATTCGATGGTTGTGTCCATTAAGATTTTCTATCATGATGAGAAGATCTTCAACATATCTTAGTTTTACTCAATCTTACCGAAATCCAGAACATCGTTATACTCGGCTGTTTTCAAGAATGTAGCTCTGCAGTGACCAAACGATTAGTGATTTGTGGTTGTGACCATTGAGACTTTATCTTAGGATGACAATATCTACAACATACGTATTACGGTTTCTGTCATTTTGACCGAAATTCTGAATATCACTATCTTGGGCGCGGCTGCTTTCAAAAAAGTTGCCTCGTAGTCGCCAAACGGTCAGTGGTTAGTGGTTGTGCCCATTAAGACCTTTTCTCAGGATCACAATATCCACAACATATCAGTTTCAGTCATTTTCACTGAAATCCAGAACATCACTATCTTTGGTTGCTTTCAAAAAACTGGCCTCGTAGTGGCCAAACAGTTATTGAGTGGTAATTTGCCAATTAAGACTTTTCCTCACGGTCACAATATCTACAACAAATCATGGTTTCAAGCAATTCCACCGAAATCCAGAATAACGTTACCTTCTGCTGTTTTTAAAAATGTAGCTCTGCGGTGGCCAAACGGTCAGTGATTTACAGTTGTGCTTATTGAGACTTTTTCTCAGAAACACAACATCTACAACATATCACAGTTTCAGTCATTTTAATCGAAATCCAGAATATCACTATCTTCAGCTGCTTTCAAAAAAGTGACCCTGTAGTGGCCAAACGATCAGTGATTGGCGGTTATGCTCTTTAAGACTTTTTCTCAGGACCACAATATTTACAACATATCACGGTTTTAGTCATTTTTACGGAAATCCAGAATGTTATCTTCGGTTGTTTTAAACAAAAGTGGTCCTGTAGTGGCCAAACGGTCAGTGATTTCTGGCTGTGGCCATTGAAACTGTTTGTCAGGAACACCATATCTACAACTAACCACGGTTACAAGCAATTCCACCTAAATCCAATTTCCGTAAGGATTGTGTGGGGTCTTTTGTCATTTCGAAGGGGGTCATTGCCCCCTACAACCCTTTTCTTTCAAAAACGATAAAACCTGTATTTCCTACTTTGAAGTCATCTTTGCATCGGCGTTGTTTCGTTTCTTTAATGTAGCTCTTTTAATCAAGGGGACTCTCTTTTGAAAAGGGGCCCATTGCCACCCTTAACATATTTTCCGAACGAAACAAAAAATACGTGTCGACATATTTTCAGTTTAGTGTATAGGTGCAAAGTTTGAAGAAAATCGGATCAGAAGAAACCTGTGTGAAGCTATCTCCTTTAAACTTTCACTTTTTGGACTTGACGGGTTCTTGCCCCAAAGTCTCCAATTGTTGATAGCGATAAATATGTATTCCAAATATAAATAACACACATCACGTCACTCATATAACCAAACCTCGTTCTTAATATCTGAGCATCTGGGATTAAAAAATAAACAATTTTATACTTTGTTCTCGCGGTTTAACCCTATAGCTATAAGAATTTCTAAAAACGAATACTTAAATTAAATTTTCCCGTTCCCACACTCCCCATTAACTTACTGGTATTATAGAGCAAAGCAAGATTCTATATAGGCCAATTGTTTCTAGCTATGAGAAATTTGTATCCAACAACCTTTCCCGTCCAGTTGCGTGTCTGTGTGTCTTAGGTACCTTGGCCCACCCCTCAAATTTTGGAAATTGCCAAATTTAAACATTTGGTATAATAGTATATAACCCTAATATATATCACTATAAATTTAGATGGTCCACCTCGTTCCCTTTCATGGGTAAAAAATTGCCAAAATATAAACGTAAGCAATACGTTGTACTACGTGTTCGGTTTTTGGCCCAATTTATCCCCTTGGATGAGGCCCTAAGTAGATTGTTAGACAATTCTCCTCAATCATGAATATTTATGAGTGAGAAGATTTTCAACATTTTAGCAGTTCCTAATGCACGGGCGGTTGAAAGTTTGAATAATTGATACACCTTTCTTCCGCATATTAATGATCTTGTAAATGACACAGAAGAAATACGATAATATATACACCTGCGTACGGATATTATATATGGAAAAGAGAACATGACATAGAATAAATGTTTTCAGCTTGAAAAAATGCTAATTGGACAAGCAGAATATCAAAATAACTTTAGGAAATAAAATATACAGATCACATACGTATAACAAGGTAATCTATTGTCTGATTCATTCATATGCATGACATGTAACGCGGCAGCAGATGTTGGTCGTCGGAATGGGTGAAATAAAATGCTAGAAGGTTCCAGATTTGCTCTCAAGGTTATTATCGTTGGAATAGGGGAAAGAATATTCTCGAAGTTTCGAAAGGCTCTTAAGGTTATTAGACCTATATAAATAAAGATTCATTTTCATGATTCGTATCACGTATAAGAGATAAGAAGCATAAGTACAGTGTTGGAAGAAGAAAATTGACACGTAGAAGGGACTGGAAGAGAAAATTATTGGTAGGTACTAACTTTGTAGTTTTTCTGTTTCATGCTTGTTCATTTTTATATGGGAAGGGACATTGGAAATGAAATACATGTAAAACATATTGTAATTGTCGGGAGTATAAGGGAAAAGAAGTGCTTGTTTTAATCGGATATTGATTGCGGATTTTCTGGCATTGAATACCATATGACTCGGAGTACTTTTATGCAATTATAACTTGACTAAGATATAGTATAGTGAATAGAGAGGGTAGAGGGAATTAACATTGTTCATTGTACCGGGACTCGAACTAGGGTTCTCCACGTGGAAAACCGTACGATAAAACTTTTGCTTCCGGTGCGAACTTGTTACTTATATATAGCTATGAATTGTGTAAGACATAACAGGCATATATAAATTATATGTTAAGAACAAATTTATGCTGAACAGGAAGTTAGCAGAATTCGCACCGGGAATCGAATTAGGGTCCCACGTGGAAAACCGTAAGATACACCTTTTGTTTAGCAGGGTTTGTTACTTATATGTAGTTATGAATTGTGCGAGACATATAACTGGTATTTATAAAGTATATGTTAAGAAGGAAGTTATATTGGATAGGGAGCCATGACACTGCCACGACTCAAACCAAGAATTTTTACGTGGAGAACCGTATGCTAAACCTTTTCCTTGCACTGTGGACTTTTCACTTAAAAATATTATATTTTTTAATGTGTAAGAACAAACTTACATGGGACAGGTAGTTAGCAGAATCCGCACCGGGAATTGAACCATGGCTCTTCCACGAGGAAAACCGTACGATAAACATTTTGCTTATTAAACTTTGTTACTTATATGTAGCTATGAATTGTGTAAGACATATAACTGGTATTGGTAAAGTACATGTTAAAAAGAAAGTTATATTGGATAGGGAGCTATGACACTGCAGGGACTCGAACCAAGATTTTTTACGTGGAAAACCGTACGCTAATCTTTTTTATGCTTGCACTGTGGACTTTTCACTTATAAATGTTATATTTTTTACTGTGTAAGAACAAACTTACATGGGGCAGGTAGTTAGTAGTATTTGCACCGGGTATCGAACCATGGGTTTCTTACATGCAAAGTCAATATGGTTGGGAACGTTAGTGCTACGTTGGATATTATATTTTTGTAATTTGAAAAAAGTCGTAATACGATAAGTAACTACAGTGAAACCTCCCTTAACGGAAACCTCTCAATAATGGACACTATAATACGGACAGATTTGTTGTCCCGGCAAAAATATATGTTCTATTACGGAACAAAACCCTCCCACTTACGGACACTCTCAGATACGGACGCTGACAGTCCTTTCCCCAAAAACATTTGAATAACCTCTTCACAACGGACAGGAATTATTCTCGGTTCTGCGATATATTAGAGTATACAGAAAAGTCTTTTCCCCATAAGTGTATCTCCCATGAGTCCAGATCTGGTGAAACATTAAACAAAACAGCTGAACTTGATTTTTTTTTGCAATAAACTGCTTTCTGGCAGAAATCCTACGAAATTTTCAATACGCAATAACACTCATGCAGGGTTAGTCGTAAGGCCAGGTTTTCTATGCGAAAGACCTTCCCTTCCCTAAAAAATTTAATCCCTTTCGTCTGGACCTTGCATCTTTACCGACAATTTCATAGATAACAAAGCAAACACTGTTTTACAATAGCATTTTCAACGAGCAATGCTACCTCTCTTACTTTTTTGGAAAAGAAACATTTTTCTTTTACTCACGATATTGGAACAAGTCTGGGTTGGAGTTTTCCCGGCTTCTTTTTTCATTTTCTCTAAAAGGATATTATTTTTGATTGGGCCTGGGTCAATAAATATGCACCCCCAGTAGCTTGCCTTTTCATCCATTCTGTCAACGAAGATGCCGCGCCAGTACACAAACACACACACACACATGTATACGTTTCTTCTGCAATCGTACTGAGGACTTTTAGAGGGCAATTGCTAATGAGTTTTATTACCGTTGTAGAGGGAAAAGGATGCCTTTTTCGTTAAACATTGCCCAGCAATAATAGGCTATGATTTAATAGAAATGAATTTCTCTTTCATCGCTCCTAGTAATTCATATTATACTAAATAAGACTATTTTCATATTGAATTTTACGTATTTACGCCCATACATAATGTATTTACTGGATATTAGTGCATGCAATTACCCTTATGAGAAATTAAATTTCTGTAACCTCTCTATAACGGACACCTCTCAGTAACGGACAAACTTCATGTCCCATTGGTGTCCGCTATTGAGAGGTTTCACTGTATTTGCATTTTTTCTTTTCTGTCATGAAGCAAACCAAGGGAGAACGCTGTATCGCGTACCCACCATAGCTCTTCTATGTATTATATTTTGGATAAAGGAGAGTGATGAATAAAGTACGCATTTATAATTTGGTGGAATGAGATTGTAGGTGGAAAGGGAGAACTCCATACACAATGTTTAAACTGGAAATACACTTTAATGAGCGAAAGCATTTCGTTTCAGAAGTGACTTATTTTTATGATCAGTGCTATTTAATGTTTATGAACGAGAATAGAAATTTATTGTAGCAGTTAATGGAGAATTATACTCTTTGAAACTCTTTATACAAAACTAGATTTTTATTTAGCTTCATACATACTAGTAAAGAAGGTATATCTAATAACACGTAATGTACGTCAGGGATAATTTTGACATTATTTAGTAGCTAACGACACTTTTAAGGCAATACAAGAGACGGAGATTTTTCTGACAGCGCAGATCGTGATAGTAATGGTGTGCTAGGTTTATTAGGATTAGTCTTACTGCAGATGGAAGCAATTGCTTTAAATAAGAGACACCACTTTGAACGTATAGTTCGGTTAAATTGCTTTACTCTAGAACTTTAAGGACAAGTAACATTAAGTACAAGGTAACCAACACCATTAGCAATTACTATTAGCTTGACTGTGAAGTATGGAAATTAGCGTGCCGGAGAGATAGATACATTTTGCGTATATAATAATGAGTATGAATATTTGATATTGGCACCTGGAAGATTATGCAACCGACAAGTTAAAAATGTTTTGAGGATTGCATATTATATTCACACACAATCTGATACGATTTTGTATTTTACTTGAATTGTAATAAATGTTTGTTTGAACTAAAAGTGTATTTTATTTGTAGATGTTTGTAATTTAGAAAAACAAGAAAATATCTTTTATTGGTGTTATGACCGCCAGAAACGTAAGAATTTAATAACTTCTATTACAATTAATAGCTAACATATCCCTTTTACAGTTGAAATAGATGTCTGTCAATTTTTAACTTTAATTAGAATTATTCAGAATTTCGACAATTTTAAACTTTATTGTAATTGTTACAAATGCCAAAGAAAATATTTTTTTAATGTCTTAGTTGTCTGCATATACAGTGTAGATATATTTGTGACTGAATACATGACATACAGTTATAACAGATGAAAATTGTCGGGCTCACGAAATTGGATCTCCTAAACCTTAAAGAGATTATATTGTGCAATTTACACTTATTGAATTAAATTTGGTAATTTAAGACGAACTGTCGTTTTGCTCTTTTATTCTCTGCAATTGTATTAAATTGAAATATTGAACTTACTATTTTATGGAAAATTGTTAGTTACTGTTTCGCTGGTTCTATGAGTGATTTGGGAGGGCTGTTGTTTAAAGTGGAATTTGAACCATTACTAATGGTTGTAACGAGAAAGTATATCTATTGGGAAGTGTGGACTTCTTTTTACGCAGATGAGAAGTAGCCTGTGTTCAAGACAGCATTACGAAAACGAATGCTTGCACAACGAATTGAATAACTATTGCTCACACCAAGATTCATTTTATCTGTACCTGGGACTTTTGATTGATAAGTAAATTAGTATATTATATTTTAAAACGGTATTGAGATTTATTTCGTATTAGGTTATCGACTACTGTTTGGATTAATTTTTAATTTTGTTTTATGTAACAACAAGGTTATAAAGAACAGTATATTAACAGTAATGTGGGTTTCCAACCACAATGGGGACAACTTTAATGCAGTTGCTGTGTATATGAGCTGTTATGGAAGATTAATTCTCATAGTATATAGCATTTCTTTTATATTATCGCAACTGCAAGAGAACTGTATTATGAGACTACTTAACACATGTAAATAATAGTTAGAGCTAAAATATTAAAGTACTGGCAACTGAATTGTCAGTGAGGGTAATGTATTGTTTTCTTTTAAAGAAATAAATTGATATTAGGAAATATAATCTTAGTTGTTTGTATGCTATATGAAGGAACTGGTGTTTAAGAAGCAGTGCATTAGAAGAAATATAATTGTTTTCGAAGAATATGGTAGGAAACTGAAAGTATGTAATACTTTATTTTAGATTTTTACAGACATTACCAAAGTAAGTTAATGATGAACTGTTGTCCATTGAACGGGAGTCACTGAGGTGGATATATTGTGTTTAGTTTATGATATGAAGACTTTAAAACTTTTCTTTAATCATTTACTTTAAATGAAAAACAACATATAACCTTGTATGCAAAATGCAATGATTCAAGGGCGCAATCATATGAAAGATCCTTTGGACCCGGACCACATTTAAAACTATAATCTAACAAACATTTCAACACTTTCTTAAGAAAATTATGGTTGCAGTAGGAGAGAAATTCGTGATATACTGTAGAAAAGTTGATGTTATACTACCCTTGTACTCTTTCTTTTCTTATAAAAAGAAGTTAGTGTACTGTTGTGAATAATTACGTTGGACTTGAAAATCAAACACAACACTTTTGTTAGGCAACCAGTAGAAAACCTTTGTATAACGGACTGACACACACTGCAGACGCTTTAGTTTTATTGATCTTGACAATAAACATTGTATGGTAACCTTTTGAAAACTTGTAGAACCAGAGTGAGGTATAGTCGGATATGGGAAAAAAGATTCATGCTTATAGCAGATTGATGTAGTATGTAGAAAAGCAGGAGAGCGCGGTGTCTCAGTGGTAGAACGACATTTTTGATGTTCGTGTTCGTGATGTTCAAGATGAAACTGGTATCCACGAAACTCGTGAAATTTGGCGAGTAGCGACTCGAAAAATTTCACTTAGTGGATACGAGCTGCTGCTTTATTTCTGGCTTGAGGGCAAAGCGAAAACATTTATTCTGGCATGAATCTTATATACTCATGTACTCGATATATTTTACATGTGGGCAACATTGAATGGCAAATGATTGTAAAATGTTGAATATGAAGAAAGTGGGAGGAAATGAAGAACCCCGAGAAAATCCACATGGTGTTGTCCATCACAAATTGTCACGGTCTGTTATTGAACTAGGAATCCTCGTGCCAGATGAGTGCACTCTACCAATGGACCAAACTTTCCGTTCAAAGAAGTATTCCGAACAGTGTTAATTAAGAATGTTGTTTAATACATTTCTCGTAGATTTTCGTGCTCATGTTATTAAATAAAGCATTTTTTCTACTAACATTCGAATGGTCAAACGATTAAGGTGATTGTGTAGAAGAAATAATAAATATTGAATGGTCGTATAAGATATTAAAAGTTAAATAAAATTGAATTGCTCGTACACAAATCGTGTTCAAAGAATCAATACATAAACGTTTCATCCACACCTCTATCGCCGTCCTATAATGCAACTAAATAGTTCGTTCGTTTATTATAGTTTAAGGTGAATGCTTGTTCCGATGAAATTTCAAATACGTATTAACAGTCCAGATAAAGAAACATTTCGTCTTTTGAATGTTCATGTATCGCTAATTTTGACACCAACAGATAGTTGTAGGCAGAAAAGTTAGTTATGCGATCTTATGTTTCGTGAAAATGTTGTTTTCCACCACCACCACTACCCATGGAATTTTTGTCCATCACAATTGCACATGTTGTGAGATTGAACCATGTAACACCATTTTGCAAACACTAACTCGTTCACTTTTTCAATTTTAGTTACTGACATAAGCATACGAACTCATCATCTGAAAAATATAATCGTAATATTTGGTGGTCAATCTCAAGCACGTATAGTCTCAGCTTGAAAACAAAGGCTGTTTTCCTTAATTCTTTTGCACGGTTTGAGTATCCAAGTTTATTTCACCTCAGCATGTTCTTATTTTCTTCATTATGTTTAAAGTTTTACATGAAATTTTAAAAAAAGGTTCCAGCGAAAAAACATTTATTCCAACAAGATCCTTATACACCCATCTAATGGTCCTATAATTTTGGATGTAAGTGTATAAAGCTGTAAAATTAAAACTGTAGTCCGCGGACCAAAGGTAGTTCTTGAAATCTATCCTTCTGGTCCTCTTAAACATTAGTCCGAAAAGAACAAAATAAAATTCATGAAACCTGTGTATCACATAGTATACTAAGAATCTCAAACAATTATTGATGTTACTGTGGGATTATAAAATATTTTTAATCGCCTTCAAAATCGTTCACCTCTGGCGCGTGATGGCTCCATGGTTCGATCTTAGCCCACCAAGCGATTATTACGGTTGGCACACAGCATGTAAGCAAGTTTTTCTTGGGATTCTGACATTTCCTCCCTGAGAAATCAATCCATCTCAAGGAAAAGTTTTTATTGTTTCCAAAGAAATCGCGAAGTAAATTAAAACTTCAATAAACATTACTTAATAATAATTATAAGGTATGATCATAGCCTCGTGATGATTCTATTGCATGAAAGAATGAGAAAACAAATTAAAATGCTTTATATGCAACTAAAACTAATTCAATCTTTTGAAAAAACAAATATACCTGTTTCAAAGATAGAATTTTATTTCGACAGTCACATCTTATTAAAACGCTTGGAGAGACATAAGTTTACTAATAAGTACATGAGAGTTCTTCAAATCGTAATGCTACAATTACAAAATGCTTTAAAATATCAAATAATACTTTCGATAAAGTGAATACGTTAAATATCAAATAATACTGTCGATAAAATCTACCGAAACCATATTTAGGAAGAAATTAAATGTTAACTAAAAGCATAGAAATCGTATTATTATCCAATTCAAAATCTTTTGTCATTGTAAAATTCTTTCGAGGAAGTTGAGGTTTTAATATATACAACGACAATCGCACCTGTTATACAATATATTATGAAATATGGTAGCTTCCTTACTCTGAAGGAGGTCCTTTAGGTTAAGGGAAAGGCTAATTACGCCAATCAATGAATGTTGTAGGAAATGGAAGTACCAGGAAAAAATGATGTTGTCCACCACAAAGTTCACTTGGTCTGTTTTAAATCACATCAAAAATGTCGTTCTACCACTGAGTCACCGTGCTCTCCTGCTTTTCCACATATTACATCAATCTGCTATAAGCATGAATCTTTTTTCCCATATCCGACTATACCTCACTCTGGTTCTACAAGTTTTCAAGAGGTTACCATAAAATTTTTTTTCAGGATCAATAAACGTAAAGCGTCGGCAGTGTGTGTAAGTTCGTTACACGTAGGTTTTCTACTGGTTGCCTAACAAAAGTGTTGTGTTTGATTTTCAAGTCCAACGTAATTATTCACAACAGTAAACTAACGTCTTTTTATAAGAAGAGAAAGAGTACAAGGGTAGTATAACATCAACTTTTCTACAGTATATCACGAATTTCTCTCCTACTGCAACCATAATTTTCTTAAGAAAGTGTTGAAATGTTTGTTAGATTATAGTTTTAAATGTGGTCCGGGTCCAAAGGATCTTTCATATGATTGCGCCCTTGAATCATTGCATTTTGCATACAAGGTTATATGTTGTTTTTCATTTAAAGTAAATGATTAAAGAAAAGTTTTAAAGTCTTCATATCATAAACTAAACTCAATGTATCCACCTCAGTGACTCCCGTTCAATGGACAACAGTTCATCATTAACTTACTTTGGTAATGTCTGTAAAAATCTAAAATAAAGTATTACATACTTTCAGTTTCCTACCATATTTTTCGAAAACAATTATATTTCTTCTAATGCACTGCTTCTTAAACACCAGTTCCTTCATATAGCATACAAACAACTAAGATTATATTTCCTAATATCAATTTATTTCTTTAAAAGAAAACAATACATTACTCTCACTGACAATTCAGTTGCCAGTACTTTAATATTTTAGCTCTAACTATTATTTACATGTGTTAGGTAGTCTCATAATACAGTTCTCTTGCAGTTACGATAATATAAAAGAAATGCTATATACTATGAGAATTAATCTTCCATAACAGCTCATATACACAGCAACTGCATTAAAGTTGCCCCCATTGTGGTTGGAAACCCACATTACTGTTAATATACCGTTCTTTATAACCTTGTTGTTACATAAAACAAAATTAAAAATTAATCCAAACAGTAGTCGATAACCTAATACGAAATAAATCTCAATACCGTTTTAAAATATAATATACTAATTTACTTATCAATCAAAAGTCCCAGGTACAGTTAAAATGAATCTTGGTGTGAGCAATAGTTATTGAACTCGTTGTGCAAGCATTCGTTTTCGTAATGATGTCTTGAACACAGGCTACTTCTCATCTGCGGAAAAAGAAGTCCACACTTCCCAACAGATATACTTTCTCGTTACAACCATTAGTAATGGTTCAAATTCCACTTTAAACAACAGCCCTCCCAAATCACTCATAGAACCAGCGGAACAGTAACTAAAATTTTTTCCAAAAACTAGTAAGCTCAATATTTCAATCCAATACAATTGGGTGTGTCCCTCGAAAATTTTAAAAAAGGACCCCAAGGTCTCAAGAAGGCGATTCGAGATTCGGCTTTCATCAACGGAACGTCGGTTGCGAAAAATCAGTGTCGTCAAAGTTTCTCAAAGTTACGAGTCTACTGCAAGGTATAAATGAGCAATTATTGCATCTTTAATTTCATGATTAGAGATGTCATGCAGTTCGTTAAAATGTTCTGTCTACCCACAGTAAAACTTTCAAGATTAAGATCTGTTGTCGCATACGCACATTTTATCACTCATCTAAGATAGTTACCTGAATTATCTGTCATATCAATTACTTGAAATTTCTATTTGTCAAATCAATCTGTCAACTATAAAAGACACTATCAAATAATTTGAATCATTCCTTATGTTGTTGTATGGTACCACACTAAGCATGTAATACAACTTTAATATTTTGAAACTTTATGTTGTTATTCCCCTAGATTAATCCACTTTTCCCATGCAAATCATGGTGTAAATTAGTTATAATTCTTTTGTGACAACCGCTAAGATATAGCGTGAGCAATTCTCTGAATTATGTGGAAATTAGCGAGTTAAGTAA
Organism: Thermobia domestica; assembly: GCF_964235325.1. Lineage (NCBI taxonomy): Eukaryota > Metazoa > Arthropoda > Insecta > Zygentoma > Lepismatidae > Thermobia > Thermobia domestica. Next base: position 186,964,439 of record NC_137456.1, read on the forward strand.
ACATAAAGAGACCTGCACCTTCGTCACAAATTTGGGCTCGTCCATTTCTTTTCTTCCCTTTTCGATTTTTCGGGACAAAAAATTTTGTGGTGCTGGTATGACATCCCTACTTTCACATTTATGTTGTATGTTTTATGTTTCAGTGTAATGTTCATTGTGCAAGTTAATTATTAAGTTGTTATGGATTCTTATGGCAATTAGTTATCTGGTTATATTCTTCATATTGAAATAACCCGCCATATTTTTTGAATAGTGGAAACAAATTTTAACGAAGTAATTCGAGATGTCTTTCCATTGGTTCCCCTCTTTGAAATTTACGAAATCTCCGCCAAAGTTTCATTATTGGTATATTGCAAAATCGGGTGTAGCAAGTTGCAAATATTGTAGGAAAACTCTTGCTCAGGAAACCGTGCTCACGAAGGAGTTGCGTTCCGAATTATGTTCCATTGCAAAGGTAGCAACAGATTTGCCAGTACAGCAAGCCAGTTTGCCAGTAGCCAATTCGCCTACATCATTTGAACCGCGGATAGACCATCCTTAGCAGTATAGTTTACCAGATCCAGTGGATAGGCAACCGATAACGCAAACGCAGCGTTATAGAAAATATTTATTGAAGTTCGAAGAACCTTGTAGTAAAATGCCACCATCGACTCGTTTGGATAGTACACAGTATAAACCGGTGGTTGCGAAACGTACAATTTTCCTTAAGCCAGAAAAACAGACTGACCCTTCTAATGAAGGTGCAGCTTGTTCTACCGAAGAGTCTCCTGGCATTATGACAAGCGATTTTGAGTTTGACCCTAAGTTAGATTCAACACATTTAAAGAAAAAAGAAAGGCTGCATATTATTGATTCAGAAGTGGTCGAGGATGAGGAAGTTTATTTTCCATTCAGTATACCACCTCAAGTGGATAAACCCTTGGAAGGTAAACTGCCATAAATTTCACCACCGGAATCAAGTAAATATTATTCCGATGATGAAATTAAACAATTGACAAAGAAGGAACCCTATCAGGAAAAGACTGCCCGTGAAATGCTAACTCCAAGTCCTCTTTCATATGACTCAGGCGAAGAACTCAAGGAGTTTATAAATGAAAAACCTTGTATGGAGAATCTAAGTTTTCCTAAGTATTCGCAAGGTGATTTTCACCTTCCTCACGTGAAATATTCCCCCACTTCTGATAGCACATTTGCACTATTGTTATATAAGAATATTAGACAAGAAAGTTTAGATAATCACGATGTGAAGACTCCATCAGAGGATTTATTTGCTTTAGACGAAAATAAGGCTATAGAAGTTAATTCACCCCCTCCTAAAGAACCTCAAGTAGAAGATAGACAAAATCTTGATGAATCAAGTGCAAAGGAGGAAACTAGAGATCGAGTAATTAAAGTACCAATAACGAAATTGCCAAAATTTAAAGGAAGTCCTAAAGAATCTGTTACCAGGTTCCTTGATCAATATCAAACCATAGCTCGTGCTTGCAACTGGCTCAAACAGGAGCATTGTACTTATTTGGCAGCTTGTCTCGAAAATGCAACTCTTGATTGCTACTTATGTCGTAAGGAAGCCATTCAACAGCTGCAGTTTCAGGAATTAAAACAAGTGTTTTCTCAAGCGTTTCCTGATGACTTGTATAAAGGTCAGCTTGAACAAAAACTAAACAGGAAACGACTCCTCCTCGTTTCCCACCCGATAATTTTGTTTATACTTTAATAAGAGGTTGGAAATTCGTAAGAGAAATTGGAGATAGAGAGAGTTGTTACGATTATTGTATAAGGCGTTGTCTTCAAATTACGTTCAAGCCTTAGTATTAAAAGAAGTATCAACAATAGATCAAGCCATCCATGTGTTACGATTATTGTATTTAGCTGACATTTATACCGAATCTCGTAAGGAAATTAAGAGAAAAAGCAGAGACTAAAAAGACCCCATCATTCAAAACCTTATAGGCGTTGAAAACATTGTTAAGAAAATGTGGACGTGTAAACGTGAAATCGGGAGAGATGGTATTCCAATTGAAGTTAAAAGAGTTCGAACGAATATATGTGATCAAAGATTGGCCACGATTTCCTTTCGGATTTTTAATAGAAAGGTAAATGCATTGTTGGACACTGGTTCGCAGATCTCTGTGTTGGCTGAAGAAATGATTCCTCAAAAGTTTCCAATCGCTAAGCGCATGCGTGCTACATTTCGTTTACAAACATTAGGAGATAAGTTAACTCAACCACTCTCTGTGGTTCGGTTAAGTTTTCAAATAGGAACCTATGGTCGGCGATCTCGTCGACTATGGTTAAATGTAGCATTAGTTAAACAGTCTCAATTAGATGAAAGAATGATTCTGGGGATAGACTTCATTCAGCGTTATACGTACGGTATAGGGTTTTAATCTATCATTATCAAAGGCAATCAAAGACAGTCGAACATGAAGTTTAATGTCCAGTATTTGCCAAATCGAAAAGAACAAACAGCACTGAATCTGTCACATGTTCAGTTTTACAATAAAAATGGTAACCCTAGGACAAATTGAAATGCTAGCTCAACACCTGTATCGGATACGAAAGCTGCAGCGAATCAAAATATTTTAGAGTTCAATGATTCAATCTCCTTTTCTGAACACAATCTTCTTAATTCGCAACCGGAAAATGAATGTCCTATTTTGAGGATCAATTGTATAGAAACTCAAGCATCGCGTAATTTAATCAAAACTGCAGAGTGCATGCAAATACTTGCTGGAAAAGTTGGTTTAGTAAAAGTTACGCCAAGCTATCCTATAGTTGGAAATTATTATATGGAACCGAATGACGTTTCACATCGATCTTACTCATGTTTATTACCACCCACAATTTATGTGGAAGAAACTGGGTTTGCTAAACTGCCTGTGTTCAATCTGAGTAAACGGGATGTGACTATACCTGACTCTCAAATCGTAGGACATCTAGAGGAATGTGTTCTTACAACAGAGGCAAGAGTGAACATGGTTAAAGCCAGCTCACTCTCCGCTGGGAAAGTTGAGAAATCAAAATCTAAACTACAGCATGATATTGACAAGAAAATAGATATTTCCCTTGACCTTTTCCCTGAAGATCGTAAAAGGGTAGTAGATCTATTAACTGAATTTCAAGATGTCATGGCATGGACCTTAGAAGATATGACCGTAACGCACGAATACGAGCATAGCATAGAATTAATTTAAAATATTCCTGTATCTTCACCACCCTATAGAGAGACCTTAGAGACTAAGAGAGCCATGAAAGAAGAAATCGACAAATTGCTCAAATAAAATATCATTTCTCCTTGTAGATCTCCATATGCGTCTCCAGTCATTTTAGTCAATAGAAGAGATAATTCTAAGAGACTCGTGGTAGATTATAGAATCATATGTCCTGACTGCTACGCTCTTCCATTAATCAACGACTTAATAGATTTATTCACAAACATTCAATTTGTAAGTTCAATGGATCTCAGATCTGTTTTTTTTCAAATCCCCTTAAGGGAAGAGGATAATTAAAAAACTGCATTTATCTGTAGTGCAGGTTTATTTGCTTTTAATGTGGCCCCTCAGGGTCTTTCCACTTCCCAGCAGCATTTCAAAGAATGATCGATAAAGTGTTTGCCGGGTTAAAATTTGATATTGCGGCAAGCTACATGGATGACGATTGTTTTTAGAAAATCTATAGTTGAAAAGTTAGATAGGCTTAAAAAAGTACTCACTCACTTGCGGGAAGCCAATCTAAAATTAAATCAATCAAAATCTCCTTTCATGTATTCCGATTCTAGGATTAGAACTATGAACTACCAATTCTCGGATTCATCGTAGGACGCGACGGGGTAAAGATAGATCCGAAATGAATCGAGGCTATCACTAACTTTCCCGAACCAAAATCAGTTCGTGATGTACATAGCTTCGTTGGAATGGCTAGTTACAATCGAAGGTTTATTAAGAACTTTTCAGCTATCGCGAAACCATTAATAGATTTGACTAACTCTGATGTTATCTTTCAATTTGGAGATAAAGAGCGTCAAGCGTTTAATATTTTAAAGGAGAAGTTAGACACTGCCCCTGTATTAGTCATCTTCGATTCGGAAGCAGATGCTACCGAGTTGTACGTAGATGCATGTGAATACGGAATTGGTGCAGTAATAATGCAGATCAAGAAGGGAGAAAATAGACCTATTGCTTATTATAGCAGAAAAATTTCAGACCATGAAGTCCTTAACGATCCCAGAAAAATAGACCATGACATTGGTTCAAGCTGTGTTGCATTTCCATGAATATCGAATAGGAGTGCCTCACTTCATACCATTCACGGACAGTTGTTGTCTGTTATTTGAGAAACATGTAAGATCTAAAAGGAAAATATCTTCGCTGGTTAATCAGGCTTCAATATTACTTTTCATTCAAAGCGATAAAAGGCAACCCCTCTAACCGGCATAGTGATTGCATGTCAAGGTATCCCACACAGACCTTAAGTGAGGAAGAAATCACAAATCGAGAAGAATTACTTTGTATAAATAAAATGAAAATTGGCGCGACTGATCTATCAAGGCACAGAAAGAAGACGAATATTTTGGAAGAATACGCGAGTTAGTACTAGTAGTAATGAGACTCGCCCTTATGTATTAGTAGACGAGGTATTATATCGTAAATCCAATAAGGATTTAAAACAATGTGTTCCATGAAGTATGGTTCCTGAAGTTTTATATGCTACCCATACTTCATGTCTAGAAGGCGGACATCTTGGGGAGCGCAAAGTGTTTTCTCGTGTCAATGAGCGATTTTATTGGCCTCGGATGGGAACTGATATCAAAAATTATATCAGGACTTTCCGCGAATGTCAAGAACGAAAGGATACAACTACTAAACCATTAGGGTTGCATGAACCAATCAAGCTAATAACACCTTTTCATACCTTAAATTTGGACGTGTTTTGCCCACTGCCCTCCTCTTATGGCTATAAATATGTCATCACCGCTGTCGATATGCTTTCAAATTATGTCAAATTATGCACGACCATTAAAACCATAACAAGGAATGTTGCGAAGTTTTTATTAGACGATATCATTTGTTACTTTGGTCCACCCCGCAATATATTGACAGACCTCGGTTCTAATTTCCAAGCAGAAGTAACTCGCGAAGTTACGACCGTACTAGGTATAAATCAAAACTTTAGTACTGCCTATCATCCTAGGGCAAATTCACGGGTGGAAAGATATAATCATACTTTGGCGAATTACTTGAGTAAATATGTCTCTACATCTCAAAGAGACTGGTCCCTTTTTATTAAAACTGTTTGTTACGCTTATAATACTGCGAGACACGAGCACCACCCTTATTCTCCTTATGAATTGGTGTTTGATAGAAAAGCTGTGTTAGGTGCCGAACTCAAGACACCATGTCGAACCCCGTATGGAAAACTAGTGAAAAAGAATCTTAGTCGTATAAGAAAATTAGCTCAAAAGGCCTCAATTAGTTAGCAGCAAAAACAAAAGGCCAAAATTGATAAACATAGGAAGGCCCATACGTTTAAAGAAAATGATTTAGCCCTTATCAGAAATTTGGCAACTAAGCCGCAGTTATCTCCTAAATTAGTAAGAGCACGATACGTAGGACTGTAAAATTATACGCGTACATACTAAAAATGTTTGTGTAGTACAGAAGGTAAATGGGAAAGATCAGCCAAAGAAAGTTAATGTAGAACGAATGAAGTTATATTATCTAAGTTCCATGGTTCCAAACCGGATCGATTTTGTTCGACCATCCCCCTCTGCAAAGTCTATTTAAAATAAGTTATTACAATAAGCTATCTTGATAGGCGTAAGAACTTCTAACGTGAAATTTAATTAGGAAGCTGGCTTTTGAAAAAAGGTGGGGATAAGTTAATACTGTAATACAAATAAATAAATAAATAAATAAGTAAATGGGCACCCAAGTAAGTAAGTATATCAATATGTATAAAAAGAATAAATAGAGAAAAGAGTTGTTCAGAGACAAGATAGGTGTTAAAATCCATTAATGGTCGGAAACCCTGCTATCGAAACAAAAAGATATAAAAGAACCAAAAGGAATACAACTAAGGAAGTTAATTGCTTTCTTAAGAAGGCATTATATTCCTGGTGTTGACAGACAGACCGATAGCTAGACAGACTGATAGACAAAATATAACACCAAGTGAAAAACAAAAGGTAGAGATAGAAAAAAAGAACAGAGAAAATTTAAAAGGATTAAACTCCATCCGTTAGAGAGATTATAATGCTGTTTATGAATTGAATGATGAAGGAATACAACTAAAATAGCATACGCCTTTCGTATTTCGTCCAGATAGTGCAAAATTAAAATCCGGCTACTTCAATCCGGATGTCAAAGAGGGATTCTTTAATCGTCAGAAGTCCAATAAAGACGAGAAGTAAGTGTGGTAACAAGTGTGTAGAAAATCAATTTCCCTCTAGTTCTCTCGTGAAAGAAAGCTCGTCAAAAATAAAAGTAGAAACGCGTACAGAAATGGCTGGTATAACTGTTAATAATAAATTACCTTTCATCACAATTCCTCCCTTTTCTAGGAAATTAAATGAGGACATATCTCAATTTCTTGACGCGTATAAGACTTGTTCAGTTCTATATTCCTGGAGTGACCAGGAGCAACGGAAGTATTTACCTGCGTACTTGCAAGGGAGTGCTGCTGATTGGTATCATGAAAAAGGAATCATTAGCGTCTCTAACAAAATTTGAAGATCTAGAAAGTTAACTAAGAAAGGCCTTCGCAGCCTCCGCTGAGCTTGGTGAACCTTTTGTCTTATTGGCAAGACGGAATAAAAAACCCCATGAAAGTTTTCCGAGTATATTTATGCAGTTTTAAGATTATGCAATCAGGTAGATCCTAACATGAGTGAAACGACACATATTAAAAGGATTGGACCCCGTGCACTGGAATTTGTCATTACACGTGAGCCAGATAGTGTAGACGAAGTCGATAGACTACTTAAATTGTATGAATGTGCTAAGGTTCAAGCAGGTTTACGTGCCCTCTCTGATGCTCCCCTGGAGCTCCCTAATGTAGAATTTAGTCAATCCAAGTTAGAATCAAATCGACAGAGTAAATTTTGGAGGACAACGATTTTACAATAATAGAGGCCATGGTATGAGAGGCCCACGTCCTAATCTGATTCGAAAGTTTCACAATATAAATATAAATGACATACAATGCTATGCTTGTGGTAAATATGGGCATTTTGCTCGCGAGTGCCGAACTCGACAAAATCAAAATCGGTATTGGAATCAATAAAATAGATCCCGCCGTGGAAATCAGTACTCAAACAGAGGTCAGCCGAATAATACAGGACAATCTTTTGGAAGACGCCCAAATAGAGGAAGACAGAGTAATGAGAATAGAAATCAAAATGTAGAAACTTCAGATAATAGTAAAAAATAAGCGTGTATTGGTATTTCTTTTGTTTTATTTTCTTTCTTTTCACCTCTTAAATGTTTTGATGCGCAGGTAATTTGTTATTAGAAGAGTTAACTAAGGAGATAAAATTGTATTAAAAGGGACTGATATAATAAATGATATACCTTATATTGTAGAATAACCAAACATGAACTTCTATATGATTCATCCTCGTATAGCAGAATTGCGTGTGTTTCCGAATTCCATAAGATCGTTAGTCGAGCATTGGGTAAAGTAAATCTTAAGGCGAAGTTTTTTTAAAATATCTCTGAAAGGTAAGTTAAACTCATAGTACCCCTTGAATTTTCAACAGTATTAGCCACTCAAGCTTATTTAAGATATGCACACTTACGTTCCGGGTGTTTATTTAGATTTTGATTATATAATTCAAAAAGACGATTAGTTTCTATAATTCGTAAACTTCGGAAAAAGTATGGAATTGCCTTCAAATTAATGTTCAGGATAGATAGAAAAACTCAACAAGTAATATTATTGGTAGTGTCAGGAAAAATAAAATGGCATTAATTTTTAATTGGCAACTAACTCTATTTTTTGCAGATGGTTTTTCTTGTAATAGTGTCTATACTGATCATCTTAGGGTTTTTATTAGATGTTTCATCTCCATCATCAGGTAATCAACTTACTGTCTCCATTACAACTGGTGCATATTATAATAGAATGTCAAAGGTAATTGCCTATGAGGCTACTGTTCCCTTAATTTACATCAGCATGTAACTACTATACCCACTGGTGAAGGTCAATTGGCTCTAACACATAGTGCTAACTCAAGAAGTGCTTCCACCAGGAAATGTAATATTTTCCTATTGTTCCGTAGTTCAGCACATAAATGAACTCGCCATGTTAATTGATGAACATGATGTAACGCATCTTGATTACAACATATTAGAGCAAAGAATGAAACGTGGTATCGATTTTATAGAGTCTGCCCTTCGCGGTGTTGCTCAGTAGTTACAGTGTCGTTAGTAGACAAAGTAGCTATTCGTACCACTGAAATGGAACGTGTTATTGAAGAAATTAAGACTGAAATATACCAAGAACATAGAAATATTATATAGTTTGTAAAGGCTGGTCAAAATTTCAATTCGCAGTTAAAGGCTACGATATCTAAATTAGAAACCCAAATCAAGTTGACTCAGAGAGCATTAAACCGTGAGTTAGAAGAAGGTATTCCAGAAAAACAATTGTTAACTTTGCAAGTCACTAGCTTACATAGATCATTAATACGAGTCATTAAGGGAAATGAATATTAGCCCATTGTATGTCGCAAAGAATACCCCCTACTATGATCATCCCTGATCAATTAAAAGCAAATTTCTCATAATTGCAAGCTAAATTAAGACGCTACTTGTATATATTAGCTGTACCATTAACAGATCTGATGAAATACCATACGTTACCTATTGCATCTTGCCACTATGAGAATGATTTAAGTGTAATAATTAAGGTTCCTATTACTCGAAATCCAGGCAGTGTCGAAGTATACGGATTGATAACAGTACCTTATAAGTTCGGGAATGCTACTTGTTTAATCTCGCATCAACCGTCAATTGTTGTAAAACAAGCTAATGATATTTCAGTATTTGCAACTGAAAGATTATCTGCTCGTCATCCCAAGAGTAGTGAATTATGTTACATTCCGAGTTATCCCGCGGATAATTTGCGTTCACCAGGTTGTGCAAGAACACTGTTTCATTCTGCCTCAGTAGCTGAGATCAGTAAATATTGTGTCTTTCGATGTGAAGAGACAAATGGTTTATTGATCACTGAGGTAAGACCTGGATTATTTGCTTTAACCAACCCCCCTACTGAAATTCATATAGAGTGCCCCAAATTCAAACGAACAATGCAACTCGATTCTACTATGCCTGGAACTTATCAATTGTCACTAACTTGTGAATGTAAGGCAATTATTACGGAGACCCATGTAATATCTCCATCTTTTCCCTGTCCAAAAATTAATGACAAGGATGTAGAAATGAAAATCATAATACCCGCTTCTTGGGCTCAAGTTTCAACTCTGAAATTGAAAGGATCAACTTTAGAAAATTCTGAATTCACGCATCTCAATCAGTGTTTGGACGAAAAATGGATTACAAGGGTGCCACATTTAAAAATTTCAACGACCTTATCTTCAATTAAGCCCTTAATACTCAAATCATACTCCTTGAAAGAATTCAATCTACTTGACCTTACTTAACAATATTATATGTATGGAATGCCACAATATCTTCAAATTATCTTATGGATTGGGTATAAACTAAGGAATCATTTGAGTATAGCCACCCTTGTTTTGGTACCGACCCCTGCAGAAGCAACATTATTACACGACATAGCAGAAGTAGTTTCATATACTCTTTTGTCTGTCGTCATATTCGCGTTATGTCTTTATGTACTGTATATTTTTTGTTGTAAGCATTTATGTCCCATTCTTGCTCAAATGAAGTCGCAAAATTATGTAGAATCGCAGAGTGTAGGAGACACATTCAAAGTAAGATCATTAGCTATCCTTTTAGCTACCCCTAGAACTGCGAGGTGAGGAATTAATCCGTCAGCCAATGTGGCTACAACAGTGATATGCCTAGTAACTGGGCTTTGTATTTTCTATCATCCTACTCATTCATTATTTATTCCTACGTTAGCGAATGGCGGATTGTCTATTGTTCCATTTGATTCACCTATTCTCTATGAATCAGCGGTAGTAATTATCACAAAATTCACTTATCCACCGACCATTACGAAGCAATATGAATTTGAAAAATTCGATCAAAATATCTTATCTGAAACCATATCAGCCGATGACCCCTCTACGGGATCCTTCTTTCATACAATCACACGGTTGCACACTAAGCGACTACTTTTGACAGAGGATAATTTGGATTATATTTATAACAGAATATTTCAATATTCAGAAGAACCATGGTTTTTTTTCAGTTACCCGATTGGCAGTTGAATTCCCAAATTGAATTTGAGAAATTATTGATTGGCTGTCAGCGAAGAATGATCCATCCACAATTGATTAAGGTAATCGAATTGTCTTATGTGGTAGAGGAAATTCAATTTCGTTTACAACAAAAAGGAAAAACACTAAAAATAATACAATCGGACCCCGCTTCTATTTACAATTACCCATTGGTTGAATGTCTTATATTACAACAGTAGCTATGTTAGGAATAAAGTTTCCGGTTACTGATTTTTCTGCTAACAACAGTGCATACATTATTTTCCCCCTTGCTTTTAGGGGACGTTATCAAATTTGTTATTTAGATATACCATCATTGTTCATTGTTTATCGGCAGTTCACGAATCAAATCCTTTATACTACTTGCAATATCCACACCGATCTATTATGTCTCCGAACCACTCCACCTGTTCATATGTTACAATACATTGAATGTATTAAGGCCCAATTAAGTGGAAGAACGAAGGATGTTGATGAATTCTGTAAATGGAAATGTTTTAATCATTCAAAGGATAAGTCAATTTCATACATAAACTTCACCACAATATCTCTTTTGATAGCTGAAGAAGATTTTACTATTTCATGTCCAACGGTAGATATCCCGTTACACTCCATCCCTAAGGTAGGCGCAGTATTTGTACATTTAGTCTGTGATTGCAAATTAATGTGTAAAAACACAACCATGACTTCTAAATTTCCATGTCTCTCTTTCCAGACATTGATGGCTAAGGGTTCGCATATAATTCCTTCTGTTTAAATATTGAGGTAGTTAGGGATCTCTTGCCTGTCAGATGTCAATTAACAGATTAATAATTTTCTTCTACAATAAACAAGACTTTATTTTACATGAATTAAAGACCAAATACAAATGCAATTTATGCTCTTTCGCAGGAGATCAAGTCGACAAGCTTGGGGCTTTATATAAATGACAGCGTTTTGGTACTAATGAAAAATACAACTTACGGTATAAATGTTAATTTTCTACCCATGTTGTGCAGATGCTGGTCGATTACTCGATGAGATGCTGGTTGGTTGCCGTAATGATCCTTGGTCCTCTCCCTTACCTTTTTATATTGTATAAATTTCGTCAGTCAGACCCTGAGGTTCTCCATAAGAGCCTTATTTGTTCACTTAATTACCTTTTACGCTACGTGACTGCCGGAGAACCTCATAAGTCCACGATAAGTGTGACTGTTTATCTAAAATCCTTTTGTAACCGAATTTAAGTACACATACACATTTTTTTTTAGATATAATTACTAGAAAACAATGTTAGTTATTTGACAAAAAACTTTTTTGATATGTTCCTTTTTGCGATATGTTGAGCTTTTTTTTTCTCAATCCATGTCATAGTTTCATTACAGTCCCCACTGATGTGGAATTGTTCCTGAACATCACCGTAGTGTGTGTCACTCCTTTTTTTTAAACTCACAGTTCTGTCCACACTATAGTCATAGACACTGAAAATTAGAAACTAGTATTCCATTGGTATGCACACACACACACACACACACACACACAAAACAAAAAAAAGTTCACAGCAGCTAATGTTCGTGGATCGGTCACATCACATTGAGTCTGTCGTTTGGGTTGAGGTGAGTCCTTGTTGGGGACCGTGATCCTTCGATGGGCCGCAGGGCAATTGGGCTGCATCCATGGCCGCTGCTCATGGCTTATGTACTTTAAGTCTTTTGGCAACACAGTCGAAGATACACACAAAAATTTGTGTTGCTGTTGTTGTGGTGAACGACAAGTAATGTGGCGACGTAGAGTTCACACTGTGGGGGGTTATGTCGCAAACTTGATAAAGACTGGAACTCAGGCATGGGAGAGTTCCCGTGGCTTCAAACGGACGTGGAGCTAGGCAGCGCAGACCACTCCGGTGCTTCCAATGTTGTGGTGGAACACGGGCATGGTTTGCTGCTGGTGGCTCCAGTAGGGTTGACGAATCCAGACAAGGGAGATTTCCTTGTGGCTCCAATTGGATTGGTGAACACAGGCTTGGTTTCATGCTGGTGGCTCCAGTAGGGTTGACGAATCCAGGCAAGGGAGATTTCCTTGTGGCTCCAATTGGACTGGTGAACACAGGCATGGTAGACCGCTCTGATGGCTCCAGTAGGGGTGACGAACCAGGCAAGGGAGATGTTCTTGAGGCTCCAATTGAGGACTAAATCCAAATACTAGAACATCAGTTTTTGAGGTTTCTCGTGGCTCCAATTCTCGTGACTGGAACTTCAGCGATGGAGGTATCTGGTTCCTTGCTGTGCCTTGCTTGTTGAAGGGTGGCAAAGGGATGTCGGAATACGGTAGAGGTGAAAAAGGATTGTTGTACTTTTAATAGTATTCTTTATACCAGATTGTATATATTTTAAATAATTATCATTTTTGAGTTTCAGTAGTGATATAGTAAATATTTCAGTGCAGAATGTATAATACTTGTTATTTGCCTTGATGTAATTTCAAGTTATGTCGTTTTATTATTTTTTCATTGCTAAAAAGGAAAAATTAAGTCTGAACGGGACTTCCTCAGGAATGTGTATGGCAAGGAACATTGAAAAAAGGAAGCCTCATAAGACTCTTTTATTATTATTATTATTATTATTATTATTATTATTATTATTATTATTATTATTATTATTATTATTATCATTATTATTATTATTATTATTATTATTATTATTATTATTATTATTATTATTATTATTATTATTTGTTGATAAGTAGGCTTGCTGTGAAATACTAAGTGTATGTAGTTGTTGATTGTTACCTACCCTCCCATTGTCATATTTTAATCCGTAGTGAGCATTTATTTACAAAATAAGGCATTATTAACTAAAAGAAATGTATAAAATTTATTGTTACTCGGGCTTGTGAAAAGATCAAACGTAGAAAGCTAACAGTATATTGAACCAAAAATAAATCCTTTATTTCCTGTTTGGGTATTTTTGTGGAAAAATGCAAACTTTCTCCTCATTAAAGGAATGTTTGTGTGTATGAGTTATTGAACACGTGTGCCGTTGCTAATCGACCTTGAGGGTGCTGATTTCAAAAGTGCAACTTTTTTCGCGCTGTGATTGGCTGTTTTAGAGCCGAAGGAATTTGTTTATTCTGGTAACAGATTTGTACAATTAGTATGAGTTGGGGTAGGGAAGGGTTGTGACAGTTGGTGCTATGTGAGTGAATGAGTTTCTTAGTTAATTAGTATTAATGTAGAAATTTTGTTCCGGGATGTGATGTGATCAGTGTTGTGTATATGGGTATGGGGGAAGTGGCATGATATTTTTTTGGCCAATGGATAGGCTGAATTTTTAGTGTGGAGCTAACCTGGTTGGTAAGTATAAATAAAATAAATTTGTGTTGTAATTTTGCATGATGTTGATCCGTCTTATTTGCGCAGTGTAGGAACTAGTATAGTTAAAGAAGTAATTAATTTGTTGTATATTGATGTTTTTATTATTTAAGTGGGAGACGAAGGCGGTAATTAATATAAAGTGTCAGTATTACTCAATTTCCATCTTGGTAGTTTATTTAATCACGGTTACGTATTTAGGAATTGTTTATATTTGGTAACGAATGTAGGATTGCTCTCTGTATCCAGAATGAATAATTATAATTTATTTTTCGCCGTACTTATAATCTTACCATCCATGTCAAGTTGATACGTGTTAGAATCTAGCTTGTTTAATAATCTATATGGTCTGTTGGAAAGTGACCGAAGGGGACCACATTCTTCTTTACGCGTTGCTAATCTTTTAACCAAGACTTGAGATCCAGGAAGAAACTCCGTGGGAGCCTCACTTTTTCATTTTTTCTTTCAAACGTTGAAAGGCTTGTTCCTTTTTATATTCTAATAGATCACGAAACTCATTCAGCATGGCTAATCTGTCCGCAACATCCGTGGGTGGATCTATGGTAGGGAGAATATTTTGCAAAGAAAGCGGGGTTCACGTCCGAATAAGATATAAAAAGGTGATACTTCATAGGCTGTTAGGGGGCTGTGGTTGATGGTCGCTGTGGCCCTTTTTAAGAAGTTTGGCCACTGTCGTTGATTGTCTCTTGTTAAGAATTTGAGAACCGTTTGTAAATTCGCGATGCGAGACTCGACTTGGCCAATCGTTTTATGGGCGCCTGGTAGTGCGTACTTAATTTTGATACCCATAGAATCTAGAAAAGCTTTGGTTTTTGTACTGGTGTGGGTAGATTGTTGATCTGTATAAATAATCTCCATGACACCAAAGAGAATTATTATCTAATGCGTGATGAAATCAATAAAAGCATCTGATGTAGGTGTCTTTATTGGTTCGGTTACTGTATATGATGAATGTAGGTCAGTAGCCACATAGAAATGGGTAAATTCATCGCCTTCCGATGGCAATAATTTACAACAAATATCTACTTGCCACGTGGAGAAGAGATTAGTGGGGGGCAATCTTTGCACGTGATCAACAACTTTTTGGTAGTTGCGTTTGAAGTATCCACAATCTAAACAGACTGTAATTTATTGTGAAGCCAGTTTTTAAGTTAGGTATGTAATATTTGTTGCGAATGAGATAATATAGCTTGATATACCCAGGTTGAATCAACGAGTTGTTGTGAAATTCATCAAAAATAGTATCATGCAAAATTTTGGGTACACAAAGTAAAGTGCGCGGCTGGGTCGGGGAATACATTTTGCGGTACAAAAGGTTGTTCTGAAGAAAATATTGCTTGTTCCAAGTCTGGTAATGTTTGTTCGTACGGTCTTCAGTAATGAGTGCGGTAATAATTTTTTTTAAAAGTATGGGCCATTACGTTGAAGTTGAGCTTTGTCTGTCTTTGTGTGTAAGGCTAACAGATGATAAGGATGCACATCCGCGTCTAATAGCTGTAAATCTGTTTCATCGAAAGGTAATGGATTCCTACTTAACATGTCACTGACCGGATTCTGGGCAGAGCGCACGTGGAACAGTATAAAATCATACTGGTTAATCTGTTCCAACCACCGTAAAATTTTTGGCGTCAATTGTGTGGTGGATTTTAGTGCAAGTAACGATTTAGTCTGTTACTAAAGTGAAGTGGTGGCCTAATAAATATTTCTTAAATTTTGTCAGTGCAAAAAATGGCAAACAATTCCAAATTATGAATAGGAAGTGGTTTTTTGCGTTGTGGGTGTCTTGTTGATATATAACATACCGCGTGATAATTTTTTACTCCTATCTTTCTCTGAAATAAACAGGCGCCAACGCCATCTGTTGAGGAATCGCACATTACCATGTGTTCAGCGTTTTCTACGCTGTAAAGCTGTAGTACAGGTGGGTTAACTAAAAGTTGATTCATGCTTTCAAATGTCTGGTCCATCACAGAAGTCCATTGTAACTTTTTTGGGTTCCCCCGCAGGGCCTTGTATAGGGGCTCAAATTTTCGCGAGATTAAAGGGATGTGGTTTCTGTAAAAATTAACACTAGCAAGACATCCGCGCAATTTTTTCATTCTTGTGGGCTTTGGTAGTTTAGTGATAGCGTCAAATTTGGACGGATCAGGTTTCAAAGAACCGTGAGAAACAATCTGTCGAAGACATTTTACCGATGTTACTCCGAATTCTGATTTATCTACATTAAACAGCAATGACTGTTTTTCTGCTAGCTCCAAGGCTTGGTAAAAATTTTTTAGCAAATGTGAGTATGAAGGGGAATAAATATAAAAGTCATCCCCATATAAAGAAAAGTTTTTGGCGGGAATGTCACGGTAAATAGTACGTAAAATACGTTGTAAATTGATAGAGTTTTTGTGGCCTTCTGGCTGTACGCATAGTTCGTACTGGTAAATCTAAGTCACGAACTGAAAAAGCAGTACTAGAGCGGTCTTCTTCGGCAAGGTGACACTGGTAAAACGACTGAGATAAGTCAAGGTGTATGATCCACTTTGCTTCTGCCATTGAATCCAATACTTCTTGTATTGGTTCAATTGCATCAGCTATGGTGTGGCATATACGAGATAGCGTGCGTAAATCAAGTACAACACGAAGGTCTCCTTTTGAGTTCGGTTTAACTATAGCTAAGATGTTATTCCTGTACTGGGACGAGGAGAGCTGTATAATGCCTTGGCAAAACCTTTCTTTCAGTTTGGGGCGCAGTCTATGGGGAATTGTGTATTGACGATTGGAAAACGGTTGACGATCAATTAAGTCTAAGGATACATTAAAGGTCTTAATTTTTGTGAAGTCAGTAGGAAACCATTTAAATGTTGTTACTCTATTTTTCAAAACATCCAACATGTGTTGTTTTTGAGTAGGAGAAAGATCCGGATTGATATTGAGTTTCGTGAAATCAATATAGTCTTTTATTTTGTCCATGCGTTCTTTTCGGTTCTCTTCGGTTCTCGGTTGGTTCATATAGCTGAGTTACTGAAAACACATTCGATTTCTTATGTCCTTTGGAAGGACTGTGCCCAATGCAATGACCGTTCCCTGTGTGAAGGTCTGGTCATAATTAGATAAATTTACAATAGAGATTGCAAGGTTATCAGTTATGATTGCTGAGTGTACGGTATAGCATCCCTTAAAATTTTCATGAACTGGCGAATGAATATAAAAATGCTTAATGTCTGAATGTAACGGTATATGCAGTTTGAGCATGCCTACTCCTTGCGCAGGCAGGGATTGTTTGCGTTTTTGCAGTGTGGAAACCGAATGTATGTTTTCGGGAGAACTTACTTGTATCATTTGTTATTAGATGTACCTGTGCGTTACTATTGGGAGAAGGGGTGGGGGATTTCTTACCAAAATGTTCTAATGTTAAAGTTCTATTGTTATAATCTAAGTATGCCAGATGTTCTTTCAAAAATTGATTACCCAAAATGATGCGAAAGGAACGTAACGGCGTTATGCGAAAAAGTATTGAAAAATTGTAACCTTGTATATTTATTGTTAATGTCGCCGCATGGGTAACCCAGATATGCCGGGCAGTACTGTAGTTAGTGGGAAAGGCTTTACCTGTAGGGGTACTAAATGGCTGGGAAGTAAATGTAGCTCTGCGCCTGTATCTAATACTAGAGAGTGTGTTTTTCCTGGGATTTTCCCTTGTATGTACGTTAACTGACGCTGAAAGATTATAGGTACCTGTAATGTGCATTTTTTGTGTAAATAGGTTTTGGAGTTCATTTCTAACTCTAGCTGTTGCAATGTATGCGTAGTAGCACTGTGTGAAGTGGTGTTAGTTATATCCTGTGATACAATATGAGTATTGACAGGGGATGGTGCATCTATGTCTCCCTTAATTTTCCCCGTTTTTTGAACTAGTGTCCGTGGAAGATAAGGAAGGCAGAGGAGTGTTAGCATAATGTTGACTAGGGACTTGCGATTTGGGGGAGTAATTAGGATAAAAATAGTGTGAGGGGTATTCCCCAAGGAAAGGATGTGGGTAGACTGGAGGGTACATCAATGCAAAATTCGTCGATGCGGAAAAACCCTTTGATTGTTGATTATTGGAATTTCTAAAGGAAGGCCGTTGTTTTTTCTTAAAATGTTTTTGCGGTTTTGATTGGGTCGTGGGCTGCGATTTAGAACTTTGTGGGTTGCTCTGACATGTACAAATTTTGTCCTCAGACTTATTACTTGCGTCTCCTGACTTTTGATCACAGGCGCACTGCCTGGGCTTATGAGAACAGCAATGATTATCTGTGGCAGTATTTTTAGGCTGCTGGTTGTCGCCTAGTCTACTGGGGGATTAATGAAAAGATGCCCGTTTTGACCTGCGAAAGTTGTCCGCACTACAGCTATTATTCGGATATGAAGAGCAGTTAAATGATCCAGCGTGCGTATCCTCCGTAAATGCCACAATGCGCTTTACTGGCTGGGCATTCATATGTGTATTAACTTGGAGTTGGAGGGTATCTAGGCGAGTAATGATATTTTTAAGTGAATCATTCGCCGCCTGGGAAATACTGTTGGAAGGCGGAGGTATATTGGAAACAGCAGGCAGGCTTGCCAACCGTCTTTGTGCTAATCTATCGGCTCGTTCCCTAGTAGAGGCTAGAGTAATTAATTTTTCAAAGTTGCGAGTGGTTTTTTCAGAAAATTCAACAATATGATGTGGCAGCATTTCTGTAATAGCGTCTAATAAAAATTCGTTAAAGCTACGCGGGTTCTCTATTTGGGTAGACAAATACATTTTGGCGTATAAGTAATGAAAAAGGGATTCGGAATGGTCCTGAACCCCAGACCTATATCTTTCTGTTGCTGATATAGGCAAGTTGTTAGGACCAAATTGTTTCAAAAATTTGTCTTTCAGATCTGTCCATGACAAAGCTTCTAACCCGGCAGTGGTTTGGTACCAGTATAAGGGTACATCTGCTAGACACAACGAAAAAATATTTTTCATTCGATCTTCTGACAAACCAGATATTTTCGCTGTGCGTTCGAAATTAGTTAGAAAGAAATCTACCCTCTCTAAATGTATGCCCGCAAATATTGTGGGAGAGTTGGGGTTAACTGAAACGGATGCGGAGCCTAACGTGACAGAGGCTGAAGGTTGAGAAACTGTATGGCAAGGAGTAATAACTACAGGTTCTGGAGTTATAGAATGGGGTGTAGTGCTGTTAGCGAGTAGGTTAATGGAGATAGCAGGAAGAGTCGTCAAAGACTACAGGGCTACTACGTGACCGTTTATGGGCATCGTTTGCGCAAGACTACGTGTTATTGGCATTATAAAATACTAGAATACACTCGAAAGTATATTAGTGAAAAAAGGAAAAATATATAGCAAATGCACTGAAAGAACTATACCACTCTTGAAAAAAGGAAAACGTCCAAAAGCGAGAAAAGAAAAAAAATAAATCTGGTATAAAGAAAGCTGCTGTCATTTAATATAAGGCCCCAGCTGTATTCTTTCGTCTGGGAGCCATATTTAAATATGGAGGTAGTTAGGGATCTCTTGCCTGTCAGATGTCAATTAACAGATTAATAATTTTCTTCTACAACAAGCAAGACTATTTTACATGAATTAAAGACCAAATACAAATGCAATTTATGATCTTTCGCAGGAGATCAAGTCGACAAGCTTGGAGCCTTATATAAATGACAGCGTTTTGGTACTAATGAAAAATACAACTTACGGTATAAATGTTAATTTTCTACCCATGTTGTGCAGATTCTGGTCGATTACTCGATGAGATGCTGGTTGGTTGCCGTGATGATCCTTGGTCCTCTCCCTTACCTTTTTATATTGTTTAAATTTCGTCAGTCAGACCCTGAGGTTCTCCATAAGAGCCTTGTTTGTTCACTTAATTACCTTTTACGCTACGTGACTGCCGGAGAACCTCATAAGTCCACGATAAGTGTGACCGATTATCCAAAATTCTTTTGTAACCTAATTTAAGTACACATACACATTTTTACATATAATTACTACAAAACAATGTTAGTTACTTGACAAAACACTTTTTTTGGATATATTCCTTTTTGCCATATGTTGAGCTTTTTTTCTCAACTCATGTCATAGTTTCATTACACTCATTCACATCATTTTGGTTAAAGTATAAACCGGATAAGGTTCCAACCCTGATAACAAATTATGAAGTGTCTGAGAAACTGGAAAATAATAATTTTAACAATATACATAATGAAAGCTTAGAATGCACCATAACAATAGTCGTGGGATTAATCATCAATATTATATTAGGTTGTCTATTAATTGTATCTGCTTTATATTATCGTAAATTGAGAAGACTCCCCCGACCCTCTAAAATTCTCCCTCGACCTCAAAATGTAGCCGACGGATATAAAATACCTCGTACTCTTCATATAAGACCTGAGTATTGCGAGATATTGCCTCCATAATAATAATATTAATAATAATAATAATAATAATAATAATAATAATAATAATAATAATAATAATAATAATAATAATAATAATAATAATAATAATAATAACAACAAAAACACTGTAATTAAAACATTCATGGATAATGTTAATAACATTATAATAAATAAAAACAAAATTATTACATATTCTGGAAAATAAAACATTAATTAATTAATAGGCATAGTTAATTCATCATTGCTAAGAAAGAAACAGTAGTTTCTATACAATACTTTTCTTTATTTCTCAAGGGTACCTACTAAATAATAATAAACCAATGGCTGGGAAGGAAAACTGCACAATATGTCATGGAGGTTACGTAAAGGACACCTGTGTATACGCCACAATTAAAGAATGCCTCACTGAGGTCGGAGTGTGTACCAATAACACTATAGCACAGCAGTTAGCTGAAGATATGTAGAAAAAGGAAGTATTTGATAGATGGAGGGAAGTATTTTCGAACCGTCACACTCATGCTTTTTCAACTTCCCTCTTACTGTCTGCATTTCAAGGGATCCTTAGGGATCGCACTCTACTAGCTTCACTGTCATCTCTTTCCTTTCCCTTGAGAATCTCTCCAAACCAACCAATTTTTATAATTGACTTACACGGATTCTTGTTAGGAGAAACATATTATTTACGAGAGTTAGGGGTAGAAACCCCGAATAACACCTTTCTATTTAATTGTTGGGTTAACTTACCTTGCCCTTTGGAAACGTTAGCAGAGACCGATCGAAAACGAATTCACTTTCAGACCAAGCATACTCATGGTTTGGAATGGTCCCACTCTGACGGGATTTCTATTTCCGCAGTAAAAGAAACGCTCACCGCTATAATCACACCAAACAGCAACCTATACTGCAAAGGAAATAATAAAATTAAATGGCTTCTACAGCTATTCAATCTCAAAGCTGTAGACTTAGAAAATTTGGGATGCACTCGGTTAGAAAACCTTCCACGCTCACGTGAGCACTGTACTTCCCATTTACGAGGAAACTCTCCTCGATGTGCCTTGGCCCACAGCCAAGCTTTATGTAAGTGGTATGCTCGTAAAAAGGTAGAAAGCAATCAGAAGCATTAAAACCGCCCCTCTGAGTGCACATCCACTGAGTGGCTTATTATGGAAATATCTCCTTCACATAATTGGGAATAAATAAACCCAACATATTATAACACCTTAACTAGTGGGATAAATGATTTAGTGCAACACTCAAATGTATAGCTAGAACTAAATATACCTTAATTATGTGCTAAGATGTACAAAATGTGAGTAATATTGGAAAATACATATAAATCTAGAGAGAGAAGAGAAAGAGAAAAGTACACTCTCAAATTTCATTACACAGTGAATTCCTTACTTTTTTCAGAAAATTAAGGAAACCAAACACGGACCTTTATCATTCCCGCAAGTAACCTGCTTCTATTATGAATGGCAAATCAACATTTCCAAGTTTCGGCTTTCCATAATTTATGCAGCCTTCTTTAAATCTCCGCAAGGAAACGGATAGAAGGATTCTGCAATTGGCCACATGTTTTTCTAAATCCTGACTTTCTGGCTAAATACGGCTATTATTTTTCTCAGCCCCCGATTTTGTAAGATGTATATTTTGTCAGGTAATAATCGGCAACTTCCGCCCCGGTGAGTTATTACTGCCGATTATACTACATACTAACCCAAATTGCCCCTTGTTATTACGTCACGACACCCAGAATATTCCCATAGAGGCAGATCCTTGTTCGACCATTGCGCCATTCCAATTAGGTCCTAAACCTATTCCACCTAAAGTTCATTTAGATCCCTTATATGTTATTGACCTGTATAACACACATACCTATTTGTGTAACCTTCCTTTGCTTTCCAAGTATGCATTAGCAGGAACACGATTGTAAACATTCGCTACATGACCCAAGGGAACGGGACAAAATTCAAAAGAACTCGTTCGAGCTGGATTTTATTATACCGGAAATCATGATTTGGTCTTATGTTATTACTGTGGACTGGGATTATTTGACTGGAAGTCTTTGGATAATCCCTGGATTGAGCATTCTAAATATTCCCCGACTTGTTACTACTTGTTGTTACTAAAAGGAGCCGAATTTGTTCGCCAGATCCAACAAGAATTGGATTCGCACCCTAGGCCTAATTATTTTGACTCGTCTACAGGCGCTATGTCATACACTCCTACAAAGCCTTGCCAAAAAGAATTAACTAGTGAAAGAAATGATTCATATATAAACAACACAAATTAAAATTCCTTTAACGATCTTTCTGACAAATTTAAATGCAAGGTATATTTTCAAAATGATCTTAATGTGCTATCATTGCCATGTAATCATTTAGCACTATGTACATCTTGTGCTGCCTCAGTACATCATTGTGTCATATGTAGACACTCCTTAATAGGATGTAGGAGAATATATTGGAACTAAAATGTACTGTTATTCGATATTCGTTAAATTCAAGTGTTAACTGTTACTGTTTACATATCTCCAGACATAAAATAAGTGGCGGACGTGATAAGCGACGTAGCGAGACCGATCACAGAAGAAAAAGATCAGAAATTGGCTCCTTACGGCACTAGGAAATGGCCATTTCGTTGGACAATCATTTTAAGTATGTATTTTATGCAGAACATTGTAAATTATTGCCAGAAATCCCTTGTTACAGCTTAACAGACTTTTCTCAAGCCAAAGATCTTATATCTTCCACCAAATTCTGTTTTTTCTTTGAACTTAAACCCTTACGGGTAGACAAACATTACCTCTTTATTTTTGGTGCTAGACAGGTTTCCTTATACCAGATTACAACTCTGTTTAAACGGTCCTCGTTATTCATGACCTTTATTGCTATCTTATTATTAGTAAAACCTTGTCATATAAATTAGCATTTGTCGTTTTTACTGATTTAAATTATGATGAAGTTCAGTACCGTCTTGCTCAACTTAGAGGAGAATTTTCACTAAAGCATTTTATTCCACTAGCTACTAAAGAACATGTACTCTATAGCTTGAAATTTTACGACCAACGTGCCCTCCTGGTAGCCTCTCCCAAGAAGGCCCTTCTGTGTACGAGTGCTTTTGCTCAGACCGCTTTAAATTGGGTGAAGCGGCAGTCATAAGAGCGACTTCCTTTTCTCAGACAGCTTGACTATTACCTGTGCTCCGTTCTGTCTATCTGAATCTATCAAATTTAAATTATGCTATGCGCATTTACTCGCTTTAATACTCTTTATTAATGTAAATATTATGACCGTTATATTGCTTTGATTAATGAGATAGAGTAGTTATATTGTATTATTAGTAGTAAGTAATTATATGTGTATTATTCTTGATTTAAACAGATCAATAGTTTTCAAGTTAATATTGATTTATCTTTAGAGTTTTAGACTTAGAGTTGTATAATTGCTAGATTTGAGTATATCCTAGTAATATCTAGTATATCCTATATATACACAGTAGCTGTTTAGTAACTTTGCCATTATTAGACTCAGATATCCTTGCATATTATTCATAGAGTTATATAATTACTAGAATTGTTGTGTAAATCCTATTATATATATATATATATATATATATATATATATATATATATATATATATATATATATATATATATATATATATATATATGCAGTAGTTTGTTTAGTAACATTGTCCTTAGTAGAATTATATGTTCTTGCATACTATTCATATTAGTTACATTGTGATTTCTTTATTAAAGTTAGGTCATTATTATTACTTATGTGCAATATATATATAGAGTGATGATTTTCATTCACATATTTTATATAAGAACACTATGTTTAGTAACTTATAGGCTAGCTTATTAATTATGTATATTACTCGTATATCCCAATAGCATATTACATATATATTTTATCATATATATAGATATAGTTCCCTTGAGTACACTATTTTAGGAATATATTTAATAAGTCTCTGAAAAACAAAACAAAGCCCAACATTACATTCCTTCTTCATGCAAGATGCATAAATCTTTTACGTTACATCGGATAGAAATGATAATAAAATATTTTGTAATAATAAAAGAGAAAGGAAATTTGATAATACAATCAAGCAGATCATGTCATTACTTCATGCTACATTTCCCTCTAATTACTAATTCTACATATACTTTATCCAGGCTCTATGCATTTAAGTCTTGTTCCAGTTTAGGTGTATATGCGTTCATTGGTGAGAATCTTCAACCCTCTCTTCATCCACTTGATAAGAGCATGCGAGATGAATCAATAACATTCCCCTAGGGACATCCCTGCCAAACGGTGTGAATTAAAAATATCGTTTGAGGCAGGGGTTGTACCTAACGGAAGTCATTAGTAAACATGCAAATTGTCAGGTTCCACACACCAAGCAATCCTTTAACTCATGCAGCATCTATGGGATTAAGTTTCATACCTTCCACTACGGACACTCGCGTACTTATGGTGTTACTATTCCCATTTGTGCCGCTAGTGTCTGTAGCGGTCAGTAGTTCAAACCCCTTTGTATCCTTTATAATGTCAATGAATGTTAATGGATGCTTTCTTCCTCTTCCAAGTGCTGTTGTTCCATTCTAATCTTGTGTTCTGAGATCTTACCCTTTAGTGTTTTTATTCTAATAATTTTATTGCATTAATCCTTACCATATGGAAAAGAAAATTAATTTGTGAAATGAAATTATTTTGTTCTAATTTAATTATTTTCTTTACAGATAAAAGTATTGTTTTGCCATAGTGTGTGAGTATTATCGACTTTATCTAATATGATATTTTCCATTCCACCAGATAGAAATTTTCTATTTTCTGGCCAGCAACATGTGCGTTATTTTTTCATAAAAATACATATACCATTGTGACTTAAAACAAACCAGCTAATTAAATAACTTAAATACTGATATTTATAAATGATCTATTAATAGAGGCACAAGTTGACTTGCGACACTCCGGTTGTAAACTAATCAATGCAAACTATGCATAATGTGAATTGCTATGTACTATTAAATAAGTATGTTATGTACTATTAAAAACATAATGAAAATAATACAATAAATAATTAATTACTGTGAAGATTAAAATTCTATACTTTTCTGTGCATAAGTGGTATACTTTTCTGTGAATAATGTGCATACAATTCTGTGCATTAATTACTATGAAGACTAAAATTCTATACTTTTCTGTGCGTAAGTGGATGATCATTGGGTTAATGTTCTTCGGTGTTGCATTCCTTACCGGGTACCAGAGCGAAAATCCTTTATCGCAAGAGAGATTAATCGGGCTATTACTTCCCTACTATCTCGCGACTGGGACAGATCAGCGCCCAAGGAATGGTATAGGTAGGAAATACAAGTAACAAAAAAGGCATAAGCAGCCAAAGCGTAGCGTTGCATACCAGGTACCAGAGCGGAAATCCTTTATCGCAAGAGAGACTAATCGGGCTATTACTTCCCTGCTATCTCGCGACTGGAACAGATCAACGCCCAAGGAACGGTAAGGGTGAGGAAAAGCGTAAGCAGAAATAAAATTATATATTCTACTATTAAGCCTAGGACAGAACATGCAGAATAACTACTATACACCCTATACCATGAGTATAATATTTGGTTACTACATGTAAACATTCTAATATACTTATGACCTAGAGACACTCTGTTTTCTTTAACCTAAACTATTATATAATAATATGTAACAATTTTATCATGCAGAGTTCAAAGACCGGAAGGCATTATCATCACAAGTTTCAGCTAGTCGCTATCAGCAGAGCAAGGGCACACACAAATATAAAATAAACATATAGAATGCATTTCAGTACATTTACGCATGCAGTTATTTAGATAAATAATACCAATAATAACAATGACGATCTCATATAATACAAAAAATTTAATTATCCTTCTTTATTATCTTTCTATATTTGTATTAGCATTGTGCTGTCACAGAAGTTATTAATTATTAATTATTAAGAATCATTAATGGTTATTAATAGTTATTAACACTTATTAATTATCTGGATTTGTTATTTCATTAATTACATTTTACAAATATAACAATGTAGTTGTTATTTAGGGCTTATAAAATTGTGAATTAATATTTCTTTTACAATTGTCTTTTTCATGATTAACTCTGCCTACTGCTTGTGACCTACCTCGTTTAAAAACGCAATGGAAGGAGAAACATCTCCATTGGTTTAAATCTCAGATACTCTGAACCGTTATTGGAAAACTGGATGACTATTTCTTCACGAGGATAACTTCACCCGCTAATAATCATGGTATCCCTGGAGCACTTATGGTATCACGACAATTATGTACTAATGTGTTATAATATTATTTCATGATTTGATAGAACTAAGAAAAATAGACTAAATAACGATTATTTACTTACCTCTGGAAGCGACAAAACTTTCTATATACCTCTGGATGAAATTTCTAACTGTCCCGCGTATGTTTCTCGAGTCACACACAATGTCTAATTATGTCTTGTATTTCTTTTTCTTTACTAATTGCGATGTCGTTTGTTTTGTTTTTATTTTTTATATAACTTTTATACGTAAATTCACTCATAAATACATAAAGCATCCGCATTTATTATATTTCTATACTATACAATATTATATTTCTATACAAATCAAACGATCATCCGGACAACACCCATCCGGGTTTCCACTTATACATTGCACGAATTTCACAAACCAATAGAATGACAGATACCACATTTTCAGCCCATATTAGGCGAAATGGTTTCACTTGCTAACATTCGTCAGAATTAAGAATTTCCATCTCAACATTTTCCCTCTATTATACCGATAACGCACATAAAGAGATGGGAGGAATATAAAGTTGTGGAAATACTTAACACCCTCCCCTGGTTTAAATTCACACGTAAGGAGATATTGTTCTGCTTTCCTCACTGCATTAACTCGAGTTTCCTGTAATATCATTTTAATGCTAAGCAGGGAGCTTATATCTACTCACTGCGGTCTATCCAAGACGCGACTCAGAGTACTTCTTAAACCAATCTTTTCTCTGCTGTAAACTAGCTATGCATGAATATCAGAATTAAAATTGCATTTTTTTATAACCAAAATTCTATGTGCCCGTGCAGTCGTCGTGATCCTAGTGAAATTAGATGCGTCGATTCCACATTGTATTAAGATTACGGTGAAATTCTCGAAATTAAGTAAGCGTCGGTTCGATTCCCTTTAGCTGCAAACCTACAACCTGGAATTCTCTTTCTTCGCTCTATTGTGTACACAAAGAAAATGATAAAGAGACAGGAGAGAGGATTCCCATTATTTTGAATCTACTTATGACGAAAAAGGGTTCCAAACAAATTCGGATTTTATGACATGTAGACTGAAGGCAGCGACTACAGATCAATACAATATTAAATTCCTATTCTTCTTGTTTTGCTATGTATAAAATAATTTTAATCTAAAATAAAATGAATAAATTGAATTTTCAAATTAAATAATTAAAAGCTTGCATAATGAACGTGTGGTGGTAGTCCAACCTTGAATCTTCATGAACTTAGGTCTTAGAATTTCATTATAATAAATTAACAAATCGATAGTAGAAATTCAGCACTCTTAGCTATCTTTATTTAATCTTATGATGTTAATAACCACTCCTCACCCTTGTAAATGACATCACAAGGATGATCTGTTATGTGATCTGCTATGAACTATGTGCCAATATATATTCCACTTTAATAATATAGTAATATCTATTGTAAAATGATTTGCAAATGACACTCAAATAGGCAACCCATATCTGTGTCAGTCTCTTAACCCATTTTCGATGCTTCGCAAGATAACTTATTTCCATTAATATTTCAGTCAATTAATATTTCAATTACTAATAACTACGGTATATTGATATCTAAATGTATCATAAGGATGAATTAAAATATTGCAACTATGTTGTACCTCTGAATATACCGCCATTGTTGTTAAATACAACAATAATTATTACTTACTTAATTTATGTGTTGTTCGAATTTTAATGGGACCCTATTTCGTTGTGTACGGGATAGTACACATATCACTAGATTGTAAGCATTTAATATAATTAGACATAAGACCATACTTAATCAGTGCTGTAATAAAGTATCAGCTCCAAGTAACTCAAATGTACTAAGGTAACTGAGTTCGAATCTACGGATAGTTCATATTATGAAATTCTCGCTAGGATGGTATTCTGAAAGGTTATCTGTTGTTGTCTAATTATCTAATTCACTCTGTCTTATTTTTTTGCATATAACAATTTTTAATAACTATATACGAATGCTTATCGATATATACTTTATGCTAGGTTATGGAACCTTGTAATAATCTTTGGAGATGAGGACTTTGGCTGTTAATGAACCTTCTGGACATTATGTAGATTGTACCGTTACTTTCTTGCATTTTGCCGCATGTTGAAATGTTATTGATTTTTCTACCTTAATGTAGTAACTCATTAACATAATAAGATATATAGATTGTGTCAAACAAAGGTATACTTGTGAGCCTGGAGGTTACTCATACATCACCTGTTTTTCCATTTAGCTGGTTCATGTGATCGTACTAGAATTATAAAGAGACACCATCATTGTTTGTTGTAAACGTTATCTGTATCATTATCCGATAATCGTCCATCTTTAGAGTAGATAATGATGAACTGCGACTATGCTGACAACATACTCATAATTATGTGCATGAACTATTATATTCTTCATTTTGCAAAATTTTCTATTTTTTAAAATATATTTTCTTCTACGAGGGCCAGGGGTGCCCACAAGGGGGGATATGACGCAAACTGCGTCATTGAAATATTTGGGGGGTTAAAAATCTATATAAATAGGTTTGAGAGGGTGTAAAAATTATCGAAAAGATTTTTTCATGGAAGAACACCTACGGATAGGCAATTATGGGGGGGTGCGTCATGGACATGAGGGGGTGGGAGTAGTACCTGACAAGATTTTAAACCGGTACCGTTATGTTCTAAATTAGTGAAACTCCGTGTCCTCTTTTTTGGGTGTGATGACACGTATGTCTGGTTTGGAAAGTTCCTGTTTTCTTTTTTTAGCTGTGATTACGTGTGTGTATCGTTGAAAAGGTCGTGTCCTCTTTTTCGAGTTTGTATACGTGTATGTACACGAAGTATACTGGATATTTTTTAAAAATAATAATGGAAATTTAAATTTGAATTTTAATTGGTTCGATTTGAATTAAATGTGTTGATATGTTAGTTAATTAGAATATTGGTAGATATGATGAAACGTTATTCTGTATCACTTACTTCCGTAGCAGTGATTAAATTAATAATATTGAATATATTTACATTATTGACATTGAGATGAAGATCCCGGTTTGAATCATGTATTATACAGAAACTCACAATGAGATGAAGACCCGTGTTCGAATCTCGTATTATATAGATGGTTTTTGAGTAATAGAAACTTACAATGAGATGAAGACCCTTGTTTGAATCTCGTATTATACAGATGGTTTTTGAGTAATAGAAACTTACAATGAGATGAAGACCCGTGTTCGAATCTCGTATTATACAGATGGTTTTGAGTAATAGAAACTCACAAGGAGATGAAAATCCTCGTTTGAATTTCGTATTATACAGATGGGTTTGACTAATATAAACTCACATTGATATATATATATATATATATATATATATATATATATATATATATATATATATATATATATATAATTTGGAAAAAATGAAATATTTGAGTCCCACGGTTATGCCGGTTAGGCTAAAGGAGATGTTGATTATTTTATTTGTTCGTTTGTTTTACAAACTCTGAACAATTTAAGATATTCGAACAATATGTGACTATACTAATTATTTATACTCTCCTAATAAATTAGTCGTAGCAACTTATTTTGGGAGGAAACCATTTTATAAAAGGGATTGAAAAATATATATATATATTATAAAAGTTTATGTGGTGGGTGCTGAAAATGAACCCGAGACCCTTAGCACCGGAGGTGAACGATGTATGATGGATGGGAAATATTTATTCATGCGGTAGATAGGAAATGTGTGTGAATTGAATAGTTTATTTATTTATTTGTGAATATTCATTTTTATTGATTTGTTCTTGGCTTATAGTTAACTCAGTTCTTACACCATATTTCTAAGTTTGAAATACGGAGAGACCAAATGATTCTTGCGTCTCTCACAGAGGCTATCTTAGAAATGAACACTTAGTTTTATTTTTGCAAATGGATTGACTTCCGGGTAATTGACTTATACACGCTTTCCCTTGCTTCCGTTAGAAGTCTGAGTGGCGACACACATAGTTATAGAGTGTCAATGCACTTTCTACTTTTATGTCCGCCTTCTAATATGTACTGAAATAACGTCCATTAACTATGATTGAAAATCGTGTTAGTTATCTGCAGTGATGAAGATAGATAGATAGATAGAAATTTAATGTTTCCTCCCTTTACAAGATGTTATGGACAAACACATAAATGTATTTTTGGCAATATTTGATTTTTGGCAACGTGAAAGTTTTACATGTAACCATTTGCTTAATTAGTTGAGAAAGTGTGTATATTTCAGAACCGTACTGTATCTTGTGGTTGTACATGACCCAATGGCGACACCCTGTCGTAATGAGGGAAAAAATGGTAGCTTTCCCTTGAAACGTCATTTAATGTTAAGATCCCTACCTCGGTTGATGAACTTGTAAATAAGAAATTTTTAGATTTCCTGGTGGAGGACTGAGCACTGAATAAATTGATCCTATTGATTTTTAATCATGATGAACGATGTTATCGGACATGTTGGCTTTATTTATAATTAATGAAAAACGGTTTTCGAAAACATGATGAAAAGACGAGAGAGGGTAGCACATTGAAATGCCTTATAAATACTACCCGAATAAAGTTGATTATTATTAATATCTACCTACTGCACGAGTGCCTATTGAAAAAAGTTTATTTGTTCTTGTTTCTGTTTTGAAGTTTTCGGTCTTTGATTCTGACAGAAGGAACTTTGATTTTTAAGGTGAGAATCATTTAACTTTTTTTTAATGCTAAACTTGCTTGTATTACCCACTTAATTATAATGGAAGTTTTTTTTACTAATTATTGGCAAACTACACGAGTTGCTTTTGAGAAGTTGAACTCGGGACTAATTGCATTGTACCTCTATCAGGAAATAAACCTAGGATCATTTTGTAATCAGGGCAGGAGGGATAGGATTTGTGACAGATCGGGACCAGTGGAAATGTAATTTCGATTTTTTATTACTAAAGTTATTATTATTATTGTAGGAGTACATATTTTGGGGGAGTTGGGATATTTTACTTAAGAATATATGAATGAACGAACATTTGTAAAATGAATATAATGGTCTTTTTTACCGTAAGAACCAGCATGTTGATTTTACCAATGGCTAAAGACGTATCATTTACCTTTAGAGTTTTATTTGGTTAATTGCAATATGTTTGATTGATTTCTTACGAATTTTAACTGTAATACATATTGTTACACCGATTGTGTACTGAAACATGATTACTTTACACTTTAAAATCACTTATACTCGATATTTATGTACGCCGTACAGATGGGGCTTGAACTGCTTAAGTAAGATCATTTTGTAACTTTTGATGTCATACAAGTAAGCTTGGTACCATAGTTGATAATCTTTGAGGAAAGCAAATGTTTGAACACATTTATATATGTACTAGGACTAGTATTCGCAGAAGAAAGAAAAAAGTTTCAGTTTGGGGGTGGGAGCGCACTGTCCTAGAGTTTTTGTAACTAATATGTGGATGCCTAGTACTTTTTTAATTTTGTGTTTTAATAGTAAATATTACTGAATGTTAGTTATTTGTGGGTGGTACCCCCATAACGCAAACATTAGCTTTAATGTTAAGAAAGAGAGAGAAAGTATGAAAATTTTACGGGAGGAGCCCTCCCCTAATACATTTGGTTATTAAAGATTGTCTTTTGATTTTGAAAACTTGTTGTGTATTCTCGAAGTGAAAAAAGAATTATGTAGGGCTATCCGTAGCATGTCCCCTACAATTGTGCGGCTTTTGCTTGTTAGTTAGTTAGGATCTCCATAGATTTTAGCAGTATTAAAAATAGATTGAACATATATTGTATTTTCAAAGCGAAATGAAGTTATGTAGGGCTATCAGTAGCATGTCCCTCCAACTGAGGAAGTATTGCCCCTTAGTTAGGGTTCACCCGTAGATTTTAACAGTATTTAAAATAGATTAAACATGTGTTATATTAGAGCTAAATGAAGTTATGTACGGCTATCCGTAGCATGTTCCTACAACTAATGGGGCTTTTGCCCCTTAGTTAGGGTCCCACGTAGATTTTAACAGTATTAAAAATAAATTGAACACATTATATTATAGCAAAAGGAAATTATGTACGGCTATTCCTACCATGTTTTTTCCAACTGATGGCATGTTGGTTCACTGATGGCAACTGATGAGGGTTCATGGTACTTATTTAATGCTATCAGTAGTATTTTTAAGGATAAAAAAATATATATCATACTTTACCTTTAAAATATAGAAATATATATATATTCGGGACCATCGACGAAATACGTCAACACGTCACACGGGCTAAACTAAACTAAGTTGTAATTTAAAATTCTTCCGACAGGTGTCACTGTTAGTGGTGGTGGGAGAACACTTGACAGAACATGATATAACCGGCATTTGATGAGAACGCTTATCCTTTTTTCTTACGCCGGCGTGCGTTAAAGATCACAGAGAAAACTTTCCTGATTATTAAACCTATTTTAATAGTATTAAATAAAGTATATTGGATTATCATCATATTTATTGAAGCCTGTTTTGTTACAGACATTAAAGCTTTGCTAATTATTGTGTGGTGCTAGCAATCACAATTGAAACACCCAAACATTAAAAGTACCGACGCAGAGTCGAGATTTCTTTTTCTTTTTTGTGGATTTGTGAACGAACAACTAAGCCTTGAAAGGTGTGTATTTCTTATGGTTATTGTGATTTTTTTAAAAAAAGAAAGAAATTATATACTTTCTAATTGTACTTGAGTTGTATTTAACCAATATTAATGAACAGAGAGAGACTTTTGTGTGTGTGTGTGTGGATATTTTTAATAGAATAGTTTACAACTCAATATAAGTGAATATATTTACTGATTTTTCATAAAGTAACTTGTTTGATTTCTATTTACATATCAATAATTAACTAAAGATGATTAATTTTTTTCTTTTATATGATATTATCATGTGACCGTTGCTTAAAAAGAAGTATTTATTTGATCTTTTTATTAAAGTGGAGTTGATTACTCAAAATAGTTTTTCTTTGTTTTATTTTTTAAATGGATTTCATCTGCCCAGCTGAAGAATTAAACATGATTGATGAAATCTACCTGCAAGAGGTCTTGCGCGGTCTCAGCGAGTACCCTAGGGTTTTTAGTACCTGGAAAGCCATTATGGAATTGAACAGGCTTGGCCATAGGGGATCGGTGAGACGCGAGGACATATTGCGGACCCTTCGTGCCTTTGAAGGTAATGATACACTACTTCTCCAGCACTGCGTATGCAGTGCTGACATAATAGATTTATTTGTGTACGGGTTTTTCCGTACTAAAGAAACGTATGAATTGGCTCTAGATAAAGTTATGTATTTATTAGCTTGTGGGGAAGGTCAGGTGGATAGGATAAATGATACAGAGTTATCTAACTTTTTTGATTTTGGCTCGCGATTGGTTTTGGAACCGTGCTTAATCCCATCTGAAAATAACGCCATAGTCATGACCCCTCAAGAAACTCATAACTTGAGTCCTAATAATTTACATTTGTTAACTAATGAAGATTTAGCTTTTCTAAATGATAAAGCAGATGGGATTGGAAATCTAAATTCCGTTGAAATACCAATTGAAGAAGAAATGAGGAGATTGGTTGAAAATGAGGACAATGCTGTGGTTATACACACGTAACAGGTCCAGGGAGAAAATCCTGTATACAATCCAGCTCAATACTGTGTACAGGATAATCATGATTATGGGAACCAAATGATTTTTTCTCCTCAGCCTGACCCGTCATATGCTAGTGTCCCACCAATGGTTGGACATGGCAACATGAACAAGAATAGTACAAGTAGTACTACTGGTAGTCCTAATAGTGGTAGTACAATGTGGTAGTAGTAGTGATAATAATGGAGGGGATAACCAAAGAAATAGTAATTTCGAAGTTGTAAGACATAGCAGACAAAGGTTTCGTAAGTTTCATCTTACAGGCCATGAAATTGCCGTCAGACCTGTGGGTGATGAAAGGAATATTAATAACCCAGAGGCTTATATTGAAAGTTTAATTGATTTTGCGTTGGAACATGTGATCTCCAATACACGCCCCATGGACTACATTGGTTTATACATAGAGAGTAGTAATAGTACTAATAACAAACCTGTGTATGTTCCGTTTAGAAGAAAGGGCAATTTCACTGCTAGAACAGTCCTCACTTCAATCGAACGAGTACTAAATTCGAATGAAGTGTTCCTTTTAGGGGAAGAAGTATTGTTTCGATTTCACATAGCTGAGAATTTGCACGGGCAAGGAAGACCTAATGCAATGAGCGCTGTTCAAAAATATTGCAAATGCCAAGATTACTTGGAAAAGCGATTAATTCGCATTGAAAATAAGAATATGTACTGCCTCCCCATGGCCATAATATACTGGATAACAAAGCATACCTCAAGTGGTCAAGTTTTATATAATTTAAAAACAAAACATTATAATAGGTGGCTTTTTAAAGCAGAAGTTCTCTGCGAGATGGCAGGAGTTAACGTTCAAAGTAAGCAAGGTTCTGACTTCTCTGATTTGGACCTCTTTCAAGCATATTTGAAAGGAGAGTATCAAATCGTGGTTTATGAGGAGATTGAAAAGTATAACCGGGAATATATAGTACGTTACCCGGAAGAACATGCAGAAAATAAGATTTTTATCCTGTATCAAAGAGATAACACTATTGGTCATTTTGAACTCATTCGTAATATTACAAGTTTTCTTAGCAAACGGGGGTATTGTTATTATTGTTTGGAAGGTTATGATGAAAGGTCAAGTGCACACAAGTGTAAAACTCGTTGTATTTTTGCGAACATACTCATGAACGGGACTATACTGCAAACAGAATTAAATGTAATGCATGCAATAGAGAGTTTGCTGAGGGTATATGTTTTGACAACCATGTGGCACGTAATAAAGCGGCTAAATCCGTATGTGATCATGTAAGGCTCTGCATCGATTGTGGTATCATCTTTGATAAGAGGGGGCGAAAATCTGAACACATGTGTGGTGAAAATTTTTGTTCAACGTGCCGTGCGTATGTTGATACAAACCATACATGTTTTGTTCAGAGACAGCAACCTGTTCATACGAAAAGGTTTATGTACATCACCTATGATGTAGAGACGATGTTGAAGGCACCGAATAGCGCGGTGAAAGGGAACATGAAGTTGTTATGTCATCATGTTTGTTACGCCTGTATAACGAAAGGTATTGATGAGCCTTGTAAAACGTGCGGTGACAATATTGGAAATCGTTCGTTTTCTTTTAAGACAATGACGGATTTTATGACGGACAATGACCACGGACGGATTTTAGGACAATGACGGACAATGACCACGTGTTAGTAGAGCGTCCTGTCTTTCAAAAGATCGTCGCGATCGCCCATAATGGATCCCGATACGATGGCCTCTTCTGTCTTAGAACTCTAATAGAAGACCAGCATATTGTACCTAGTGTTCTTATCCAGGGTCAAAAGATTTTTAATATTAACATAGGTAACCGTATCTTTTTTCGCGACTCTTTCCTTTTTATTGGTGTGAAATTATCTAAATTAACGAAAACTTTAGGCCTTAGTCAAACTTTAAAGGAAGATTTCCCAAATTTGTTTAATACTGAAGAGAGTCAAAATTATGTCGGTCCCTACCCTCCGCTTGAGTACTATGACCCTGAGGGGCGAAGCACGGAAGAAAGAAAGCAATTGGAAGCCTGGCACCAAGAACGTGCGGAAAGTGACGAGGAGTTTAACCTGCAGAAGGATATGCTGGCTTATTGTGAAAATGACTTTAGAATTCTAACAGAAGCGGTCATTAAGTTTAGCGATATCATTGAAGAGAAAACGGAAGTTTGCAATGTTTCATAACATCATCCACCATTGCAAGTCTTGCAATGCGTACATATCGTACCTTGCACTTACCGGAAAATACTATTCCTATCATTCCCGCGTTGGGGTTTCATCATAAGACCAAGTATAGTACAAAAGCTATGCAATGGCTTATGTATATGGAAGACCAATTAGGGATAGAAATCCAGCATGCTAGAAGAGGTGTGGAAAAGTATATTGGTAGGTACAAGGTCGATGGATGGCACGAAGGACTCAACGCTGCCTTCGACTATTACGGGTGTTATTTCCAAGCTTGTCGGCTTTGTTTTCCCTTTAACCGTGATGCGGTTTTGCACGATGCTCAAGACTCGTACAATACGATGGAGAAACGATATGAGCAAACCATGCGCCGCCGTAGGTACCTGAAAAGTATAGCTGTAAACCTATATGAAATATGGGAATGTTCTTGGGACAATAAGGTAAAGACGGACAAGGAAGTGCAAAATTTGTTCAAGAACGTTGTACTAATCTGCCTGATTTTCTTATTCCTAAGAACTGTTACAATGGTGGTCGCACGGAGGTCTTTCGTTCTTACGTCAATTGTGCGAGTGATGAGCGAATTTATTACGCCGATGTAACTAGTCTTTATCCATGGGTAATGGCACGTAAACCTATGCCGGTTAAATCACCTAAGATTTACACGGGGCCGGACTTTCCAGATGTGGAAAGTATTCACGGTGTAGTTAAATGCACCATCTTGCCCCCGAAAAACTTGTATTTTCCGATTATTCCTTACGTGGCGGGAGGCCGATTACTTTTCGGTCTTTTCTGGACATGTATGGAAGAAGAAAACACTAACGAATGTACCCATAGTGACGCTGAGTGTGCTCCCACAGGAACATTTTGCACTCCAGAGTTACACCTTGCTCTTAAAAAAGGTTACAAAATAATCAATATACATGAAATATGGGAATTTGAACTCAGATCCTGAAGAGGGGAATTCAGGTGGGCTGTTCGGGTCCTATGTGAATTCCTTCCTTCAGATGAAGCAGGAAGCCTCTGGTTTTCCTGCTTACTGTACCACTGAAGAAGACAAACATAAATATATCGATGAATATTATGCCCATGAAGGCATACGATTAAATTATGATAATATTAGGATGAACCCGGGATTGAGGCAATGTGCGAAACTATACCTCAATTCATTGTATGGAAAGTGGGGGCAACGCACAGACATGTCACAGAGTATAATCGTTAGTGATGAGGTCACATTTCTTAGGTATTTAACTACGGCAAGGTATGAGATTCAAGGTGTGGTACCAATTGATGATGGCCATCTCATTCTCACATACAGAGACATTGAAAATGAAAACGTTCCGTTAGAGTTTTCCAATGTGATACTAGCCGCATTTATTACTTCGTGGGCTATACTTAGACTTTACGAACTACTGACGACTGTAGGACCCGACAGAGTAATCTACTGTGACACTGACAGTATCATGTACCTACAGAAAAAGATGAGGAACCCTTGTTACCGCTCGGAAACTATTTGGGTGATCTGACAAATGAAATTCCTGAAGGTTGGGAGTTTACAACCTTTATAGGTCTAGGGTGTAAAAATTACGCGATGCGGCTAACAAACGCCCAAGGGGATGTTCGAGATATATTCAAAATTAGGGGGATAACACTAAATGATAGGACCTCTCAAAAAATTAACTTTGAGAGTTTCTATAAATTAGTGTCTGGACAATTAGAGTCCACAGTAATAGAAAACCCAAATAGCATCGTTCGTAGACCGGGGTTCCGTATCTTTAGCTGTAGAGAGACAAAGACACACACTGAGGTCAACAAAAAACGGAAACGTATTGACGAACCTGACATAGCTGACGATGAACCAATACAAAAACGTGCAAGTGTACCTTACGGATATAGACCCACGAATGAGTGAATGTGAGTTGTATGAATGTCTCTTTTGTGCAATGAAACCCCGAACAATCATCAATTGTAAAAATATCTGTTTTTTAATTTATTTCTAATTTATTTTAATTTATTCCTAATTTATTTTTTATATTTTCGTTTGCTGTGCAAACAATATATAAACTAGTCATTTCAAGCTTTACTCTGATATCCCAGTGATTTTTTTATTATTCATTTCGTTTGCTGTGCAAACAATATATATATAAACTAGTCAGTTCAAGCTTTAATCTTATATCCCAGTGATATTTTTTTATTTATCTCGTTTGCTGTGCAAACTCGTTCTTAAAATAGATTGTGAAAATATTTAATGTATGAGTGTGAGTGTGTATATAAAGCAGAGTCTCTATTGTATGCATTCATTTGATTACAAGATGTTAAAGTTTCAACATCCCTCTACTATTTTAATTGCTGGTCCTTCAAGGGCTGGTAAAACTTGTTTTGTAAATCGTTTACTTAATGAATGTGATCAAATGTTTAGTATAAAATTTAATAATATTGTTTGGTGTTATGGAGCAGTAATTCCAAAATTAGATGCAAATGCAAAAATACGTTTTGTAGAGGGAATATCTGACATGAATAATTTTGAAATTAAAGAAAATTCATTATTAATACTTGATGACTTAATGCCGGAAACTAATGGCGATGTTGCTAATTTATTTACAAAGTATGCACATCATGAAAAGTTAACTGTAATATTTATTATTCAAAATTTATTTCCAAAAGGAAAACATGCACGTGATATTAGTTTAAATGCACATTATATTATAGTATTTAAAAATCCACGTGATAAATTACAAATACAATATTTAGCAAGACAAATTATGCCTCGGTATAGTAAAGAAGTCGTGAGTGTGTTCGAAGAAGTAACACGGGAGCCTCACACTTATTATTATTTGACTTGACACAAAAAACAAACGATGCATTGCGAATACGTACAAATATTTTTCCGAATGAAATCATGCATGTGTACGCTAACGTAAAAGACATGCATACAGAAATTTTTGTTTAGTCTGCATCAAGATGTTGAATTTGAAACAACACTACAGCACGCTCCGTGCTCTGCGCAAATGCAAAAATGCAAAACGAAAACAAATTTTACAAAAAGCTTCAGGGGATTTAATAAGAACAATATCTGAAGTAGCTAGAAACACAATAAAAGGAAACATTCCTTTAAATTCTCGTCAGAAGCAATGTTTACGTAGACATAAAAAAATCTTAAGTGCTCTATCTCAGCAACGTACTGCATTGAATAAAAGGAAGAAGTCGTTACTACAAAAAGGTGGCGCGCTTCTACCATTAATCTTGGGACCACTTCTTGCAGCAGTAGGAAGTAGTATTTTCAGTCGTTAAATATGTCAGAATTACGTAAAATGATTTTAGTTCCTGAAAATGCTGTACATGAAATTTAATGAAATCTTAAATCCATAGATTCACATCAGTCACGTTTAGATGAAGAAATGAATAATATCTTAAAACGTCGTGATCTTAGTGTACAACAAAAGTGGAAATTATATCAACAAGCTTTGCATCGTTATTTACAGTATACATCTTCTTCTTCACATAAAATATTACTTTACCTATCATTCAAGAAGAAGAAGAAGAAGAATCATCATCAAGTTCCAAACAAGATAGCAATACTTCTATTTTACCACTTGTATCAGACATTTTACAATCAGTACCGAAAACACTTCGTAGGAAAACAGATCTATTATTAAAACAGTTGACAAGTTCTGATAAAATTCAGTGGGATAAGTCTGGCATTTATCATACGTATTCATGGAAAAACAATACCAGGTTCAAATATAGATTTAATAAATGATGTTGTTCGTACAAGAAAATATTCAAGAAATCCTATAGGTATTCATGAATTTAAAAATTTATTAGAAGATCTTAATGTTCCTAAAGAATTTATTGGTACACCTATTAGCACACCAGCATCAAAAGTGAATAGTAGTAGTAGACAATGTATTCGTAAAGTAAGAAAATTTCCTAGTCCTGCAGAAGTTGCTAATTTATTTAAACAGTGGAAAGAATATAGTATGTAAAAATGACAAAATTATCAAAAATATATGATGATTATTCAAATCCTGATTCTTTATCAAGCATACAAACATTACAACGCAAAACAAAGTTATCTAAAAAGAAAATTAAAAATTGGTTAGCTTCTCAAGATGCTTATACATTACATGCACCAGCTCGTAAAGTTTTTGAACGTAAAAAGTATTATGTTAGTGCGCCAAATGAAACATTACAAATGGATTTAGCAGATATGCAAAATATTGCAAAGTATAATAATAATTATAAATATATATTATGTTGTATTGATATTTTTTCACGTTATGCATATTGTGTTCCGTTAAAAACAAATAAAGGTCCTGAAATGGTAAAAACAATAACATTTTTTTTTTAAATTTCAAGCTACCCGTGTTTAACGTACAAACAGATTTAGGCGGTGAATTTCATAATCGTCATGTAAAACAATTGTTTAAAGAATATGAAATTAATCATTATAGTGTTCATTCCGAAATTAAATGCGCGTTAGCAGAACGTTTTATACGTACATTAAAAGAAAGATTGTATCATCATTTTACTGCAAAGAATACTTATCGTTATA
Organism: Thermobia domestica; assembly: GCF_964235325.1. Classification (NCBI taxonomy): domain Eukaryota; kingdom Metazoa; phylum Arthropoda; class Insecta; order Zygentoma; family Lepismatidae; genus Thermobia; species Thermobia domestica. The sequence continues at coordinate 187,005,421 of NC_137456.1, forward strand.
TTAATGTATTAGATCAAATTGTAAAAAATTATAATCATTCATACCATTCAAGTTTTAAAATGGCACCTGCACAAGTAAATGATTTCAATGTGAATCAAGTGTGGGAAACATTATACGGGAATAAAAAGAATAAAAAGAATATAACATGTAAATTTAGTCCGGGTGATTATGTACGTGTTAGTAAGTATAAACATATATTAGAAAAAGGATATTTACCTAAATGGTCACAAGAAATATTTATTGTTGACAAATGTATTAAGTCAGATCCTGTCACTTACAAATTAAAAGATTGGAACGGTGAAGAAATTAAAGGAATATTTTATGCACAAGAATTACAAAAAGTAATTATAAATTCAAAGAAAACATATCTCATTGAAAAAGCATTAAAACGTAAAAACGCTGGATGTATGTAAAATGGCTAGGATATCCATCAGGTATGAATTCGTGGATTAGATCAGGTTCTATTCAGTCTGCAAAATGAATTCGAACTTTACACACGACTTCTACGTTACTCTTCCTTCAACTGCAAGTAGCAATCTTTTTAATAATAATACCACATCATCATTTCGAGTTAAATTGGCACAACCTATTGATTTAAGTGATGGGGAATGGGCTGTTGCATTAACACAAATTAATATTCCGTAGAGTGTTTACAATGTTGGTGAAAAGAAGAAATTATAATTACAAGTGTTATCGATGATAAAGTTGAACGCTACCATGTTCCAATAACACCTGGATATTATTCATCAATTGAATCGACTCTACAATTAATTCCTGAAAATGTTCGTATGTTACACTATTTACAAAATAAAAATCAAATTGTTATTAAACATTCTTTAAAATTAGAAGATCAATGTATGATTGGTGTTACACCAGGATTACAACAGATTTTTGGATTTATTAATGAAAATACGCTTGATGTTAAAAATGTTATATACACAAAAGTTAAAATGTTGATTTAATATTAGCACGTGGAAAATTTCCATGTGATTTAGATTATAATATTCCCAATACAATTAATGTTTGCGTTGATATTGTAAATCAACAACAAAATATAGGTCCATTAGTTCGAAAACTTAGTGTATATAATGTACAACACGGTCATGTAAAATCTTATGTGTTTCACACACCACATTATGTTAAAATTGAAAAGAAATATTTTGATACAATAGAAGTAAACTTAAAAGATGAACACGAGTTAAAATTACCATTTCGTTTTGGAACTTCAAACCTAACACTTCACTTTAAACGAAAATGATTTCTGAAAGTATCGATGATAGTTTTTACATTACATTAGTTTCAAATGCTAGTGCAGATGTATATCCTACAAATAGCCCAACACATTTTATTAATCAATTAAAAAATAATATTCGTTTATCAGAATCCGATTGGCATGTAGGATTAAGTGAAGTACATATTCCATTAACATGTTATAATGTTACCGCGGGTGAAAACGTTATATGGTACAAATTTAAAACTGCAGAACCTATGAAAAGTAAAATTCTCGTTGGATATTATCCATCCATTCATCATTTACTAGATGAATTAAACGCAATATTGAGTTTTATAAGATTTAGTTTTTCAAATGTTGTACATGTTGAATGTGATGTACGTGTAGAATCAGTTACATTGTCGTCTACATTAGCTTTACAATTAGGTTTTTCTGAAAAATCAGATCTTGTAAAAGACTCTCATGGATACAAACAACCATACATAGATATCGGATATCCACATCAAATTTTTATTTATACAGATATTATACAATATGAATTTTTAGGTCATACAAAAGCACTATTATTACGTATAGCAACAATCTCTGATATTAAATACGGAAAAGTTCAAACAATTACATTTGAAGATATTCATTATATGCCACTTGCAAAATTTTGTTTTAACACAATTGAAATACTATTAAAAGATCATGCAGGGCGAAATTTGCCATTTCGTTCTGGGACACTGACCGTAACACTACATTCTAAACGCTCTCCTGCATCTTCTAAATAATAATAATAATAGTAAAAAATGAGAGCAAGACGTGTTACTTATCACCGTGGAGGTCGAATACCATATTTTTCAGGACCTGTATATCAAAGGGGACATGGTATAGGTAGTTTCTTTAAAGGATTATTTCGTTTTGCTTTACCATTTCTTAAACAAGGTGCAAAAACTGTAGGACGTCAAGCATTACAAACCGGTATGGAAGTTGCGGGTGATGTATTATAAAATCGACCATTTAAAGAATCGATTCGTGCACGTGTAAAAGAAGCTGGTAATAGTTTAAAGACAAAAGCAATTAATAAAGTTGGGCAGTTGCTAACTGGTAACGGCAAGAGAGGGTCACGCAAAAGGAAAGCTCCTGCAATTGTAAAGTTTGGACCACCAACAAAACGTAAACATATACACGATATCTTTTCATAATGGCGCTCCTAAATTCAAGTAGTTTTGAATGTTGTACCAATGAATTTGATTTCTTTTCTATACCAATGACACAAACAGCTATTGAAGCAACTACAAATGCTGAAAATCGTCCTATTTCCACATTAACCTCAGAAGGACCTATTGAATTTGTTATTCCGGGACAAACAGGAGAATTTATTCATCCTGCATATCTATATCTTTATGTACGTTTTAAAATTACTAAAGCTGATGGTACAAATTTAGCTAATGATGATATTGTTGCACCCGTAAATAATTTCTTACATTCTTTATTTAGCCAAATTGATATTTCGTTAAATGATAAATTAATTAGTTCTTCATCAAGATCTTATCCTTATCGTGCATACATTGAAACATTATTAAATTATTCTTATGATGCTTCTCAAACACATTTAGCATGTGCCATGTGGCATAAAATACTGCAAAAAATTTTAATAAATTAGATAATACAAATGCTGGTTTTCAGAAACGTGCTAATATGGTGAAAAATAGTAAATCTTTTGAAATGTATGGACGTCTTCATACTGATATTGTAAGTTTAGATCGTATGCTCCCTAACAAAGTAAGTTTACGTGTAAAGCTACATCGTAGTAAAGATAATTTTTGCTTAATGTCTCCTGAAAATACAAGTTATAGAGTTCCACTTGAAGAAATTATTCTTCATGTACGACGTATTGATGTAGCCGCAGATTTAGCAATGCAAATAAATACACGAATGGGTTCGGAAACAGCCAAGTTACCTCTGACGAGAGTGGAAACAAGACCTTATACTATACCTGCACAAGTAAAGTCTTACAACATTGATAATCTTTGCCTGGGTAATGTTCCTAAAGGCCTGATTATTGGTTTCATCTCCAACACAGCCTTCAATGGGAAATCACATCTTAATCCCTTTGAATTTCGAAACTTTAACGTTAAGAAACTGCAATTACAAGTCGGTTCAAAATATTGCCTCCCAACCCCCTCACTCCTGATTTTAATAATAATTTATACCTTCTAAGTTACTATACTTTGATTTCAGGTACTGGTATATATTATCAAAATTATTCACATACTGTTACTCTTGATGAGTATCCAAACGGATATGCTCTGTATGCTTTTATTCTATCTCCAACAGGAACTTTAGATGATAACACGTGGGATGTAGTACGTGATTCCCCTGTAAATTTAAAACTATCATTTTCAGAAACTTCAACTGAGCCTGTTACATGCATTGTGTACGCGCAATTCGATTCTTTAGCACAAATAGACAAAGACAGAAATATTTATACTGATAACACCTTCTAATTTATTCAGTTGAGTACAATGCGGGTTGTTGTTCACTTCTTGGCGTATCATGATAACGAAGATGACTTTATTATAAAAGAGCTAGCCATTGTAAATCCTGACGTTCCCTTTTTCCAAAATTGGGTTTTTAACCACCATTTCCTTTAAATAAGTTAGATGAGCCAATCGTAAGTACAAACAAATATCTAGGTTTGAATGTGTATGGCATTGCCTGGCACGAAGGGGATGTAGAATATTCACATCTTAAGGAAATACTTCAAACATATTGTTCAAATACTACAACCATATACACATACGGAATAAATAGAGTGTTTTCTTCAAGAAATTCTTCAAAGAGAAGTTACAAATTTAGAAGAAATAAACTGTCCAAAGTATACTGTATTATTGTGTTTTTCAGATGTAAAGCATCACGGGCAGTAGCCAATGCTGTGCGATATTCCGCGCGGTGTTGCCGGATTTCGGACTCCCCTTTCCCTTCTCGCTCTTCCTCTAGTTGAGATTATTACACATACATTGGCAACATTATTCACAATGTAAATATACTATTCCAGCAAACTCAAAGATTTTGGCTGTGTATCCTAGAAGTATATATAGCAACTGAATAACCTACCTATTAACTTATTCCAGTGGAACTGCTAAACGTTCGTCTTCAACACTACTTTCACTATCGTCTATGTCAATTAATATTTCGCCATTGTCTGAATCTGACTCTTGTAAATTTTTTATTATGAGTTCCAAAAATTGTAAACACAAAAAATAATTCTTCGAGCTTCACTTCGTAGCACTTTTCTTTTAAAAGAAAATTCCGCACTTGTACTCGGTTTCCTTAAAGACATTGTCAACTATAATTTTGGAGAACAAATGAACTACCACGAAAGAAAGCAACCTAGACACTGATGAATTCTGTTTATGCTAGAAGAAGAGAAGTTGCGTTCCTACACACACAATCAGCTCCTTTGCTTCCATATAATAACATACTCTTATACTTGATGTAGGTCTCACAACAACAATCCATCTGATTCGTAAGCAACACGATATGGTGGAGTTTGTTTTGGGTTACAATAATTTATGACACCACTCAGACGCCTGGTGCTTTTGCATCCCTGCTAGAGGAGTAAAGAAGGAGTACGTAATTGGCCACACATACGTAAGGTATTGAAACGAAGAAAAAAAATCATACTGCGTTTCTTCTGTCGAATAAGGAAGAATCTTGCATGAAGGCAATTTCAAAACAATATTACGAATGTCCCATACCTTCTGTTCTTCCACATGAGCTCCCGCCGGGAATCGAATATATATATATATTCATATATATATATATATGAATCAAATTGCAGAGGCTTGTTATTTAATTCGATCGCTTACTATTCTCAAGGGTGTAGAAACGGGGGAAAAGCGGGCCTTGACTTTCCAAACTATTTCCAGCCCCGAAATGAGGTTCATCTAGTGTATGTTTAGTAAACTTATTTAATAGTTAATACAAATTAGGAACGTTTATAATAAAATAAGATTTTTTAAAAAATAAAAAGGAAAACATCATCAATACAGTTTCTGTACCTAATTACAAGGACGCTGATTTCTCTGTAAATTGGGGGGGGGGGTGCATTCAGATGCAGAAAGCATATATGATGATTTTAAGACAAATTGCATTCAAATTATGCCTAATATTGCACATTTACAAATAAAATGAGGGGCCATGGCTCCCTCAGTCCCCCCAGGATCTCTCACTACTATATTATTGCATAATAATATCTGAGTTGATATTTTTTCGAGTTTTTTCCTTTTAGTATTTTAACCTACATAAACACAAAGTCGGATAAACAGACTGCTAGAAACAGCATTTGTTTTCTTATGAATAGCTTATTGATTTATCTATTACAATCCGCTTTTCAACTTCAGTACTGTTAAGATCCGTCTTTTGTTAAGGTAGCATCGAGAAAACATAATATGTGTATAGTATACATGGTGAGTTAAAATGCTTTCATATTCTGAACGAGGTCATTTGTTCTGTTTTTAATATGTGAAAAGCTTTCCGCCCCCTGAAAGTAATGTTCCCCTAGAACAACCTGTTGGTTACACCCCTGATTATTCTTTAATAAAAGTTGAGTTCCATTTCCAAATCGAAGAAAAATCCACTGGAAATTAGACGGGACTCAACGCTCGTTTTACTAATTGTTTTATATGGAAACCTTTCAAAGCGTGTATCATGACAACCAGTTATCATAAAAAGATGTAGTTTTCACGTATGTGTTCGTAATTCTTTTCTCTACTTCGTAAAGTGAGCAGTTAATGTGCTAATACAATATTTCTAATAACCGCCTCTGCTATTGTCAAGATTCGCAGTAGCGCGAGAAGTCAGCGTGCAGAACTGCTTGTCGCGAATTGTCAACACCGCTCAAAGCCAACTGGACGCCGCGTAAAGCCAACTCAAGGCCATGCCGCTTCTCATCTGAAATCTGCTGTAAGTTTTCACGTTCATCGGTGTGCACATAATAAGCATCGTTTCGGAAAATATAGGTGTACTGTTCATGAAGCATTACTGTATAGTGAATATGTGAAAGTCTATGACTATGTGTTACATGTGAATAACAGTGATAATTACATACCTACTACAATTAAAAATAATAATCTTCATCATGTATAGTGACGAATTATTAAAAGTGTTACTAAGTGATAAAGTAACTGGTGCAAGTGTTACTGGAATTTACCCTATTGACAAACTTCCTGTAACGGTAAAACCTCCTGCGGCACTTGTGATTAATCTTGATACATCTGATTCTGCTGGTTCCCACTGGGTTGCAGTGTACATCAGTAAGAAAAAACATGGATTCTACTTTGATAGTCTTGCTATGGACATTCCCAAGGAAATAAAAAACTTTTTGTCGAAAAATACTAAAATGTACTTTACAAATATTCAACAATATCACCATGATAATTCTGTGTTATGTGGCTATTTTGCTTTATATTTTCTGCATCACGTTATTCGCACTCAATTATTTGAAAAGTGTTTAAACTTGTTTAACAAGAAAAATTTGAAAAAGAATGATGATATCGTTTATAAACATGTAAACAAAATTTTAAAAAGAAAACACAAATATTTTTTTATTTTTTATTTTTATTATATATTTACATTTTTTAATTTACAATATTTTTTTTAAATTACAATAAATTTTTAAAACATACCCATGCATTTTATTTACAATTCCTCATTACAATCTTGATAATGCATTAGTTAATGCTGTTGATCTTTCATATTTCCACCAATAATTCAACTGTTGTGCATTACGATATGCACATCCTGATTTCTTTACAATAGTTGTGTGAAAAGAACAATATTCATTAAATGTATTTCCACATAATTCATTTAATGAAGGACAATGTTTTGTTTCTAAATCAATGAAATTATCTAATGCAAATATTCTTTTAATCCAAAGAGATTTCTCTAAACCTTTACAATAAAAGGTTGAATTCTTTGCGCATAATTGATATACAAGGTTTTGTATGCATGATACAGTATATCCAGTTTTGCTATTCCATTTCAATCCATGCAAATTTAATGTTAACCAGTCAATTTGTTTTTGACATCCTAGTGATAATAAATTATATTCTACTGGTGAATTTACCAAGCAATGGAAATTTACTGTATCATCGCATGCAGTTAAACAAAACTCACGAATAATAAATTCGTTATCAGACATTTTAAAATCTTGAATATCGATAATATACTGATTTACACATGGTGAAATTTCATTTGTATTAAAAATAAAAAACGGAATTATCTGTCCAACAAATTCTGTATTTTGTAAAAGATCACAAGTTTTATGCATAAAGCATAGAAATGAGATTTCACTATGTTCTTGTTCAAACACTTCAAAAAGTTCGCTAAGAGTTTTATCAAGAGATAAATACTTCACTGCAAATGTTCCAGTATTATGAAAATGTCTACATTCATAAGGAAGATTTAACTTGCATTCCACGCATTCCATTGGATTATTGTTGTGTAAGTAATCTTTTATAGTTTTTAATACACAGTTCACATTAATGTTTTCACCAGTACATAGCACACATGAAACACTAGCACTATTCGAATACATTTTTTCAATCTGAAATATTAGCTTTCCGTTTTTCTTTTCTTATGAAAATCTCTAGTAATTCCGGTAAATAGTCTGTATCACTTAATAATTGCACATAGGCATCATAAAATTTTTCTCTTGTTAGTAGTCCGATAATATGCGTGTTTGCGTACAGATAAAACACATCATCTTCAACACTAGGACTTGCTATAATACTCCAAGCGCGGGTTTCCAATAATTCTGGACGCACAGTCATACAATCATGAGCAAAATCATGATTAGATCCTGTCGTACGTCCCTCACATATTAGTGTTTCATTGAAATTCCATTTTTCAATAGCCTTCTTTATACATTCGCGATCCGCTTTTTCACTATTACAACAACAATCTAAAGCCCAAAATCGTGATGTTCTTGATAATACAACTGGAGATAATGGTGGTGTTGGTGAATCTGTTAGCGCCGGTAAATCTATTGCGTCAAAATCAAATTCTTCATCTGACGATGATTCGTATATTTCTGTTTCAGCATCAGATATTGCTTCAATATTGCTATTGCAATGATCCTTCTTCTAATACGACTGCATTATGTATCTTTATATATTTTGTCTCTTATAACCTGTATTTAAAGTATTTTCATAACCGCAAGGTAATCACATGTTCAGCATTCCCAACATCAAAGTTCTTTTCTATTCTTAAATACCATACGGACATGTTTCAACATGTTCACCTACCGTGGCAGCAAAGTTATTTCTATTAGTCTGTCCCCAATTTGTGATGCTTATCTTCCACGTCCGCAATTTTTCTTTTGTGTTTTTCACCGACAATGTCTTTTGTTCACCTACTGCGGCGCCTAAGTTATTTGTATTAGTCTGTCCCCAATTTGTGATGCTTATCTTCCACGTCCGCAATCTTTCTTTTGTTCACCTACCGCGGCACCAAAGTTATTTCTATTAGTCTGGCGGTATTCTGTGATGCTTACCAAACGTGTCAACGCTCTTCCTTTGTATTTGAATTCAAGTTTTAGCAATGTCCTGCAAGCACACATCATCATCATCACTCCTACCCAAGCGGTTTTCCAAAAGCGCGCGAAAATTTCAGTTCATGTCTTGAGTTCGTCAGCAAAAGACGTACGAAAACCACGCTCTGTATATGTACCAGCATGGTGTATCGTACCGGAGTATACATATTCCGTACACGACGTCTTTCAGACGGAGAATCCACAATGTGTCCCGCATGAATAAATATTTCCACCCATCATACATCGTTCACCTCTGGTGCTAAGGGTCCCGGGATCATTCTCAGCACCCACCACATAAACTTTTATAATATATATATATATATACATTTCAATACCTTTTATAAAATGGTTTCCTCCCAAAATAAGTTGCTACGACTAATTTATTAGTCACATATTGTTCGAACATCTTAGATTGTTCAGAGTTTGTAAAACAAACGAACAAATAAAATAATCAACATCTCCTTTAGCCTAATCGGCATAACCGTGGGACTCAAATATTTCATTTTTTCCAAATTATTTATATATATATCATGTGAGTTTCTATTAGTCAAACCCATCTGTATAATACGAAATTCAAACGAGGATTTTCATCTCCTTGTGAGTTTCTATTACTCAAAACCATCTGTATAATACGAGATTCGAACACGGGTCTTCATCTCATTGTAAGTTTCTATTACTCAAAAACCATCTGTATAATACGAGATTCAAACAAGGGTCTTCATCTCATTGTAAGTTTCTATTACTCAAAAACCATCTATATAATACGAGATTCGAACACGGGTCTTCATCTCATTGTGAGTTTCTGTATAATACATGATTCAAACCGGGATCTTCATCTCAATGTCAATAATGTAAATATATTCAATATTATTAATTTAATCACTGCTACGGAAGTAAGTGATACAGAATAACGTTTCATCATATCTACCAATATTCTAATTAACTAACATATCAACACATTTAATTCAAATCGAACCAATTAAAATTCAAATTTAAATTTCCATTATTATTTTTAAAAATATCCAGTATACTTCGTGTACATACACGTATACAAACTCGAAAAAGAGGACACGACCTTTTCAACGATACACACACGTAATCACAGCTAAAAAAAGAAAACAGGAACTTTCCAAACCAGACATACGTGTCATCACACCCAAAAAGGAGGACACGGAGTTTCACTAATAAATTTAGAACATAACGGTACCGGTTTAAAATCTTGTCAGGTACTACTGGTGGGCACCACTGACGAGGGCCACTCAAAAAGTAAGTTGCCGATATTCCAATTCTACCGCTCACTTCTTGGTAATTTTCGAGGTCGAAAGTTATGAAGCAGTGGGAATGTAACGCTGGGTCCAAAATAGGGTTACCTTGCTCTTTATTAGAATGAATTGAAAAGTTTATTTTGGATTAATAGACATTTTTAACATTTTATTATAATCATTTTTCCTCTCTTGCCTTGTCACAGCTAGCAACAAAGAAAGGAAATACGCAAAACTTCTGAAGGCAACTGACATTGCTTTAATGCGCAATTTGCATAGGAAGTTTACTTGTTGAAGGTTATACATAGTCACCATACAGGATACACAATGCTTAATCACGTTTTTGACAACGCATTAATGTGCGGAAATTGGTCAAATAGTTAAAGATCTATGGACTATTCTAGAATTCATGACATTGAATTCATCTGGCTATGACTGTATACACCAGAGATGTTCACCCTCGCGAGGGTGGCCCTCTCGAGGGCATCCTCACCCTCAAGTTCCTTCGCCCACAGTGACGCGAGGGCGAGGGTGCGGGAGGGTGAGGACAAGCTTTGATGGCGAGGGTGAGGGTGCGCGAGGGCGAGGACAAGTTTTGGCCGCGAGGGCAAGGGTGCGCGAGGGCGAGGACAAGCTTCGATGGCGAGGGTGAAGGTGCGCGAGGGCGAGGAAAAGCTTCGACGAAGAGGGTGAGGGTGCGCGAGGGCGAGGAAAAGCTTCGACGAAGAGGGTGAGGGTGCGCGAGGGCGAGGACAAGTTTCGGCAGCGAGGGCGAGGGTGCGCGAGGGCGAGGACAAGCTTCCTTAAAAGCAACTGTTTTGGAGTTTGCTGTTTGACCTCTTTTGGAGAGAGGCAAAATTTAAAATATCACCTGCCATCTCCCCGAGATAAAAGTTAGTGTCATAGCAGCGTTATACATTAATCGTATTTTTCCTTTCAATTAATTGCAGTAGACAATTTCTCGTGTGTACGTACATAATTATTAACTCTTTCCGAATCCGGGGTTTTTGGGCTATTTTTTAGACTTTCAGTCAAGTAGCTACTGCATCGTCACTATTTATCCTAGGATCATGGTTCATACCTCATTCTCTTTAGGATTGAGCTGGCTTTCAAATGTTACCACTTGCATGCTCATACCATATACCAGGAGCGGGAAAAATGATGTCAAAGTGAAAATTTCAGAGGGATTTTTTCTCGCACTTTGGGCCCCTCTGGAGCGGCCCTGTGTGAACGTAGCCATCTAAAAAAAATCTGGTAAATAGCACTTGGTATACTGAATGTGTGTGCCAAATTTCAAGTTTCTATCTTGAATACCAAGGGCGGGAAAAATTTTATCAGGAATTCCCACCAGGCCTCAAATTACCGTAAAATACCATGATTTCAGGTAAAAAAAATTCCTGAGACATCCCTAATTACCCTAGGGCTATGTTTCGCCCATCATTCTTTTCAGAATAGAACTGCCTTTCAGACGGTATGACTCACGTGTCTCCATCATGTATCTAAGGTGGGAAAACGAAAAACGGGATTTTTGGGTCTAAATATCCTTTTTTTTTCAATTTTTAGCCCCCTGGACCCCCCTGTTTTAACGCAGAGATCTGAAAAAATCTGGTAAATACTACTCGGTGGGCTGAATGTTTATGCACAATTCCAATTTTCCAGGTGCAAAAGTAAGCCCGCCCAAAAAAAAAAAAAATATACCGACAATGTCCCATATTCCCGTATACAGAGGGAAATTTTTAAACATTTCCTCAGACATTCCTAATTACCCTAGGGTCATGTTTCGCCCATCATTCACGTCAGAATAGAACTGCCTTTCAGGCGGTACAATTCACTTGTCCCCATCCTGTATCTAAGGCGGGAAAATCCCGTGAAAGGGATTTTTTGATAAAAAATTTCCCTTTTTCAAAGTTTAGCCCCTCTGTACCCCCTGTTTTAAAGCAGAAATCTGAAAAAATCTGGTAAATACTACTCGGTGGACTGAATGTTTGTGCACAATTTCAATCTTCTTGGTGCAAAAATAAGCCCGCAAAAATATAATACCGAAAATGTTTAAAATTCCCCTATACAGAAGTATATTTTGATAAAAATTCTCTGACACTTCCCTAGTTACCCTAGGGCCATTTGTCGCACATCATTCACTTCAGAATAGAACTGCCTTTCAGACGGTATAACTCACGTGTCTCCATCATGTATCTAAGGCGGGAAAATAAGGAAAAACGGGATTTTTTGGGTAAAAATATCCCTTTTTTCAACTTTTAGCACCTCTGGTTCCCCCCTGTTTTAACGTAGAAATCTGAATAAAAAATCTGGTAAATACTACTCGGTGGACTGAATGTTTGTGCAAAATTTCAACCTTCTACGTGCAAAAATAAGCCCGCCAAAAATACTTTACATAACCCCCCCAAAAAAATATTACACGGAAATATATATTTTAGAATTATGACGTCATCACCTCCTATGTCTCGACGCAGGAAGGTGTGAAACCATACGTAATGTCTTCTACAATGCCTCTGGACTTTGGAAAAAAAAAACGGACGAAAAAGCTCAAATAGGAGAGTTATAACGCAAAGTACCATGAAACACCCCGTATGGTACAGATTGTACCATGGGATCCCCAAAGGGTTAAAAATAATAATGCAAATAAGAATAATATTTGATTTTTCCCATGAAAGTTTCCGGGTAGAAATAGAGCTACATTAAGAAGTAAGTGTGCCTCATTGTTGCCCTCCCTGTGCTGGAGACGTTTTAGATAAGAAGTGTCTACTACGCTGTCATGTTTAAAGAGTGTTGGTAGACAGACAGACAGTCACTCACGTCATTCAGCAGTAAATGACAAGAGCGCTGATATCTGAACAAACACAATCAATGAGAGAACCATCAGAATGCAGTAGATCAGATGGAAAAAAAGACTTGATGGAATGACTTTGGTTCATAGATGGCCATTTTGCTCTGGACTCTCTCGGACTCGGGCTCATTTTTTTCAACTGGACTCTCGCTCATTTATTCCTTTGGGAATCGTGCTCGGGCTCACTTCCCTCAGTTGGATGCGCGCTGACTTATTTCATTGGCGCTCGGGGTAGCGCTTAATTATTGAACCCGAGAACTGTTGAGCGCGAATGCCGGGCTAGCGAGCGTTGGGCTCGTGAGTTTGGATGCCCATGAAATGGGCTGATTAATAGCATACATCCTCCTCCAATGTCCACCATTGATGAAGTTGTTACAATTAATCGGAATTTTTAACTTTTCATAGTTTTGTGACAGCCCAAACTATTATCTGAATCGATATTTGTTAAAATAATGTCAGTCACTATTGTGTCGATTTTCATTGTTTCTGCTTTTATAATCTACGTGGGTAGAGCTATCATTTAGTTACAAAATAAATAATGTTTTATCTTGTCCTTAAATAGAAATATCTGACAAGTTAATACTGAAATTTTGTTAAAAGAGCTGCTTTAACACAATAAATTTAATAAGTTCCACAAGACATAAGTTGTTTATGCAGCTGAAATTTTCAACTGTTGACTGATTGCCGTTTAGCGTCCTCTTTCATCGACGAGGCTATATGAGAAGTGGACCTATAGATTTAACGTGCAATTCAATCCACTGTCGTTCAATGTTCTCCTACTCGGTTCGCATGCACCAAAGGTTCGCGTGCAAGCCAGTGAGATAGGGTTTGTATCTTGTGTTGTTCAATGATATTTATTAGGAATAAAATAAGTTACAGGATGATATACTGATTGTAAATATTATAGTGCAATTATTGAACGATTGTGTGGTAAAAGGAGAAATATAAATTTGGACAAATTAAAAAAAAGGCCTGAAAAAAACTGTAGGATATATGAAACATATAAAACTTAGGAAAAGCCACTTCAACAAAACGAGCAGGATTTTGTTGTGGTTAAACAGTTTAATCATATTATTATTAATTTCGCACTAATGTGTCACACATCATAGCATGGGCGGCGATTAGGGGGGCATAGGGACAGTTACCCACTCACTCTTTTGAAATGACCCATTAATGTCGCTATATAGTTTCATTTGGAAATATAAAGTTTTTGTATGTATTAAGGTTCATAGAATGAAAATGGTGCCATAAAATATTTGCCGTTCCGTGAGTACGTATTAGTTGTCTTCCCGTGCAGTTAAGAAAGCTACAGGAGTTGCGTTTTAATTGCCACGAAAAATGGCTCAAAAATTAACCTATCCGAGTGTACTTTCATATTCATTTCTTCTTACAAGGGCTCGATATGTTAGTCAGCCGCTTTGGAACTAATTGAGATAACATTTCGCAGAAAAAGAAGTCCTTCATAAGCAGTGTTTCTTTCAGAAACAATGTTCTGGGGGAGGGGGGGCACACTTTGTATCTCGGGGTGGCACTGCAGGTACTATTCTATTCATTATATTATAGACGTATTATTTTTGTCTCCTTCGGGGGGAGGCTCTCAGAGCTTCGGGGAGCAGTACCCCCCAAAAAAAAACATGTCTGGAAGAAACACTCTTCACAACTTATTCTGTAATTGCACAAAAATCGACAGTTCCTCAAATGTCTTTTCTTCTTTCTAATAGTAAGGAATATTTGATTTGATTTTTTTAATATCATTTCAGCAGTGAGACTATATGAGACGTGAACCTACCGATTAACGCAGAATACGAACCACATGAGCTCCCGCCAGGAATCGAACCCGGGTCTCCCACGTCAAAGTTGCGGCATTGTTTTGCAATGTAATATACGAGTTCAGGGTGTACATATACAATTTTGTATATACAATTAAATTTAGTGAATTCAACATAATTCTAGGTTTTAGGATTATTTGGGATAACTGGAGTGTGGAGTGATTCTAAGTATTGTTGAAATGAAATCTTTAAGTTTAACGTCCCATGGTTATGCCGGTTAGGCTAAAGGAGACGGTGATAATAAGAAATGAGTGAAATGGTGGAATGAATAAAGTGGGAGGAAACGGGAGAACCCCGAGAAAACCCACGAGCACGGCGTTTGTCACTCTACCGCCACTCATCAAACCTTGATTTCACCCTCACCCTCATGAGAGCTGCCCTTGTGTGGCTGAATACTTATGCTTGCATCGTAGTGCAAGGAACATTTTGAAGTAAAGGCATTCCCAGACAACACGTACGTGTAGACACATGTGCACTATCCATGCATAAGCCGTACATTTGCACATGTACATTTGTGTGGATGATGAACACATACATAACCCATGCATAAGCCGTACACGTGAATTTGCGTGGATGAAGCACACATACATAACCCGTGTATGTGCACATCTGCATTTACGTGGGTTATGCACACGTACATAACCCGTGACTAAGTCGTGCATGTGAACATGTGCATTTGCATGGATAAAGTACACATTTACATAACCCGTGCCTAAGCCGTTACATACACATGTGCATTTGCGTGGATGAAGCACAAGCACAGAACCCGTGCTTAAAGCCGCTATGTGCACATGTGCATTTGCATGGATGAAGTACACATTTATATAACCCATGCTGTAGCCGTTATATACACATGTGCATTTGTGTGGATGCAGCGCACGTATGTAACCCGTGCTTAAGCCGTTATGTACACATGTGCATTTGCGTGGATGCAGCGCACGTGCAGAACCCGTACTTAAGCCGTTATGTGCACATATGCATTTGCATGGATGAAGCACATATTTATATAACCCGTGCTTAAGCCGTTATATACGCATGTGCATTTGCATGGATGCAGCGCACGTACGTAACCCGTGCTTAAGCCGTTATGTGCACATGTGCATTTGCATGGATGAAGCACACATTTATATAACCCGTGCTTAAGCCGTTATATACGCATGTGCATTTGCATGGATGCAGCGCACGTACGTAACCCGTGCTTAAGCCGTTATGTGCACATGTGCATTTGCATGGATGAAGCACACATTTATATAACCCGTGCGGTAGCCGTTATGTATACATGTGCTTTTGCGTGGATGCAGCGCATGTACATAACCCATGCTTGAGCCGTGCATGTGCACATGTGCATTTGCGTGGATGAAGCACATTTAAATTACCGATGCTTAAGCCGTTGTGTGCACATGGGTATTTGCACGGCTACTGCACGTGTGTCTGAGACGTCCATAATACCGTGCGTGTATACTTTTACTTTCATTCTTTTACTCTCATTCTCATCAACAGAAAGTAACCTCCATTTTTAGTAGGTGTCGTTTTTCCTCCAGGCGGTGTTATAGAGACTTTTCGACGAATAACAGCTGAATGATTGTAAAAACTCCATAGCGTCCACTGAGCTAGGATACAAGATAAACAGGTGGCAGCATTGTACTGATGTAACTACAGTCAGGCAGTTCATAGGTTTACAAAATTATTGTCGTGACCGATTACAACAGAATATGTTGCGTTATTTGTTACTTGGCAAACATGTCAAAGATACTACCTAAAGCTTTGCTCGTTGCAAATAAACTCTAAACCTAAATTCTCACTGACAATTATTAGTTACTTGTTATATACTTTAAAGGTGATGTCTTTGCAGTTATACTATGCTTCGTCGACGCCGCAATACAGCACCTGGGGCCGACACTATCACATATAACCAAGTTCGGCAAGCCCCACCGGAATTCCATAATGTGCTCGCTCAGTTGTATACTACTATTCTCACGACTGGCCATTTTCCAGCTCTTTGGAAGCTCGCCAAAATAGTAGTTTTTCTGAAACCGGACAAAGATCCAACCAACGTCGGATCATACCGCCCAATTAGTCTAACTAACGTCTTCAGCAAAACTATGGAGCGTATTGTGGTCACACGCCTTCATTCTTATCTCCAAACTCATCATCTTCTACCCCCAACGCAAGCTGGCTTCAGACCATCATTCAGCACTACTGATCAACTGCTCAAACTCTCCAGCCTCCTGGTTAACCACTTGAATAAACGACTGCCTTCTGTCCTCATCTCATTTGACGTCGAACGAGCATTCGATACTGTGTGGCATCAAGGTCTTATTTTCAAACTACTACGTATTATTCCTTTACCGTACGTTCGCCTCATAGCAAATTTTCTCCATCAACGTTCAGCTTATATCCAAATTAACCAGGCTCAATCCCACCATTTTGTTCTTCGCGCTGGTGTACCACAAGGCTCAGTGCTCTCCCCCTTACTATACATCTTATATGTAGCAGATATGCCCCAACCTCGGCCGCCCATCCACGCACTCCAATTTGCTGACGACACCGCCTATATCGCCTTGTGTTCCTCTGTTGATCGTATCAACATCACTCTCCAACCAGCACTCGATAAGCTCGTCAGCTGGTGTCTGAAGTGGAAGCTGAAATTAAACCCCTCCAAGACCCAAATGGCCTTATTCGCCCGCAACCGCAACAAATTTTGTCTAACTAGAAATTTCGAGCGTCTACATCTTACGCTTCTTGACTCACCGTTGACCTTGTCAAACAGTGTCAAATATCTAGGCGTCATATTTGACAAATACCTTACCTGGACCGCCCATCTCTCCCTTTTACAAGCTAAGATTAGACGTCGTATAAATTTGTTGCGCTGTCTCTGCGGCACCAACTGGGGTCTCAACACTAGACTTATTCTCCATACGTACAAAGTTTTTGTCCGCCCTGCCCTTACACATGGTCATATTGCCTGGTTGTCAGCTCCACAGCACTTCTAGGACAAATTACAAGTCCTGGAACGTCATGCTCTGCGGCTTGCATATTCATTACCGCCACATACTCCTACTCAAGAGGTCTACCGCCGCACCACCATTCCCACGCTCTTACCCCATCTGTATCGCCTGCGCACTCGTTACATACAGCGCCGTATAGCGGTAGGACATCCTATCCTTGGTGAATTAGTAGACCAGACTCCTGCACAACCACGGCATGCCTATCCTCCAGTTGACCATCTACTCGCTTTATATGACCAAGAAGAGGCCACTGCGACCTATAACCCACGTCGTCGAATATATCATTGCCATCCGCATATCTATAATCCGTAACCTCTATCCTCCACATTTGGGTTTTCATCCACGCTCATGCACTTCTTCTACCGCATCCCTAGATATAATAATGAATATACAACTGTCCATTTAATAGCATCCTGAGCCCATCTATAAACAAAAGATACCAACAACTCCGTTTTTACTGGCCCCAGAGAAGGCGTTACCTTCTGTTGCCCGCCCAGTTTCGACTGGGAATGAAATTGCAGGTAAAAAAAAAATTTGCAGTTATAGATGGTGTTACTGCGTAAGACACCAAATATATAAACTCCTTTTTTCGTTGCATCTCGAATTTGCTTTTACATCACCTCTGTACTACGAGGAAATCACCTGTGTGCTACATGTAAATCACCTGTGTGTTACGTGTAAATCATCTCTGTCCTACATGTAAATCATCTGGGTACTGCGTGTAAATCACCTATGTGCTACGTGTAAATCACCTCTGTCCTACATGTAAATCACCTGGGTACTGCGTGTAAATCACCTGTGTGTTAACGTGTAAATCATCTCTGTCCTACATGTAAATCACCTGGTTACTGCGTGTAAATCACCTGTGTGCTACATGTAAATCACGTGTGTGCTACGTGTAAATCACCGCTGTCCTTCATGTAAATCACCTGTGAACTACATGTAAATCGAATACGTGCTACTTGTAAATCACTTGCGCGGTAGGTGTAAATCACTTGTGCAGGACGTGTACGTGTGCATTGCACATGTTCTGTGCACGTGAAGATGTTGAATAGAACCTGGCATGTATATGTGCATCACATGTACAGGCGTCCATTTATACAGATGATGCACATGTTGCATCCGTGCAATTGTACATGTACTAGAGATGCAAGGGCTCGGAAAAAAACCGGCTTTTTTGAAAAAAAAAAACTCGGTTTTTTCTGCTTTGCTTTTTTGCTTGGGAAATTTTGGGCTTTTTTCAAAATTCTGTTTTAAATCGATAAAGCAGACTTTGTTTCGCTTCTCTATAACACAGAAAGTCATTTAATTGGTGGTTGATACCGATAATAATATAAAACCTCGAAAGTAAACCATGAATTTCGAAAAGATATTTTAAACAATTTTACTTCAACATTTTTACATGATGAATTCCAAAGGATTAACCAATGTATATAATAAACACATTTTAACCTCCTATATACAAAAGTAAGCAGAGTTGGCAAGAACCATGGTTGTTTTTGAAAATGCCGAAAACCCGTTTTGGGGGGGCAGTTTAAACCAGGCTTTTTTGGGGTTTAAACCAGGTTTTTTGATTTAGATATTTTGCTTTATGTATTTGTATTACATATTCACAGAAATAAGTTTCTTTCGCCTTGGTGTTATTATTCAACAACGGGGTTATGCTGGAAGAGGTCCCATAAGCTTAAAGAAGTCCGGTCAGTAAATTTCTTAAATTGAGAAACTTCCGCCCTAGCCATCGGGAAAATCCCGTCATTCTTTTAAATGTAAAACAATAACGGGAAAATCCTGTAAAATTTAATTTGCATGTAAAATTTAAAGGTCAACGTATTATAATCAGTACGCTAAAACTGAGTGACACACAATCATAGTCAACGTCTTGCGAATAAAATCAGAAAAATAAACACACTGCTGAACAAGACTGCACTTATTTAATATAAAAACACATTTACACCTGACGTTTCGATCTTCTATCCAAGATCCTCATCAGACGTGAGTGTACGTCTGATGAGGATCTTGGACAGAAGATCGAAACGTCAGGTGTAAATGTGTTTTTATATTAAATAAGTGCAGTATTGTTCAGCAGTGTGTTTATTTTTCTAAACTGAGGTATTAAATTACAAATTTAGTATGTAGGTATCATTGAAAGTCCAATCCAAGCTAATGTTGAAAGCTAAGTAGGCAATTGATAAATTTTACCAATTTTAATCAATATATTTAAGCAACCTTCGCTTCTTTATAAAACAACAGGCATGCAGAAATATATAATTTGGTTTCGTTTTGTATGTTTAGGCTTAACATCCTTACGTAATACCGAGGTTATCAAGAAGAAGACTTTCGCTTAAAGTGACATCCGAAAGAGTACTTGGTTTACACATGAAAGAAGGGTTGTGGTTCGACCGAGAATTGAACATGGGACACCTTGATTAAAAGGTGAAAAGGAAATAAGACTAATGCAGATGGTTTGACATGTGAAACGTCACTATGAAGTTTACACGATTCGCATTTTTGTTCTTTTAATTTTTTTTAGTTTAAACCAGTTATTTTTAAAAAAAAAAAAAACAGCTGGTGTAAACGAGCCAACCCTAAGAGTAAAAACTTCTTTCAAAAAATACACAAATAACTAGCAAAATTGTATGTAGTATTTTTATTCAAAATATTCCATACCCTCTTTTTGAAACAAAATAAAATTAAAATAAAACATAAGAGAAATAGTTAGATTTGTATGATACAATTAAAGGCTGCACATGGTTCTGTATATTCTTGAAATTCTACAGTCAAGTTTTTTATAACCACCATCAAGGGCGCCCATCAGGGGGCTTAAGGGGGCGCTTGCCCCCCCTAGAGGAAAATGTACTTCAGAATATTGAAAATCCAATAGGATTTTTACATTAGTTACAGCAAAATTTGAAACTATTTTTGAAACGTCGCTTATACTTCCCCTCCTTGGAAACCACAACATGGGCGCCCTTGACCACCATCACGGTTTACCCAGTCCTCAAGTTTTCTGAATTTTTAACAAGAGGGATTCAACATATCATTACGGAACAAAAAAAAAAAAAAAAAAAAAAAAAAAAAAAAAAGACTACGGAATATATTTAAGTTAAGCTAAATACAACTGCACAACAAACGTGACTGAGTGGTTGGCTTTTGCGCTTCTATCGGGAAGTCCGGGATTCAACCCAGCATTCGACCATTCTGACAAAGCCTTCCTTCATTTCATCTGAGAATGTAGAAATAGTGCGTGTACTGGCCGACTAGGAGTGTAGGAGTTGGCCGACTTCCTTTCTTACTGTTTTTAAATCGTTATTATTACTAATTACCAGCAGTGACAGTTTTGCGAAGGTTAGAGGATCGGTCTTTCGGACTGAAGCCTGTTCTCCAAAGTTGTGGAATGTCTAAAACGAACGAAATATCTATTAGTTATGCCTTTACTCATAAACTTTAAGCTCCCGTCAAATAAAAATTACGAATATTTAGAAAAACTAAACATTAGTAGTAAGAAAACCCCTCCCAAAACACTTTTTTAAATTCGCCACTGATGTAATGATCTTCAAGGTTGTATCCAGAAGATTATTGCTAAACATATAAATGAAACGAAATATTAGTTATGCCTGTACTCATAAACTTCAAGCACCTCCCAAATAAAATTAGGACTTTTTAGAAAACGAAACAATCAGAGAAACCCTTCCCAAAGTACTTTTCTAAATCCGCTATTGATTATTTGTATAAATTGGTATTCAAGGTTGTATCTGGAAAATTATTGCTAAATCATTGCACAACTACAGTATAACAGAAATGTGGAAATACGGTTTGACAGACATATTGAAAAACGTATGCTTTGACGGATATATAGAAAAACGTAAGTTTAACTTTCGTGCTAGAAGCTGGAGTACTAAGCTCTTAGACAGGGCCGTGCTGGGATACTAATGAGGGCGGTGGACAAGTCTACTAAAGGGCGCCCGTACAAACGGGAATATATATATACAGGGTGTTTCAGATAAAACGTCCAGTGCTTATAAATCCGAAACGGCTGAGAATAAAAAGATGAAACAAAAACTGAGATAGGAAAATGTCATAGGGCGCATCACATGGTGTTGTTGTGGTGACTCCCAGGGCCCTCCTTCAATGGGACTCAGGGGCCAACTTCAAATTTTCAAACGTGAACACGTATTGAATCATACCTCATTCAATAGTACTTGAAAAACGAAACAACTTTTGTAGGAAACAATTTTCGATTTGGGCCACCGTTTTTAAATGGCCGCAAAAAGTGTGTCCTATATCAGATAAAACGTCCAGTGCTTATAAATCCGAAATGGATGAGAATAAAAAGATGAAACAAAAACTGAGATAGGAAAATGTCATAGGGAACATCACATGGTGTTGTTGTGGAGACCCCCAGGGTCCTTCAAGGGGGCCCAGGGGCCAACTTCAAATTTTCAAACGTGAACACGTATTGAATCATACTTCATTCAATAGTACTTGAAAAACGAAACAACTTTTGTAGGGAACTATTTTCGATTTGGGCCACCGTTTTCAAAATGGCCGCAAAAAGTGGATTCTGTATCAGATAAAACGTCCAGTGCTTATAGGCCTAAATCAAAAAGGCTGACAATAGAGAGATGAAACAAAAACTGAGATAGAAACGATGATAAAGCATATCAAGTTGTGTTGTTGTGGTGACCCTCAGGAAACTCAGTGAAGGGGGCCTAGGTGCCAACTTCAAACTGATACAGGACTTTTTGCGGGCATTTTGAAAACGGTGGCCCAAATCGAAAATTGTTTCCTACAAAAGTTGTTTCGTATTTCAAGTACTATTGAATGAGGTATGATTTAATACATGTTCCCATTTGAAAATTTGAAGTTGGCCCCTGGGTCCCCTTGAAGGAGGGCTTTGTGGGTCACCACAGCAACACCATGTGATGCGCCCTATGACATTTTCCTATCTAAGTTTTTGTTTCATCTTTTTATTCTCAGCCATTTCGTATTTATAAGCATTGGACGTTTTATCTGATATAGGACCCCCTTTTTGCGGCCATTTTGAAAACGGTGGCCCAAATCGAAAATTGTTTCCTACAAAAGTTGTTTCGTTTTTCAAGTACTATTGAACGAGGTATGAATCAATACATGTTCCTATTTGAAAATTTGAAGTTGGCCCCTGGGTCCCCTTGAAGGAGGGCTTTGTGGGTCACCACAGCAACACCATGTGATGCGCCCTATGACATTTTCCTATCTCAGTTTTTGTTTCATCTTTTTATTCTCAGCTGTTTCGGATTTATAAGCACTGGACGTTTTATCTGAAACACCCTGTATATATATATATATATATATATATATATATATATATATATATATATATATATATATATATATATATATATATATATATATATATATATATATATATATATATATATATATATATATATATATATATATAGAGAGAGAGAGAGAGAGAGAGAGACTTTGAAAGAAAGTATGTGTGTCATTTTATATCAAAATCACCACCAAACTTGTTTTAGTACTAACGTAAATAGCTAACCCCAAATCGAAATCCTATTTACTACAGAAAAACTTTTTAGTTCCTGTAATAACATTTCTGTCAAATAAAAAGAAGCTAAATGTATCAACAACTTAATATAGCTGTATGGCCTATGGACGCAGGAGGTTCACTGCCGCGTTTATAAAAGCTCTCCATTGATTTCTGTCCTTAGTCAACTGAATCCAGTTTCTACTTTATATTTCAATCTCTGCGAGAACCATTTTAATATTGTCCTTCCATCTGCGCCTCAGTCTTCGTAATTTTCGTTTTCCTATTTGGATTTCCAATTACAACTTTGAAAGAGTTTCTAATTTCTTCCATACTGGCTACATAACCTGCCCACTTGAACCTCCTAGACTTGATGACCCTAACAATGTTTGGTAAACGGTATAAAATTATGCAGTTCCTCCTTATAAAGTTTCCGCCTTTCCCCATTCCCGTTCCTCTTGGAGTTCGAATATTGACTTAACAATCTTGTTTTCAAATACTTTCAGTCTACGATTTTCCCTCAGAGTCAGTGGCCATGTTTCGCAACCATACAGCACAACAGGCATGATTATCGTTTTATATTTTGAGCTACAAATTCCTCAACAGAATTAGCGACAACAAAAGATTTTTAACTGAATAATAACCCGAAATCCCCGCTTCCAGTTGACATTAAATTTTTTAGTGATTATGGTTTTGGTCTGTTAATAATGATCCTAGATATTTGAATGTATCCATTTTGTCGAAAGAAAATATTACTCTATTTGGTATTTTAACACATCCATGAAATGCAGTATTACGAGCCCGACAAACTTTCATTTATTTAATTTTTTCTGCATTTACTTTAATGCCTATATCCCTGCAAGCGTTAATTAAGATTTCTGCATTCCTTTCTATTCTTCTATCATTCCCTATTAAATTTACATCATCAGCATACGCCATAACCTGGCAAATACAATTCAGCTCTAGCACCTGATTGCTGTCTTTGATTTTCATTATAATGTTCTCCAGAACAAAGTTAAATAATAATGGCGACAACGCATCTTCTTCTTTCAGACCATTTTCAACATGAAAGCTCGTGAACAAGAATTTCTCTACTCGAACCTTACTTTGGGATTCATTTAAACATATCCTAATTAATCTACCTTTTTCGGGGTTGCAAATTCTGTAAGCATGTTGTATTATCTGTCAGGAAAGTAAATGTACACCTGTTTTTCGAGTCTGGCATTCCTGCTCTCCATCCGTGGAGAGTATGAGAATTAAATCAATCAAATGTTTACTGAGGGGCAAAAAGAAAAGTTTAATCTGAATAAGACATTGCAGAGGGACACAAGCTGTGAATACGAATAGTGCATAGTGTAAATGAAGGACGACACCGAAAGAGAAAGCCAGAAACAGCTGTTAAACTTAGGAAAAAGAGTAAAATTTGTTGAAGTGGAAACATAAAACATAAATACAAAAAATACGCCGAAAACTAAATGCTCACCATGCCATGATCTTAGTGTAGTGGTTAAGATGCTACCTTACAAATGCAAAGGTCGCCAGTTCGAATCTTCGATGAGGACATTTTTAAAATTTTTTTGTTTATAATACATGCAGCTCATGAGAGATGGTAAAAGAGGTCGTATTTAGTCTTTCGTAGCAATTATTATTGGTAAGGTTTAGTACTGATAATACTTTTTGTCTTTGCGTATTGCTTTTATTCTTTTCTTCATTTCAAAAGAGAAAAATATCCGAACAAATGTCACCAAAATTCCTCATATTTTGAATGTAAACGCCATTTGCAATTAGTAAAGAATAAAAATTGAACGTTCCGATGTAGCTGCAAAAAGTAAAAAGAAAAACATGGAAGTAGACCATACTCATGGTTATTAAAAATACAATTTCTACATGCCTTACACCTCCCGATCACGTTTCTACGTTAGCAAGTAAGAGGTTTGTGTTTAGGTTAGGCTGGTCAATACGTTTTGCAAAGGGGCCCAGTTTAGCTCTGACGCACCACAGGTGCGAGAAGGGAGCAAAACACTTTTTCTCTCTCCCTCTGTGTGTCTGTTTATCTATCTATCTGTATATATGTAACGCTATTTGTGAATGCGATAACCACCCTAATTTTCAGCGGATTGAGATGAAACTTGGCACAAACATTAATTGTTGAAATATCTTCAGTTCGTTAACCAGGATAATCAGACGAAAGTGTTCAGAATGGCGGTCCTTTAAACTCTTAAAAACTTCCAAGGGAACCAAATTTCGCCCATAAATGGGTATTCAGAAAGTTTGAATAACTTTCCCTCTTTTACTGAAATATTTGTGTGCAGAGACTTATTGAAATATTGGACCCGATTAATCGCATAAAGAATGTTCACGCCCTTTTCGCTACGGTCAGGCTTTTTTTTTTTTTTGCAGGAGGGGATTATTTTCGTATCGGAACAAGATGATTGTTAGTGATGATATGAAATTACACATTGAAAGTGAAGTAACTTGTGAAACGTGTTATTTGAAAGAATAATATAATAAATGTGCTTTCCTCTAACACAGAGAACTGTAAATCATGTAATTCGAGTTCGGGAGCCTGAATGGCGAGGAGTGTTATTTGATTTGCTTTTTAGTAACACATTGCATTGCAAATAAAGGTAGGCAACATTAGTGGTAAGTAAAGCAATAATAATAATAATAATAATAATAATAATAATAATAATAATAATAATAATAATAATAATAATAATAGGTGTTGTTTGTGGCAAGGCAATATCTTCCAATTGTAACGCCATATCTCCCTTACAAACAAAATATTAGCAATTTATATCGAGAGAACGGGAAACTGTTGAGTGATGGGAGCAACGTTGGACAGTATGCACTCATAGTACTCAGAAAAATAAGTGATTTCAATGAAAAATGAACGAAGAGTCATTGCCGTGGGTAGTCATGGAGCCAAGCAGAGCCCTCTTTAGGCAAAATGTCGATAACTTATATCGAAAGAATAGGAGGTGATAGTGAGATGGGACCAACGTTGGACACCGTGGACCCATAAGGCGTATCGAAAAATTAGGGGAGAGGCGGGCACCAGCCAGCCTTACTTATTTCCACATAATAATATAAAATTATATTGTCGAAATACACACACGAGTTAGCTAGTAATATTTCATATTATTATTATTATTATTATTATTATTATTATTATTATTATTATTATTATTATTATTATTATTATTATTATTATCGACAGCGTCTTTTCATTACGTGTGCATGTTTGACATGAAGCCAAAGAGAAGATCCATCATTCGTAGAAAGAATAAGAATAGCCAGTTACTTTAATTGTGAACGACGGCGAAAAATACGAAGAGTGTGACAACCTTAGCGAAAAGAAATAATACTTTCTCTCAAATGGATAAAAAATCAAGCCGAGATAGATTCGAACTCGCATGGACGGCGCGAACAGCCAGTTGATTGTCCACTTTTTTTTTTTTTTTTTTTAAAACTGACTCACCGAACGTGTTTCAGTAAATAACTTATTGCTAATTTTACTTGCTTCACTCGTTTAACTTGCTTTTTCTAATAACTTATAACGACAGGGACACGAACACAGAAACATCGAGGACAGTTAAAAATCATAGATGCTCTCCCGCCGAAAATCGAACCCGGGACACCTTACACCTAAGGCGCACGTGCTAGCCACTAGACCAGCGGGCAGGGCACTGCTCACTCTCTATGTCGTTAGAGATTACGACTACTGTATTGCAAGCTATCGCTATCCGGAATTATTACTTTTCGGACTCCCGAAAGTAAAACCGGACAAATTCCGGAATTCGGAAAATTCCGATTTTGGAATAATTCCGGAATTCGGAAAAATCCAGAATTTAGAAATTTCTGATTTGTTTAACATTCCGGAATTCGGAAAAATCCGATTTTTTTCGAAATCCGGAGTTTTTCTCAATTCCGGAATTTTCTAAATTCCGGATTCTTTCCGAGTTCCGAAATTATTCTGAATTCCGGAGTTTAACTGAATTTCATAATTTTCCGAAATCCGGAAAGTGAAAGTTCCGCTTCCAAAAAATGAATTTATTTTGGTTAATATGAATCGTGGCGGAAATAAGTTTTTGACCAGGTAATGGTGACTTCTTTGAAAGAAATGGGGTGTATGAGATTTCAATCTGTCATATTTGTAGTTTCGTGTGGAGAAAATATAAACTTGTGAACCAGCGGTTTAAGAACAACTCAAGTTATTAATGTAAACTTTGCCGACTTCATAAAGGAAATACGAAAGACATTTTGAATCGAAGAAATATAACATACAAGTTTGCAAGCGGAGGCAAAGAAACCTTACGTAAGCAGACTAAAAACGAATCTTTTGCCGCATAGCGATCGCGGTTGAGTGGTCAAGGTGCTTGTGCGAATGCACATTGTATTTTTTTTTTTTTTTTTTTAACTTTAGGATTTTTGATTGCGATTGATCAGCGATAACATATGTTTTATTATATTCAGATATTTGAATACTCGGATGTTTCAATATTTGAACTATCAAATCTTCAGGAATAATAATAATAATAATAATAATAATAAACTAATATTAATTATTATTATCTCGTAGAAGATTAAAAGCTAGGAGCTAATTATCGCTCAGGTTATACCATTACAAGCAGAAGCGTGACAGAAGAATATTTCGGTTTGGTTTAATGTTGCTCACAAGAAGAGGAGTTTCTCATCTCGTTTCTAAAACAAATAAAATAACATGAGAATTAACATTTTACATTCGAGACGGGTCAAGGCTAACTCAAAATTTTCGTCTCTCTTTGGAGATGAGAATCGAGACGAGACGAAAAGTATCGTAAACATTTCCCTTCTTGTCTCGATTCTCGAAATAGTGTATGTCCATTCTTTAAGTAACAATTGCTCTGTAGACTGAATCTCATAGGCTATTTCGTTACATTATATTTCAGAGCTCATTGAATTATGCTCTGTGTAGGTATTTTGTAGCAAAGCTTTTATATTTACCTCTGCATATCCTAAAAATTAGTTTATTATATGCCTTACTGTTGCGTGATATTCAGTTATATTTATTATAGTTATTTTCCTTAAAACATACAGTAGAATACTTTCTACATGAAACTTCAATGGAACGTTGGTTTAAAATGTTGGTAGTTGCAGAGGTGTGTCTTGAAGCAGTAGCGTAGCCAGGATGTGTGTTTGGGGGGGGGGGGGCAAGTGCTGTTATAGGCACATATAGAAAAATTACAAACAAAAAATATATAAACATAAAAATATATAAAATATTACAAACATCAAAGTACCAAAGTACTACCATGAGCAAAATAAATGACGCGTCTCTTTATTTTGAAGTTTTTTGAAAATATCTCCGTTTTCTTTATATGTTCGAAATTTCGGAAGGTTTCCCCAGCAGGACAGGTTAATAACAAACCCGTTTTTAATATTTGTGTTAGATATTAGCTTAAAATAAAGAAATTAGAAGCAAAACACATTAAATCGACAGAAATCTCGAGAATTACCAACTCTGCTAAAGTGGGAAATTTTCAAGAACACGAGGGAATTCTGCATTTCAACACGAAGCAGCGACATCTATGCCATTGAGAGAAATGTGGATTAAATCTACAAACTAAACTTTTAACGAATATTTCTAGTATGTCTTATTATATGCATTATCTGCAAACTCCAAATATATGAATATATGCTAAGTATTAACATAAAGATAGAGCAAATAGTGGAAATTATCTATGGAAAAGGACGAATTGGTAGGACGATCGTAATGAAATATCGTCTTTACCGGAACAGGCTCAGTTCACGTAAAAAAACAAATAGCTCAGTTAGTTAAAGCAATGAGTCTGTATGCTGAAGGTAGCGGGTTCGATCCCATGGAAGCGCCGTTGTCATTTTTATCTCTACACTACGGTTATTTTATTTATTTTTTTATGTGGGAAAGAATTAAATTGTAACGTATGTGTAAAACTCATGACGATACCAAAAAAAGAAAAAATGCCGTTGTCGCACTTGCATTAGCGTCCCTAATTTTGTTTGCAAACAGTTTCGTAATTATTTCCCCTGTGCTCACTGCTCACCATATGCTCGCTGGCGCATAACGAATGTTTCCCAGTAAATGTTAATTCTAATTTGGAGAATTTTATAAAGTTTCACAATATTTCTCACTAGATACTCTTCTATCTACGTGTTTGGATATTTTGATAACAGATGTCCCTATTAAATGTTTAATTTTCCCTAGATGTTTAATTACGGAAAAATTTTACAATGTATTTGTATTGAATTGAAATTGTTTTGAATTTACTACATAAGGTAAGTAGACCGAAGGAGGAGAACTCAAGTAATTGATATTCTACGTAAAAGCAACCTATTGTAGAATGATGATGCTTCTTATCTTCAGCACATAATCTTTACGTTAGAGAGTCAGAAAGAGAAAAATCCTGGTTTTTCCTCCTCTATGACCACCCATCTTAAACCTCTACATATCATTGTTCGTCTCACAAAATTTCGGTGCTCCAAAAACATTCAAATAATAATAATAATAATAATAATAATAATAATAATAATAATAATAATAATAATAATAATAATAATAATAATAATAATAATAATAATAATCCTGAATATGCCATCCTTACATAATGTAAGGATATCTTAGTTTCCTAGTTTAAATCTTAAATATCTTAGTTTAAAATGCTTTCTTTAGTACTTATTTGAGCAACCATGTAGGAGGGGGTACGACTTTTTATTTTGCCCCTCTCATTTCAGTAGCCTTCCAACAGAAAGTAATTTTTGATAAGCAGGACAGACAAAATGAATAAGAAATATATTTACAGCATCCTCTCCCCTTTCATGATTGGAATATCACGTAATATTTTTTATTCTACGAAAGATGGCCCTGTGCGGTTAGGGGTAGGTAAGTAAAAAAATACCTAATATATAGCGCCCCTTGATTGTAATATTACCGCTTCTTTATTTGTACGAGGGAGCCCCTACACAATCAAGTGTGACAAAAAGAATAGGAAGAGTGTCTATTGATTCCAGTGGTGGATCCAGCACGAACTCCTGGGGGAGAGGAGTTGAAGTGAAACATTCTTTTGATGATGTGAAGCTGTCACAAATTACCACTTAACTAAACTAAACAATAGTGGGGGGAACCGGAACCCAGTCAGTTTAAATTGGTGTAAAAGTTTAATTTTTGGGTTCATATTAAAAGTTGTGGTTTCAAATGAGAATTTCAGTCCAAGTGGTCAATCATCAAATCTCGTGGGGCTCTTCAGTGTAGGCTAATACGGCCCCCTTATGAGAAAAGGCAAAATTATTAACATGTTTATAACTTTCGAATTTTTCGTCTATTTTAAAGAAATATTTTGCTTCGTATTAAAGTGTTGGTTCCAAATGACAAATTCAGTCCGAGTGGACAATGATCAAATCTCCGGGGGGGGAAGCTCTTCAGTATAGGGGGCTACGGCTCCCTTATAAGAAAAGGCAAAAATATGAAAATGCTTATAACTTCCGAATTTTCCGTCTATTTTAAAGAAATTATTGGCTTCATATTAAAGCCTTGGCTTCAAATGACAATTTCAGTCCGTGTGGACAATGATCAAATCTCGGAGGGCTCTTCGGTGTAGGGGTTTCGGCTTCTTTATGGGACAAGATTCACGTAGTTGATATTGCAAAATTGTTTTGTATATATAAGTGGAAACTTGCACCATTTGGTTAATTTTACCTCGTATGTTTTGCAGATTCATATTCCAAGCAATAGTTACTTCGCAGAGCTAAAAGAAGGCACTTACTAGTTTCATTAAAATGAAATGTCTTTTATGAGAAGTTCTCATGGAGCCGACGAACGAATAGGCACCCAAACGTTGGTTAAGTCGAACGGTTGAAACCCGTTGAGCTCGCTACAATTATTATTATTATTATTATTATTATTATTATTATTATTATTATTATTATTATTATTATTATTATTATTATTATTATTATTATTATTATTAATAATAATAATAATAATAATAATAATAATAATAATAATAGAGCATTCACCTTTGGTGCATGGGGTCCGTGGCTCGATTCCACTTCGCGCCAAGTGAAATTTGAGGTGGACAAATACCGTGTGCATGGGTATGTGTTTTCTTGAGATTTTCCATTTTCCTCCCACTTTCTTCATTTCACCATTTCATTCATCATCATTCTCCCTTAGCGTAGGTGCATAATCGACCAACGTTAAACTAGATATTGCAATTTCAATAGGGCTAATAATAATAATAAAAATTAATTTAACTGAAAGGACTGTAATTTATGTGGACAGCAATTATCATAAATATGCAACCATTATAAAAACAATGCTTTGAGTAGAAAGATAATCCTTTCCAAGTGTTAACGAATGCGCACGAGATAAGACATGTCTCGAGAAAGAGACAAGACACGCTTTGTGACATCCAAGATAATACGAGGCAAATGTTTTGGACACGAGATAGCTTGTAAAATGTCTCGTCTTGTCTGGAATGTCTCGAAAATAAAAGTCTAAGTTTTAATATTATCTTTCAAGATCTATTCTCTCAGAAGTAGTTCTCTGCCTTAAAATTAATAACGACATTTGTGATTTAAAAAAATATAAACAATGCCTAAAGTTAATAGTTAACTTTTCGAAAAGA
Organism: Thermobia domestica; assembly: GCF_964235325.1. Classification (NCBI taxonomy): domain Eukaryota; kingdom Metazoa; phylum Arthropoda; class Insecta; order Zygentoma; family Lepismatidae; genus Thermobia; species Thermobia domestica. Next base: position 187,037,353 of record NC_137456.1, read on the forward strand.
AGCTTCATTAAGGGTGAACCTGAAAGATGTCCACAAACTTCGGGAGGTGATTCGTGACATCAAAAGGAGACAAATGGTCCTCTTGCAGTTTTCGAATTCAGCTTCGTTGTCGAGATACAGGGTTGCCAACTGGTCGTGTTTGAGAAACTCACTGAGAATAAATTCAAGTCCAAGAATAAACTACTACTCATATATTTTTCAGGTCAATTGACTTATACCATGTTGTAAGGTCAAATATTTATTTATGAAGTGTGTACAAAATTCGCCAGGGTCTTTTCTGAGAAAATCGTCGAGAAAAAGTCACCTCCAAGAATAAACTACCCCTTGTAAATTTTTCTAAGAGAAATATCTGATACTGCAATATAGGGTTGTTAATTAAATATTGATTAATGAAAAATAAACAAAATTGTTAAAACCATTTTTGAGAAAATAGCGTTTTTCGATTTTCGGCTGTTTGTAAACCACACTTATTTTAGGTAGTAGGAAAAAATGGAAAAGCTCCTGTAAGAATACTAAGTAAACCCTAAGTTTAAAATTTGGTGTAGATAAGTTGAACGGTATGGCCTCTAGGCGAGTGCATATAAAAGTGTGCCGAACGGACGGACCGGAAGGACGGGTGTCGAAAAGTCACATTTTCGGTATGTAGACGCCATGAAACGTAAATCCGTTGAAATCTGAATTTGATATTATTTTCACAATCACTATATTTTCTTCTCTCTTTTGTCGCTCGAAAAAGAAAAGCCTAAGTTTACCACAAAAAGCTAGGGAGTTTCTCAAAAAATATTCAATTACAGGGCCACCGCACTAAACTTTTTCAATTCAATTTCTTAACTGTGTTAGGCCGCAGTTGTTACTGAAGTGTGTATTTGGATAATACGAATAAAATTATCGTATTATTCAAATACATCGAATGTCAGATTATCGAATAAAAAACTTCGATTGAAGAAAATCCACACTACAAAACTAACTCACACTTTGAGCACATTTTCATTAGACATATAATAGACCAATTAATGCAATCATTGTTTATGAAATATGAAAAAAATCAAATGAGTCACTTTGGGAAAGTCGTTCAAAAAGAACACGTCAAGAGTAACCTACCTCTTGTGAATTGTTTCGAACAATGAGTTAAGATATACTTTTGGTTATTAATGAAATATTTATTTGCGAAATTTGAACAAAATCGCCTGTCGTTCGAGAAAATTGTCGGGGAAATAACCTTGACCCCAAAAATAAACTATCCGTTGTAATTGTTTTTCATAGAAATGACTTATACTAAAATATAGGGTTATTAATGAAATACTTATTTATGAATCATCAATAAAATTGTCCGAGTAATTTTTGAGAAAATCGTGAGGGAAAAATAACTCCCCGAATAAACTATCTCTTGAGGATTCTTTCAGGGTAAGCGAGTTATTCCATATTACTAGGTTTTTAATGAAATATTTATTTCTCAGTACGAACAAAATTGCTTGACTCATTTTTGAGAAAACCGTGGAGGAAAAACACCCCCAAGAGTAAACTACCAATCGCATATTTTTTCAGGACAAACGAGCTTTGCCATATTGTTCGGTTATTAACGAAATATTTATTTTTGAAATATGAATAAACTCTTTGGAGTCGTTTTTGAGAAAATCGCCCAGACAACACTCCACCAAGAATAAACTACCCCTCGTATTTTTTAGGACAAACGAGTTATGCCATATTGATAAGTTATTAACGAAATCTTTATTTATGAAATATGAACGAAAACATTTGAGTCCATTTTGAGAAAATCACTGAGAAAAAACTCACCCCCTTAGTATAAACTACCCCTTGTAGATTTTTCTCAGATAAATGCCTTATACCACAAAATAGGGTTGCTAATTAAATATTGATTTATAAAAAAAGAAAGAAAACAAGATCGTTAGAGCCAGTTATGAGAAAATATCTTTTTTCTATTTTCATCGTACAGGAAGCTACCCTTGTTTTGGGAGTAGGAGGGAAATAAAAAAACTATAGGAAATACTATGAAAATCTTAAACTAAAATTTGGTGCAGATAAGTTGAACGGTATGGCCTCTAGGCGGGTGCACAGAAAAGTGTAGCGAACGGACGGACGAACAGATAGACATGTATCGAAAAATAACCTTTTCGGTGTTAGGGGCTATAATACGTATAAATTCGTTGAAATCTCAAATTTGATTTTTTTTCGAACACCAAACTTTCTTCTCTCATTTGTCACTTCAAAGTAAAAGGAACTCAGAACTACAGATAAAAGACACCTACTTTTACACATAGACATTATTTATTGATTTAAAACTGTTTTAGTTTGTGTCATTTCACTTCCAATTGAAAGGTTTTACAATGATTAACGGCATACCAATGACGAGACGGAAGTTTTCAGGAAGTAAATGCATTCAGAAGTCTAGATTGCATTACAGCTATCAGCCTGTTTTTATTTCTGCAATTGTTAACAGCTGTAATTTCGTCCAAACGCTACATGAAATAATTTTTGGTTGACGTCATTGTGTTACTATTTTAGTATTGTTCTTTTCAGACTTGGTTGAAGTTTTGTCTTAACGGTTATACATTTTTTTCTTATTTCATCGTTACACATAAGAATAAAATGTTGTGGTGACTGGATAGATTCGAACCTACGAACATTGAGTTTTTATTCTTCAAACAATTTACCAATGGACCAAGCTTTGTCCTCACGTTAACGTACGGTTACAGGGTTTATTACGATTTAAATAAAATGGCTGGCTGTTAGAGTTTCCTGCCCAAATATTTCGATAAAAAATTTTCATTGCTTCGTACATTGTTTAGATACACATTTTAGGAGAGTGAATTTTGGAGTATATAATAATTTCTTGCCAGATAAAAGCTGGATAAGTTTTAATAACATGTTTCATATGTAGTTCTCAATAATAGACTTGTTGTTCGGGATGACGTTCCAAGGTTTAGCATTGACTAGCAGTTTTTGCTATTAATATCCCTTCTAGCAATATTGGCAGTAGACAAAAGTTAGCCCGTGTTAAAGCTTTTTGCTCCTAATTTAGTTATTTTACTTTATTATTTAACGAATATATTGAAAATTGTCAGAGACACGTATGCAGTAATTTATTTCGGGAGGGGTCCGACTTCAATATTAGGATAAATTATAATAAAATTTTAAAAGATAATCCCCAAAATTAGGCTAAATTTACATAAAAGTTGGGGTTTCAGAGGGGGTCCGGACCCCCTAGACCCACCCATAAATGCGTTCTTGTTTGTCAGTAACATTTCCTCATTTTGAAACCCTCAAAAACTTCGGATAGACTATATAAAGGAAAACGAGTTATTTTCGATGAAATATCACTTCAAGGAGACGCGTCAGTTTTATTGCACAGTGTGGTATCCCACGTTCACAATGGCAAGAGTTTCTTTCCTCTGATTCTCTGTCATTGTGCTCTATCGAAAGGTTAGGTTTGTAACATATTACTCCTACGAACAAGCATGACTGGCAGATAGGAGTACTGAACACAACTCCAGAGAAATGCATGCTGGAACTTACGTTTATAGCTACGCTTTGGTGATTTGCCCTCAAGGTCAATCGAGTGGTAATTCAGTTCCGTCTCTGTTCTTAAGCCATGTTCGTATTACTTCGAACAGTTTTGATAATGAAAAGCATGCCTCTTAATATAACAGACTTCTTTCGCGTAAGAAATCGAAACTCAGTTGGTCAGAGCAACTAGTCTGTAAGAATTAGGTTGTTAGTTAGTTAGGAGCCCAGTACGAGTAAGGCTTTTTATTACTATTGTTTTTATCTTTTTTATGTGAGGAAAAATCAAATTGTGACATCGCGATATCAAATGTATTTGATTAGGTAGCTTTGTCTTACCTAAACTTTAAACATCAGTAACCGTCGAAATTATTTCACTAACCGATCACTTACTGAACATTTCAAACACGTGAAACCAGTGGCATAACATGAAAGTTAACCTCTCCTCCGCAGTCCTTAGTTATGCGTCCGTACTTTCAAGGGCGGACTAAGGGCCGGGCGACTGCCCGGGGTGCCAGAGAAAGAGGGGCACCAAAACGAGCCTCAAAAAGTAAATTTTACAATGTGCTTTCTACTGACGTTTTTGGTTTATATTCTTGTAAAGTAGTGGCAAGTATATGATCTTTTTACATTTCACTATGGAAGAAGAGAGTTTCATAGTACTAAGGGGGCTGTATCGAAAAATTGAGAGATGGCATGTAGAATAAAGAGTGCCGGGAATTAAGTATTGTTTGTTTGTTTGCTTGAGTTTAGCGTTCCACGGTTATGCCTTAATGGGCAAGGGTGATGTGGATACTAATTATAGTGGAATCCGAACCACTTTTATCGTTCAACAGTAATCCACTGGGAATTGGACCCGGTACCACAGAGGGCAGGCGTGCTAGCCACTAGACCAGAGGGGGTGGAGTTGGTATTGTTTATAGCGAGCCATATTCTTTGTGAAGTTTTCCTAGGTAATGGATTTCTTTTTGAAAATGGGTTTAAACAGGGGCGTCATTTAGGGAGGGCAGGGAGGGGCATTTGCCCCCCCCTGAGTTTGAGATGTATATAGATTTTATCATTAGAATAGTAGTAAATCAGTGAAAAACGCGAAATTTTACTTATATCAAGAGGTCTTGCCCCCCCCAAAGCAAAATCTGAAATCACGCTCCTGGTTTAAACTATTAAAAACACTATGATAAAATGTAAAATATAGGCTACTACTAGGGAAGGGCGCCAAAAAGTCACTTTGCCCGTGTGAAAATTTGGCCTGCTCCGCCCCGGCGTACTTACTGTATATTTTTTGGCCTTGCAGCTTGTGCGGTCCCCACGCCTCATTGTTGCGGGGGCGCTATTTACGCCTACCTTTCGAACGTAATTCAATAACTGTTTAAGAAATTCTACCATCAGCGTGGAAACGGGAATATATTTTTCTAATAGTCCCATAGAACTTTCACTCAGAACGCCAGATGCAATTTTTCAGAGTGGGCTCTGGCTCATATTCAGGAATAATAATAATAATAATAATAATAATAATAATAATAATAATAATAATAATAATAATAATAATAATAATAAATATGAATGTCTTTGGAGAGCCGAAATTATGTGACACGAATCATTATAGATAGAGCTTTAAGATGAGTGGTCATAGGGGAGGAAAAACAGGATTTTTCTCTCTCTGACTCTCTAACGTTAAGATTATGTGCTGAAGGTAAGAAGCATCATCATTCTACAATAGGTTGCTTTTACGTAGAATATCTATTACTTGAGCTCTCCTCCTTCGGGCAACTTTGCTTATGTAGTAAATTCAAAACAATTTCAATTTAAGACAAATATTTATAGAGAAAATTAAACATTTAATAGGGAAATCTGTTATCAAAATATCCAAACTTTTTTTTTGGGTATCGTCATGAGTTTTACACATATGTTACATTTTGATTCTTTCCCAAATAAAAAATAAATAAAATAACCTTAGTGATAAAAATGACAACAGTATTTCCACGGGATTCGAACCGTCTACCTTCGGTATACAAACTCGTTGCTTTATCTAACTGAGCTATTTGCTTTCTTACGTAAGCTGAACCTGTTCTACAGTAAAGACGATTTTTCATTACGATTGGGCTAACAATTCGTCTTTTTCCATAGGTAATTTCCACTATTTGCACTATCTATACGTTAATACTTAGCATAGATTCATATATTTGGAGTTCGCTGATAATGCATATAATAAGACATACTAGAAATATTTCGTTAAAATTTTCGTTTGTAGATCTAATCCACGCTTCTCTCAATGACATAGATGTCGCTGCTTCGTGTTGAACTGCAGAATTCCCTCGCGTTCTTGAAAATTTCCCACTTTAGCAGAGTTGGTAATTCTCGAGATTTCTGTCGATTTAATGTTTTTTGCTTCTAATTTCTTTATTTTAAGCTAATATCTAACACAAATATTAAAAACGGGTTTGTTATTAACCTGTCCTGCTGGGGAAACCTTCCGAAATTTCGAACATATAAAGAAAACGGAGATATTTTCAAAAAACTTCAAAATAAAGAGACGCGTCATTTATTTTGCTCATAGTAGTACATTATCGGACCTATTTGGGGGAGCGGCCCCTCTGGCCTCCCCTTCCCTACGCCACTGTCTTGAAGGTACGGAACCCTTTCCCCGAAATCTCTTCTTTTAAGTAACTTTTGCCAAACTTCAACGGCAAGTTTAAAACTTTTATTATTATTATTATTATTATTATTATTATTATTATTATTATTATTATTATTATTATTATTATTATTATTATTATTATTATTATTATTATTATTATTATATCAACACCGTGTATAATCTTTAAAAGGTATACGGTTTGTATCTGAATAGTAAAAGCTAATTGACTGTCGATCTCGGTCGTCGAGAAGTCTTCAGGAGGGAAGGACATCGGTCACGTTCTGGGTTTGAGTTCCGAAGGGGCAAGTTTTCGGACTCGAGCCAAAAATTGTTAAAAGTTATAGGATTCAGCCAAACATGTTCAAAACAGCTGGGACCGGGTCTAGGCTTCTCAACGGCTCGAGCGGCTCGGCTTACAGCTCATTCACTATCGAACCGAACCAAGAAGTGAGCCGAGCAACAGCTCACCCAACCGAGCCGATTTGAGCCATCGGCTTAGTTGAGCTGAATCGAAACGTGCCGATGGACTAATTTCAACTTAGCTGGCTTGAACCGGTTCAAATGAGCCGAGTAGTGGACCTATCCCAACCGAGAAAGCTCGAGCCATCGGCTCAATTGAGCTGAGTCGATGGCTCGTTCCAACTGAGCCGGCTCGGGTCATCGGCTCATCCCAACCGAGCCGACTCGAGCTGTTCGCTCAGTTGATACGAGCCGAGCCGGTTGATATAGCTACCCGAGTTGGTCTTCTGCTTGGGCTCAAAAATTCGACAGTGCAGGTCTCAGCCTTGATTTTAAGAACAACAGTATATACTTATATTGGTGATTACGACATTTGAGGCTGTCTCGTAATAATAAAAAAAAAACCTTGTCTTCTCGTTATTTAGACGAGACGAGATACACAAAAATTGCCCCACAAGATGCACTAAAATTACGAGACGAGACGCACCCCTGTCGTGAGCAGCACTAAAAATTACTTCACATTAGTGCTTACATTTCTCATGGCTTTCGCTTTCCAGTCTAATCAGGCCATTATTTAAAAAAGAGTTAAAACGAGCTGAACGAGCGAGCGAGCCATTATCAAACTCGACTCAACGCGAAACTCGCCCTGGAAAACAGCTTGACCTTGATCGCTACGCGGTAAACGATTCGTCTTTAGTCTGGTTACGTTAGGTTTCTTTGTCTCCGCTTGCAAACTTGTATGTTATATTTTTTCGATTCAAAATGTCTTTCGTATTTCTTTTATGATGTCCGAAAAGTTTACATTAATAACTTGAGTTTTCCTTAAACCGTTGGTTCTCACGTTTATATTTTCTCCACACGAAACTACAAATATGACAGATTGAATTCTCATACTCTATTTCTTTCAAAGGAGTCGCCATCACCTGGTCAAAGACATTTCCACCACGATTCATATTAACCAAAATAAATTCATTTTTTGGAAGCGGAACTTTCACTTTCCGGATTTCGGAAAATTATGGAATTCAGTTAAACTCCATAATTCAGAAGAATTGCGAACTCGGGAAGAATCCGGAATTTAGAAAATTCCGGAATTGAGAAAAACTCCGGATTTCGAAAAAAATCCGGATTGTTCCGAATTCCGGAATGTTAACGAAATCAGAAATTTCTAAATTCCGGATTTTTCCGAATTCCGGAATTATTCCAAAATCGGAATTTTCCGAATTCCGGAATTTGTCCGGTTTTACCTTTGGGAGTCCGGAAAGTAATAATTCCGGAATTGGCTATCTCTAGTTTATACACAACCTTTCAGAAAACTAAGCTAGTAGTTGTCTACAAACAAACAAGTAATGCGAAGCATTTTGTATCCTGCAATACGTCATGTATTAAAATCCGACAGCAGTTTCAGTATCTATCCAAAAATTGTATGTATCTAGTTACTGGAAGCTGAGGTATGAAGAATTGTATTGTGTCTTAACTTTTTGTGTCTTATACAACCATGCAAACCACTGAAAATCTAAACGGCTTTCGTTAAATCCAAGTTGTAGTACTCAAAGTTACACCCATTTGTGTCTGTATGATCGTGATACTAAAGCTTACTATATGACAGCGTTAGTAAGTCTTTCTCTGCTCTCCCGTAAAGTTGTGATACGATCTACTACAGAATAAAGAACCAATTATCAATTTAACGAAGTTGTTGTATTACTACACATCTGCTTTCGCCCCTGTCAACTCTGGTCGATCTCGTTGACTCGACATATTTGCTTTTTTATACCCCTTTCTTCGTTTACTGAACTAAACAGTAACTATTCTGAAATATACTACTGCGCATGCCTGGTAGATAAATATTTCTAATGCCAATAGTTTCCGTTTTGTCCAAGGAATGTTCTTTTTCTTATTCCCAGCATGACACTTTTATTACATTATATGAAGATGATGTAGATCTAAATACCTCATGTATTACATAGAATGTAGGTTTAACTCTTCCAGCAAAGAAGAAACATGTGATCATAGTATACAACCCACAGAAGTGATAGCTTGAAATACAGTGGTCGTAATCCCTAACGACATAGAGAGTGAGCAGTGCCCTGCCCGCTGGTCTAGTGGCTAGCACGTGCGCCTTAGGTGTATGGTGTCCCGGGTTCGATTCCCGGCGGGAGAGCATCTATGATTTTTAACTGTCCTCGATGTTTCTGTGTTCGTGTCCCTGTCGTTATAAGTTATTAGAAAAAGCAAGTTAAACGAGTGAAGCAAGTAAAATTAGCAATAAGTAAGTTACTGAAACACGTTCGGTGAGTCAGTTTAAAAAAAAAAGTGGACAATGAACAGGCTGTTCGCACCGTCCATGCGAGTTCGAATCTATCTCGGCTTGATCTTTTATGCAATTGAGAGAAAGTATTGTTTCTTTTCGCTAAGGTCACTCTTTTCGTATTTTTCGCCGTCGTTCACAATTAAAGTAACTGGCTATTCTTATTCTTTCTACGAATGATGGATCTTCTCTTTGGCTTCATGTCAAACATGCACACGTAATGAAAAGACGCTGTCGATAATAATAATAATAATAATAATAATAATAATAATAATAATATGAAATATTACTAGCTAACTCGTGTGTGTATTTCGACAATATAATTTTATATTATTATGTGGAAATAAGTAAGGCTGGCTGGTGCCCGCCCTCCCCCTAATTTTTTCGATGCGCCTTATGGGTCCGCGGTGTCCAACGTTGGTCCCATCTCACTATCACCTCCTATTCTCTCGATATAAGTTATCGACATTTTGCCTAAAGAGGGCTCTGCTTGGCTCCATGACTACCCACGGCAATGACTCTTCGTTCATTTTTCATTGAAATCACTTATTTTTCTGAGTACTATGAGTGCATACTGTCCAACGTTGCTCCCATCACTCAACAGTTTCCCATTCTCTCGATATAAATTGCTAATATTTTGTTTGTAAGGGAGATATGGCGTTACATTTATTACGTTTGAAGAAGAATTGAGGAAGATATTGCCTTGCCACAAACAGCACCTATTATTATTATTATTATTATTATTATTATTATTATTATTGCTTTACTTACCACTAATGTTGCCTACCTTTATTTGCAATGCAATGTGTTACTAAAAAGCAAATCAAATAACACTCCTCGCAATTCAGGCTCCCGAACTCGAATTACATGATTTACAGTTCTCTGTGTTAGAGGAAAGCACATTTATTATATTATTCTTTCAAATAACACGTTTCACAAGTTACTTCACTTTCAATGTGTAATTTCATATCATCACTAACAATCATCTTGTTCCGATACGAAAATAACCCCCTCTTGCAAAAAAAAAAAAAAAAAAAAAAAAAAAGCCTGACCGTAGCGAAAAGGGCGTGAACATTCTTTATGCGATTTATCGGGTCCAATATTTCAATAAGTCTCTGCACACAAATATTTCAGTAAAAGAGGGAAAGTTATTCAAACTTTCTGAATACCCATTTATGGGCGAAATTTGGTTCCCTTGGTAGTTTTTAAGAGTTTAAAGGTCCGCCATTTTGAACACTTTCGTCTGATTATTCTGGTTAACGAACTGAAGATATTTCAACAATTAATGTTTGTGCCAAGTTTCATCTCAATCCGCTGAAAATTAGGGTGGTTATGGCATTCACAAATAGTGTTATATATATACAGATAGATAGATAAACAGACACACAGAGGGAGAGAGAAAAAGTGTTTTGCTCCCTTCTCGCACCTGTGGTGCGTCAGAGCTAAACCGGGCCCCTTTGTAAAACGTATTGACCAGCCTAACCTAAACACAAACCTCTTACTTGCTAACGTAGAAACGTGGTCGGGAGGTGTAAGGCATGTAGAAATTGTATTTTTAATAACCATGAGTATGGTCTACTTCCATGTTTTTCTTTTTACTTTTTGCAGCTACATCGGAACGTTCAATTTTTATTCTTTACTAATTGCAAATGGCGTTTACATTCAAAATATGAGGAATTTTGGTGACATTTGTTCGGATATTTTTCTCTTTTGAAATGAAGAAAAGAATAAAAGCAATACGCAGAGACAAAAAGTATTATCAGTACTAAACCTTACCAATAATAATTGCTACGAAAGACTAAATACGACCTCTTTTACCATCTCTCATGAGCTGCATGTATTATAAACAAAAAAATTTTAAAAATGTCCTCATCGAAGATTCGAACTGGCGACCTTTGCATTTGTAAGCCAGCACCTTAACCACTACACTAAGATCATGGCATGGTGAACATTTAGTTTTCGGCGTATTTTTTGTATTTATGTTTTATGTTCCCACTTCAACAAATTTTACTCTTTTTCCTAAGTTTAACAGCTGTTTCTGGCTTTCTCTTTCGGTGTCGTCCTTCATTTACACTATACACTATTCGTATTCACAGCTTGTGTCCCTCTGCAATGTCTTATTCAGATTAAACTTTTCTTTTTGCCCCTCAGTAAACATTTGATTGATTTAATTCTCATACTCTCCACGGATGGAGAGCAGGAATGCCAGACTCGAAAAACAGGTGTACATTTACTTTCCTGACAGATAATACAATTAATCCCTCCTACCCGAGTCTAAAGTCAATAATTGATGTGCCAGGATATTGTATTTTCATTTCTTTTCAAGTATTAGCCGAATGGTAAATATCTGGTTGATAGTTTATCGATTTTACCTACATCCGCTCTGATATCTCCAATAATTCCATCTGCATATGGAGTCAATCTTGCTAATAGAATGTTTAAGAGAAATTATTGGATGTTGAGAGAAGAGAAATGCCTCAATAAGTATTAAATCTGTTTTGTTGCTCTTCTGAACTGGAACAATGATTGATTCTTTTCACTCTTGTGGTGATTTCTCCTTGTTCCAGATAAGGAGAATGAGTTTGTGTATCTTGCTCTACAATTCTTCATCTCCAGCTAAAATTAAGTCAACCAGAATTTCGTCTGCACCCGGAGATGTGTGTTTCTTTAATTTTTTTAAATAGCGATTTCTATTTCTGTCTGGTTGGGTTTTGGAATATACGGTTATGCTGTATGTATTACACTTTTTCCACGCGCATTAGTTTTTGGCTATGTGTTAAGCAAATTTTCAAAGAAATCTATCCATCTATTTAAGATGCTATCCTGGTCAGTGAGAACTGTTCCGTAGCTTTCTTTAATATATAAACACGAGGTTGATAGTCTTTCTTAAGTTCGTTGATGCATTTATACATGTCCTGAATGTTTTTGTTTTCACTATTATCTTCAAGTTAATTAATTTTAACTTTCAAACGTCGCGTTTCTTTGTTCTAAAAGTTTTGGAAGTTTTGTGCGAGATGACAATGAAATTTTATGTAGTTATTTCGTTCGGATTTTGTAGCCAACGCTGTTTCTTCTGTTTTCTCTTCTTTGCTACTTTAGGGCATTCGTGGTTGAACCATGTTTGTTCCTACGTATTTTTGCGTGCCCCAATATTTGTTTTGCTGAAATTTTAATGTTATCTCTAATTTCAACCAAGTATCCTGAACACTAGTGCACTCCGAACCTTCTAAAACTGAGAATCTACTCGACACTTCAATCTGGTTCCCCTCTCACCTGACTCTCCTCTAATTTTGAATATTTAATTTCAGATATTGAATATTTCCTTTATTCAACGATCCTCTCTCTCTTACTATCACAATCAACTCCTCTGAACATCAGTTGTGCGAGACTGTTTTCTTCTGTCTACTAAAATATGATCAGTTTGATTGTGTTTTTCCATCTGATGAAGTTCAAGTATATTTATGAATGTCGCGATGTTGGAATTTTGTAATCTTCACGATAAGGTTTCTGGATGTTACACAGTTCACGAGTCTAAAGCCGTTGTCACAACCTTCCTTATGCAAACATTTATTCCCTATAATCAGTTTGAAAATAACCTCTCGTCCGACTTTCGCATTGAAACCGACTAACAGAATTTTCATATGGTAATGCAGGAGATGTTCAAATACCCGTTCTACTCTTTCGTAAAAACTGTATTTTTTTAATCGCCATCCTTATTTTCTGTTAGGGCATGTGCATTTAAAACAACAACATTACACCAGCGACCCTTAAGAAAAGTAAAAGAAAATCTATCACTAACAAATTCAACCCATGTAATTGCTGATTTTACGTATGCGTTTGTGAACGAAAAGCCCTGTTCCTAGTTGGTAATTTTTAATTCGTTCCCCGTAAATGAACGTAAAATTTTCCGACTTGACTCCTCTATTTCTAAACTCATTCTTTACAAATTTCAACGCGCCTGCCCTATAGAGACTTCTTATATTCCATATTCCAAATCTCATGTCGATTTTACTTTGCTGAGTTCGTGTCAAGTTATCAGTTCTGATCTGGGGATTCTGCGAACTTATGTGAACAATCTTTCTTTTCTTGTACAGGATAAGGTTGTTAGCCCCACACCAAATCCCCAAAATGGAGGATCACCCCTTGTCTGTCCGCGACTTCTTATTCAGTATATTCGCAGCTAACCTCTATATCCCAGAGGCCACCTCCTCGATCCATGACGACGCGCCGTGCCGTGGTGACAGGAAGACCACATTTTACGGAAATTAATATAGCTATATTTCAGAAATACAACAGGTACTGTTTATCCGAACACTGCTTTAAAACACACAGGAACAATCAATATGCTCGGATATATGGATGCGTATTAAGACTGTGAAAGCTTCGATGCCGTAAAAATCGTAAATTAGAGACTAGTGTTAGTGCAGTATTACATAAATGCATCCTACGTTTGACTATCCGAATTATTCTTGATGTATCACATTGTTTCGTTTTATAGCTACATAACTTTATAATAAGTGATTATACAATTTACCTGTTCTCTGCCAATAACAACTAATGAATTTATAATACAAAACTGAAATACAGAAGAATAAAATTTAAAAGAAAATATGTGATATTTGGCAGGGCATCTTATGTAAAGGGCGCCTTGTATTCTTCACAGGTTCCGTACTACCAGTCAGTATTTGAATTTATTATACAAAGCTGGTATAAGGATAACTAAAACCACTTACCTATAATGTGATGTTTCGTAGGGCGCCTTATGCAAAGGGCGCACTGTACCTTTCACGGGTTCGCAAGGGCGCCTAATGTAAAGGGCGCACTGCACCCCTCATGGTTTTTTTATCAATAAAACTGTAAGAATTTATTACTAAAAACTTGTACCTTTATTTGTACTGTGATATTTCGGAGGGCGCGCCGGGACACGTCCCGGTGTCCCGGTGGGCCAGCACGGGCCTGCTCTTAGAAATGAAACACGGATGACAAACTAAAATGATCTAGAGAAGGAAAAAAATGTCGATAACTCAAAAGTTAAAATAAAGTTAAATAACCTGTAAAATTGCCCTCAAATACTACATTCTTCATGTTAGCTTTAATTCGTAAAATATGTGCTCCATCCATCTTGATGGTGAATTACAGAGCTAAATATGGCATTCAGGTCGTGGAAATCTTATCTAACTATAGAATATACTATAAGAAAGCTATTTGGATAGAAAAATCATGAAAATGAAAAAAGCCAAAATTTCCAAAATTCTCGGTTTTTTTCCAAAAAAGCCGGCTTTTTATGTGAAAAAAACCATCGATTCAAAAAAGCCGGCTTTTTTGCATCTCTAACATGTACTATACGGATACTGTACGTGCATTGTGCTGTCTGGGATTGGATACTGTTGATAAATGATGTAAACGTCACTATCGACCGAGATCTGCATTGTAACAGTTGTTCCATTTTAGGTGTTCCACAGTAAGTTATACGATGATATGTTTAGTTTCCTTTCTTTAGGACTATGTTAAGCAAGGGCGGATCCAGGACGGACTTCTGGTGGGGGTGGTGGGTTGTAATACTGCTACTTAGAGCTACTTTTAAGAGCTCCAAAATCTGGGATGCGTTTTATTTGTATATATAAAATAAAGAAGTTTTCTCTTCTGGGGGGGGGGAGCGATCGCCCCGATCGCCCCCTGGATCCGCCACTGACGATAAGGAAATAAATCAACAAATAGGTTGAATAATTGATGCTCTGATCCTCACGAAGGAGGCCCTCTCGAGGCCTCCTCACCCTCAATTACCCTCGCCCTCAATGATATGAGGGCGAGGGTGCGCGAGGGCAAGGAAAAGTTTTGAGCTCGAAGGCGAGGGCGAGCGAGGATAATGGACAACTCCTATCGCGAGGGCAAGGATGTGCGAGGGCGAGGACAAGCTTCGATGGCGAGGGTGAGGGTGTGCGAGGGCGAGGAGAAGCTTCGACAGCGAGGGTGAGGGTGCGCGAGGGCGAGGACAAGCTTCGATGGCGAGGGTGAGGGTGCGCGAGTCGAGGACAAGCTTCGACGGCGAGGGCGAGGGTGCGCGAGGGCGAGGACAAGTTTCGACAGCGAGGGTGAGGGTGCGCGAGGGCGAGGACAAGCTTCGACGCCGAGGGCGAGGGTGCGCGAGGGCGAGGACAAGTTTCGACAGCAAGGGTGAGGGCGCGCGAGGGCGATGGACAATTCCATTCGCGAGGACGAGGGTGAACGAGGGCGAGGGCCAACTGCTACTGCGAGGGCGAGGGTGAGTGAGGTCGAAGTAAAATGAACATCTATGGTATACACTGTCCACGTGTGTACATGTGTGTTATGCCATGCATCCTGGGTGTGGTAGGTGGACAAATCAGAATGGAAAAGAGCAATATGTTTCCATATTTAGAGATCTGACGCAAAAGGATGAGCTGTTACAGGCTTGGGTGTGTCCCTCGAAAATATTAAAAAAGGACCCCAAGGTCTCAAGAAGGCGATTCGAGACTCAGGTTTCATCAACGGAACGTCGGTTGCGATAAATGAGTGTCGTCAAAGTTTCTCAAAGTTACGAGACTACTGCAAGGTATGTATGAGCAATTATTGCATCATTAATTTCATGATTAGAGATGTCATGCAGTTCGTTAAAATGTTCTGTCTACCCATAGTAAAACTTTCAAGATTAAGATCTGTTGTCGCATACGCGCATTTTATCACTCATCTAAGGTAGTTACTTGAATTATTTTTCATATCAATTACTTGAACTTTCTATTTGTCAAATCAATCTGTCAACTATAAAATACACTATCAAATAACTTGAATCATTCCTTATGTTGTTGTATACTACCAGACTAAGCATGTAAGAAAACTTTAATATTTTGAAAGTTTATGTTGTTATTCCCCTAGATTAATCCACTTTTCCCATGCACTAATTTATAATTCTTTTGTGACAACCGCTAAGATATAGCGTGAGCAGTTCTCTGAATTATGTGGAAATTAACGAGTTAAGTAAACAGAAAGAGACCTGCACCTTCGTCAGAGTAAATACAAAATCGTATCAGACTGTGTGTGAATATAATATGCAATCCTCAAAACATTTTTAACTTGTCGGTTGCATAATCTTCCAGGTGCCAATGTCAAATATTCATACTCATTATTATATACGCAAAATGTATCTGTTTTTTCGGCACGCTTGTAATATGCCATTACAGTCTAATGATATTATGTTTTAATAGGAGGGTGCCCGAAATTTTTTGCACCGACTGTACTTGACGTTTAACAAAAAATTTCTGGCTGTTCATATAATTCGTAATTTTATTTGTTATTCTATTTCAAATTAACATGGAAAAACTGTAAAAAATTCATTGGGAATGATAGTTTTGGGAATCAATATCTTTATTTATATTTTAAATTAGTTATAAGTCTTGCATATGTATATGTAAATGGATTATTACAATTCTTACGGTGTCAGTGCTATCCGAAAATATAGATCCACTATTGGACGGAACTTTCCAGATCAATTAACCAATCTAAAATTCGACAGAATTTTCAGGACCACCCTTCACCTCTCTTTTAGATACCTAGGTCCTTCTAAAATCTAGTTTAATCCAGATTTTACCAAATTTTATTCGTTTCAAAGCCCCACCGCCAAAATGCTTAGTTTTGATTGGATGATAAACCCACGCTATGATATTAGGGCGCAATTATTCCATTCCAAGCCGGAAAATCTTGCTGACAACAGCCAGATTTCGATCGTCGAGCTTAAAAGGCCGCAACGGAGTGAGAAAAACTGCAAACAAGGTAATATTTGGGAGTTTCTTTAACCTAAAATCGTTGGAAGTCTCTAGGAGCCAAAAAACTATTAAATTCCATAGTAAAACTGGTCTAAAAAAATCTGAAATAGTAAATGCAAGATAGTTACGCCATGTTTTCATCTGTGGATCGCTATGGACAGGATTCAACAGTAGTGTGATTTCCGTCTTTCTTTTCCCAAAACCGGTTCAGAAGATCAGTGTTTCCCATCATATTTCTACCTCCCAATTTTCCTACTAATTGAGGGTTACAAGACCTGTCCATTATAGATTTGTTTATGTAGTTAGTGAG
This sequence comes from Thermobia domestica, assembly GCF_964235325.1. Lineage (NCBI taxonomy): Eukaryota > Metazoa > Arthropoda > Insecta > Zygentoma > Lepismatidae > Thermobia > Thermobia domestica. Next base: position 187,054,365 of record NC_137456.1, read on the forward strand.
TGATTTTTTTTTAATTACATACATGGCGGTATTTAATTTTGTGGTAGTCAGTCCAGTAATCACAATGCACGTGTAAATTTCAGTAAGGGCTCCTATCTGACTCCCAAATTGGGAGTACGGCTTCCAGCGGGATGAGTTGAACATTCAGTTTCCGGGTTCCTGCCCCTTCAGGGCAGGGGTCCTATTGCTAGCTAATACTCCGATATGTCCCCTCAGGGCATCGATTAAACAGGTTGATTTCAAGAATGTGATTTAGTAAATAAAGGGCCAGTTGGCCCTGTTCATTTCTTTTCCTTTCGTTACCTTTCATAGAGCCGATTTAACATGGTAAAATATGAATGTTTTCTGTGTATATTTATTCGTATAACATGTATTAATGTAGTGTGTAGTATGAATGTGGCATGATGTGTCTTGTAGTTCGAGTAGTATGTGTATATTTGTAATGTAGTATCAGTGATAGTGATAATTAAGTGATGAAAGAGTGTGTTGGACAGTGTAGTATTTACTATGCGATAAATTTTTATTACTCCGTCATTAAGTGAACGTAATATAGTATAATAATTCCGTGTACAAGGTCACATTCAGTTGTTCAAGGGTTCATTATATCGTCGCTAGCCCTAGTGTCAAAAGTCAGTACTAACCGCCATTCTTCTGTCGAGGTGCTTAGTGATTTAGTTTTCGTGAAATTGACCTTTCTTTTCAAAATAAAACCTGGAAGGTATAATTCACAGCCTATATGGATGTACAGTTAGGTCAAGTGACCCAAAATTAATATATTCTAAAAAATTTCAACATTCTGCCTAGTCTAGAAATCTAAATATTTAAATAAATAAACAATACGTAAATTTTTAACAGAAGTCGGGCGATATGATGCTAGTTCTTCGCTTTGAAATTATATTAGATGTTCATTTTTCTTCGTGGCTGCAGAAGCTTATTGTTGCTGCAGAATTTCATAAACATTAAACATTATCGCAGATAATTCTAGTTTCAGTGAACATACATAGGATTTTTTTTCTTTCTTCTTAATAAAGCTACCAGGTATTACATAGTATTGTGTGTGGGATGAAAGAGTCTTGGGTTCGAGTGAGGTTGTCGTGCGGTGATCGGAGCGGGAAATGTTTGTAGTGATTATAGATTTTAAAGTATTATGATGAAATGTGTAAATAGGCTGGGCGTAGATAGAGGAAACAGGGTGTTTGTAGAATATAGCGTCGTGGTAAATGAATATTAATGTGAATATGAATATTAATAAGTATATGAATATTGTAGTAGATGAATATAGAATATAGCACACCCATATAGTTAAATATATTGTAGCCCAGTGAATACTTCGCCGCGTGTTGATATATAGATATTGAATAGATACGTGTAACTACAAACATCTCAGGTTCTGACCCCTGCACCATAATATCACGCGGACCGGAGGGCGATATATAGTCGGACTACGGTAATACTTTGTAGTTTTATGTGTTATAATAATAATCAACCATAGTAATACCATCTGATAGAATAGGTAGCATCATATAATCGCAGACTAGACATATTGAATAATAAATTATGAAAAGACAGTAGTAGTTATACAACAGGGCTGTAGTGAATTATATTTTCTGGTCGGTTTTTAAAATAGAATATCCTGCTCCGTGAGATTTTTTTTCCCCACGTTACCTACTCGGGCTAGCTTACAATGTTCATGGAGGCGACAGCTCTGACTGGGTACAGAATCAAAACAATTAGTTATTGAAATTTATTCGCGTACCCGGATGTCGACCCCTAGTCCCTTTAAGTATTTTCATTTCTTTTCTTAGTTTAATTAGACGAGGGAAATTAACGACATCCCAGACTGTGGCGTGTCTGCGCAGGGTAGCTATCGGTGAAGTTTGGCAATAGAAATCACCGATCCAAAATTCAGTTTATTTAATTTTTTTTTATTTCGGCAAATCATTAGTTAGGGATATCTTAGATAATACTTCTATTCTAGTTTCATTACTGTCCTCGAACCTTCTTAGTTTTTCTAAGGGGTCGAATATTTTTTTTTTACTTAGAGATTTCAAAATTGGGGACGCAGTTACCTGGTCCCTTTCCCCCTCTCCTTTTATCCTGCTGGTCTGGGCCGGATACGGGGATCGGATTTCAATCTTACAAGCAAACTCTTGTGGGATTGGGATCTGATGGACACAGAACTTGCATCCTTGGCAGCAGGGCGCCCCTTGAGTCTACGTATTTGAGTAGACCACCCTTTTTGGCATGTTAAGAATATTTTGGCTATGGATTTTGTTGAGAGCGAAATTCGACTTCTAACTTTGTAGCGTTAGTTATTTCTCACTTAAGTCTTTGGCGCCCCTATTCTTCGTCTTCCTTCTTCTCTATCTCTCTCTCTGTCTTCATTTCTTCAAGTTTTTTTTTTAATTTTTTCAACCTTCCCCCCCCAAGATTTTGAACTTGTTACTTACGATTTATTTAACGTACAACTCTGATCTGAAATTACCAGCTGAGACGTTGCAAGACACGATTCATGAATGGAGTAGATAATGATTGGGTCCTCCATCACATTTTGACCTATCGCTGAAATGAACAAAGACTTAGTATTTGACGACACTTCGATTACGTTCTTTCACCGTCGTTCCTCTTAAGTTTTTTTTTAATCCGTTGGTCACTTTCCTTTCTGTTTTGGTTTTCAATTACTTTGTAGTTAACCTGGGCCCAGAAATTGTATTTTGATTTACCTAGTTATATCTAGAAATGCTCTGTGTTACGTGCCTGCCTCACAAAGTTTTTTTTTTCCTTCATGATTTAAACACGAATTGATTATATAAAAGTTAAAAATTTATAGACGCGCGGTATCAGATAAAATTTAATTTGTTTCCAAATGTAATGTTGGAAGTCATTTGTTTTCTTGGACAATGTTGCAACCTTCTTAGAATTTATTGTTGGGGTGATTAATTTAAATGTGTGCGCATTTATTATAAAAATATATATATATAGAGAGAGAAATAAATACTTCGAAATATACGTGTAATTAGTATGTGAATATGATGTTAAAGTAAAAGTATGATATTAAATGTATTATGAATATATGTAAGAGCGCTCGTGTCTGTCCCCCTAGACGTGTATTGGTTGCTATAGTTTACCAGAAGTCTTCCGACGAATTTAAGAATGTAGATTTTGTTAAGAATACCGCCGTGCACTTAAGTAATTTTCCTTTTCTTCTGAATCAATGTAAGTGATAACCTCTGTAATTATATAATGGCATGCATTAAAAAAAATATCGGCAGGTCTAAACGTAACCCACATCATAACAAATATTATCCCTGAGCAATTAACCTAAAACCATTGTGGAAAGTGTACCTTGAATCCGTCTCACCTTCATATGTATCCTGTGACTTGACCAGTTTTTTTTCTTCTATCCTCAATTTGAACCATCATACTCCGTACACCTGTGGAAGATTTTTTTTTTTAATCCGAACCATGTATAAACATATATGAAAGTGATCCTAATGAAAGGTCTCGTGAAGTGTCCCAGTGTTGGATAAATAACTTGAAATTATTCGATTAATAAATTTGGAAATAGACCGTCTAAGAGGAGAAACTTCCTCTAGTGAAAGTGATTTTCTCGAAATCCTAGATGGATATAAACGTAGCAGTGTGCGATTGCAGATACAATCTGTTAAGAGTTATAAACCAAATATAGTCGATGAATGTTTTTTTTTCGTAAACCACTAGATATATATATATATAGATATATATATATGTATAAACACAAATTAAGTTAAATGGAGCGAAACGTTTTGGACACTACGACTAGTGCGTGAGTTGTGATTTGGACGCTCAAAATTATTAATATTTTAATATCTCGACGTGAGGTAGAGACTCATATAAGTTCTAATACACCAAAAAGTTTTTTTTTCTTTCCTCTTTGTCCAATTTTTTTTAAAGTGAAATAAGTTTTTTTTGCGTATGTCGCAAATCATAATTTTGCTTTAGCATGCCTAAGATATGATACATGTAATTATTTTTTTTTCCTTTTCCATTTGTCAATATGATTGAATATATAAAAAATTACTAAAATATAACACTATGTACTCTATTAATATATAACCAAGAACTTGTGCTTTTAATATTTTCTTCATAATTATATGTTTGTCTTTCTTTTTTCACTATGAATGTAATAAACTATTTGTACCCTTGTAGTTAGTTGGTGTCCTTTAACTATATATACACTGTCCTGAGTGAGTGAGCGAGTGAATGCATGATAGATTTAATATAAGCAATTCTAGTGATATCATTTGTCATATTAACATCTGTAATATATGTGTCATGTTTTAATATATGTGTTAAGGTAAATAACCTAGGTCATGAAGGACCGTCACTAACGGTTTAAATCGGCTCGAGGAGTGAAGCAAAAATAGCAAGGATAAGCCTAAATACGACATCTTTCTTCCAGGAAGTTGAGACTTCGATTGATACGACACATAAATTTATATTGAGTTTATAAGTTTGATTTTTTTTTCCCTCTTGGCTAATTCATATGTGTGGTCGATCCTAGAGAACAGAGTTCAGATGCTGGATAGTTATCAATCACCGGTTGGAATAACTTTACAAAGAATTAAATTTCACTTTTCTCATTTCCAGGTCTAGGTCTGGGCAACCCCATGATCGTGGTGCCTGGAGCTAGGTCTGGGTGGTATGAGGGAACATGTGTCTATTCCGAAGCATTCCAAAATTGATTAGTTGCTAATAACATTTAGAATGATTCATCTTTCAACGACTTTCCCGACCTTTTCCTATATTTCCGGAATTATCCAGTAATCTGTTTCTCATTAAAATACCCTATCTCTTTTCTTTCTTCTTTACCTACCTCCTTCTTTTACCCTTCTACTTTCTTCTCTTTCTTTCCTATTTCTAAATGAAAGAAAACGGAGTCATGATTGAGAGTAGTCGCTATTGGCACGGTCAATAAGTTGTTTCGATGAGTTTTCTTCGGGAGTCCGATATGGAATAATTAACAATAACAAAAGGTTTATTGGAAGTTACTCTATTGGAAAATAATCTGGATTTCAATCAGTAAGTGATGTTTCGTAATCGTCCTCGTTAAAGAGAATTAATTTGTAGCGACTCCTCTCCAACTCTACCTTAGCTCTTTTATCTTCGTTTTTTTTAAACGTTTTCTTTCACGCTCTTTCCCATACTTCATAATCATGCTAATAGTAATCGCCAATGGTGTTGGTTACCTTGTACTTAATGTTATGAGTTCTAGAGTAAAGCAATTTAACCGAACTAGACGTTCAAAGTAGTATCTCTTATATGAAGCAATGGTTTCCATCTGCATATAAGACTAATCCTAATAAACCTAGCACACCATTACTATCACGATCTGCGCTGCCAGATTATTGTCCGTCTCTTGTATTGCCTGAAAAATGTCGCTACCTGCACTGTTTAAATAATGTCAAAATTGTCCCTAACGTACATTACCTGTTATTAGATATAACTTCTTTACTAGTATGTATGATGTTAAATAAAAAGCTAGTTTTATATAAAAAGTTTCAGAGTATAATTCTCCATTAACTGCTACAGTAAGTTTCTTTCCTCGTTCATAAACATTAAATTGCACTGATCATAGAAACAAGTCACTTCTGAAACGAAATGCTTTCGCTCATTCAAAGTGTATTTCTAGTTTAAGCATTGTGTGTGGAGTTCTCCCTTTCCGCCTATAATCTCGTTCTACCAATTATAAATGCGTACTTTATTCATCACGCTCCTTTATCCAAAATATAATACATAGAAGAGCTATGGTGGGTACGCGATACAGCGTTTACCTCTGGTGCATGAGGTTTCTAATCCGATCCCGGCTCTTGCCAGGTAGCTTTGTGGTGGACAAATACGGTACAATTACAATATGTTTTACATGTATTTCATTTCCAATGTCCCTTCCCATATAAAAATGAACAAGTATGAAACAGAAAAACTACAAAGTTAGTGCCTACCAATAATTTTCTCTTCCAGTCCCTTCTACGTGTCAATTTTCTTCTTCCAACACTGTACTTATGCTTCTTATCTCTTATACGTGATACGAATCATGAAAATAAATCTTTATTTATATAGGTCTAATAACCTTAAGAGCCTTTCGAAACTTCGAGAATATTCTTTCCTCTATTCCAACGATAATAACCTTGAGAGCAAATCTGGAACCTTCTAGCATTTTATTTCACCCATTCCGACGACCAACATCCGCTGCCGCGTTACATGTCATGCATATAAATGAATCAAGCAATATATTACCTTGTTATACGTGTGTGATCTGTATATTTTTTTAAAGGTACTTTGATATTCTGCTTGTCCAATTAGCATTTTTTCAAGCTGAAAACATTTATTATATGTCATGTTCTCTTTTCTATATACAACATCCGTACGCAGGTGTATATATTATCGTATTTCTTCTGTGTCATTTAGAAGATCATTAATTTGCGGAAGAAAGGTGTATCAATTATTCAAACTCTCAACCGCCCGTGCATTAGGAACTGCTAAATTGTTGAAAATCTTCTCACTCACGAATATTCATGATTGAGGAGAATTGTCTAACAATGTACTGTCCTATTACCTTATATGGTTATATGGGAGTGTACATGGGTCCGTTCCCATGACATAAGATATGGGCTCCTTAATGCACCCTTTTAAAATTTTGAGAAGGGTACCTTGGCCCACCCCTTAAATTCTGGAAATTGCCAAATTTTGAACATTTGGAATAATAGTATAGTACCGTAATGTATATCATTATAAACTTGGTTGTCCACCTCGTTCCCTTTTATGGGAAAAAATTGCCAAAATACAAATATAGGCAATACGTTGTACCATGTGTTCGATTTTTGGCCCAATTTATCCCCTTGGAAGAGGTTCTATTACCTTATATGGTTATATGGGTGTGTACAAGGGTTTATTCTCTTACGTAAGACATAGGTACAGCCAATCAAATTGCACGAAAGATAGTGATCAACCATTCAAATTGTGTCAGCTATAATTTTGCCAGTGATCAGACTACATCACCCTGTGACTACATTTCAGTGTTGTAGCATATTAGGTATAAAGTATTGCCTTTAAACTATGAGCCATAAGATTCAATAAGGTTACCTGTCAGATTTCTAAAGCTCAAGGTAAAAATCAACCAATCAGATTGCATGAAAGATAGTTATCAACAAATAAAATTGCATGAAAGATAGTTATCAACAAATCAAATTGCATCAACAATAACTTTGCCAGTGATCAGATTATATCACCTTGTTACTAAATTTCAGTGTAGCATATCAGGTATCATGTATTGCCTTTAAACTAAGACTCATAAGATTCAATAAGGTTATCTATGATATTTCTGAGAACTCAGGGTAAAAATCAACCACCACCACCACCATCTTAGACTATGAGCTGTGACTAAAGTTCAAAGTATTGTTTCATATCAATCAATTACTGAACGTTCAAACTTCACGCCTCATACTAAAATTTTGTTTATCACAATTCCCAAATTAAAGAAATGGTCCTATGTAGGGCCTACCTCTCTCGTATACCTAAGTTTTAAAATTAACCATCAAAGGAGATAAAATAGGTCAATAATCTTCGAAATTTGAATATTTGGCCATAAAAGTGGCACCAACATTTACACAGGGTTCTAGAGAACGTTTACAGAATTTTGTCATTTGATAATTCCCAAATTTAAGAAATGATCTTATGTACCCAACAGATTTTAAAGAGTAAGCATCAAAGTATAAAGAAAATGGATCCCTGTACATATCCACCCTTATCAAAGGGGTTCAATTACTTTCAAAATGTACATGTTTTCACAATTTTTTACCCATGAAAGGGAACTTAATTTATAATGATATTTGTTAGGGGCCGATACTGTTATACCAAATTGGACAATTTCTTAACTTTAAGGGGTGGGCCAATGTACTTCTGCGAATTTTTAAGATAACGGCATCAATGTAAAAAATAGACCCTTGACCACACTTATATGTTTATATAAAATAATAAAGCAATCATTAAAAAAAGTGGGTCAATAGCCTTCGAAATTTAAATTTTTGGTATTTTTTTTATCCATGAAAGAGAACGATGTGAATCACCCAAATTTATAGTGATACATATTGAGGTCCTATACTATTATACCAAATGTTTAAATTGGACAATTTCCAAAATTGAATGGGTGGGCCAAAGTACCCCTCCCACATTTTAAGAGTGCATCAATGTACCTATGTCCTATAATAGGGAATGAACCCCTATATACGTCCACATAACCATATAGAGTAATAAGATCTCATCTAAGAAATAAAATGGGTCAATAACCGAACACGTGGTCGTACTAATTTTCGGCAATATTTTTTTATCCATGAAAGGGATTGAGGTGGTCACCTAAATTAATAGTGATACATATTAGGGTCCTATACTATTATACCAAATGTCTAAATTGGGCAATTTCCAAAATTGAAGGGGTGGGCCAATGTGCCCCTCCCAAATTTTTAAAGGGGTGCACCAATGTAACCATATCTTATGTAAGAGAATGGACCCCTATACATACCCATATAATCATATAAGGTAATAGGACCTCATCAAAGGGGATAAATTGGGCCGAAAACCTCCGAAAATTGAATTTATGGCTATTTTTTACCCATGAAAGAGAACGATGTGGACCACCTAAATTTATAGTGATATACACCGTGTATATTGGGGTCCTATACTATTATACCAAATGTTTAAATTGGTCAATATTCAAAATTTAAGGAGTGGACCATGGTAACTATCCCAATACTTTAAAGGGATGCACCAATGTTCCCTTGTCTTGTAAAAGGGAATGGACCCATGTACATGCCCATATAACCATATAAGGTATTTAGACCTCATCAAAACCAGAGCCTAAAATTCAACGAAATCACAGCTCCACACTGGTAAAAATTTTATATAGTATAGAAAAATAGTTTAGTCAGCATTTGTTTTGACATATAATCAGTGTTCTGTCCAGTACATCATGTTTACCTGCGACCAAAAAAATATTATTACAAGTATTACTTTTATTATTATTCTAGTCTACAGCAGTCTACTTACTCCCCATTATTACTGTAGCATACACAAAACGATGGAAAGTAATGACGAAGAAACAGAAACAGATCTTACGTTTCTTCCACGTGGGGCGTCGTTTTCCGCACTTAACATCGCCGGGACGCCACTCCGCACCTTACTCGCACTTAAAATTTCTGCGTTAATACGTGAAAAGAATAAAAATAATCCGAGTTGGTGAAGTACTTCTCCACTGACAAGACCATGTACTCTTTTCCCCAACATGCCCAACTTTGGCTCAAATTTACAGCGTTATAGGCTACTGCCTTCTGTACCTATTCATACTGCTAACTGTGAGCGCGATTTCTCAAAACCGGGTAATATTTAGTCAGTAGTGGGTGCCCACAATAAGAAATTCCTGGAGGGATCCTGTATAAATTTACTGAGGCTTTGAATTTCAATGTTCCATATAAAAATAAATAGACCTAATGTCCAACGCCCAGCAACATGGAAAATTGAATACCCTATAAGAACTTACTGCTTGTAGGCACAAAGTACCGGTAAATCAGCTAGATGAGAACCATGTGTGAGGTGTCGTGTCTGCAGGCATAAAGACGAGTAATATTGGCTTACTTTTTGTTTCTTTATTTCCTTACTCTGTTCCATTTTCGTTATTGTTTCTAAAGTAATGAAATTACTTTACCGCAGACAACAATGCATCGTCACCAAACAGCGAACACTATAGATAAAAGAATTAACCCGGGCCGGCTAGCGAGTTTTTTTTTACCCCCATGCAACTTACGAACGGATATTTCCTGTGTTATGATTGGTTGTTGACAGTCTACGGTGCTTCGGCTAAATTTTTGGCGTTTATTGATGTATGTTATCTCTGGTAGTATATATTTCTAGAACGGATTCAAAGGATCGTGTAATTTTTATCTTCAAAACAACATATTTCATTATATCGGAAAAGTGCAATGTCCTATTGAAACAACAGATAAACGTGCAGTTAATTGCATATTTTAAAACTATATGAATGCAACCGAAAACGTTTGAAAACTAAATATAGTTAAAAAGTTCCTTCACCTCAAAATTGGCAATGGTTTTCCCTGCTATCTAGGAGACATCTATACGTATTAATTCTGGCTTAATGTCATATACTGGCAGTTATATGGAATTGAGTAACCCATTGCATAATGAATGTATTGAATCAGTAAGACTTAATTTGACATACTAAACTCGTTTAAATACATAATCCGAGAAAAGTAAGGTACTCACATTAATACCACTGCACACTTTAAGAATTATAATTCCACACTCCTTTCCTACAGTTTCACAAAGTGTGGAGTACTCCACTCAATTTTAGGCCCTGGTCAAAACCCTCCGAAATTTGACTTTTTGGCATTTTTTACCCATGAAAGGGAACAAGGTGGACCTCCAATACTGATACTATGGACCTAGGCTATCATATCAAATTTTTAGATTTGGCAATTTCTAAAATTTAAGGGGGTGGTCCTATGTACCCCTGCCAAAAGTAAGGGGGTGGGCCAAGGTACCCCTGCCAAAATCTAGAGAGTGTGGTCCTAGGTACCCCTAGGTCATTGACCGCGGGCCAAGGTAATTGACCTTTGACCTATAACGTCACAAACCTCGGGGACAAAGTCCAAAGTGAGACCAAGTGGGGCCATTACTTCCCTAGCACTTTGTAGTCTTACACAACGAAGGTGTAAGAAGAGATTTGATTCCTTGCCCATGGACGTCTTTAAATTCAGACGGGAAAATTGTGTGATTAGATTTAATAACAAATTTGAAAAACATATAAATGGAAAGGATAATATTAATCATAGTAATGAATATGACATTTTAGGACTTTTGATTTTTGTGCAATTAAAGGATAGCTTGTAAAAGTTTTTTTTTTTTTTAAATTTCTCTCAATTAGTTTCTAAGCAGCTGACTAACATATTGTGCCCTCGTAAGAAGGAATGGAAGAAGTATGCTGGAATTGTTGCGCTCCAATAGGTTAATTTTGGGGCCGTTTTCCATGGCAATTAGAACGCAATTGACCCATACGTACTCACGCAACGGCAAATATTATAGGGCACCATTTTTTCTATGAACCAGTAATATACAAAAACTTTACATTTATAAATGAAACTAGGGGTCACTGGGAAGCTAGGGATACTAGAGGGGTCACTTCAAAAAGTGGGAAACTGCCCCCTCTGCCCTCCCCAATCGCCGCCCATTTGTGTCTGAGAGAGAGTTTATGACTTGGTATAACAAACAGTTCTGCATAAGGCCAGAAATGTTTTAACAACCGGTACTAGTTAACCGGCTGAATAGTACCACTGCTTAAACCTACACAAGGATCCTATACTGAAAATCCTTCTTATAGTATATGATACTCCTAAATACTATCTTCTTAATATACATTCCCTTGCCAAAAACCATTTTCTTTTCATTTCTATTGTCATTCATTGCTATTTTAATTTCTTAGGTTAATTATTCTGCTATAACATAGCATTTTTTTTTTTTTTTCAATTACTTTCCGTCTGGACAGAATTGCCAATCGATTTCAAATCGACCAGAGAAGTGCGAGTCGATAAACAGCATTCAATTTCGGTTGAAATAATTGAACACAATCCTTCGAGCTGATTCGGCCTAGTCGCTTCGATTTTATTGCAACTGAAGAGAGTCGATTGACCGTGCGATTAAGTCGAATAAGTGTACATAGGGCTTAAGAGATTCGAGTCACTTCACAAATCGAGTGGACTCGATTGTATTCTTTCAGTTGTAGAACAGAATGAGCGCAAAAGAGGTGTGATGTGTTGCGTGAATTAATGTTAGGTTCGGTTGAAGTCACTATTTCAATTGTCACTGATTAGTTGGTAGAGGTAATGTATAGCTTTTAAATTTTATTGACTTTACGGTATTCATCGAGTGTTGCAAAAGTTCATTTATAAACTTCGTCACATTTATCAGTGCATTGGTGGTTGGCAATTCAATTTCAGAATGATTTAATTACATTATCAAATAAGAAAACCTTACTTCCTTTATGTGTTTCTAGAGATTGTAAAACTAATACTAGGTTCTGTTCATCCGAAAATATGGATTCCTCGTTAACTAGTTATTTATATTGAAAATGTAATTATAGAAGATAGCGTGCAGGTCGAGTTTTGGCATACCACTCGAAATAATGCTCGAAAAATTATAATTCGTACAATAATTTCTTTCTCCAAACATTTCCGCTGGGCGACATGACACTACCCCATTTAGCATTTTAAATTTCAAGGGGGCACCAGCAGTAATTGTTGAAAAGTTAGTTTTTACGATTTGCGTATAAATACAGTGTCCGGCTGTATGATATAAAATCTATAATGCAAAAAATCAACCTGTGCTAGGTGGACAAAAATCAGCCAGTGAGTCTGCGCGATTGCGTCGAGGGAGAGTCGCGTCAGGGACGGTGACTATGAGCGTAAGCGATGGTGATGAATACGAGTGGTTGAATGGCATTTACAATCGCCCCCCCCCCCAAACGTTGCATGGCTCCAATACCTTGTTTCTTATCTAAATTGTAATAAAGGTAGAAAACAACGAACCCTGCGGGGCGTCTAACCCCCTTTGCTCGCTCAGCTATATTTTTTATATGAATAACACTGGAGATCTTTTACGTACATTCGTTTTCTTAGCAAGTTATTTGCACAATTCTGTGTTTGAAGTAAATGAATCGTGTGCAAGCTTTTTTTTTTTTTTTAACATTTTTTCCGTGAGTGTACACAGTCGGTTTCTTACCGCGTTCTTCCTTTGCACACATTCACTTGCTTTTGTGCACAAAAATTCGGCACTATAATTCACATGGAGATGTGTAACCCCTTCATCATGCAAAGAACAGTCTAAATTCTATTTTGGGTACTAGTTAAGAACAAACTGCTACCTATAAAAATGATAGTTTTATGGTTAAAATGCGTGCGTGCATGGGAGAGAGGATTAAATTACACCACTGGAGACATTTTTCACAATGTAGTAAACCAGCACATGTTGTTTACAGTTACAATTGTGAAACGATTATAGGGCAACCTGTATATCAAAGATAATTGTGTAATAGTCAACAACCTGTATATCAGTGGCGTAGCAGCTGCCCCCGCAACCCCCGCAGTGCGGGGGGGCCCCGATGTATAGGGGCCCCGAAGTCTTGCGATGAATAAAGTTTTAAAGAAGTAGAACTTCCACCTTACTTGTGTCGGCTTTACAAGTGGGGCCCCTTCTCTATACTTTGCGGGGGGGCCCGCAAAAGTGTGCTACGCCACTGCTGTATATCAAAGATGCAACATAGTAATTTGCATTGGGCCTGTATTTGTTCACGATATACGATAGTGTAGAGTTAAAAGTCTGAGACTATTGCAAGTGTTTTAACCAATGTGATTTTGTGCGGTATCAAGTGTTTTTGCACATATGCTCTCCATCGGTAAAAGTGACCGCTTTCTGCGGGTACACCTTCTGTTCTATTACGTAGGCACTCTTCTGCCCTGACTCCGTTAGATGACGCTCTCGCTTTTAGTGGCTACTTAGCATAAGCTTTTATTTTTCACTATCTTTTTTTATGCGCATACCCGCCGTTGCTGACCCTGCTCCGTGCAGATTTATCCATGGTTCCGCGTGATTCCGTCTGCTGCTCTCCTGGCCTGACTTGCTTCGATAGCGTTCTCGCTTTTCATGGCCGCATAGCATAAGTTTGTTTGCGTATTTTTGCACAGTCGTTTTTATGGCATATTTATGGATCTGTATGCAATTGTTTTATCATGCGCAAGGTAATATCAGTCCAGAACATCTTAGGGAATCATCTAAATCATGAAAGGTAAAAGAAAATGTGTTTGTTTAATTTGGTGGATTACTCTTAATCTGCACCGATTTTTATTCTCGGGAATATTCTGTGCTTATGATGTCCACTAAGGTTTCCTTATCGCCTTCTGCCAGCACAAAGAATTTTCCTCCACAGCCTTGTTCCACACCACCAAATATCCACTGTTCGTCTACTCTTCAATCTGTTATTTTTTTTTTCAACCCAGATTTGACTCATCGATCTCCATCACTTTATACTAAAAAGCAGTGGCGGGTGGTGCTTTGAATTTTAGGTGGTGCACAACAGATGACCTCTCCTTTTTCATTATTATCATTATTATAAATAATAATAGTTTAATAATAATAATAATGATAATAGCAGTGGCGTATTTACGGTTTTGTTTCGGGTTTGCCTGAAAATGTGAAAATTCTGCAAGATATTTCATATACTTTACTATAGTAAGTAAGATTTCGGGGAGGCTTAAGCCCGGAAGCCCCCTAAATACGCCACTGATAGTTATTATAAATAATAATAGCGATTTCTTCATGGCATGCTTCAGGCATGTAATGGAGAAGCTCATTTTGTATGATTTTTGACGTACTCTTGAAAATTATTGCGCTTTTTAAATGACTGTCAAGTTCTGCACAGAAATTAATTAATCTACGAAAAACGCCTCGATTTCAAGACGAGTCTGTTTTTCATCATGTGTTCTTAAAGCCAATTCGAAGGTGCCAGGAAACCAAACGCAATTGATGATTATATTGAGCACGTACCTGTTTTGTGTCACTTTTTGATTGTGGTTCTCAATGGACCGCCTAAAATCAGCATTTAGTTGAGCAACAATATTCACGTTTCCCAATACAGTGAGATCAGAATGTGTCTTATATGACCTGACGATTTTTTTTTTTTTTTGTCGTGCAGATGCAATATCCGCACCTTTTTTTTTACTCCATGCATCTTCCTCCACCCCGAACAACAAACAAGGAAAACAAAACAAAGCATTTTTAATTTCACATTCACATAACCACTTATGCTGTTCGTACAAGTTGAGATTAAGCTTCCTTGTAAATGTTCGTTTCTGACTTCTAATTACTTGCGTTATGTTGAGAGTCAGAATCGGTCTTCCGATGTCTTTCACAAGTAGGTTTGCTTCTGAAGTTTCTTTTCGAAAACGGCTAATTCAACAGAGACGTTAGAGAATTCATTGCTACTGCATTGCTAGTTCACGTATATCAGGGACAGACACGTAATTATGCAATTACAGCAACAATATTCCAACGAACCACAATGACCGTCACACACACACACAGAAACATACAACACGACAAAGTCCGCTACCCGCTTTAAAATCTCACTCCTTCCCCAATTAACGCCCTTTTTCTAAAAACTGCCCTCCAGTTTTCTCATTCACCCATGCACACATGAAAAAGAAAACATTGTATCTATGCTACCAAATTCTATTTATTCAGATACGAGTCTATTAAATATCGACACCCTTAAATTGTCTTCACTCTTCACGGGGTCGCCTTTACTGTCTTCATAGCTGCCTTGACGTTACTTGGTTGACAGAACCAATAGTTATGACCACTTGGCAATCTCGGTTTTAGGCAAGGCGCAAGTTCTCTCTCTCTCTCTCTCTCTCTCTCTCTCTCTCTCTCTCTCTGTAGCGACTTGGTTACGGTACGCAACATTGTCACAAAGGAACAGACTGTTCCCCTTCAGGCGAGAACCGTGTCAAGCA
This sequence comes from Thermobia domestica, assembly GCF_964235325.1. Taxonomy (NCBI): domain Eukaryota; kingdom Metazoa; phylum Arthropoda; class Insecta; order Zygentoma; family Lepismatidae; genus Thermobia; species Thermobia domestica. The sequence continues at coordinate 187,069,976 of NC_137456.1, forward strand.
ATACTGCAGGGGGAGGGGCGGTAGTGAAATCCCAGTTCCAAAGCGTTATGTTTTGGAAAGTATGTTTTTGTTTGGTAGATTTGTTTGCAAAAGATGTGCAAGCATATGGATCCTTATGAGGCAGTGCATGGCGTGATAACCTCCCTCTTACTGCGCAACCCCCGCAGTGGCCCAGAAGCTGTTAAAACGGGAGTTTGGCAAACTATCAAGCAGAAAGCAACTAGCCAGCCCCGTTTCAAATGCAGTTGTTTAAGAAAAGATGATGTTGACAATAAAATGAAAAGTGGTTTAGCACAAATAAAAAATGAAAGTATTGGAAGAAGGTTTGTACAAACATGCAAACATTAAGAGAAACCGCCACTGCTGAAAAGAGTAAGGATCTTTACTGTTGTGTATCTTCTTTACCATACTCCCATCATTCTGGAGTTTTTGCAGAATTGCAGCAAGTTTTTTCGTTACTTGTAGATAACTGCTTAAAACTAAATATTGATAAATCACGCAATCCACATAAAATTCTTATTTCCTAGGTATAGTCCCTCCACTTAGAAAAATAAATAAATGTATTCAAAACGTCTTTCCTTGATTCGATAGATGGTGCTGTATTTAGTAAAATGTAGGTTTACTAAGGTTTCTAGAATTGGGGCCTTTGCATTTTATTCAATGATAAATCAACGATAAACAGTCCCACTCTTTTCTCTCTGGATTTTGTGATTAACATTTTCTCGGCTCGTCGCAGGTGGCTTGAAGGATGGTTCTGCATTCGGCGTGAATTACTATGTCGTACATGGCCGTGCAATTAGGTGTACAGTGGACGGTAATTGTGGTCTGCTATATTAAGCATTTTGTCGGATGCATCTCTCTTGATCCACACCCATGGCATCTTAAAGGTTGACCGGTGATTTTTTTATTTGATATTCGCTTAGTTAAATGAAAAATATGTTCAAGAGATTCATCAGTCGCTTCATTCGTTTATTTTGTTTTACTTTTGAAGTGTATTTTATCTCACATTTTGGTGCTACGGACACTTCATTAAGTTGATATTTTTTAAACTTCAGTCGGTATGTTGATTCATTTGTTTCCAACTGCATTCATTTGTTGTTTTAGAGCTAGATTTGCATAGTTTCGTTATTTTATTTTGTTATATTTCATTTTGTCATTTGAGTCCTACTCGAACTACATGTGTTTGTACAATAGAAATCCGCAATGATTCTGATTTATGGACAATCTGGCCGAACATTACGTCATCAGGTTTCTTTTAGTTGGTTTTTCTAGAAGATAAAGTTTATCAACTGCCTAAAACTTGGAAAGATGGTGGATGATTGTGGCCAAATTACTGCAGACACACTAAGTTGTGTACTATCTTTCGAATGACGGATCCATAGTACATGGAAGTTGTAGGTAATCATTTTGTGCACTTAATATGACTGAAAGTAGAGCAAGGAGATGTACCAAAAGCAAACATCCGTATATTGAGATAACTTACAGAAAACAGATTCCGTCATTCTAACTTTTAATCAACTGCGAAGATGGTTAAATAGAACATGAGTCCATATATTGAAACGATGGAACTTAATGGGGATGCAGCGCTAGCCCTAAAAGGAACAAGACCTAAACTGTATTTAACTTAAGCTACACAAATCGTAAAATTCAGCTAGTTGGACAACTCTACATGGTATAAACCCTAAAATTTCTAATGGCGCTACCATCGCGTTCATGCCAAGAATACTGTAGAAGCAGTACGAATGAATAGAAAATACCGCAAAGTTTTATCGAATATTTGTAGCAGGTGTGCGCACAGAGGTGAATGGGTTATAACCCACAATGCATCGTTGAAATCTTACGGGATCTTTTAACAGCAACGTAAGTGAAATTTATGAGAATCTTTAAAAATATATTGAAAATAAGTATGATTAATACAAGAACACTATTGAAGGCCACACCCACGGTTTGTGTGTGTGTGTGTGTGGGGGGGGGGTTACAGTAATCGGCATAGAAAATGTTACAAAAAGTTTAAGTCTAAATTACTAACAAACTCTTCAAAAACACACGTTTCGGTCGACTAAGTGTTTCTAATATTCAATCCAATCCAGTCCACCCTTCTCCTTTTCGACTTCTTGTCAAAAGCAGTCCGTGTGACGTAGTATACTCGGTCCATTCAGACGGATAAAACAGGAACCATGTTTAAAAGCTTTATAGCTCTGAAATTATCTCTTTCATTCGTTTGTTCCGAAATGCCTTTTTAGAGCCTGATTTAAAAAATATCACAAAATGTTCCCATGGCTTCATAAACGCCCTTATTTGCATTGTTCAAAGACTGCTTATCACATCAAGGTAGGATGATGCTCCTTGTGAAATCTACGGAAACTCTCAATCACAGCAGTAGATTTTGTGCTTCCCTAAGTCTGTAATGCGGGGGCAGAGCTCTGAAAACTACTGATAAAAATCAGTGTTACTCAATGAGTAAGTTAATTTTTTCCCAGTAATTGGAAGCAAATGTTCCAGGGCGACATTTGGATAGGACAGATGGGTGTAATTCCCCCCTTCCTTTAGTTTGATGAACACATATTTGAACAAATGTATAGTGAAACACTGATATGGAAAATAAAGCTCCCTCCTCGGTGGATAATCCCCCTCTCGGAACAAAATCTACAATGAAGTTGCTTTTAGCAACGAACCTATGGAATTACGATCGCAAATTGCTAGAGCGCTTATATTTGGTTTTAAGAGTCGAAGGTTTGATTCCAAGCCATATGCGTTCATTGTGGACGACATTGAGAGGGAGATTCAAATATGGAAGCAGAGAGGGGTGATTTACATATACAAGTTTGGAATTGTAGAAAAAATAATTGGATCGGATCCAAATTATGACGAAATTTGTGATTTTGCGAAACAGAAGGAAAGTTTCCGAAGTGCGAAATCATATCAGGCAGTTGTCGAACTAAAGTGGAGAACTCTTTTTACAGCGTCAGGTGATTGTGGAGGGAGAGAAGGCTCTTGAGATGTGGGAAATCAAGAATTTTAAAAAATCTTCAGTTTCCGAGACGGGTTTCGTACCACAAACATCTTAGGTATCGAACCATGACTTTATCCACTTAGTCACGCAGAACTCTACGCGGTCATTCGTATACTTTTCCTTTAACTACGTTGAGAAACTAATAGAATGGTAGAATGGAATATTCGAAAAGTTGACTCGATGGATGCGCCGTTGACAAACTTAGACCTCGTGTAGCTTAGTTATAGCATGCATAATGAACTTTCATTTTTCAGGAACACTTTTTAAAGCAGTAGAGGTTCGTTACTACCAGTGCTGTTATCTATTTAAAATACAAAATACAGGGCTCATAGCGAGTCACTTTTTTTTTTTTTTTTTTTTAACTACAAGTTACTTTTTTTTTCAAGTTGGTCACTAGAAGTTACTTTTCTCAAATTTGTCACTAAAAGTTACTTTTTTGGGAAGTAAAGTGACATTTTCGTGTTATTTATGTTTTTGCATTGACAGTTTTGCAGGAAAAGACAGAAACTTGTTACTCATTACTCTTCTGAAAGCTTCAATATTTGCTGCCACATGTGAAACAGTCAGCTTTATTTTCACTTCAGCTTTTATTTTTTCTAAAGCACAGTGGATGGTTGGTGGATTCTTACGCTCTCAAGGTGGTGTTGAGAACCCTTCGTGTATGTTGTTCTTAAGAGTAGGTGATGAATTTGAATATTTCATGGCTTTGCGAACTCTCACTGCTAAGTTAAATATAATGTCTGGAATGAAGAAATTCGGAAATAGGCCAGAACTGGTTCCACTTACTCAGAAGCTTCTTACATCTGCTAAGTCTGCTTACCGTAACTACAAAGAATACTTAGAAAACCTAAGAAAGGAGGAAGTTCATAAAGAAGAAGAAAAGATGAAACAAAAAAACTAACAAAGAGAGAGGTGATGGAGAAATTGACAATGGAAAGAAGAGGCATGATGCAGGGTTTGAAAAAGCCCAACCCACCTGGGTCCATATGTTTTTTTTCGGGTTTAATCGGGTTTTCTCGAAATATTTCAATGTCTTGGGGGTAAAAGTGTTAAAATGTGATTTATATTTCAAGACTGTCATTATCACAACTTGCAACATATTTCTACTAACTGCTGTTTTGAAAAAAATGGCCGCCATTTTGAAATTTTACATTCGATCGCCGAGAAAATCTACACAGCAAATTTAGCATATCTCGTGCTTCCACCGTCAAAATTTCAACTTAAAAGACTGAAAATTGCGCTTCGTAGCGTAGATACTCGCTGTTTTGAAAAAATGCCCGCCATTTTGACATTTTACGTTCGTATGCCGCCAAAATCTATACAGGATATTTACAAGGTCTCGTGCTTGTACTCTGAAAATTTTAACTTAAGAGACCGAAAGTTGTATCCTGTAGTATGTGTGGTAGAGGCAGGCAAACGAGTTGAGTTGATTTTGTGTTTAACGTCCCTTTCAGCAGCGAGGCTATATGAGACAGGACCTACTGATTAACGTGGAATCCGAACTACATGAGCTCCCTCTGGGAAGCAAACCCGGGTCACCGAAGACGCATACACGAACCGCTTAGACATGAAGGAGCTCGGCAGACAAACGAACAAATGTAGATCAAGTCATCCAGAAACCTGACTGACGTTCGCCAAATGTGAATACCAAAAGGGGTCTATTAATTTAAAACAAAGATACAATTAATGTATGAAATAAATGAATGTTTCAAAATGTCTTATATGAAATTAACATCTTCGAGCGTAAATAAACCTGCCATATTTTCTCCATGAGTATACGGGACACCTGAGATTTCCCTCAACTTTCCAACACAATGCAATGAACTATAGTCTGGTTATGAACAAAAGTATAATAGGCCGCGGTGGCTCAGTGGTAGAGCGTTCACATCTGGTGCATGGGGTCCCTAGTTCGATCCCAGATCACGCCAAGTAAGCTTTGTGATGGACAAACACCTTGTCCGTGGGTTTTCTCGGGATTCTCACGTTTCCTCCCTCTTTTTTATTCCGTCATTTCATTCATTTCTCATCATCACCGTCACCTTGAGCATAGCAGACATAACCGTGAGACTAAAACTAAAAGATTTCATTTTATTATTTTTTTTTCAATAATATAATAGGCGAAAGTTCACTAAGCAGCAGCTGCTTTTCTCTCTTCGTACCCTGCAATTAATTGTACAGACTGAAGATGCCTAAAAACTTAAGATGTGATATAAAAATGCTTTACAGGAAAACATGCAAATTATTTAAATCAGTAGTATAATCTACCTTCAATCTACCTTCTTCGCGCGTTTAGCAATATTTAATTACATGGCTGTATTTGCCAAAATTACGTTCGTCAGTTTAATCTGAAGAAAAGCTGATTTTTCTCCCTGTGTCGTGTGTAATTGTCAGGACCAGATTTACATTTTTCTAAGACCTGGACCAAAGCACAATTCTGTGCCCCTAGCCTCTGAAAAATATTGTAATTCTCGTTAAGTTATCCAACGTGTTGCTGGAGAAAAGGTCAGTCATGTAGAAACACTCAAAGCCCTCTTTTATATACTTTTATACATACATACATACATACATACATACATATATATATATATATATAAATTTTCCGGAGAGTATCCGAGTTTTCATCAAGTGCAATGAAAATAGTAGCATTGCAAATTTCGCTCGCTATCAAGTCGAACAGAGTGGTGTAATAACTTCCTTGAAAGTGTTATATGCAACAGCGTACTATTCATTCACTAATTAGGGGCCGCGGTGGCTCAGTGGTAGAGCGTTCACCTCTGGTGCTTGGGGTCCCGGGTTCGATCCCAGCCCCCGCCAAGTGAACTTTGTGGTGGACAAACACCGTGTGCGTGGGTTTTCTCGGGGTTCTCCCGTTTCCTCCCACTTTCTTCATTCCACCATTTCATTCATTACTCATCATCACCGTCTCCTTTAGCCTAACCGGCATAACCGTGGGACGTAAAACTCAAGGATTTCATTTTCATTTTCATTCACTAATCACAGGATTCCTAGCCAATGTAAGAATTTTCTGTTTTTCACTTTTCAAATAAGCTGATATTGATAGCAGAAATGGAACGTAGTTAAAATACGGGACATTTTCCTGTCCCGACTAAATTTACGGGGACGCGGGACACTCGGGCCCAAAAACGGGACTATCCCGTTTTTTACGGGACGTATGGCAGGCTTAAGCGTGAAATAAATAGTTTTATTCTTGAAGTATTCATTTCCGATCCTTTTGCGTTTAATTCGGGAATTTCCCGAGCACATGTTTCATGGCGTGTATATCAAAACTCCCACTAGTACGGAAATTTGAACTCAGCACTGGAAATAGTGAGCGTTACATAGTCTTCGGAACCCCGAGCATTAAGCTTCTTAAATTTGACAAGAATTACGCTATTGCTGGTGTTGATTTTACAGAATACTTACTTGAAGAGTAGCAGCAAATGACTGAACTAAACTGTTATTGTTCAACCCAATTTTAGTTGAAGATGCGGTGTCAATGACTCTATTATTTTTGTCGGTATTTCGTCGTTTGTTGACTTATTTTCCTGCAATTTACTAATTTGATGCAATACCTAGTTTTTTAATATTGGTGTAAGAAATATGCTGTAAACAGAACGCAGTGTCACGTTTGCTAACAGTTTAATGGCTGTATCGGATTCTCTTGTTTTTACTAGCTTGTCGGCTGTTTTTGTAAAGTGTCGATTAAATTCGTCACATATTTGAATAGGTTCATCTATATTTGTATCGTCAATGATTAACTTTTTAATATTACTTACTTTTTATTTTTTATGTGTATGTGATCTCTGACAACTTGCCAGAGAGACTTGGTTTTATTCCTAGAATGAGTAATGATATTGGTGTAGTGCGCCTGTTTAGTATTTCTAATTAATGCTTTATAAAATTTAATAAAATTATTTATTTAGATTTTTCTATAAGGTGAAACATTCTTTTCTCTTAGTAATTTTCGCTTCAGTTTACTATATTCTTTTATTTCCTGCGTTATCCAACTTCTATGCGCTTTTTTCTTTATCGTACGTTTTGTTTTTGGAAATGATTTGTAAAAACTATTATTGAGCATAGTAAGAAAATAGCAAAATTTGTCTTCTATCCCGTGTTTTTCATACATGACGTTCCAATTTACTTTTCTTAGAAAATCAAGAAATGTATTTATATTTTTTGGTTTAGTATTCTAGTTTCTATTTTTACGTTATTGTTTGTGTGATTGTACCCCAGCTCTACTTCTAATAATTGGTAAGTATGTCTGAGAGTCCATCGATAATTTCATATTTTATGTAATATGCATGTAAATTTGTTAGCGCATTATCTATTGCTGTTTTTGAGTGAGGAATTATTCGAGTTGGTTTTTTGATTATATAATTTATGTTGTATGAGTTTATTAAGGAGAGTACTTCCCTTCTTTCCTTCATATTTATTTAAAAATCTATGTTGAAGTCCCTGCAAATTAATATATGTTTTTTATGTTTTTTTCGTATTTTATCTAATAAGATATTTAGATGTGTCAAAAATGTGTAGTTGTACCTTGTGGGCTTCTATAAATTGCTACAAATAATAATTTGAGTTTTTCCAGAAAAGCTGCTGAGCACTCAAATTCAAATTCCGTGGATATATTACATAATTCCGTTAATTCTTTAGCGTTGCCTAGTTTAGCTGAATTTACTAGTATTAGAGAACCCCCTCCCTTTTTCTTTTACTTCTACAAAAACTACTTATTACATTATAATTACTAAAATTTATGCTATTTATGCTAGATTATCAAGGGTACACCAGTGCTCCGTAAGACAAATAATTTCAGGGTATGGCTTTATTGTGTTTAGTAATATTTCCAGGTGAGTTAGTTTTGAGGTAAGTCCCTGTATATTGTGTATCAAGACACTGACAGTAGTTTTATTTTTTAAGCTTACCTCTGGGATATCGTCAAAAGTTTCCGCCTGAGAGTTCAAAAGCCCTATTTCGTTTGCAATGGTCACACCGTTTCCAGTTTTTTTTCTCTTGTTGAAGGTTTTGTTCTTCCACTCTCCCTTTCACACTTCACACCCGCTTAACTATCACTGTCACACACACGGAGGGATGACCCTGCCACAACACTTGTTCTTCTGTTTGTCCTTGAAGGGCCACGTGCATTTTCACTTTTGTCTATGTTCAGTGGGTATCTGCCTGGTTCCACGAAAGCACTCCCTCGGAATTTTTCTCTTGGTTTCCAGCTGGGAATTTGTTTTGGCAACTTCCTCTGTCCTCGTTGTTTGTAGTGGGAGACTGGTTTCTGTTGTGCGTGCATTTTCATTGTCAATACATTGCTGCAATGTATACTTCTGTCTGTTTATCATGAGTTTATCGTATCGGAGGTGCGCGATGTATCTGTCGTTCCTAGCTTTTATGAGATGAGGCTTTAATTGTTCTCTCACCTCGTTGATGGAATCCGAGAAGTGTTCTGATACACTTATTCCCTCACTTCGGAATTTAGCCCTGTTCCATAGATTTTTTTTTTTTTTTTGAAAGAGAGGAATTTGATGACGATGGGTCGTTTTCCCAACTGATTCCCCATTCTGTGACATCTTTCGATCATGTCGCTTGTTATGTTCACACTCGTACACTTTTTTATTATGTCTATAACTGTTCGTTCCGTGTCTTCCCACCGGTCGTGTTTAGTTTTATCCTCACTCACACCATATATAATCACATTGTTTCGTTTCGACTGTCCTTCCATGTAATCTAATTTGCGTTTTATTTCATTTTTCTCCTTTGATATTTGCATCACTTTTTTCTGTTCTTTTTGTGATTGTTCTTCAAGCACTTTTACTTTTGCACACATGTTTTGTAGATCCATTCTCATATGCTTTAATTCTTGATGTATGTCATTTTGTCCATGTTTGAGATCTAGCAGTAGGTTTCTAAAATCATCATTTTCCGGTCCAGGGTTTGGCTCTATTGCTTGCGATAATAACAACACTTAGCGTGGCACTGATAACGGCACATTTTCCCCCATTTTTGTAAGTGTTTGTATCACTTGGATTGCTTTTTGATAGTTTCCTAATTCCTGTATAGAAACTGCTCCTAGTTCCTGTATGGCAGCTCTGTATTGTTCAATACTATCACCCATTTGTCAACACCGCACGAGGAGCGCCGACACTACGTCCTTCTTCGCTTGACTGAACTGCACTGGCCGGTTTGCAAAGAAATAGATGTTAAAAGTTTCTTGCTCGCTCCGCTCGCAACAAAAAAATTTCAATAAGACTGATAAGTTTTTACTCTTATTTAAAGGAAAGCATTATATATGATTTGTTAATGACCCTGTGATATACACTATAAGGTGCCCAGTAATTGCTTACAGTGTACGCAGGAGCGTTTTCAAAATCAGAAACGGTCAAACTCTGAAATAAAGGTTCGGCGTTTTGATGGTGATGAGATTGCTTAGTTAATCACGCTTTTCTACCCAATCGGATTAAGAATAAAGACGTCAGTGAGTATGAAGGAATGGAAATAAGAAGGGTAAAGACATACACGCAAGCTGCTGTTTGCGCGGAATTATGAAAAATGAAGGTAAACAAGGGGGATAGTAACATTTTCCAAGTTCAACCAATTGTAGAATAGAGGCTTAGAAAGTCAGAACTTAACCTAACGAGTTTCGTCTTTTTCCAAGACTGATCACTACCAGTTTTTATTTATTCCACTGACATATGAAATGATTCCAATTTGAATATGAATTTATTGGGATCATTTCTCCATCAACTACTTGTATTACGAGGATATATATTTTTTTTTGTGTGTGTAGGTATCTACTTGTGTTATATTTGGTCTAGGAATTAATTCGTGCGGTTGGTACGCACACATTGAAGCTGTAGTACAAACACAAAATACATAAATACCTTAAGAAAAATATTGTCCATCGCTAGCCACCACTTTCGCCCATCTGTCAGGCAATGTACGGATTCCGTGGCGAAAGAAGTCCTCATCCTTGGAAGCGATCCAGTCAGAGACCCGTGTTTCGATATCTTCTGAAGAAGTAAACCGCTGTCCAATCAAATCGTTGTTCATGCAATCGAACAAGTAGTAGTCCGAAGGAGCAACGTCTGATGAATACGGCGGGTGGGGTAAAACTTCCCATCCGACATTTTCTAAATAGGTTTTGACCGGTTTTGCGACATGTGGGCGAGCGTTATCATGTTGAACAATAAGTTTATCATGTCTGTTCTCCCATTCTGGTCGTGTTCTGGCCAGAGCTTGCTTCAAACGCATTAATTGTCGTCGATAACGTTCTCCATTTATAGTTTCACCCGGTTGCAGCAGCTCATAGTACACCACACCTTTCATATCCCACCATATGCACAGTGAATATCTCGTTTTGGTTGTGATGGACCTGGTTCACCTGGTTTCACCCAGGCCTTTTTTCGTTTAGGGTTCTCGTAATGGATCCACTTCTCATCACACGTAATAATTCGATGCAGAAACCCCTTTCTGCTCTGTCGTTGAAGCAGCAATTCGCAAATGGTTTTTCGTCTTTCAACGTCTCTGTCTTTCAATTCATGTGGAACCCAATGTGACATCTTTTGAATCATTCCCATGGCTTTCAAGCGTTTGTTGTTTGATCAACGCCTAATGCTGCTGCAAGTTGTTCCTGCGTTTGACACGAATCCTGCTCGAGCAATGCTGTCAATTCTTCGTCTTGAAATTTTTTTGGCTGTCCAGCTCGCTCTTGGTCTGCCAAGCCGAAATCACCACTTCTAAACCGTGCAAACCACTTCTGACACGTTCGCTCAGCTAAAGCATGGTCACCATACACTTCCACCAAAATACGATGACTTTCAGTCGCACTTTTCTGCATGTTAAAGTAATGCAGCAGGACACCCCGCAAAAACACTTTATCAGGCACAAATTGCGCCATGTTCACTTAACTACAAACTGGTGTTGTTGACGCTTTAATCCACTGCCCTATACTACGAACGATACGCGATGACAGGGGTTTGCAACACATGTGTGGATACACGGAACTGTGGGACGCTCCGTTCGTTGCGCCATCTCTTGTCCACCCGCACGAATTAATTCCTAGACCAAATATTTTTACATACATAACATATATAGATGTGTGGGTGGGTGTGAAGTAACCTTAAATTCAGAACTTACTTTCATTCATTAAAAAATTAAGTAATTTCAAACATATGTAAGTAGCCAAACTATATTTTTAATTTTAAATACGAACATTAAATATATTCTTCATCTCTATTGGTCAACATCGAGAAATTCCGTTACATTTCACAAAATATTTTTTACCGTAAAAGAATTGAAATTAAAATGTTACTTCTGTGGTCACATACAAAATAAAATTGCAGAAGTTTACAATTATTACTACAAATTAATGCTGTCACCCATTTCGAACATTTTAAAAGCATATAGTTTCTAGTGTATTGACATTTCATTTTTTATCGATAGTATGAAACGTTGTAAGAGTTGTAAATTTCCATAACTGTTCCCCAAGTGGATTTCTATAAAACCAGAAGTAGTTTTGTCAAGTTTAACAAAAGGTCCAAAATAAGCTTCTTGAAACGAGTCTTATATGTAAAAGAATACATAATGATCACCTCTGGCTGTTGCAATTGTCTGTCCATTGTTAAAATAATAGTAGTTATACTCCCCCTTAGTAGAAAATAAGTACTATTTATCTTCTACTTCTGTTTCTGATCGTCATCAGAAATCAGCGACAGTAAACACACTTTACATAGTATAGCAATATACTTTATAATTTTTCACAATAATACAAATCGGAAGATGAAATTCCTGTGATATTAAAGTGGATTGTTTTACAAAATCATCATTCATTGTCCTTATTTCTGTCAGTAATTTTAACAGACTCAGAACTACGAGACTAATAGAACTAGAAATTGAAGATTTAATTCCTTTTTTCTCTCAGACTAAAAGACTTTTGCATTTTGCTGAGATTGTCATTTTTTAAAATATAAGTGCCCTATCCCGGGCTAATTCTGGGTCCAGGGTTTCGAGGTAATCGGTACCCGAAAGTGTAAAGTTTGTCGACTTTCAAATCTCGTTAGTTTGTTAAATGAGATTTCACATTTCATGGTTTTGTTTCTTCGTTACAAAAACTTTATTCATGGTTAATTACTTAACTAATGCTCTCCGCATTAAAAAAAAAGAAAAGAAAAAGAAAGAAAAGAAAAAAACTTGCAGCTAGGCCATCCAATATAAAACTTCTTATCCCATAATCGTGTGTGGTAGAGAGACCCCCTCTCTGTCCTGTATTAAAATCAGCAACAACATGAGCATAATTCTAATTTCAAAATATACATTTATTAGTGTCAATAAAGTGAAATAATAAAAATGAGAGAAGACGAGATTCATAAGTTGATGTAGGGAGAAACTTGAACATATATCAATAAAAAATTGAAACCAATAGATATCTGTTAGAGGTACAGAAGTGAGACAGAGAAAAGGAGATAGAAGAATAAAAAGGAGCACAGATAAAAGTATTGGATATAAACGTAGTAGAAGAAGAACCTAACATTATAAAGTTCCGTTTCCAGAAATCCAACAGTAATATAGAAATAATGTTTGTTTTTTATATTTTTTCAGAACTATTCGAATATGTAGAAAATACTTGAAAAATTCATTAATGTACTTTCAAAATGAATACAAAACTTAGTGGTCAAATTAAATTCTCATTTTCCAGTAAAACTGTAGAGTTCCGAGACACATTTAGGATCATGCCAAAAGGTTAACACATACCATGTCTTCTGGCGTGGTTCGGTTGCGATACCTTCCATTCCGGACTTCTAATGCATACTGAAAAAAAAGAGAAAATTTGAATGAGTGCTATTTTATTGCTAAACTTCTATTAAAAAGAGTCTACATTAAAAGTCCAAGTTGTATCGTAATGAAAAGTTGCAAATGTTTAAACGGAAAAATGGATGTTGGTTCCTTGTAGACGTGGCAAATCTTGCATATTTCCCATTTCATGCGTGGATAAAATAAATTGAGTTATAGGATGGAAACGAATTTTGTGTCAAATTAATATAAATGAAATTCTCTTAAAATGACCAAAAAAAGGGATCAATCCAAATGAAATCGACCCATGATGGTTGCTGACAAAATTTGTTTTTTTTTTATTATTTTTTAAACCTAAGTTTGTACCACATTCAGGGAGTTGAAAACGGGTATTCATTTATTATTTAGTCGCGCAGATTTTGTCGGAGCGGTCATTTCGTATAGGCGCCTGAGCGCATTTTGAACTTTTTAGTGCATTCCGTTAAACGCTGTAACTTTCGATGTTTTAAAGATAATGAGTTCAAACCAAAACCATATTAAAGATAATGGAATGGACACATTGAGACGTGCTTCAGAACGTCGAAGAAAAGAAGCTCTGAACATTGAGGTTGGAAACATAGAAATGGCCATTTTGGAATGTACATTTTGAAACGAAATAAATGCGACTCACCTTCAATTCTTTATCTACATAGAGGCTAAATAATAGACAACGTCCTAGACAAGTTTCAGATGTGAAAACTGTATACTTGATTTTTAGGAATTTTTTAAACCTTGCAAATTTTCGAAAATTGTGTATTTTCACAAAAATCCCAAATTTGCAGAAAATAGACAATAGTTATGCAGTAACAAGTGGGTAAAATTGCATCATTGAGACTCGAGTAGTTTCTGAGTTATAAGGTTTTCCTTCACTGGAACTTAATATCATCAAGCGGCATTGGAGTGAATGTAAACTTTGTAGCAAAAGTCAAAATAACACGACAATAATGTTAAATGGGTAAAGAAAGTATGCATAATTTATGAATCATATCTTGTACAGAAAACGAAAGTTGTCTCTCATTTCTTTTGTGCGTACAGCGCTGCTGTTAAGACACGAGTGAGGTAAATAGTTGACTAATTTGTGTACGGAGTTTGACACTGATAATTGAAAGTACGACCTGTAGGAGTTGTAAAATCTGTGGTGTGAGTTTCCGGTGAACCTTAGTGATTGGCACCCACACTTTGTCATTCGTGCATCGTGAAGTCTAAGAGTGACTTCTCATACACAACGAGCAATCAGCAAGAATGTAGAAGCAAACACTTGTATCATGATAGAGGCGATTTACAAGTGTTGATTGGGAAAGGGCAAATAATAACTACGGGGACTACTAGGAGACTAATAATAACTACGGGGACTAATTTGAAACACTTAATTGGTCTGTAGTATCCACTTTTGATGTTATTGTTCTTAGAAAGAAACATTATACTTTTTGTTAAATATGCTTCGTGTAGCGGAAAGGTGGTGTATTCGTACCGGCCTAGACATCCAAACGGAAAATCTCGGTTCGAATCCCCATCGGGTAGTATCATTTTCTTCCCATAAAACATTCGCTACCAACGTTCCTTGGAGAAGTTAGAATGCATCACTGGCGAGAATCCGAATAAACAGTATGTGCGTTTTTCATCAGAGTAAGTAGTTTTCGTATTTATATTCGTCTTTCTCTCTCTCTCTCTATCCATCTTTCTTGACGTTTTCTTATCGTGTCTTCCATCTTCTCTCTTTCTCACCGTGTCACTACGATCACCCGCTTCACTCTAGCGTGTTCATTTTACGATTGCAAATTACAACATTATATCTGCAATAGGTGAAATCGAGACTAGATGTTCGGAAAAGACAGATGTTAAGAAATGGCTAGAAAATGGCTCCCTTTTTGGTCATTTCAAGAGATTTCATGTATATTAATGTGATAAAATTCGTTTCCATCCTATGATTCAGTTTATTTTATCCACGTATGAAATCCGAAATATGCAAGATTTGCTACGTCTATAAGAAACTAACATACAATTTTCCTTGTAAATATTTGTAACTTTTCATTATGATACAATTTCGACTTTTATTACTGTACCTCATGACTGTATTATTACTGTTCCTTATTACTGTAATTGTAGATTTGCTGGTTGTATGGATGAGTTCCTTTGATATTATTCTTCTTTTGTAAAGTAACATATTTTACCCTATGTTTCCAATTCCAATGCGGATGTTCTCAATCTACGTCATTTTTAATATTTTTAGTTATTACATGATCAGAGCGCGATTTCCTTGTGTTGCGTGAATTGTGCGTCATCTAAAAAAAATGAGTAGAGCGCGTTCCTTTTAAAAAGCTTAAGTTTGAGTTAACTTATTTTTTACACTCTGAGTTTAGCTGAGCTAAACTCGTTTCAAAGGTGAGCGATTATAACCCTGAATGACTGTGTAGAGTTCTCCGTGGCTGAATGGATAAAGTCATTGTTCGATAGCTAAGAGGTTCGTGGTTCGAAATCCATCTCGGAAGCTGAATATTTAAAATTCCTAATTCCCCAGATCTTAAGATCTCTCTCTCCCGTCGCAATCAACTGATGTCTTAAAAAGAGGTTTCCACCTTAATTCGACAACTGCCTGATGGGATCTTGCAGCTCGGAAACTTTACTTCTGTTTCTCAATATCAGAAATTTCGTCATAATATGGATGCTGTCCGATCATATCTTTTCCAATTCTAACCTTGCATGTGTAAATCATCCCTCTCTGTCTCCATATTTGAATTTCTCTCTTTCAATGTAGTCCACTATGAATACACATGGCTTGGGATCAAACCTTCGATTCTTGAAACCAAGTGTAAGCGTTCTAGCAATTTGCGATTGTAACTATATATAGGTTTGTTGCTAAATGCAGCGTCATTGTAGATTTTGTTTGGGGATGAGGTATTATCCACCTACGTAAGAGTTTCACTTTTTATATCAATATTTTAATACATTTGATCGAGAGATATGAGTTTATCAAACTCAACGGAGAGGGGAATTACACCCTCCTGTCCTGATCAAATGACGCCCGTGGAACATTTGCTTGCAATTACTGGCTAAAAACGACATTAATTATTGAATAATACTCGTTTATGTCAGTAGGGAGCGCGGTGGCTCAATGGTAGAGCGTTCACCTCCGGTGCTAGGGGTCCCTGGTTTGATCCCAGCTCGCGCTGTGTGGACTTTGTGCTGGACAAACACCGTGCTCGTGGGTTTTCTCGGGGTTCTCCCGTTTCCTCCCACTTTCTTCATTCCACCATTTCATTCATTTCTCTTCATCACCGTCTCTAGCCTAACCGACATAACCGTGGAATGTAGATTTCATTTAATTTTTCGTTTATGTCAGTAGTTTTTTTTTTTTTTTTTTTTTTTTTGGCTCTGCTCCCGCATTACAGACTTTAGGAAGCAGAAAGCCTACTGCAGTGATTGAGAATTTCCATAGATTATAGAAGGCGCGCCCAGTTGATAGCCAGTCGGGAGACTGAATTTAGCAGAAAGAAGCCGTCATAAAGTTTGTGGTCCCTTCGGAAGAAGAAAAAACTAAACGTTGCCATACGTTGTGCCTTCCGTTCCCTTTCTTTCTCTTCCATCCATGTCTCTAACAGTGTATGGAGGTGAAGGTCGTGTCAAAGCAAAAGGATTATTGGTAGAGATTTGGCAACAGTTTGGGTTCAGTTTATTGCTTGTCAGTTAGTTTTCAATGGAGAGAAAAATCAAACAGGACAGTATGAAAAGAAACCTCACACGGGGGCGGCATCCCTTTGTGAGCAAGTGGCTGCCTTTAGACTGAGGCTACTATACTCAAAGAGCACTTGATGTAATATGCAGTCTTTAGAGAAGGGAAAGAATGCAAATAAAGCCCTTTATGAAGCTATGGAAACATTTTGTGACGTTTTAATCAGGCTCTAAAAAGGCATTTCGGAACAAACGAATGAAAGAGACGGTTTTACAACTATAAAGCTTGTAAACATGGTTCCTGTTTTTATTCCGTCTGAATGAACAGAGTATATTACGTCATAGAGATTGTTTCAAATAAGGAGAAGAGAAACGACGAGTTGGTGTGAATACCAGGAGCAATTATTCGATTGAGACGTGTGTTTCTGAATGCATATGCACACGGCATGAGATTTTGTTAGTAATTTGGACATAGTAACTTTTTGGAACATTTTCTATGCAGGGTACATTTTCTATGCTATAATCAATTCAGAGTTAATAGCCAAGTTTGAGGTTTTTGAGTGTCTGTATTTTGAGTCTTCATGTAATATCGTGGTTACAATGGACGGAACCTACTATTAACATGGGCTCGAAACTACGACATCAAATTAAATCAAATTCATTTGGGAGTATGCGGGCAATCTGCAAGATTAACACTCACAGTATAGGCCGTTTTCTACCACATTATCTCATTTTTTTTCTTCAGAAGAGTGGGATTATGGGACAATGCCACCGGCAAAAGCAGCAGTGTCTGGTATTTTGGGGAAACATGACAATTAAATTTTGGATTGCGACTTGTACAACCACCAGCAAAAGTATCTCCGCTCCTAAGTGCTCTAATTCCACTACCTGGGGTCCAGATCATTTGCAGTTGTGAGAAGGCCTGGATAGTTACAACCTAACTTACATGAAACTTTTCGCGGCACTGACAGCAGTTGGTAGCTCTGATCCGGTGTTTATGTAGGTAAAATTGTACAGAGGTTACTAACGAAACAATTCTCCATTCTAAGATGAATCTCTATGGTTCGGATCGTGTTGTCCAATGAACACCATATATTATTCTCATTATTCTCAATATTGCTGTGTATCAGGGTTGAGAAAAAGTTTTTTTTTTTTAAAAAAAAGAACAAAACGTGTTTAAAACATGAAAAAGATGTTTACAAAGTTTTAAACATGTTTTAAAACACACACTAAAAAGAGCATATTTTAAACATTTTGAACAGTTTAAAACATGATTTTAAACATATATTTCAAAATCGTGTAGTAACTTATTTGTTAAGATTTCTTGCCCATTATTAGCAACCAGTGATGTTATTCTAATTTTTTAACAACCGGTCCTGTATATATACAAACATCTCTCTCTCTCTCTCTCTCTCTCTCTCTCTATATATATATATATATATATATAGAAAGAGAGAGAGAGAGAGAGAGAGAGAGAGAGAGAGAGAGAGAGAGAGAGAGAGAGAGAGTAGATGGATAGGTAGATAAATAGATATAACTCTCTTAGGAAACAAACCGTACAAGGTAGACAAAAGCATTTTTTTTTACTGGATACCACAAGCGCAAGAAGTGACAGCATTCGAATACAAGGTGGTGTGACGAAATAGGTACTACTCTAAATATCTAGGAAACAAATTACCCAACATAGATGGTTGTCAAAAAGTATTGGAAAGACCTTAATATAGCAATGTATCAGCAGGTGTTGATAATATGTATGCGTTTCAGGTGTACGTAAATCACCCTCATCACTACACTCATGTGATCCGAGTTTTCTTTTTTGATATCTGAGCATTTGAGATTAAGAAATAAACCGCTTGTACTTTGTTCTACGGAATCATTTTTGTTTAACCCTTTAGCTGTTAGAATTTTAAAAAAACAAAGATAGTTAAACTAAAATTTACTGTTCCTGGGTATAACTGGGTAAAATTTACTATTACGTCTGGTTATAACAAACGGTTCTGCGAACTCGAAATATTTAACAAGCGGTTCTAATTAACCGGTCGGAACCGGCTGAATAGTACCACTGCTTGCAACCGACTTTTTCATTTATTTTATCCCGGTTAAGACTACACTGTGTTGGGTACAGAATATTTCAGTATAGATTAATAATTCTCAACTTATTTCATATCACGACCCCTTTTTATTACACCCTCTTGCCAGTAACTCTCATAAGTACTTTATATAGACCTTCGTCAATGAGGAAAATATCATGATGTGTTCTTCAGCTTGAGGCTATCTCATCGGTTTTAACGATGGTCCTAATTTACATTAAAATTCTTCCTCACCTTAACTAAATTTCCAAAGAAGAAAAGACGGCAGACATTTTCGTATTCTTTGAATTGTATCATCACATGTAGAAATAGAAAGTTCTGTTTTTATCTTCCGTAACTACTAGGAATGCAATGGATATACCCGATTGCAATGAAATGAGCTGAGCGAGCTTAAACTACGTAATCAGGAAGCGTTTTTCGGTGATTATTCCTCGATGGTACATCGGATTTTTGATTTCGACCTATGTTGTCACTCAGCACGACATACTCTATCAGCGTGCTAAGTTTGGTTGAGATCGGCCAAACGGTCTAGGAGTAAGCGTTTTTCGGTGATTATTCCTCGATGGTACATCGGATTTTTGATTTCGACCTATGTTGTCAGTCAGCACGACATACTCTATCAGCGTGCTAAGTTTGGTTGAGATCGGCCAAACGGTCTAGGAGGAGTTCGCAGACAACCAAACGGCTAACCCGAGTATAAGAGCTTCGCTTCGCTCAGCTCAACTAGTTTATTTTCTTATCTTTGTATGAGGAATTTGTAGCAGAGTGGTAAAGCATAAAACTAGTATGACACACGGGGTTCGAATCCCATCGTGGCAATTATTTTTTCTTTATTGGAAGTTATTGTTTACGTAATTGATATTGTAATTGTTATTTATTATTACTATTATTATTATTATTGGAAAGTCGAGAGTTGGCTACATATTTTATATTTTATGAAGTTTTTGATTGAATTTTAAGTCTTTTTGTTGATATGAAACGTTTCTGAAATGGTGAATTGCTTTAAACATTAATATTTCTAGCAGCAGCAGTAGTAGAAACTTACAAGCAATTGCTGGGAAACAATATCGTTTGTTTTTGATCAGTCGTATGCCTTATGTATTCATCAATTGTTCGCTAAACAGACATGTTCCCAGACAGTACGAACCAAGGTTGATACGCCTGACGTCATCTTGTAGTCTTGTTACGTAGTTCACTTTTCTATTGCGAGTGCACTGAAGAAAGTCGTCTCAACACTAAGACTGAGAGAAATGGAATATTTTCCGTATTATAGTGGAAGTATCAATTACAAATTATAAAAATATCCTTTAATTTCCCAACGGGAATCGAACCCAGGACAACCGGAATGTGAAATCAACGCTTATCCCACTACTCTAAGCAATCGCTGTTTATTAAGGGGGTAAAACTTGGTGTGAAGTGTCTTTAGAAATTGCACTCTTTTACAATTCCAATGTAAAATTCTTGTTTCGGTCATAATCAGTGGCGTATTTAAGGGGGATTTCCGGGCTTAAGCCCCCCCCCCCCGAAATTTTATTTACTATATTAAAGTAAATGAAATATCTTGCAGAATGTTCACATTTCCAGGAGTAAAGTTAGCAGAAACCCCCGCCAAAACAAAATCGTAAATACTCCGCTGGTCATAAAATAGAAAGTGTGATGTAGAAACAATGATCAAGAGAATTGAAATCTAAATTGTCGTAGTAAATTGTAAAGGAGTTATAGAAGTAGTATTAGTGGATGTTGCAGCATTCAGATATGAGTATTAGCAGGGTTTAACGCCCTGCTTTGCATCGAGGCTAAATGTTACGTGAAACTACAGTTTAAATATATTTCTTCTGGTATTTCTTCATAATTGTGTTCTTTCACGAGCCATTAATATACATTGAAGATTGTCGAGTTCAACATTTTATCCAGTCTACTCGATATCGAGGAAATCAAAATCTCTACCCGTTGGGCCGCGAAGACGAGATGTGTGGCCCGCGCACTCAAACGTACTTTTTATACATATTTTCTGTTTATTACGTTATTTTGTGTGGAAGGTTTGTGAAATGTAAAAAGAGAAAACTTACAATGTAAACAACCTGAAACTCAAGCTACCCCATGCCGAAAGCGTCAGTGGACCAGCGATGGGCAACTAGCGACCTCTCGGCAAGAATTGGATGCCCCGCTTCGACGATCCGCTGTGGCCCCACTTCCGTTTTGAAAATTATACCACCAGCGGCAGAGACGCGAGGAAACGTCAATGAACCACAAAATTACTCCGAAATATATGTTAAATCGCCTATATTCGTAATTTCTTTACATTAAAGTGAGTCTAAAAAACAGAAAGAAAAAGAACCTCGGGGTGGGCGTGAACCACCAACCTTATGATCAGTAGGCGCGTGTTCTTCCGACTTTGCCGCGGAGGCGATGAAGGAGACGTCGCATATAGATGGATAAGTCGTTGAGAGGCCTTTTTAATTTGGCCAATTATAGTGCTCCTTAATGTAAACAACCTGAAACTCAAGATATTGGCTTTCACATCCCAAGTAAAGCTAAAATCGTTTTGAAACAACATTTGAATTAATGATGTCAATTACGGAAAAAATGTTAAAACAAGGATATTTTCAGATTTGCCCCTTTACCATATAAATTCCAACAGAGTAAAGTTTCAATTCATATTAACAACTTTTAAAATCGAGACAACTACAGAACCTCAGTTTTTGATATTTAAATTTTACAGAAACGTTACACGTTTTTAAAAAAGTGATTTTTGGAAGAACACTGCTTTTATTCTTATAATTGTTGCCCACAACATGATAGCCAACTGCTCAAGTGGCCTGATGGGTTCAAAACCATAATAGATGATAGAAATACTAACTATCCACTAAAAATGTTCCAAAATATTGCTTAAGCGGTTAACTGGTTTGGATATGGTTTAAGTTTCAAACCGAATGTGTCGGTTTATTTCAGAAACCAAACCATAATTGATTCTGTTCGGTTTGAAACAAATACTGGATTGAACTTGTTGAGAATATTCTTATAGGAAATTCCAAAACATAAGAACCTTGTCTCACACCACTATGAAAAGGGCAACCCAATCCTTGTTAGGACGATGGTTGGTTGATGTTGCCAGATGTCCGATGTCTGTAGGTAGTAGAAGAAACAAGAATGAAAATATAAAGGAAAACAAGTAAAAAATAAAGACATAATGTTATTACTTTCTGTGATAGATTTAACATAGTAAAATTATTGTTGCAATTATTATTATTCAGGGGGTGTCCACAGGCGGATTTTAGTGTGCTGGTTGCACCTATAAGATTATTATTTAAAAAAAAAAGACAAACTATTTAATTGAAAATAGCGCAATCGAGTTTTAATTACACCTTAATGATGCCTTTAAAAACGTTACCTATAAAGAAGAACGTAGCATAAATAGCATTTTAAAATAATTGTCATAGCCAAGAATGCATTCTCTTTTAATTGAAAGAGCAAAATTGTGGAGGGAGGCATAAGCAAATCTAGATTGATTTTGTACAGAAAGAAATTGGCACTAGCTGCCAAGTTAAATAACCTCCTATTATTTGGGATGCAAATCAGTATGGGTACTCCTTATTCTTTTTTTTTTTTTTTTTCTGGGGGTGGGGATACAATCTTCTACTAATTATTTTGAAAGTAATGGTAAATTTGGGGAATGATTGCGCCCAAGCACTTGGGGGATGGGTACCACTGTTATTAATATTAGTGGCTGGAAGTTATTATTAGTATTACTGAATTTCCTGGAGAGACAGCCTATGAATGTGTATAGCTAGCCAGCCAACTTTTAGTGGGTGATGTTAGTACATGACCTCCATCGCCTTTATTTATGCATCAGGCTCGCTATCTTTTAATTAATTAAAAAAAAAAAACTCGTCTCAAAATATAAAGTCAATACCAAAAATTGTGCCTGGAAATCAAAGCCAGAACCATGAATATGATAAGCATGTGCAATAAACATTTTACTTTTACTACTATTGTCGTTACTAATTTTACTACTACTAACAATAATTATTATTATTTCAACATTAATAAATGCTCGTGCTCGTGGGTTTTCTCGGGGTTCTCCCGTTTCCTCCCACATTCTTCATTCCACCATTTCACTCATCTCTCATTATCACCGTCTCCTTTAGCCTAACCGGCATAACCGTGGGACGTAAAACTCAGATTTCATTTCATTTCATTAATAAATGCGTGATCAAAATGTAGTAAACTCGTACCTTTCTTGTTTATAAACTATCATCATCATTCTCATCTTCTGAAGAATCTGTTACTTGTACACAGATTTCAATCCTTTCATCAAAAATAGATTGCAAGTTTTCGTAGCTTCATTCAATGCTTTCTACATGTTTCATATAGTTTATCCACTTTTCAGGCGTCACATGATTACTGGTCCCCGTAAGAAGCTATATTATTTTCTCCACTGGTCGTTTCCTTAAATTTTGAGACGAATCCCTACCCTTCAGTTATTTTCTGACTACACCATTTCGATGGGGTTGAGGACGCAATGGTAGGGTGGTAAACGTAGAACAGTGTGCCTATATTTTGCAGCCAGTTCGTCCACCGCATATTTCTTTTTTCTGTCGGCAACAAAAGTGTTCTCTTCTATAACTTCAAGAAGAACTGGAATTATAGTAACAAAATTAGGAGTGGTGATACTATGGAAAGTCATATAGTTAAGAATTTGACTTTTTTTCCAGGAAGAGGTTGGTTTTGTGTTGAGAACACGACTGTGATACGGGACATTGTCCATACAATAACAAATGGTGTCTCAAGATGTTTCAATACTTTCGCCTCAAACCAATTCTCAAGGATAGCTGCATTCATGCTACCATGGTAATCTGCTGGAGCATTAGCCATTGTTTTGTGAGTTACTAGAAGTAGCTGCATTCATGCTACCATGGTAATCTGCTGGAGCATTGGCCATTGTTTTGTGAGTTACTAGAAGCACATCGTCAATAAAACCTGAACGTCCACCACAATGCAGAATAACAATTCTATCACCTTTATAACAATTCCCAGGACTCGTTACAGCGCAAGGGGGGGGGGGGCTGAGTGGTAGAGCGTTCGCCTCCGGTGCTTGGGGTTCCAGGATCGATCCCAGCTCGTGCCGTGTGGACTTTGTGGTGGACAAACATCGTCCTCGTGGGTTTTCTCGGGGTTCTCCCGTTTCCTCCCACTTTGTTCATTTCACTCATCTCTCATCACCGTCTCCTTTAGCCTAACCGGCTTAAGCGTGGGACGTAAAACTTAATTTCATTTCATTTTCGAATCGTCTATCCAGTTGTTTATCCGGCAGGACTTACTATCAAACCGTGTTTCTTCCAGGTACACATCTGCGTAACCCTGAGCACAAAGATTATTGCAGGGCTCATAGCAAGTCGCTTTTTTTTTTAAAAAAAAAACTAAAAGTTACTTTTTTTCAAGTTTGTCACTAAAAGTCACTTTTTGGTGTTGGGGGTAAAGTCATTTTTTCGTGTGATTATGTTTTGCATTGAGGTTGAAGAAAGTAATGAAAGATTTACAGAATGAACAGAAACAGGCCCAGGGTTCATAGCGAGTCACTTTTTAAAAAAAACTAAGTTACTTTTTTCAAGTTGGTCACTATTTTTCAAATTTGTTACTAAAGATTGCTTTTTTGGAAGGTAAAGTGACTTTTTCGTGTGATTTATGTTTTGCATTCCCATTCGAAAAAAACAGGCACCTGTACAGTTAATGTCAAACATGTACCTGAAAATGGAACACGACTTTTCACCTGTACAGTGCCTGGACTTATCTAGTTAATGTGCCTGTATAAACGCAGAGAACATGCATTCACAGGCGTCAAGCACATACAAGAAACCTGTACATGCAATGTACAATATATGTTCAGGGAAAGAAACAGTTTATTTACAGGTGAGGAACATGCTGTTTTCAGGATCACAAACACAAACACAAATTCGTATACATGCACATGTCCAGAGAAAGAAACAGTACATGTACATTGCATGTATAAGGCGAAATATCTGTGCTTTTCAGGTATGTAGCACCCATTTAGAACACCCAACACCCATTTAGAGCACCCAACACAATAACTGTGAAGTGTTTGTACTTCGCCTTTACAGATACATGTACATTGCTTGTACAGGTACATGTACATTGCATGATAATTATTATTTTTAAACATTTTTTACATGCACTGAACAGGCAACGTGTACAGTACCTATACAGGATACGTGTGCATTGCATGTTCATTTACTTCTATGATTTTATATTTTATCATTTTATTTTATATGCTGTTAGAATTAAATAAAGAAAATTACGTAATTCCGTTCACATTTTTGCTGACATCTTGTGAGGATATTTTCAATCATTAAACCTGTGCATGTATTGTGGCTGTACTTCACAGTTAACATAACCTTCACAGTTAGCAACCTGTACATTGTTGTTAGCAGTAGCTTTGTACAGCCAATGTATGGTCAATGCAAAACAGACATCAATCCAGATGTACTTTTCTGTCGAATTGCATGTATTCTTCACAGGAACATTCACTGTACCTGCAATATGTAACACGCCTGTGTACAGGCTACTAAACACATAGTGTACAACCCATGGTTTGAGTGACTGTACAGTGCTTGTTTATTTCAAACATAACGTTAATAACATCCAATGCAACGGGAATGTTTCGGAAGTCTGGAAAGGGTTTATACAACACATGTTCAGACATTTCTTATTACGTGTAAAACATGCAGCTGTACATCGCTGTTAGCACGAGCTGTGTGCTACCAGTATACGATCAATGCAGAAAATACATCAATCCAGCTAAACCTTTTCTGTCGAATTGCATGCATTCTCCAAATATACATTCATTGTACATGCAACATGTAACGTGTCTGTGTACAGGCTATCAAACACATACTGTACAATGCATGTTTTGAACACACGTGCAGTGCCTGTTCATTTCTTACATGTTAACATTAAAAACATCCTCTGTAAAGGGCGTGTTTTTGGGGTCTGGAAGCCATTTGTACAATACGTACTCAACTATTCTTTGTCAGATGTTAAACATGCAGCTGTTCATCGCCTGTACATTGCTGTTAGGAAGGGCTATGTACAGGCACTGTATGGCCAATGCTTAACAGACGTCAATACAGGTGTACTTTTCTGTCGAATTGCATGTTTTCTTCGCAGAATCATTCATTGATATCCAACATGTACCATGTCTGGGTACAGGCTGTCAAACCTATACTGTACAACGCATGTTTTGAACCCATGTGCAGTTCCTGTTCATTCCTAACATGTTAATACTAAAAACAGCCTCTGTAAAGGGAATGTTTCTGGAGTCGAGAAGTAGTTTGTACAACACCTGTTCAATTATTCCCTGTCAGGTGTTAGACATGTAGCTGTACGCTGCCTGTACATTGCTGTAGGAAGGGCTAAGTACAAACAATGTATGGTCAGTGCAGAACAGACGTCAATACAGGTGTACTTTTCTGTCGAATTACATGTATTTTTCACAGTACATGATCACTCACTGTACATGCAACATGTAAAATGCTTGTATTTAAACTATTAAACATTCAACGCATCATTGTTCAACGCATTTTTGAGCGCTTGTACAGTGCTTGTTAATTTTTTAAGATGTTGAAGGCAAAACCAGTGTCTGTACATGCAATATACATTGATGTTACCGAGCTCACTGTACAGCGTATACCCGTTTACCTCAAAATAAATCTCAATACATGCACTTACAGATAAAGAAGCGCCTATTTTTTAATGAAACAGGTACGTAACATGCAACATGCATAAAACAGGACCTGGAAAAATGTAACACATGCACTAGACATGCTTTTCGAGTGCCTGTACAGTACCTGTACAGATTTTTCATTTTCGTATGGATTGGTAGTTTTCTAAGATAAGTATAAAAATAAATGGAAAAGGCAGAAACTTGTTACTCATCACTTTTTTGAAAGATTCAGTACTTGCTGCCACATGTGAAAGAGTCAGCTTTATTCTCACTTCAGCTTTTATTCTTTCTAAAGTACAGTGAATGGTTGGTGGATGCTTAAGCTCTCAACGTGAGGTTGAGAACCCTTCTGCGTCTATTCTTTCTTCTATCATACTAGTCTTTTAGTTTTCTCTCGTAATAGTTAACGCTCCGCTCAACGTTGTGTGTGTGAGTGTTTGTGTCGTTCATCATGTTCGTCTTGTGTTACGCTTCTTGTATGTTCTTCTTAAGAGTAGGCGATGAATTTGAATATTTCATGGCTTTGAGATCTCTCAATGCTAAGTTAAATATAATGTCTGGGATGAAAAAATTCGGAAATAGGCCGGAACTGGTTCCACTTACTCAGAAGCTTCTTACATCTGCTAAGTCTGCTTACCGTAACTACAAAGCATACTTAGAAAACCTAAGAAAGGAAGAAGCTCAAAAAGAAGTAAAGAAGAAAAGATGAAACAAAAATACAAATAAAGAGAGGTGATAGAGAAATTGATAAAGGAAAAAGAGAGCATTATGAGATTTTGGTAACTTTTTCGTGTGCTTTTGGTCACTTTTCAACTATTTAAAAGAGACCAGACCACTATGAACCCTGAGACCGATAACTTGCAGAAAATGGTGGATAGGAAAAACTCCTCCTTAATAACTTACTTCTTTATGAAGAAGGACTTAAGTGTATGTGAAAATATGAAAATCTTGTTACTGCATACGTTCTTGTTACTACTTTTTATTTCCTTTTTATATGCAACTGCACTTTTAATTAACATTGTAATTTATTCTAAAAGTTCATACTAAGAGTATAAACATAATGAACATTATTTGTTTTGATTTCATTGTGGTAAAGGAGAATGACATACATTACCTTTTTACAGTTTACTTTTCATTGTATGCGGAATATTGGTAGAAGCCATACTTATGTTTACGAATCATGTAGTACCAAGACAAAATTTGTAACAAAACAATTGTGAAAGGCAAAATCTTATTGCCACGTAATGGTAATCTAGATGCTATGTATTAATTACATTACTTTAATTTTGTATTGTTGGACATAATAAAAATATAGTAATTTGGCCTTATCCATAACCGCCCGAAGGGGTGGGGGAGCAGAGGGGCTCGCTTCCCTCCTGGCTCACGAAAACAAATTTAAGATTTTCTTAATACAAAAGAAAAAAAAAGTATAGCAACCAGAGAGGGATGGCTCCCACTACAAAATTTTCTTCGGAGGCCCATGGCCTTATTCCATCCAGATCAAAGTTGAAATACAAAACCGTGCAAGGTATGAAATCAGTAATGAACCTCTAAACCCAAGTAAACCTTTTATTATTATTATTATTATTATTATTATTATTATTATTATTATTATTATTATTATTATTATTATTATTAGCTGACAAACTTAAGTAAAATAATTTTAAATGTTAACATGTTAAAACACTACGTATTTCAGGTATGATGCAGCCGGCTCTATTTTGGTTGAAAAAAAAGTGTAAAATTCAGTTTTGCCCAGCGTTGTTTTGAATTCATCGGGCCACTTGCCCAGTTCGGCATTGTGTTGCGGGCTTACTGTTAAAAGAATGAAAACAGTGTCCTTCCAAAATCACTTTTTAAAAAACGTGTCACCGGACATTATTAATAGAAATGTTATTTATTTCAAAACTATTTTGGCTTTGCTTGGGTTGTAAAAGCCAATGTCCCATGCCATAAACGTAGCTAACACCTAGTGGCCCAGTGTCGATAGTCGATATAGCGACACGTCGAAAGATTGGTGCTAGTGTACCAGCGAGTCGAAGCAGCTAACTAGAGTCGGGTTGTTGAAGTTAGCAGCGAGGAGTGGCAGACTGGAACATAAAGGGCCCAGGTGGGGATTAATCATGGGGGGCCCTCTCACTACACACACACACACACACACATATATATATATATATATATATATATATATATATAATATATATAATTTAGGGAATGCACGTGCATCCCTCCCCCCCCCCCCCCTTCGTTGTAAATATACACTACCTAAAGTGAGAAGCTAATAGCAGCACTTTCCAAAAATTTCTGCCGTCATGTGATTCTGATTATTCTTTTGCATGACACAAGTATCCATCATTTTCCGAGTGTCCATGATTAGAGAAATTCCTAATCCAAAGAATTAAATTAATTATATAATGCAAATTACAATCTAACGATACAAAGCGACCGTGGCTCATTTGGTAAAGCGTTGACTTGGATTTCGGAAAGTCGTGAGTTTAGTTCCTGAGATCGGACCTTTTCCAGGACGTTTCCTCATTCACACCATAGATGCCTAAAGGCAGTAGAAAATCAAATTTAAGTCAAATGTACAGGTGCAACTCCCGTCATAAAATGCGGCCCTATATGTATATATATATAATATAGTTGTTGGGATGTTTGCGACTGAGGAAGTACGCAATAAACAATACTATACTGTAGCAATAAAATATAGTATACACTAAATGACATAGACACCCTAAGAATCGTAAATGCCCTGAATATAGTATACACTACACTACCTATTCAATATCACAATTGTTGCAATTACAAAAAATAATATAACTACGTACAATGTAAGAGAAGTAATTAACTCACATAACTTTGTTGCTAGTACACACGGATGAAAATCTAAATTGTTTGATGTGACTAGTAAGTTCATTGTTCTGTTTAACGTATCGGGCTTCATATGAATAACAACACAGAAAATAATTTAAAACAATCAGCTAACTTATAACATAGTTTGATTACTGCATTAGTTTTCAAATAGTTTGATTGATTTGAAATAATTGACAAAACCTCCCAGAAGCGTTCAATTTTAATAATTTTTGTCTCCTTCCAAGGATGCAACACATGAGAACTGAAAAGTCCAATTCAAGTGCAAAATTATAGGGCTCCAAGTGCCGATCTTACAGAGTAAGGAATTCTACATTAGAATTCTGTCACGCAGAATGAGGTTTAAAGGACCTTCTTGCCAAATGTGCGATCCTGTAATAAATCCATCAGTTTCTTTGGGATTAGATTCCCGACCACAGGCTCTGTTCTTTGGAATCCCGTGGATGTGTGGCACCTCTAGACCCCCGTTCTTCAATTCCTCTTCAATTTACTGAAATTACGTTCCTGTCAAGAGGGCTTAAAATCTTTTGCTGTGGAGCCCAAAATCTGAGCAGCCGCTACTGATCAAAACAGTAAATTTGGAAAGGGTCCTGACTACTCTTTAGGCCTCGTAATCAGGTTTTGAGAAACTTCATACAGCGGTATTCAATATACCTAATAAATATAACGTTATGGCAGTTTTAAACTTTGGGATTAATTCTTATTAAAATAGGCCATTAAACTTCGCCTGCCAAAACGTTATTGGTGCACTTCTTTTCAGTCAGGCATTCGATAAAACAAATTATAAGGGGCCATGTGCCCGTGGCCGTACTTAAGGGGGCTCTTATGGTAATCATGTTACTGTGTCCGGAAATTCTCTGGAGGAATACAACCAATCGTGGTCTCAATCAGAAGGTTATAGCCTCTAAGATACAAATCGAGCCTATATGTGACATGCTGAATCAGGTAGCGAAGGCCCAATACTTCAGCATTTTCAATTGCTGTTTCGCATACTATCGAATTGGGTTGGATCCGCCCTCTATGCGTGCACGAGCGTTCTCTACAAAGGAAGACAGTACGTCATTAGGGAATTAAGCCTGTCCCTGCTATTTTTCCAAGATCTCCTGTGCAATTTTTTGATCGTTCCACTAAATCGTACATAAATTTGTATCTAGATAATGTCCTCATCTTAAGTCCCACGTTGGACGACCATTTTCAGCATTTAGAGTATGCTTCCAGAGTATTTTTGAATGCGCCAACTTTCCCCTTAATTCCGAAAATGTGATTTCCTTTTAACATGAGATTCATTTTCTTGGTCATGTCATTACTGACTGGACAGTGAAAACTGACCCGCGACATAATGAACCAATGAAATGTTTCCGTATTCTTAAGAATAAGAAACAAATTGAGAGTACACTCATAAAATTTGGTACGTGAAGCAATAAAGTAGTCCACTATATGGTATTCCCAAAGGTGTGGCTTGATTATGCCTACTTGCATTCTTGACTCTGTTGATGCCAGGGTTTGAAAACACCCGGGCTTTTTTGAAAAAGCCCAACCCACCTGGGCCCATATGGGTTTTTTGGGATATTTTCGGGTTTAATCGTTTTTTTTAGAAATATTTCAATGTCTTTGGGGTAAAAGTGTTAAAATGTGATTTATATTTCAAGATTGTCATTGTCACAACTTGCAACAATTTTCTACTTACTGCTGTTTTGAAAAAAAAAAAAGCCGCCATTTTGAAATTTTACATTCGATCGCCGAGGAAAGTTATACAGCAAATTTAGCATATCTCCTGCTTCTACCGTCAAACTTTCAACTGAAAATTGCGCTTCGTAGTGTGGATACTCGCGGTTTTGAAAAAATGGCCGCCATTTTGATATTTTAAGTTGATATGCCGCCAAAATCTATACAGGAAATTTAGAATGTCTCGTGCTTGTATTCTGAAAATTTTAACTTACAAGGCCGAAAGTTGTACCCTGTAGTGTGTGTGGTAGAGGCAGACAAACGAATTGAGTCGATTTTGTGTTTAACGTCCCTTTCAGCAGCGAGGTTATATGAAACGGGACCTACTGATTAACTTGGAATCCGAACCACATGAGCTCCCTGTGGGAAGCAAACCCGGGTCTTACGCCGAAAACGCGTACACTAACCGCATAGCCGTGAAGGAGCTCGGCAGACAAACGAACAAATGTAGATCAAGTCATCCAGAAGCCCGACTGACGTTCGCCAAGTATGAATACCAAAAGGGGTCTATTAACTTAAAACAAAGATACAATTCAAGTTGTATGAAATAAATAAATGTTTTAAAATGTCTTATATGAAATTAACATCCTCCAGGGTAAATAAACCTGCCATATTTTCTCTATGAGAATACGGGGCACCTCAGATCCTCCCTTCCTCAATTTTCCAACACAATGCAATGAACTATAGTCTGGTTATGAACAAAAGTATAATAGGCCGCGGTGGCTCAGTGGTAGAGCGTTCACCTCTAATGCATGGGGTTCCTAGTTCGATCCCAGCTCGCACCAAGTGAGCTTTGTGGTGGACGAATACCTTGTGCGTGGGTTTTCTCGGGATTCTCACGTTTCCTCCCACTTTCTTCATTCCGTCATTTCAGTCATTTCTCATCATCACCGTTACCTTGAGCATAGCAGGCATAACCGTGAGACTAAAACTAAAAGATTTCATTTTATTATTTTTTTTTTCAATAATATAATAGGCGAAAGTTCACTAAGCAGTAGCTGCTTTTCTCTGTTCGTACACTGCAATTAATTGTATAGACTGAAGATGCCTAAAAACTTAAGATGTGCTATAAAAATGCTTTACAGGAAAACAATATGCAAATTATTTAAATCAGTGGTACAATCTACTTTCAATGTTTTTCGCACGTTTAGCAATATTTATTTACATGGCTGTATCTGCCAAAATTACGTTCGTCAGTTTAATCTGATGAAAAGCTGATTTTTCTCCTTGTGTCGTGTGTAATTGTCAGGACCAGATTTACATTTTCTAAGACCTGGACCAAAGCACAATTCTGTGCCCCTAGCCTCTGAAAAAGATTATAATTTTTGTTAACTTATCTAATGGGTTGCTGAAGAAAAGGTTAGTAATCCTCCCTGTGTTTGTAAATGTAGAAACACTCAAAGCTTTTTTAATGTTTCGGAGAGTATCCAACATTGCAAATTTCGCTCGCTATCAAGTCGAACAGGGTGGTGTTATAACTTCCTCGAAACGGTTACATGCAACAGCGTACTGTTCATTCACTAATTACAGGATTCCTAGCCAATGTCAGAATTTTCTGTTTTCACTTTTCGAATAAGCTGATATTGATAGCAAAAATGGAACGGAGTTAAAATGTGGGACATTTCCCTGTCTCGACTAAATTTACGGGGACGCGGGACACTCGGGCCCAAAAACGGGACATTCTCGTTTTTTACGGGACGTATGGCAGGCTTAAGCGTAAAATAAATAGTTTTATTGTTGAAATATTCATTTTCGATCCTTCTGCTTTTAATTCGGGAATTTCCCAACCACTTCTTTAACGGCGTGTACATCAAAACTTACTTCCACTAGTACGGAAAATTGAACTCAGCATTTGAAATAGTAAGCGTTACATAGTCTTCGGAACCCCGAGCATTAATCTGACAAGAATTTTTACGCTATTGCTGGTGTTGATTCTACAGAATGCTTATTTGAAGAGTAGCAACAAATGACTGAATTAAACTGTTATTGTTGGAAAATCCGAATTTTAGTTGAGGAACCTTGTGTTTTACATCAAAGGTAAGAAATAATACTAATAGTTTAACTAATTTATTTACATATATACCTATATTACCACTCCTGCTTAAGCAATTATACGAGGGTAAGTCAACTGAAAACCATAAAAGTAGAAATAAAAATCCGCGTATGGCGCCAGTGAGCTGTAAGTTGGCATGCCTGTTTACGATAGTATGCCGGATGTCTCCTAGGTGGCAGCAGCCGGCAGATGTACAAACACCGGCGCAACAAGAGTTCCAAAATGGCAGCCCCACTAGCCACATGCACCAGCGAGGAGCAGCGTTCTGTGATTCGGTTTTTGCGAAGTGAAGGTGTGAAACCGATTGACATTTTTAGGCGAATGAAGGTTCAGTATAAAGATGCGGGTTTGTCACAGCCACAAATCTATGAATGGTGCCGGAAATTTGCAAATGGTGTTACGTCTGTGGCCGATGCTCCACGCCCCGGCCAGGCTCGGCGCGTAGTGACTCCAGAGACCATTGCAGCCGTTGAAGCTGTCGTTTTGGAAAACCGCCGTGTGACAATAGACGAAATTGCAGTATGTGTACACATGAGTCATGGATCGGCACATCATATTGTGAATGATGTTCTCCAGTTTCATAAGGTGCCTGTCTGCAAGATGGATGCCCCGACAACTGACGCCTGAACTGAAACAGTGACGTGTTGATGCGTGCGAAGACCTTTTGTGGCGTGCTGAACGTGACGGTAATGCCTTCCTGTCACGAATCGTCACTGGAGACGAAACATGGGTGCATTACCATCAGCCTGAAACAGAGCGAGCGAGCAAGGAGTGGCGCCACTCCTCATCACCGAAACCCAAAAAGTCCACTCCGATGAAGAGGTACGCAACGCGGTGCACGAGTGGTTGCGCCGTCGCCCAAAATACTTTTTTTCTGCAGGTATCCAGGCTCTTCCGAAGCGCTGGCGGACTTGCATTGAACGAGGAGGGGACTATGTTGAAAAGTGATTTACTTCTGTACCCTGTGTGACCAATAAATAATATTTAAAAAAATAATTATGGTTTTCATTTGACTTCCCCTCGTATGTTATAAGAAAAAGGAAGTCGTGATATAAAGCGGTAAAATGTAGTGTTGCATGATTTCGAACAAAAAAAAATCAATAATAACAAAACTGAGGTTTTGTATGTGACGTGGAAAGAGGACATAGATGTGACTGGTAACAAATGGAGTATTACACTATTCCGCGTGCAGTGCATCACTCAGTTCCATGAGTGAGGATGGAGACGGAAATTGTCGCGAATTCGTGTCTCAAAAATTAACCACAGATGTTCCACTTACGTGGAGTTTAAGGAATTGGGCGTGTCAGGTGCCCGATTTTCTTCAGACCACATCGTAATAGCTGCAGCTGTATGAATGGTGAATTGGCGCATTATCGCCCTTGAATATTGCGTCATTGTCTGTAAACAATGTCTCAACCATAAGATGCATTTGGGCTTCTACAGAGACATATTCACGGGCAATGGCGGAACCATTAAGCATTATCACAGGACCTACTGAAAATCAGACTATTGCGGCTCACAACATAACTAAGCCGTCGGGATGTTTCACGGATGGGCGGAGACACTGTGGATCAGACGCTTCTGTTTTGAGTATCCGCCACACGTAAAACGTCCGTGATTTGAAATAAGGTGAACGATGACTCATTTAACCATATCACATGTTTGCAGTCTCTTTTTCTAATTTAACAAAATAGACGTGCTTAACTATGAATTTTCTGGTAGAGTAGTAACATGGAGGAAAGAGAATTAAGAGATTCAAGAGACGTTAACAGCTATGTTATGCACTGGTCAGCATCAAGATGTTAGTGACATTTAACGAGTATCACATAAAACCACTTTAGACACAACAAAGTTACTTTTTCATCATTAGATGACAGCACAACAGACTTTTTCAATTTTCATCCTAGAATTACAGTTGATTTAAAGGTAAAGAATCACTTGACCTAAGATACTTGACTTAAGGTTATTTTTAAGGTTCAGATAGTTTGAATTTAACACGGTAGATGGCACCACCGTCACCAATGTTACCATATACAACTAATAAAATGACTAATTCAAAAACTAAGCAAAAACGTATACAGTCTGGTTAATGGACGTTACAAAATCTAGGGAATGGTACGTGTCTACTTTACATATTGTTGTTAGTTTCATTGGTAGAGCCCACCAAAGTTAAATAAACAATCAACTTTATCTCCCATATTTTCTAGCAGAAACTGACCAAACTTTGCACATCCATTTAAGATTGAAATATCTAGGGAATGGTACGTGTCGATTTCACATATTGTTGTTAAATTGTTGAAGGCCACCATTGTTAAATAAACAATCAATTTATCTGCCACACTTTCTACCAGGGTTGAAAAAAATGATTTAAAAAAAAACACAGAACGTTTTTTATGTTTAGAACATGTTTTTTTGTTTAAAACGTTTTTAACGTTTAAAACAAAGTACTTTGATTTAAACAAAAAAAAAAAACGTTTAAAATATTTATTTTGTTTAAAACAATAATCTAAATAGACATATATATTAAATTTTTACACTCTTAGGTATTGCTTGTCATCTATATTCAACCGCTAGATCAAATTTCGGGAACTTCCCTAATTTCGATCCGCCCAAATGTTCAATTCCGGAGAAAGAAATCGGGAATTTTCCGATCTCCGTTCACAGAATATGTAGTTTAGTTTCTTTGTGTTACGTTCTATCAAGGCTTTAAACCTCAATGACTCAGTCTTAAACCTCAAATTAAGGCTGGAAGATGGTTTTGGTACCAATTTATTCCTGAAAGATGCAGTTTTGCTGATGTGCATTTTATGTATGTGAAAGGAGGGTAAATATCTTTTTTTTTTTTTTTTTTTTTTTGTTTTTGTTTTTTCAACAGTTTTTTGGGGAATAGATTCGTAAAAATTGTTACGTGAAGCAATGAAGTAGGCCACTACGTGGCAGTATCGTGTATTTGGACTTCTTACTTATATGGGGTAGCAGGAAAGGGGCAAAGTTAGCCAATTTTTGGAGGGTTTTTTTTTTTTTTTTTTTCGTAAATTACATTTATTTTTACAACAAACATCAATAGCTCAGTCCTTAATTAAGCTAGAAAGATGGTTTGGTACCAAAGTATTTTTGCAGGATGAAGCTTTCCG